>NC_133334.1:267631096-268261278 GCF_042186555.1 Aquarana catesbeiana | reverse complement strand
TAACCGCTGGCATGAATGGGTGCATTTACATAGTTGGTAAGTTTGAATAAAGACACCGGTCCATCCAGTTCAGCCTGTATGCTTCCACACCGATCCCCTAGAATTCTTCTACAATCTCACTAAATACTGTGCATGCAATCACACATGACCAGCACCCTCCCCCTCCCCCAGTGCCCAGGAACCTCCAGCAATCCGCTTCTAAGCAGTTAAAAGAATTGGCCAACTGTGGCTAAAAGAGAGCTATTTATTAAATATGAGGATCTACCCTAACTGTCTAATCAGTTTTTATCTATTCTGGTAGGACCTTGCACCACGTAGTTTTTAATAGATCTAAGGAGTTGTACAATCAGATCGCAAAGTGTGAGGTAATTCCTTTGCATTCGTGGACTTTGGTGCTATTACATCACCATTGTGGTTTTCTAATTGGCCACTAGATGGCGATCTTTGACCACAGTACACCCACTATATTCTATACTTGCTGTTCTGATGCGCTACACGACTGCTCTTTAGTCTTGCAATAACCTTCTAGGTAATTACTATGTAACTACATGTCAATAAATATCATGTTGGATGAATGCTTCCATTTTTCCAAATTATCTATAAATGCGTTCTATCTATGCAGGTGATACCACCCCCCCCCCCCCCCCTTTTGACTTGCTCAGGTTGATATACTTGGATTAGACTAATTTTCCTTTAGTTCATGTAACCCATTTCACTTACCAGGTTGGGTAATTCTTTTAACAGTTTTGTAATGTCCTTAATTGCTCAGTTAGATGATTTTTGGTCCAGACATTAAATCTGGTTTTCTTTCATGGAATGTCTGGGCCTGTGTATCCTTATACAAGAACAATTCAGCAAGCCAGTGCTGAGAGAATTTGCTTACAAGAGACAGTTAATTGAGCATAGTGTCAGCTGTCTCTGTAGACCAGCCATTCCTAACCAGGATTCCTCCAGAGGCAGCTAATGGTTCCTTGAGCTGTGGCTGATTGACCTTCTGTTTGATGCCCATATAGTTTTCAGGCCAACACCAATTGGCAGAGCCAGCAGCATTAGGCTAAGTATGTTTCCTTTTTTTTTTGTTTCCTGTTTATTATCTGTTGCCCACTGATCCCCAATGTAAGGAACATTCTTCTCACTGACCACCAATGTAAGGAGCATTCTTCTCACTGATCACCAATGTAAGGAACATTCTTCCCTCTGATCACCAATGTAAGGAGCATTCTTCCCTCTGATCACCAATGTAAGGAACATTCTTCTCACTGATCACCAATGTAAGGAACATTCTTCCCACTGATCACCAATGTAAGGAACATTCTTCCCTCTGATCACCAATGTAAGGAACATTCTTCCCACTGATCACCAATGTAAGGAACATTCTTCTCACTGATCACCAATGTAAAGAACATTCTTCCCACTGATCACCAATGTAAGTGGCATTCTTCTCACTGATCACCAATGTAAGTGGCATTCTTCTCACTGATCCCCAATGTAAGGGGCATTCTTCCCACTGATCACCAATGTAAGGAACATTCTTCTCACTGATCACCAATGTAAGGAGCATTCTTCCCACTGATCACCAATGTAAGGAACATTCTTCTCACTGATCACCAATGTAAGGAACATTCTTCTCACTGATCACCAATGTAAGGAGCATTCTTCACCGACCACCAATGTAAGGAACATTCTTCTCACTGATCACCAATGTAAGGAACATTCTTCTCACTGATCACCAATGTAAGGAGCATTCTTCCCACTGATCACCAATGTAAGGAGCATTCTTCCCACTGATCACCAATGTAAGGGACATTCTTCTCACTGATCACCAATGTAAGGAACATTCTTCTCACTGATCACCAATGTAAGGAGCATTCTTCTCACTGATCACCAATGTAAGGAACATTCTTCTCACTGATCACCAATGTAAGGAGCATTCTTCTCACTGATCACCAATGTAAGGAGCATTCTTCACCGACCACCAATGTAAGGAACATTCTTCTCACTGATCACCAATGTAAGGAGCATTCTTCCCACTGATCACCAATGTAAGGAACATTCTTCTCACTGATCACCAATGTAAGGAGCATTCTTCCCACTGATCACCAATGTAAGGAACATTCTTCTCACTGATCACCAATGTAAGGAACATTCTTCTCACTGATCACCAATGTAAGGAACATTCTTCTCACTGATCACCAATGTAAGGAACATTCTTCTCACTGATCACCAATGTAAGGAACATTCTTCTCACTAATCACCAATGTAAGGAGCATTCTTCTCACTGATCACCAATGTAAGGAACATTCTTCTCACTGATCACCAATGTAAGGAACATTCTTCTCACTGATCACCAATGTAAGGAACATTCTTCTCACTGATCACCAATGTAAGGAACATTCTTCTCACTAATCACCAATGTAAGGAGCATTCTTCTCACTGATCACCAATGTAAGGAGCATTCTTCCCACTGATCACCAATGTAAGGAACATTCTTCTCACTAATCACCAATGTAAGGAACATTCTTCTCACTGATCACCAATGTAAGGAGCATTCTTCCCACTGATCACCAATGTAAGGAACATTCTTCTCACTAATCACCAATGTAAGGAACATTCTTCTCACTAATCACCAATGTAAGGAGCATTCTTCTCACTGATCACCAATGTAAGGAACATTCTTCTCACTGATCACCAATGTAAGGAACATTCTTCTCACTGATCACCAATGTAAGGAACATTCTTCTCACTGATCACCAATGTAAGGAACATTCTTCCCACTGATCACCAATGTAAGGAACATTCTTCCCACTGGCCACCAATGTAAGGGGGGCATTCTTCTCACTGATCACCAATGTAAGGGGGGCCTTGTTCCCAGTGACCTGATGAATTGTTTTCATCAGGGGTACCCTGAGACCTGAAAATTATTTCAAGGGTTCCTGTGGGGTAAAAAGTTTGAGAAGGGCAGCTGTAGACAGTGGATTCGATGGTCCCGTCACTTATGCCACACTTCCCACTCCAGGGGCATAGCAATGTTGGTCCATAAATGTGTCCAGTAGGAGTGTAAGTCTAAGTATTACCCTGAGCGCCGTTCTATATATTTATATATGTCATTGTCTATTTTATACCTTTTTTATATCATACTTGGTTTGTATAATTGGCTCATAGGGATTGGAGAAGGAGAATCAGGATGACAGCCAGGCAGCAATCATTCTCAGAAGGATCAACAACACCCCCAGATACCTTCTGTGATAATAAATGTGTCCTCAGACCTTGAATATCATATTAGGGGAAGGATAGAGACGGAGGCTTTGCTATCTAGTTCCTCTGCTGATCTCCTCCAATCACTGCTCTGGTTGTTCCTGACAGTCTGACTCATAGTAGATTTCCCTTTGAACAGGGGGTAACACACAAATCTGACTTTGTAAAATTCAATTTTTTTTACATTTTTTTTTATTTCTAGCCAGGAAAATGCCTCTCCATGTGGATGATATAATGCGGCTTTTGTGCCACGTTTCCGGAGAACAGAAGATGAAAGCCGCCGTGAAGCACTCTGCTAGGGGCGCTGTGGCCGCCGGCACCGGGGCCTTCCTGGGAGGATTGATGGGAGGACCTCCTGGAATTGCAGTCGGTAAATATGTTCATTTTAATGGAATTCAATTTTATTGAGGTGTCATTTATTAGATACAGTGCTGTATAGAAGGCATTTTACCTGTTGAGTCTTACTATTGGCCTTTATTGTGATTGGAGGAGGGGGGCTTTGAGAAATGGCTTCCAGATATCCAGGAGGCAATCCACGAGATATTAATATTACCTTTTCCCCATAAACTACTTTAAGATGTTATTTATTTTGACCCTTTAACCCTTTTGCTGCCAGAGCTGTTTTTGCATTTGTTTGCACACTTGCTAAAAAAAAATCATTTTAGGCCTGAAGATTGTTTAAAACCCCCAAAACATTATATTATTTTCTGAAAGCAGACACCCTAGTCGCTTCAGCCCCGGAAGATTTTACCCCCTTCCTGACCAGAGCACTTTTTGCGATTCGGCACTGCGTCGCTTTAACTGACAATTGCGTGGTCGTGCGGCGTGGCTCCCAAACAAAATTGACATCCTTTTTTCCCACAAATAGAGCTTTCTTTTGGTGGTATTTGATCACCTCTGCGTTTTTTTTTTTTTTGCGCTATAAACCTAAAAATAGCGACGATTTTGAAAAAAACGCATTGTTTTTTACTTTTTGCTATAATAAATATCCCCCAAAAATATTTAAAAAAAACTATTTTTTTTCCTCAGTTTAGGCCGATATGTATTCTTCTACATATTTTTAGTTTAAAAAAATCGCAATAAGCGTATATTGATGGGTTTGCTGACACAGGTAGTGAAGGGGTTACCCACTAGGGGGCGATGAAGGGGTTAAGTGTGTCCTAGGGAGTGATTGTAACTGTGGGGGGGGAGGGGCTTCAAGTCACATGACAGCGATCACTGCTCTCGATGACAGGGAGAAGTGATCTCTGTCATGTCACAAGCCAGAACAGGGAAATGCCTTGTTTACATAGGAATTTCCCCCGTCCTGAGGCTCCGTGACACGATCGCCGGGAGACCGGCGGACATAGAGTTCGCTGGTCCTGTGGGCGCGCTCACGCTGTACGCGGCGCGCGCGCGCCTTTAGGAGCCTGCTATCCCCGGCTCTTAAAGGGGACATACAGGCACGCCCATTTGCCCACCACTGCCAATGTGCAGACGCATATCGGCGTGCGGCGGTCGGCAACTGGCTAGAGAACAAAATAGTGGTAGTTTAAATTTTTTATTTCACATGATATTACCACAAAGGTCTAGGAAACGTAAAAGTTCAGTGAAAAATACAGTAAAGTTAATTTTAGGGCGCACAAACATAAATAAATTACCCAATTTTTTTGTAAAATATAAAAGTCGAGGTTGCACCAAGTAAAGAGATAAAAAACATGTGTCTGTTACCCCAACATTTCCTATTTCTGATCTGTGCCTGCTGTACCATGTACTTAAACTATAAAGTCTCCTGTTCTTTGTATTGCTTCCTTCATGTGAAATCCTTGGCGCTCCTGCCAGTCCCTCTGCTTACCTTTTTAAAATCCGACCACTCTAAGCACGAGTTTCTATTGATTCCTATGGGGAAACTCGCTTTGATATACGAGTGCTTTGGATTACAAGCATTCTCCTGGAATGAATTATGCTCCTAATCCACGGTACTGCTGTATACACAAGTGTTTTGCCTTTCATTTTGATTTTAAACTGAATTTCAGTACCCTACATTTTCCATAGGTGACGCTTTAAACCCCCCCCCCCCAATAGGTCATCAGTTTAGTGTTGCGGAGGAGGTCTGGTGCTAGAATTCCTGCTCTCGCTCGTCCGCGGCGATATGTAACGTTTGTATCGCAATCAACGATGCGTAGGCACCCCCAACACGTGTAAAAAAATGTATAAAGTGTGGCGCTAATAGTAGCAATATATGAAGCTAAGCATTGGGTAATATCACACAATACAATTGTGAAACAGAAATGACACGTGAACACAAATGGCAGTGACTAATAAACAAAGATAGTAAGTAAATATATGTGTTCAATACAAATGTTAAATATAATCTAAAGCAATAAGAGAAATGTGCAATGACAGTGCATGAACAGTTGTCTAGTGTAAAGTCCAAAACAACAAAAAGAACCCTGACAGCGGTGCATGAACAGTTTTTGGCAGGTGTTTTCTTATATATGTAGAAAAGCTTTCAATCCAATAGCCTGGTAGGTACATAGACCATAGGGGACCCGAGGTGCACGGAAGTTCGGAAACAGTGCCAGGACCATCACCAGAAGTTATGGAGGCTTACCGGAAGGTATGGCCTGAAATGGCGTATGCCATACAGGTCAAAAGGGCTTATTGACCAACAGGTCTAGATGTATTATCCGGTCCGAGGTTATCGTCACACAAACCATGGGGGGGAAAAGTCGGTCAACACGATTTCCACATTGGTAGATATGCCACAGTAGACCATGCGAAAGATTCGTATTACATGTGAGGAATAAAAACACTCACATAGTGTAATAACGTAAAACTTGGATTTATTTAAAAAGTAACAGATAAAAAACAGACTCACATTTTTTGCAGATAAAATTAGCGTTTCAATCGTGTAGCGGTAGCTGTGAGGGATCAACCCGACATGTTTCGACTAAGTAGTCGTCTTCTGGGGTATGAACCCCCTCACCCCACCGCTCTATATATAGACAAACAAATAAGCAATGACCCCCAATGGAAGTGTCCTGAACCGGAAGTAAACCACATGACCTTATTTCCGGTTTTGAGGGGCATAGATTATGGGCTTAGAGTTTTGAAAGGCAAACTAAGCAACCAGGACATATGTTGGAATATAACTATTATATAAAATTATGAGGCAAGAATAAGTGAAAGGTGGTCCGGATGGTTAGTCCGTAACCAAACCTCACTCTCATTATCTGTGACCCCTGGAAAGGAGCGCAGCGACGCCGCTGCGTTCCAACGCTATGACGAGCCTCCTCTGAGCGCACTGACGTCACGCGCAAGACTGGGCAGCGGTGACAGTGCGCTCCAAGCCGCCACCCAAGCCTCACTCTCATATGGCGCGATGACGTCATGCGCATAACGCGGCTACGTCAGTACGTTCCGTGATAACAAACACGCCTCGTCATCAATTGCTAGACGCTCGTCCCATAGAGAGCAAAGCTCAGCCCTATGACGCAGGGCGGAAGTGGAAGACAAGTGTCAGCAGGGATGGAAGTCAAATGTATATGAAATTTGAATGTGTTACAGGTGCACATAAAAAGCTTCATAGTGTGAAAAATTAAGTATATTATCAATGCGCGAAGGGGCCTATGATAGAGGGTAAGGACATTATTTGAAGTCTACATTATATGGACTCATATTATTGACCTCCCAGACACTTCCAGTAGGGGGCATAAAATACATTTACATGCCCAACTGTAATATTTATAGGCACATACAATGTATACAAAAAGAAAAAGCCTAGTAATAAAATAAAAACGTATACCGTATGGCAATGTATATATATAAATATAGCTAAAAAAGGGGACCATCATAATCGAGCTAACATGAATAATAGATGTCGAAAAAATCTAAAGTAAAATGTAAATTACAATTTATGCCTGATTAATAAACGAATTGATGTCCCAATCGACATTGATACCCTGCGGAAAGTGTGACCCCAATTCGTATATCCAGTATGTCTCCAAACGGGAGACTCCCCTAAGAGTAGACCCCCCCCGCCAAGGGGCCCTATATTTATCTATGATGAGAAACTGTGTGCCAGCCGGATTTCTATCATGACATTCCCTATAATGTCTAGGGACTGTATGTTTCGTGCTACCCGCCTTAATGAGGTTGATGTGTTCCGAGACCCGTACAGTAAACGATCTAATTGTACGGCCCACATATTGCTTGCCACAAGGGCAAGTCAATAAGTAAACAATCCCGGTAGTGGCACAGGTGCAAAATTGTTTAATTGCATACGTGCGGCCAGTCACGGTAGAGTTAAATTCGTGGCTCGCCCTTCTGCCGCAGGTATTATACTGGCAAACCAGACATTTTTTGCAAGGAAAGAAACCAGTCCAATTATGAAAAAAGGATGGTTTTTTAGGCGGATCAATAACATTAGGTGCTAGCTTATTCCTGAGGGATGGAACTCCTCTAAAGACCACCTTGGGAGTATCAGGAAGAAGTGGGCCCAATATTTTGTCCGTTTTTAGAACGTCCCAATGATGTTCAAAGACCTTCCTAATCTGTTTGTATTGCATCGAGAAGGAGGTCAAAAATGACCATTTGAAATCATCGTTAGATTGTTTAGGTTTATCTTGCAATAGTGTCTGACGATCTATACTACAGGCCTTTTCAATCTCTCTATCTAGGTCAGGCGGATTATAGCCTTTCTCAACAAACCTATCTTTGAGTAACATGGCCTGAGTCATATAGGTGTCTTGATCAGTACAATTTCTACGTAGACGTAAAAATTGGCTCCTGGGTACTGATTTAATCCAAGAGGTGTGATGACAACTGTCAGTTGATATGTAACTGTTTCTGTCGGTGGACTTAAAATAAGTACTAAAGCTAAATCCACCTTCTTTTCTATCAATAACCAAATCTAAAAAGTGGACTGAAGTGGTGCTAGCCTCAAATGTCAGGGCAATGCCCCTATCATTGGCATTCAAAGAGGCCATGAAGTCAATCAGGTCATCATGGTTCCCAGTCCACAGGAGGAGGACGTCGTCTATGTACCGGGCCCACAGCAGAAGATGTGGGTTATCCATGGCATAGACGACGTCCTCCTCCCACTTGGCCATAAATAAATTAGCCAAGCTAGGGGCAAACTTGGCACCCATTGCCACCCCCTTATGTTGGCGATAGTAGTTGCCATTAAACCAAAAATAATTACTTTGAGTTGCAAATTCTATTAGCTCTATAATGTAATTGATCTGGGGTGAGGCAAGGGAAACATCCCTATTAAGAAAACATTTAACTGCATCCACACCTTCACGGTGTGGAATGCAGGTGTAGAGGGACGCCACGTCTGCAGTGGCCATGATAAGGTCACCGGAATATGAAACACTGGATAACAGTCTGATCACATCCCTAGTGTCCTTTAGATAGGACGGCATCTTACGTACAGAGGGTTGGAGAAAGAAATCAATGTACTTCCCGATTCTGGAGGTAATCGAGTCGATGCCACTAATTATAGGTCTGCCAGGAGGGTGGAGAGGGTCTTTATGAACTTTGGGTAAATAATACATAACTGGGACACGTGGGGCGAGGGGAACTAAAAATGATCTCTCTTTTTTATTTAGAATGTAAGAATCATAGCCTTTGGCTATCAGATTCCTCAATGCTATTTTGTACTCTTGTGTTGGATTATTAGGTAGCTCAATGTAGGTCTCACGGTCTCCTAAAATGCGGTGCATTTCTTTAAGATAGTCTGATTTGTTTAATAAAACTATGCCGCCGCCTTTGTCGGCGGGGCGTATAACCAAATTGTTGTTCTCGCATAGGGTTTTTAGGCCCACTGTAGGTAGAGGATTATAAAATTTGTGTTTTACTGGAATCTTCGCTAGGTCTCGTATCACTAATTCTTTGAATAAGTTAATGGGGGGTGGAAGTTGTGTTGGGGGGCTGAAGAGGGAGGGATTAGATAAATTAGAGTGTACTGTGCCAGAAGTTGCCGCTCTGGCTATATTTCTCGTGGGGTTCGAGATGATGTATCTTTGAACATTGATTTTTCTAATGAACTTATGAATATCAATGAACGTATTGAATTTGTTGAGTTTATGAGGGGGGGCAAATTTAAGCCCCTTGTTAAGGACACTTTTTTCTTCCTGTGTGAGGACAGTGTCACTCAAGTTGAATACCCCCTGACATGTTACGTTCTTGTTCGTTTTCCGTCTCTGAACCCTCCTCCCTCCTCTGGTCCCTCTCTTGTTTCTGGACCTCTTTTTCTGTTTTGAGTGTCCTCGCGAAAACCCCGAGTAGTACGTGAATCTAAATACGGTTGTCTGTAGGGGGATGGGTCATACCCGGCATTAGGGAATGGGCAGACATTTTCATTATATTGTTCACGTAACGGGGAATACCTATTATAGGTAGAAATAGGCGGATGCCTATAGTATGATGAGGAATTAGGGTGATAAGAATGGTGAGGGGAGTCATGATAGCGTACCGGGGAACCCCCAACACGTGTATTTACATTTGTACGTGCGTATATTTGGGGGTTTCAGAAATGTGTTTGGGGAATTTTATGGGCTTGGCTGTAACTTTTTACAATTCAGACCATTAGAACAAATGGAAAAGATACAATTGGAAATTTTCCAATGGGAACACAAATTCTGTTGACAACCGGGAAGTCCCTCGCTTTTTTTTTTTTTTTTTTTTTTAAGGAGGTAAAGAAAACCATATCACGAGATATTGGCTCAGCAGGCAAATGAGACAAATCATGAGACCAAAATCAAACATGCGGAAAAAGTACACGTTTATGTGATCATCTCAAACATTATTGGATTTGGTAATTTCCAAAATGGGGGTGGGGGGGATCCATTCTGAATGATGAGTATATACAGTGGATATAAAAAGTCTACACACCCTTGTTAAAATGTCGGGTTTCTGTGATGTAAAAAAATGAGACAAAGATAAATCATTTCAGAACTTTTCCCACCTTTTAATGTGACCTATAAACTGTACAATAAGTTGAACAACAAACTGAAATCTTTTAGGGGGGGAAGTAAAACTAAAAACTAAAACAATGTGGTTGCATAAGTGCACACCCCTCTTATAACTGGGGATGTAGCTGTTTTCAGAATTAAGCAATCACATCCAAAATAATGTTAAATAGTAGTCAGTACACATCTGACATCATTTACAGTGCCTCTGATTAACCCCAAATAAAGTTCAGCTGTTCTAGTAGGTCTTTCCTGACATTTTCTTAGTCGCATCCCACAGCAAAATCCATGGTCCGCAGAGGGCTTCCAAAGCATCAGAGGGATCTCATTGTTAAAAGGTATCAGTGAGCAGAAGGGTACAAAAACACTTCCAAGGCATTAGATATATAATGGAACACAGTGAAGACAGTCATCATCAAGTGGAGAAAATATGGCACAACAGTGACATCACCAAGAACTGGACGTCACACAGGGAGGCTGCCAAGAGGCCTACAGCAACATTAAAGGAGCTGCAGGAATATCTTGACAAGTACTGGCTGTGTGGTAGATGTGACAACAATCTCCCATATTCTTCATATGTCTGGGCTATGGGGTAGAGTGACAAGACAAAGTCTTTTCATACCAAGAAAAACATCCAAGCCCAGCTAAATTTTGCAAAATCTCCCAAAAGCATGTGGGAAAATGTGTTCTGGTCTGATGAAACCAAGGTTGAACTTTTTGGCCATAATTTCTAAAGATATGTTTGGCACAAAAACAACACTGCACATCACCAAAAGAACACCATACCCACCGTGAAGCATGGTGGTGGCAGCATCATGCTTCGGGGCAGTTTTTTGTTCAGCTAAAACAGGGGCCTTAGTCAAGGTAGAGGGAATTATGAACAGTTCCAAATACCAGTCAATATTGGCGAAAAACCTTCAGGCTTCTGCTAGAAAGATGAACATAAAGAGAAACTTCAACTTTCAGCATGACAACGCCCCAAAGCATACATCCAAATCAACAAAGGAATGGCTTCACCAGAAGATTAAAGTTTTGGAATGGCCCAGCCAAAGCCCAGACCTGAATTTGATTGAAAATCTGTGGGGTGATCTGAAGAGGGCTGTGCACAGGAGATGTCCTCGCAATCTGACAGATTTGGAGTGTTTTTGCACAGAAGAGTGGGCAAATATTGCCAAGTCAAGATGTGCCATGTTGATAGACTCATCCCCAAAAAGACTGAGTGCTGTAAAAAATTCAAAAGGTGCTTCAACAAAGTATTAGTGTAAGGGGTGTGCAGACTTATGCAACCATATTTTTTTTTATTTGTTTTATTTTTACTTCCCTCCACCTAAAAGATTTCAGTTTGTTGTTCAACTGAGTTTATAGGTCAAAATAAAGGTGGAGAAAAATCTGAAATAATTTCTTTGTCTCATTTTTTTACATCACAGAAACTCAACATTTTAACAGGGGTGTGTAGACTTTTTATATCCATTGTAGGTATAGATAGCGAATCTGAATATGAAAAGGTGCAACGCATGGGGGGGTGAAAGGGGGAGGGTTTGTCGAGTTTCCGAAGACACCTAAGACATGTTAACCTGAAGTTATCAGGGTATTAATTTGTAGTCGAGCAGAGGAGGGTATGTTAGGGTTAAAGCAGAACTTAACTCTCAAAAGGGAGTTCCACTCTAACACAGACCCCACCCCAAGCTGAATTTTTTTTTAATTTTTTTTTTTTTTTTTTTTTAGCATTTCCCCCTGCTGCTATTCTGGTCTAGACCTCCACTTTTGTGTGTGTGTGTGTTGGGGGGGATGGCAAATAAAAAAAAGAATACACCATATACAATTGGGAAACAAGTCATATATTGTTTTTATATGTTCTTAAAAATGAACTTTCCTTTTCAATCAACAGCTCTGTAAAAGGCAATATGGCTGCCTGGAGGTGTCCTGTACACAGATGGTATACGGACCCCCCCCCTCCCCCAGAAATGTCAAAACAGCGTTGGGTCCTAAAACATAAAAATTTTTAAAAAATAAATAAATAACAGACTCTTATCCCAGCATGCAGCCTGGCAGGTCGAGGGGCGGATGGACAAGCGAACCTGTTCCCTCTCCCCGGATCATGCCAGGCCACACGTCCTCAATGTGGAGGGTGGGTGCTTTGGGGCAGGGGGGGCTCTGTGCCCCCCACTCTAAAGCACCTTGTTTCCATGTTGATGGGGACAAGGGCCTCTTGCTGTCAACCCTGGCCGGTGGTTGTGGGGGTCTGCCAGCGGGGGGCTTATCGGAATCTGGAAGCCCCCTTTAACAATGGGGGGATCCATATACAGGCCCCCCTTCCCATGTGAATGAGTATGGGGTACATTGTGCCCCCTACCCATTCACCCCTGAAAAAGGCAGGGTAGTGTAAATAAAAACAAGATACGGTTTTGACAAGTCCTTTATTAAAAAAAATCTCCCTCTGGTGTTCTCCCTCCATCCTTCTTCCTCCGGTCTTCTTCCTCCGGTCTTCTCTGCCACTGCTGTCTTCTTTGCGTTTGTAGAGCTGCTTTTTTCTGGCGTTGGTAGTGGCTTTGCAGCTCGTTTTTTTCTAACGCCCTGTGTGCATGGGGAATAGGAAGGAAAGATAAACCATAGCTGGTTGCACAAATGAAAAGGGTCATATAATAATCTCATAATATTTAGGTATATCTCCTTTTTGGTTTTGGATAGAGTATGGGAAGGTTAAAACCTCCTGGCAGACTTTTTGTACCATTTGAGAGATTTCCCATTATTTCCAGTCCCTACAAAAGGCAACAAAAATAACCCTGGAAATGTAATCAAAGTTATGGGAAATCCCCCTCTTCGATAGTTGTCACCATTACAGGTGTCCCCATTAGAAGGTTCACCCATCTATCAGATTTCCATCACCCCCATAGGAAGGTTTCCCCAACTGTCAAATGTTGGATTTCCATCACTCACATTGGAAGGTTTCCCCCCAAATATCAAATTCAATTTCCATCACTAGCTATTATGTATACTACAACAATTTTTCTTAAACATTAAAAAAAATAAGGATCTTTGTAAATGGTAGTGTTTATAACTTACTGCCATTATTTGTTTCTAGGTGGCGCTGTGGGAGGATTATTGGGCGCCTGGATGTCCAGCGGTCAGTTCAAGCCAGTCCCTCAGATTCTTATGGAGATGCCCCCTGTCCAGCAGCAGAAGCTGTGTGAAAACATCTACACCATCATCGGCAACTTGGACTGGACCGATGCTGCTCAACTCATCATGCTGGTCATGGGCAATGCCTCCTTACAACAGAAGGTGTCAGCCGCACTCATCAACTACGTGTCCCAGGAGCTAAAAGGAGAGATTCAGTATGGAGACTAGATGGTTGCTGAATCATTTTATTACTGCCGAAAGTGCACCTATGATTAGCTAGGAAACCCAACAGTGTAGAAAAGGTAAAGGGAGGCAGATGCTGTACTTGGATATTCCAGTAAGGAAGATTTTAGTGTAATTTTGAAGTGTAAGGTTTAAAACGATCTGCTGCTTAGTGAATAGAAGCTCCAAGTTACATAGTAAACAAGGTTGAAAAAAGTCCATCAAGTCCAACCTATGTGTGTGATTATAGGTCAGTAGTTGATCTGGAGGGCTGAAGATTGACCACTTGGGCCTCCAGTGCTGCCTCATAGTAGACATATGTTTCCTTCCTTAAAGTGTAAGTTCATCCTAAAACTAAAATCTCTAAACCTACAGGCATCCACAATCTAAGACTAACCTATCTAGTCCTGTGAAGAAGTCGCTATACATACCTTTTTTTGAAGTCGCTCTGGTCCAGTCTCCAGCAGTGGAAGCTCTGTGCAGGACACGGCCGTGAAATGCCAGGGAAGTGACGTCACCCGTAGACCTACTATGGGGCTTTCATGGCAGCCACCTCCACAGCGAAGCCACCACTTACAGCTCAGCGTGGCACCGGACCGGAGTGGCTTCGGAAAAGGTATGTATAGCGGTTTCTTCTTTACAGAGCTAGATAGGTTAGTCTTAGATCGTGGATGCCTGTAGATTTAGAGATTTTAGAGTTAGGGTGGACTTCTACTTTAAAGAGAAACTGAATTCTGAAAGCAGACAAATGGCAAAGAACTAGTCACCAGTATTGTCTGTGGCCTCTCTGCAGCTGTTCTTTCTCTATCACTGACTTACCATGCCTTGGTCTGTACTGTCTCTGTGTGGGCGGCCATCTTGGTAGAGGCAGTGCTTTGCTTCCTCATGGCAGAGCCTCCAGCATGGAGAACCTTGAGCAGCACAGTAATGGCATCACTTCAGCTTTACTAGGACAAGCCCTCAGAGGTAACGGTGCCTTCGATCTTACACTGCAGATACACAGCTCTGAGGCTATAGACACACGAGTGCCTAGGCACACTCACATACCAGGATATGGACTGCTATTTTCCAGCAGGAATCTGTTTTTATGCTTGGGCACAATTTAACATTTCTAGATGTCGTCTATAACATGGAAAATCTACACTTTTTTAGTTCAGTTCCTCTTTAAGCAGAAGTAGAAAAAGGTCAGCCAAAGTAGCAGAGGAGCAAACAGATGAGTACAAGCAGTGGGCAATCAAGTCAACCTGTGGCTAAGCTTTGCATGCAAAAAGCAGAGATTTACTTTAACGAAATTCTGCTACCTTACCCATGTAGAGCAAAGTGACCTTGTTTCCGCAAGGGTGCCCCCATCCCCCCCCCCCCAACTACTACGAGGGTCTGTGTCAATGGCATTGGTTTGAAAGGCTTCTGAGAGTATTAGGAATTAATTGACAAGTGCATCTGACCTGCGATTGACTTGCTTCAAGCAGGTTTAGCATTCCTATACACTTGTATTGAGATGCAAAACCCACTTGCAATGAGCAAAAGTCTATCGACACCGGTCCTCCTACCCAGCTTACCTTCACTTCTATGCAGCCCTTTCCTCCCTCACAGGCAGCACTGAAATCGGTGGTGTCAGCAACCAGGGGATCGATGACTTTGCTCTTTTGGACGCGTGACAGCGATGGGGCTTATCAATTGGCTGCTAGGCATTTACTTTGTCTCAGAGGCGAAGATCATATGCTCCCCCCCTCCAAACCCTAAAGCGGTGGTCTGAGGCCTGTGGGCCAGGTGTGGCCCTTTGTTTGCCTTTATTTAACCCTTAGGCACTATTCCTCCCACTGACACCATAGACGGGGCGCTATTCCTCCCACTGACACCATAGAGGGGGCGCTATGCCTCCCCACTGACACCATAGAGGGGGCGCTATGCCTCCCCACTGACACCATAGAGGGGGCGCTATGCCTCCCCACTGACACCATAGAGGGGGCGCCATGCCTCCCCACTGACACCATAGAGGGGGCGCCATGCCTCCCCACTGACACCATAGAGGGGGCGCCATGCCTCCCCACTGACACCATAGAGGGGGCGCCATGCCTCCCCACTGACACCATAGAGGGGGCGCCATGCCTCCCCACTGACACCATAGAGGGGGCGCCATGCCTCCCCACTGACACCATAGAGGGGGCGCCATGCCTCCCCACTGACACCATAGAGGGGGCGCCATGCCTCCCCACTGACACCATAGAGGGGGCGCCATGCCTCCCCACTGACACCATAGAGGGGGCGCTATGCCTCCCCTCTGACACCATAGAGGGGGCGCTATGCCTCCCCTCTGACACCATAGAGGGGGGCGCTATTCCTCCCACTGACACCATAGACGGGGGCGCTATGCCTCCCCACTGACACCATAGATGGATTGGAGATGGAGATTATTCTTCCCACTAATACCAATACCCCATACTGTCCACAGGCATTATGTCATTATTTTCCCCCTGCTGACCACCAAGTCTTTTCTACTCCCACTGGCCACAATCTGGCCCTTTGCTTAGAAAGTTTGGAGACCCCTGCCCTAAAGCAACAGGTAGTGTCACTGGCTGTGAATGAGGGAGCTCTGGTGAGGTGGGGAGGAGGGGTGCTTTTGCACAGGCAATGCATCGGTAAGGTGATCGGGTCTCTTCAAAGTAAATCTGTGCTTTTATTCATGCAAACGATAGCAAAAGGTTGACTTGACGTGACGAAACGCACTAAAATCTTCAGGAAGCGGCTAAAACAAGGCCAGCATCTCTCTTCCTTATCTACCTCTTTTGAAGCATATTGCGTCAACTTGAACGGTCTTTTAATCATAACTGATGAACTTGAATAATCTTTTTTTCTTAAATCACATTAGGCCTGTAATATGATGACAGTTGAAGGTAGAGCTGTCTGTGTTGCTTATAGCAGCCAATGAAATTCTTGCTTTTATTTCTTTTTATCTGCCTTGGAAAATGACAATGGGGTTTGATTGGCCGCTATCGACTACAAAGACAATTCTTTTGGATCTTCCGTGCCTCATAAGGCCTGATTCACACCTACGCAGGTTGCATATTCCGGGTGCATTTTTCATTTTTCAATACATGTTTTTGATCCATTGAAATTTTATGGAACCAAAAAACCAGAAAAAAGTCCCCGGCCCTTTCCATAAAATGCACAGATGTGAATTACATTCATAGGAAACCATGCTAAATGGACTGTAGTGCGTTTCTGCAAAACTGAAAATGCGCTAAAAAATGCCTAGGTGTGAACCAGGTCTAAATAAATACTAGTGCCCAAGGGAAGCCAAGGTGCTCCCTGATTCGGCCAATCAGATGTGAGCTGAAAGAGTCTCATTGGCTGCCAGTGGGCAATAAAATAACAAATAGGAACAACCTGAAATTTTAAGCGACCAAACAGATTGCAGCTGTTATTTTTGTAGCAGGTGAAGGCAGCATCTGATTGGTTTCTATGAATAATACTGACAATTTTCTCCAGTTCCTATAACCAAATCTGCCCGACACCTAAGCAGGTCATACACAGGGTTCTATACTCTGTTGAAAGAGTAGAATATATCAGTTTTTATCATTAACATGCACTTGGACTTCATACTTTTGCTGTCATCTGCCTTATTTTAACATTTTTAAATGAAACGGTTCGCAACAAATCCACTATATTACCAAAAGTATCGGGACGCCTGCCTTTACACACACCTGAACTTTAATGGCATCCCAGTCTTAGTCCGTAGGGTTCAATATTGAGTTGGCCCACCCTTTGCATCTATAACAGCTTCAACTCTTCTGGGAAGGCCGTCCACAAGGTTTAGGAGTGTGTCTATGGGAATGTTTGACCATTCTTCTAGAAGAGCATTTGTTGGTTAGGGTACTGATGTTGGACAAGAAGGCCTGGCTCACAGTCTGCACTCTAAGGTGTTCTATTGGGAAGAGGTCAGGATTCTGTGCAGGCCAGTCAAGTTCCTCCACCCCAAACTCGCTCATCCATGTCTTTATGGACCTTGCTTTGTGCACTGGTGCACAGTCATGTTGGAACAGGAAGGGGCCATCCCCAAACTGTTCCCACAAAGTTGGGAGCATGAAATTGTCCAAAATGTCTTGGTATGCTGACGCCTTAAGAGTTCCCTTCACTGGAACTAAGGGGCCAAGCCCAACCCCCGAAAAACAACCTCACACCATAATCCCCCCTCCACCAAATGATTTGGACCAGTGCACAAAGCAAGGTCCATAAAGACATGGATGAGCGAGTTTGGGGTGGAGGAACTTGACTGGCCTGAACAGAGTCCCGACCTCAACCCGATAGAACACCTTTGGGATGAATTAGAGTGGAGACCTTCTCGTCCAACATCAGTGCCTGACCTCACAAATGCTCTTCTGGAAGAATGGTCAAACATTCCCATAGACACACTCCTAAACCTTGTGGACAGCCTTCCCAGAAGAGTTGAAGCTGTTATAGATGCAAAGGTTGGGACAACTCAATATTGAACCCTACAGACTAAGACTAGGATGTCATTAAAGTTCATGTGTGTGTAAAGGCAGGTGTCCTAATATATATAATATAATGTAGTATAAAATCTCACATGTAGCTGACCCTAAGAGCCCTTTCACACTGGGGCGGGAGCGGCGTCGGCGGTAAAACGCTGCTATTATTAGCGGCGTTTTACGGTCGGTATTCGGCTGCTAGCGGGGCGGTTTTACCCCCCGCTAGCGTCCGAGAAATGGTTAAATACCACCGCAAAGCGCCTCTGCAGAGGCGCTTTGCCGGCGGTATAGCCACGCCGTCGCATTGATTTCAATGGGCAGGAGCGGTAAAGGAGCGGTATACACTCCGCTCCTTCACCGCTCCGAAGATGCTGCTAGCAGGACTTTTTTTACCGTCCTGCCAGCGCACCGCTCCAGTGTGAAAGCCCTCGGGGCTTTCACACTGGAATTAAAGCAGCGGCACTTTCGGGTCGGTTTGCAGGCGCTATTATTAGCGCAATAGCGCCCGCAAACCGCCCCAGTGTGAAAGGGCTCTTAACCCGGCCATGGAGAGATTGAAGTTCAGCAGAAACCGGACGAAATTCAGTCCATTTATGGGCAGGCTGGTTGTACTGAATTTGATCTATTGATTGCAGTACACACCAGCCTGTCGTGTTTTTTTTTTTTTTTTTTTTTTTTTTGAACGATCACTGCTGCTGGCTATAGCCAGCAGCAATCATAGTATTCTGATAGCAGGGAAACCTCCCACTGTCAGAATACATTGGCTCGGTGGGAGGGATTTGCCCATCAACACTGACTGTGTTGATTGGTGGAATCAAGTGACTTTCTGTCCTTCAACCCGTGGTTGTATGGCCGGTATGTATGGCCTGCCTTACAGTCATGTGACCTTAGGCTGCTCATATCGGTGTTTGTTTCAATCAACTGAGCCTTTAACTGACAATACCAATGCAACTTCATTAACCTAATGCTATTAATTATTTATATATGATGACATTTTTTGTTTCTTGAGCAGAAATGTGAATAGTAGATTAGTAGATTGGTGAAAGTATTATGGTGAGATTTGTGTAACTGACAGAACTTGCTTTCCTATTAACAACTGCCGTAGTTTGCTAGAGGTTGGAGTTGTTGGAGGTCTGTCTTTTTTTTTATTTTTATTTTTTATTTTTAGTTCTTCGGAGAACTATAAAATAACTATAAGAGTCCACCAGCATTCTAACCCGTACCCCCCTCCCCCCCCCCCCCGCTATTCCTGTTTTTAGGAAATCTTTTTCTACCTTAACCAAAAAATAGAGAGTTGATATGCTGTCTGTGCAGAATGAGAACTCTCCACCTCTCCAGATTATGGGGGGTCCTATTGAGATCCATAATACACAGGAGAGAAGACGTCATGAGGGCAGATGGAAACATGGGGGCAACACGGTGATTTTTTTTTTTTTTTTCTTAACTTGCATTTGAGCTGCTTTTATTTTCTAAAAATGTCAATGCAAAAGCCTTAAGCTACTGAAAGAGAAATGAAAGCAACTAAAACACATGTTATTTGACTTCCTTCTAACTCTGAAGTCGGACTATACCAACTAGACATGTGCACTGAAAAAAAATTTGTTCATTTTCATGTCGTTTTTTTGCTTTTTTTTGGAAATTCGAAAATGTCCAAAATTCGGAAATCCGAATTTTCAAATTTCAAAAATTCGAAGATCTGAAAAAAAGAAAGCAAATCAGTAAAATTCTAAATAATAATTAACTAATAATAACTAACTAGGTATTAGAATTTCCTTTCAAATTTGGCTGTTTGTGAACGTAACGAATACAAATTTATCTGAAGTTACCAATTATCCGAAATAACGAATGCCGGATCTAAACAAATGGAATGTAACAAATTAATAGTAAATAATAAAAAGGTTTTATTACTATTATTATTATTAGATCGTTACATTCCATTCTTTTAGATACGGCATTCGTTATTTCAGATAATTCATAACATAAATTCGTATTCGTTACGTTCACTAACAGCCAAATTTGAAAGGAAATTCCAATACCTATAATTTAATAGTTTATTATTAGTTTGTTATTTCGAATTTTACTGATTTTATTTCTTTTTTTTTTCAAATTTTGGGATTTTTCGAATTTTTGAATTTCCGAATTTTTTAAAATTTGGAAATTTAATACCTATAACTCAATAGTTATTATTAGTTAGTTATTTCATATTTTCGGGTTTTTGAGTTTTCGGATTTTCATTCTTTTGAACTTTTCAGATTTTCATTCTTGTTTTCGGATTTTCAAATTTCCAAACTTTGAAAAATTGGAATTCGAAAATGGAAAATTTGGAATTCGTTAAAAAACAAATTCGGAGCTAAATGAATTGCTCATGTCTAATACCAACCCTAATGGAATTACACTATAGGCCCAACATTTTGTTGACTCCTTACCATCATGCCTATCCGAACTTGTTGGACGTCCCATTCCAAAAACTTGGGCATTAATATGGAGCTGTAATGGCCTCCACTCTTCTGGGAAGGATAGCCACAAGATTTCAGGGTGTCTCTGTGGGAATGTGTGCCCAATCGGCCAATAGAGCACTGGGGAGGTCAGGTATGGAGGTTGGAGAAGAAGACTGGACTCAATATGGGTAAAACAATTCTTTCCCAAAGGTTGAGATCTGTGGTCTGTGCAGATCACTTGAGTTCTTTCACACCAAACTGGTCAAACCATGTCCTTATGGAGCTGGCCTTGTAGACAGAGGCACAGTCATACTGTAAAAGATAAAGACATTCACCAAATTGGTGTAACAATATTGGAAAGCGCACAATTGTCTAACATATCATTGTATGTTGTAGTATTAACAATATCAGTAACTGGAAATACCTAAACACAATCATTTGGAGGGGTGTCCATATACTTTTGGCCATATGGATGGTGTTTTGGTCAGATGGTGACAAACTTATGACGATATATTGTGTGCATTATTTAGTCATTTAGAGATACAACCTGCCACCTCTCAGTCCTCAGAATAAAGTGGCAATGTGTAATGCAGAACCAAGGGAAGTCCTAGACTCCTCCTTATCATTAATGTGCAATATGACATCCAAGAGGGAACCTGGAAGGACTACCCTCACATCACTGACCCCTGCACGCTGCATTACATACTACTGACCCCTGCACTCTTAATTGGTCATTCCTTACCCCGTGCTTTCTGTGTTGCATAAGACTGAAGATTGCATTGCATACTACTGACCTCTGCACTCTGCCTTACTACTGACCCCTAAACTCTGCATTAGTTTCTCCTGGCTCCTGCTTTCTGCATTATTACTGACCTCTACATTATATACTACTAGCCCCTACACTCTTCATTACTACTAACCTCCGCATTGTATACTACTGGCCCCTGCACTCTTTTCCTTACTACTAACCTCTGCATTGTATACTACTGGCCCCTGCACTCTGCCTTACTACTGACCTCTGCATTGTATACTACTGGCCCCTGCACTCTTTTCCTTACTACTGACCTCTGCATTATATACTACTGGCCCCCAGCACTCTTTTCCTTACTACTGACCTCTGCATTATATACTACTGGCCCCAGCACTCTTTTCCTTACTACTGACCTCTGCATTATATACTACTGGCCCCTGCACTCTTCCTTACTACCGACCTCTGCATTATATACTACTGGCCCCTGCACTCTTCATTACTACCGATCTCTAAATGATATACTACTAGCCCATGCACTCTTCAATATTTCAATATCTCTACGTTGTATACCACTGGCCCCTGAACGCTTCCTTAGTACTGACCTCTGCATTGTATACTACGAGCCCCTGTACTCTTTATTACTACTGACCTCTGCGTTCTATACTACCTCCCCCTAAACTCTTCATCCCCCAAACTCTGCCTTGCTTCCTACTGACTCCTGAACCTTTCAAACCTTCCTTACGTTGTAATGTGGCCTTGCTAGGTTAAAAACAAAAAAATTGATTTCTTTCATGCTGTTCAAGCAGATCTCCACCTCTCCAGGGTTGCCGACCTCCATTATTACAGGCAGAACTTAGATTACCTTGTGTTGCCTTGATGTCCATTTTAGAACGAGCACAACAATTGTAGAACAAGTTTACAAACCATGTTGCAATATGTTACATCTACAATATACCTTTTGCTGTGTTTAAAGTGTGAAAATGATTTTGTCGGTGTTCTCTTTTATGTAATCGTCATAATAAATCTCCTAATTTATTAATCTTCATCTGCTGGAGGAATTTAGATATTGAACTCGTAAGTAATTGTAAATAAGGAGTGTGTGAGTGACTCGACATGCAACTATCATATAGTTCTAATTTTGTCTCTGGTGAGGAAATGATTTATTTGTTGTATAAATAAATGCAAAGAAAATATAAAAAATTGTTCAAAGTTTGCAGGTTATCTCAATAAAGTATTGAATTTTGAGAGAAACAATTGCTGTGTGATAGATCCAAAGGATCCCCAAAACCCAATTCACCAGGGAGGGGGGTGATGACCTAATTGTCTCTCATTGGAGGCATATTGATGGCACGTAGTACCCCTGCCCCCCCTTCACACACACACACACACACACACACACACACACACACACTTTCTGGCTTGTTCGATTTGGGGGGGGGGGGGGGGGGGGGGGGCTGATGAAGCGCCGGATACCCATCTGGAGGTGTGGTAATTACAATATAAATGACATATCTGAGGCTCAATTCACACAGCTTTAACACAAGGGCACACAAGTGTTTTTACTTTGCCTATGGGGCTCTCGTTTTCTAAACCTATTGGACTTAGAGCAAAACTAAAATCACAGTATTTACCTCCTCTCCAATGATCTGACCTCTGCATGCGCAGTCAGCCATCCCATCACACAGGCACCAAGCCGGCAATGTAAACGGAACCAAGCATGACAAGCTCAGTGTGTGTGTGCCACAGAAGACTGCAAGCAAGCAGGTAGGTTTTTTTTTTTTTTTTTGCAAAAGACATTGCATGTTTTTCCTGTGATAAACAAAGTGCCAGCTTGTAAGTGACCTGGACATTTATAGATAGGCAACTCCTATCCTCATATTGATTAGTGGTTCCAAATTAATAATAACTACTGCAGTAGGGAACAGACACAAAAGATACTCTCCGCATCTTTCCAAAAACCTGTTCTGCTTTAATATGACGCAATTGAAGGTTTTCGTACACATGATTACGTAGGTATCACATTAATATTCCAATTGTACTTTTATGAAAACAAGGTGCGTAACATAGGCCGGCTAATTCTAATCAGGACTCGAAAGAATGCAAACATGTAATGAAAACATTGTTGGGGTCGTGTGCACAGTGAAGGCAGTGTGCAATACATACAAAATAGAATACAATTAGATGCAGAACTTACAAATTTCCTTTACATAAGCATGGTACTATTGACTTTAGTTCTCCCCCAAAGGGCCTGGTATGGTTGAGGGGTGAACCCCACGCCGTTTTTTTTTCCCACATTTTTGTATTGCCGGCAATGTGTTTTCTATACATATATATATTTTTTTTTACATTCAACTGTTAGTAAGGACCCCCCCCCCCCCAAAAAAAAAAACAACAAAACAATGGAGCACCAGCTGCCACTGCTTCACATCCAGTTACGGTGACACTTGCTAAATTTTACATTTCCCCCTCACTATTTGTCCTGTCTAAGGCCCCTTTCACACAAGGCGGACTCCGTTTCTACAGAGCCCGCCTCGGTCCGCTGGCTCAGTGGGAGATCTGTCCGTTGATCTCCGCTGAGCCGGCGGATGACAGGTCCCTCTCTGCTCACTGAGGGGGGAGGGGCTTGTCAGGCGCCGCTGCCGCCTATGGAGGGATCGGACGAAAACAGACAGCGTGTTCGTTTTAGTCAGATCTCACCCGATCCGATCCGCCAGCGACGGACCTGAACGTAGAGCCATCCGTCTGCTTTTAGCGGATCGGACAGGGTCGGATGTCAGCGGACATGTCTCCGCTGACATCCGACGCTCCATGGGCTAACATGGATCGCCCGTTCAGGTCCTCCGTCAAAACTGACAGGCGGACCTGAACGGTCCGATCCTGTGAAAGGGGCCTAAGAGACACAATCTCCCCAGTGCTGTCGTAAACAGCAATAAAAGCCTTACAGAAGTTCTACCCGTCCTGAGTGTATTTAAAGAATATGTAAACCCAACATTTTATATTCCTGATGTGTGTCTGCTGTACTGTGTACTTGTATGAGAAAGTCTCCTGTTCTCTTTGTATTGCTTCCTTTGTGTGATTTCTGCCTTTCCTATTAAAAACTGACCACGCTAGGCATGAGAAAACAGCATGGTCACCGCGGTACCGCCACTGCAGGCAAGCTTACACAAGAAAAGGGAACCTCATACTGTAGTAAATAAAAACTTGCGAAGGTTTATTAAAACGATTGCACTTGCATCCGGATAAAGAAAACACAGCTTAGGCAAGCAACCATAGCGGGGCTCACTGCACTTCAGGTTTCTGCTACATCACCCGGCTCCACCTAATGCCCCGTACACACGGTCGGACTTTGTTCGGACATTCCGACAACAAAATCCTAGGATTTTTTCTGACGGATGTTGGCTCAAACTTGTCTTGCATACACACGGTCACACAAAGTTGTCGGAAAATCCGATCGTTCTAAACGCGGTGACGTAAAACATGTACGCCGGGACTTTAAACGGGGCAGTGGCCAATAGCTTTCATCTCTTTATTTATTCTGAGCATGCGTGGCACTTTGTCCGTCGGATTTGTGTACACACGATCGGAATTTCCGACAACGGATTTTGTTGTCGGAAAATTTTATCTCCTGCTCTCCAACTTTGTGTGTCGGAAAATCCGATGGAAAATGTCCGATGGAGCCTACACACGGTCGGAATTTCCGACAACACGCTCCGATCGGACATTTTCCATCGGAAAATCCGACCGTGTGTACGGGGCATAACACGTATCGTCACGGTACTTCCTCAGGGGGAGACAGACACTCAGGCTCTGGCTGCCCCATGCAGCCTCTCTGACTCCTGGAGACCTCCTGTCTCTCTTCGGTGGAGCCCTGAGGTATTCCTAAACCTCAATCATCCACTTCCCAACTACCCCATAGCAGATTTACTGCTACAGGGTGGCCACGCTGTGCAGGATCACGTATATATGTGAACCTGCACTTCTGGGTATCGGGCACAAGTGCGCACTGCCGTTGGCTCGCTCCTGCTGTGATTTTATCCGATGTCGGCCGGCACCCGCTGATCGTTCAGTACACTGAGAGAATGGCAGTCTGCCCATGTAAAAAAAGCAATACAGAAGGCATGGATCCTGCGTTCCTGTAAAGCGCTGACCGACCGATCGGGGGGTTGGGTGTGGGGGGAGAACTGACCGACCGCCTGGGGTAAAAAAAAACAGCTGACACTGGTAAATGGTAATATTTATCTCCTGATTTTTTTAATTATCAAAGGAAAACTTGCCTCAAATAGTAAAAAAAAATTTAATTTTAAATGTAGCTGTATATTTCTTGCCATTACCATACCCTTCCACCAAAGAACAACCCAAATTAAATTCTCCTGCTCCTAACAATCGCAGCGATATCATACCACATATGTGTATGTTAGTTGTATACGTAGTACAACCCGAAAACAATAGTGCGCATTTAGTCTTGTTAACAGTTGTGAATTACTCCACACACCACCTCAAAGACATGTGCTACTTCTTTTCTGAGCTTTTCAAGACTCCCTTCAATGCCGCTTAACCCTTTCAGGACCAAAGTCCCTGTAATCAGGGTTTGGAGGTTCTTTTCCACCCACAGTTTCTCTAAGCCTCCAAATTCTGAGTCCCAAATGAGGACTTACCAATCCTGAGTAAACTGTAAATGAGTTCACTCCAACTGGACTAACCTGGAACCTCTCACCCTACAAGGGTGGGAACCCCTGACTACTCAAAATGCATACAAGTCATCCCCCTTAAAAGGAACCACTATCCAAATAAAAGGGTAATATACCTCCCATTCAGGACCCACCCCTAGTGCTCTGTACAATGTATATAAGAAAGAAATATACAGACTACAGTGTCCCCATCTTCTGATGGCTCCTTCCAGCAGGATAATGCACCAAGTCACAAAGCTCCAATCATCTCACCACTGGACAATGAGGTCCCTGTACTCCAATGGCCTCCACACTCACCAGATCTCATCCAATAGAGCACCACACTCACCAGATCTTATCCAATAGAGCACCTTTTGGATGTGGCAGAATCTATGTTATGAAGAAGGAAGGCAGTTCTGAAGGCAAAAGGGGGTCCAACCCAGTACTAGCAAGGTGTACCTAATAAAGTGGCCAGTGAGTGAATACTGTATATGTTTTATATAACATACAGTATATATACTAATATATATAGTATCTCACAAAAGTGAGTACACCCCCCCTCACATTTTTGTAAATATTTTATTCTATCTTTTCACGTGACAACACTGAAGAAATGACATTTTGCTACAATGTAAAGTAGTGAGTGTACAGCTTGTATAACAGTGTAAATTTGCTGTCCCCTCAAAATAACTCAACACACAGCCATTAATGTCTAAACCGCTGGCAACAAAAGTGAGTACGCCCCTAAGTGAAAATGTCCAAATTGGGCCCAATTAGCCATTTTCCCTCCCCAGTGTCATGTAATTCGTTAGTGTTACACGGTCTCAGGTGTGAATGGGGAGCAGGTGTATTAAATTTGGTGTTATCGCTCTCACTCTCTCATACTGGTCACTGGAAGTTCAACATGGCACCTCATGGCAAAGAACTCTCTGAGGATCTGAAAAAAAGAATTGTTGCTCTACATAAAGATGGTCTAGGCCAGGCATATGCAATTGGCGGACCCCCAGCTGTTGCAAAACTACAACTCCCATCATGCCTCTGCCTCTGGGTGTCATGCTTGTGGCTGTCAGAGTCTTGCAATGCCTCATGGGACTTGTAGTTCTGCAACAGCTGGAGGTCCACTAATTGCATATCCCTGGTCTAGGCCATCAGAAAGAAGATTGCCAAGACCCTGAAACTGAGCTGCAGCACGGTGGCCAAGACCATACAGCGGTTTACCAGGACAGGTTCCACTCAGAACAGGCCTCGCCATGGTCCACCAAAGAAGTTGAATGCAGAGGCTGTCTTTGGGAAATAGGCGTATGAGTGCTGCCAGCATTGCTGCAGAGGTTGAAGGGGTGGGGGGTCAGTCTGTCAGTGCTCAGACCATACGCCGCACACTGCATCAAATTGGTCTGCATGGCTGTCATGCCAGAAGGAAGCCTCTTCTAAAGATGATGCACAAGAAAGCCTGCAAACAGTTTGCTGAAGACAAACAGACTAAGGACATGGATTACTGGAACCATGTTCTGTGGTCTGATGAGACCAAGATAAACTTATTTGGTTCACATGGTGACAAGCGTGTGTGGTGGCAACCAGGTGAGGAGTACAAAGACAAGTGTGTCTTGCCTACAGTCAAGCATGGTGGTGGGAGTGTCATGGTCTGGGGCTGCATGAGTGCTGCCGGCACTGGGGATCTACAGTTCATTGAGGGAACCATGAATGCCAACATGTACTGTGACATACTGAAGCAGAGCATGATCCCCTCCCTTCAGAGTCTGGGCCTCAGGGCAGTATTCCAACATGATAACGACCCCAAACACACCTCCAAGATGACCACTGCCTTGCTAAAGAAGCTGAGGGTAAAGGTGATGGACTGGCCAAGCATGTCTCCAGACCTAAACCCTATTGATCATCTGTGGGACATCCTCAAACAGAAGGTGGAGGAGCGCAAGGTCTCTAACATCCACCAGCTCTGTGATGTCATCATGGAGGAGTGGAAGAAGACTCCAGTGACAACCTGTGAAGCTCTGGTGACCTCCATGCCCAAAAGGGTTAAGGCGGTGCTGGAAAATAATGGTGGCCACACAAAATATTGACACTTTGGGCCCAATTTGGACATTTTCACTTAGGGGTGTATTCGCTTTTGTTGCCAGCGGTTTAGACATTAATGGCTGTGTGTTGAGTTATTTTGAGGGACAACAAATTTACACTGTTATACAAGCTGTACACTCACTACTTTACATTGTAGCAAAGTGTCATTTCTTCAGTGTTGTCACATGAAAAGATAGAAGAAAATATTCACAAAAATGTGAGGGGTGTACACACTTTTGTGAGATACTGTGTGTGTGTATATATATATATATATATATATATATATATAAAGGAATAAGACTAGTAAATGTTTATTATTCATATCCAGGGTATGGGCTGGCCTGGAGTCACACACACCCTGTACAGTAACATACCTGATTATTGTTTATGCTATGAAGATAACACAAATTTATATTTGTGCTGTCTTTACATCTGAGTTGGACTCTGTGCCTGTAGCACATAAAACTTATCAGGGATATGCTCCTTGTACCTAAATGTGACATCATAAATGTTTATTGAGGGTGATAGAGGTTTGCCATTCGCTATATATAAATGCATTGGATTGTTTAGGTCCCTCTGCCCTGCTCCAGTGGTGACCCATCCTGTACATGGACCCACGTGACATGGACACACCTAGAAGTTTTTCGATTGGACTTTACTAATGGGAGTAAAGCTCTTTAAAGCGGAGTTCCACACAAAAATGGAACTTCCGCTTTTCGTAACCCTCCCCCCCCCTCCGGTGTCACATTTGGCACCTTTCAGGGGGGAGGGGGGTGCAGATACCTGTCTAAGACAGGTATTTGCACCCACTTCCGGCATAGACTCCCATGGGAGTCTATGCCTCTTCCCGTCCCCACCGCGTTGTCTGCTGGGAACACACAGCTCCCAGCAGAGAGCGGGGACCACTAGGGACGCGCAGCGCGACTCGCGCATGCGCAGTAGGGAACCGGGAAGTGAAGCCGCAACGCTTCACTTCCTGATTCCCTCACCTAGGATGGCGGCGGCAGCTGCCGAGAACCGAGCGGGTTCTCGGCGTCCCCTGCCGACATCGCTGGACCCCGGGACAGGTAAGTGGCCATGTATTAAAAGTCAGCAGCTGCAGTATTTGTAGCTGCTGGCTTTTAATATTTTTTTTTTTTTGGCGGTGTGGGTGAACCCCCGCTTTAAAAAAAAAAAAGTGCCAATCTCCGTATGGCCTTTTTGCTTTCCTTTAGCTGCAGTTGTCAGCCTGGGAAGGGAAGGGAGGCAAAAGTCTGTGAAGATGGGGGAGCAATGGTCTACCCGGTGGCTTAAAGGAGCCTCCTCCGGTTGGGTCCAACAGATAAAGTATTGAAGTGTATCTAAATTAGAGATTTTTTTATAGATTTGGATAGAGTAGTAATAGGTTATACCAGGGTTTCTCCATCAGGGATCCATGGAAAATTAGGGTTCCTCCAGAAGTTGCTGGGGGTTCCTTGAGCAATGAGCAAGTTCTGCCTCTGAGATAAGTTCCCACTGAAACCATTGATCTTTTTAGCTATCTGTAAGGGGGTAATTCTTCCCAATGACCACCAGTGTAAGGAGCATCACACTAATGTACCATGACTTGTAGATATAGTAATTTTAGTAGGGGTTCCCTGAGACCGGAAAGTTATTTCAAGGGTTCCTCTGTGTTAAAAAGGTTGAGAAAAGCTGGGTTAGACCCTTTCTCAGGTTTTCATTGCTGTTTTTGTCCTTGCTGGGGTAATTCCCCAGGTGATTCTCATAGCAATGACATCTGTGAAGGCAGCAGAGTCTCTCCAACACAGTAGCCCACTCAGATGGTCAACTCTTACTGTTCTCCATGTGACTTCCCTGAGCCCAGGATTCCTGCTCCCCTTTTACTCCTCCTGCTGATCCCTAGTACCTTGGGACATGTATTCCCATTCAGCCTATAGCTCAAGGGTTCTTAATCTGGGGTCAATGGACCCCTAAGTGGTCTATGGATGGGTTTCAGGTGGTCCGTGAGGGTCAGATAAAAAATAACATTTACATTCACTATACAGCCCTCCCCTTGTCCCAATCAATGGTTTTCCATTGAAGGAAATCAAAGAAAACACACCCTGCCGCTGCTTATAGTGCCAACCGATAAGCGTCTCTTGACTCGTTGTTGGCCCATGTTTACCATTTAAATTTGTATCATTGTTCTCTTCCCAACCACCATCTTGTGTCACTCCATAAGAGCAAGTCCTAATTCCTATTTTGTAGTTGTAGATTTAAGCAGAATTGTTTTGTTTATTTTGCATAAGATGATTGGATTTCGTTCTTGTAATGATTGGCCATTCATTTTTGCATAAAAAGGAGTGTTTTTTTGTTAAGATTGTTTGTTTGCTTTATTCATACTTTGTGTTTCTCATATATGTATGAGGCAATCACATTTTAGTAAAATAAAGTACATAAAATTCATTGCATTCAAAGTTGTATTTGTATGAATATTTCTGGAGAGGGGGTCTTTAGCTTTCATCAATTTCATAAAAGGGTCCATCGCTCAAAAAAGTTGAAAGTGTCACTAAACCCACATCATAAAAAAAGATCAATAAATGGTGTATTCCACGCTGTTCATACTCACTCAGTCACTATGAGATTAGTTTTCTGTATTCTGCAAAATGGTTGATCCTGCTGCTCTCTATCTCCACCTTCTGTTCATGTCCTCAATACAGCTAGGGGATTTTTTGCAGCTGTGGTGGCAGCTGTGCACATGCTCAGTTTTCAGTGAGTTTCTATGCTGAGCATTTTCTCCCTATCACATCTAAGCAGCCCGTGTGACTTTAGACTTTGCGCAAAAACCAATCAATATACGCTTATTGGGATTTTTTTTTTTTTTTACCAAAAATGTGTATCAGAATACATATTGGCCTAAAATGATTTAATTGATTTAATTTTTTTATTGGATATGTTTTTATAGCAGAAAGTAAAAAAATATTGTCGGTATTTTCTTGTTTATAGCACAAAAAAATAAAACCGCAGGTGTGATCAAATACCACAAAAAGAAACCTCTATTTGTGTCATTTATACAGTGATCAGTGCATTTTTTTTTAGCACTGATCACTGATATAGATGTCACTGGTCCCCAAAAAGTGTCTCTTAGGATCAGATTTGTCCGCCACAATGTTGCAGTCCCGCTAGAAATCGCAGATCGCCGCCATTACCAGTAAAAACAATAAAAAAAATTAAAAGTCCTTAAATCTATCCCCTAATTTGTAGACGCTATAACTTTTGCACAAACCAATCAATATTCGCTTATTGGGATTTTTTTTTTAACCAAAAATATGTAGAAGAATACATATTGACCTAAATTGAGGAAGAAATTTGGTGTTTTTTTTTTTACATTTTTTTGGGATATGTATTATAGCAGAAAGTAAAAAATATATTTTTTTTTTCAAAATTGTCGCTTTTTTTTTGTTTATAGCTCAAAAAATAAAAACCGCAGAGGTGATCAAATGCCACCAAAAGAAAGTTCTATTTGTGGGAAAAAAAGGACATCGATTTTATCTGGGTACAACGTCGCACGACCGCGCAATTGTCAGTTGAATCGACGCAGTGCCGAATCGCAAAAGTTGGCCTGGTCAGGAGGTGGGTGAAACCTTCCAGGGCTGAAGTGGTTAAATATTGAACTTCTATCGATATATATCAGAAAACATTGGTTTCTTCCTTTCTTCTCTATACAGGTAATACCTCCTAACATTCGTCATACACTGAATCGCCCTTTGTTCACCTGCTGAGCCCTGACCAGGTCTTGGCTCCGCCCCTGGACTGTCACATAGTCAGCAGCTGGCAGATAAACTAGACGGAACGTAGAGGAGAAGAAGTGAGTTATTTTTTATCTTCCAGCATCCTGTACTGCCAACTTTTAGAAGACAGAGGGGGACTTCTGGGAGAGGAGTTTTCGGACACAGCAAGTGAAATGTTATCCTGCCCAGGTAATTCATAGCTTTCATCTCTCTGGTAATTGTCATATCCAATAAGACTCTGTATATACAATGGGAATGGGAACACCATTGAATGGCATCTGAAAGTGGATGGGATATATTAGGCAGCAAGTGAACATGTTATCCCGGAAGTTGATTTCATGAAAGAGGAAAGAATGAGCAAATGTAAGGATGTGAGCAACTTTGACAAGGGCCATATTGTAATGGCTGGACGTTTGGGTCAGAGCAATTCCAAAACTGCAGCTCTTGTGGGATGTCCCCAGTCTGTAGTGGTCAGGACCAACCAAAAGTGGTCCAAGGTGGTGGTGGCGGCGGCAGGTTCATGGGTGGCCAAGGCTCATTGATGTATGTGAGAAGGGAAGCCTGGCCTGTGTAGTCCGATCCTATAGAAGAGCTACTGTAGCTCAAATTGCTGAAAATGTTAATGCTGGTTCTGATAGAACACACAGTGCATTGCAGTTTGTTGCATGGGGCTGTGTAGCCTTGGACCTGTCAGGGTGCCCATGCTGAACCGTGTCCACACCCAAAAGTGCCTACAATAGGCACGTGAGCATCAGACCACAGAGGAATGGAAGAAGGTGGCCTGGTCTGAAGAATTCAAGAATGGTTTGAGGAGCTTTTCACTTGGCCTCTGAATTCTCCAGTTCTCAATCTAATTGATCATCTGTGGGATTTGCTGGAAAAATAAGTCAGATTCATGGAGGCCCACCTCCAAACTTACAGGAGTTAAAGGATCTGCTACTGACAACTTGGTGCCAGACACCACAGCTTACCTTCAGAGGTCTAGTGGAGTCCATGCCTTGACGGATTATGGTGGGTTGTCATCATTTTATGTGTGATCAGTGTATTTCTACATACCTCTATGTGGGGAACTATACTGTTGCTCTCATGCTTTTATTTCTATGATTTTTGATATTACAATTTTCTTGCTATGGGAATCCAGGTTCTCACATAACTGAATTCTTTCCAGCATAGCAAAAAGGCCTTTCGCCACTATAAATGGTTGGGTGCAGATATTATACTTATTCAAGAGATTCATTTTTTTCAACTGCTAATCATCCACACTAAATCAGTACGCCTTATAGACAGAGTTATTTTACCACTTTTACTACTAAAACTGTTGGAGTTGCAATTTTTTTAATAGGCAAGACACAGTGGCTATGTGGTTGCCTTGCAAAACTAGGGTTGTCCGTTTGAATCCCAACCACGGCACTACCTGCCTGGAGTTTGCATGTTCTCCCTGTTCCTGTATGGGTTTCCTCCCACACTCCAAAGACATGCTGGCAGGTTAATTGGCTCCTGTCTAAATTGGCCCTAGTATGTGTATGTATGATTGTGAGTTAGGCACCTTAGATTGTAAGCTCCTTGAGGGCAGGGGCTGAAGTGAATGTAAAATTGACAGTGCTATATAAGTACCTGTAATAATAATAATGAAATTCCATGTTGTTTTTTTTTTTATCTTCAACGTGTGTAGAAAGACCCGGAAAGTAGGGTTATTATGATTCAGGGCTTGTTATTGGGCCTGGCATTGACTATATCTAATGTTTACACCCCAAATGATTCTCAAGTCTCATTCTTCAAAAAATGATTTGTGGTCTTAGACAGACATTCCATACCTAAATATAGTAGAAAACACCTGTAGTGCGATTCTGGCTAAGGCAAGAAGCATGAGTGGTGCATTGGCTATGGATAACACAAAAATATCCTTATTCCCGGTCTACTCTGTGGAAGTGCAGAGGGTGAAATTTACAAATGTAAAACGGCGTCTCAGAACCCTTAGTCTACAACACGCCATGCTCTTTCCAGCGAAACTGAAAGTAGTGGCCAACGGGGAGGCTCATTTCTTTGAGAAACCTGCTGCTGCGCCACAATGGCTTGACAGGGAAGAAAGACCACTGCGAGCACGTCCGCCTTCACGGCCTGCTGTGCCATGATACGCTGTGGGTGCTTTTTCCTACCTTTGCATAAAAAGAGATCCCCTGCCAACATTTTGAGGATAGGCGGAATAAAGATGGCAATCTTTCTTAATAATAATCCATTGACATATTCTGCTGCTGGAGAAGTTCGATATAACATCTCTGAACTTCCACTGTTCCCCCCATGGATGTCCCAAGCATACAGTTGGATTTGAAAGTTCTGTTGTGGTGGTCCCAGTTGGACCACATGGAGTTCTTTATAGTTTATCTTTTTAGTTTTTTTCTCATTTTTTGTGCTACCCTCTCTACGGATGTCCTACAGATTTTTGATCACCTGCCTGGATGTATATACCTCTAGCACCCTCATCGAGACTGAATGTACTTTTAAGAATTGGTTTATGAGGAGAATAGTAATGACACTTAAGTTGCCTTCATTACTGGTTGATGGAGGGGCACACTACCGAGCTACAAGTTTGTCTGGTAGCTGCCCATTGCTCACTTCTACTTTTTTACATGGCTGACACCATACGGATCTTGCCCTGGAATGTTCAAGGCCTTGGTAACTCTGTGAAACTTTCGGCTTTTTTTCCGAAATGTAGAAAACACCTGTAGATATCATTCCATACATTTGATTGTTGATGGAGATTTCTATTTAGCTGCTCAGATAGAAAATAGAAGAGTTGTTAGCATGGCTAAGGCTTTCTCAAAATCTCTGACGAGATCTCTCAGGTTCCTTCAGCTCATGGACTCCTGGAGTCCATGGACTATCGGAGTCAAGGAATATACCTTTTATTCACATCCCTATGATAGCTATGCATGTTTAGACTACATCTTTACCTCCCCAGTACTTTTGGCCAATTATATTTCTGCATCCGTACATGTTTTTTTTAAATCAGATAATTTTTATTGTGAACAAACACAAAAAACTTTTTTTCATTGCACTATACAAAACAATTTCAATGTTCGTGAGGACACAAAGGTAGCTATGTTAATGACCAGCTGGTCTTACATATTGTATGTTTAGACAGTAACGGTTGTGATAACACCATCAACAGTAAAGATATGAATACATAACAAGGCAGTTGTGTTTGTCATTCTTTGGTCTCATTACATATTTTGTGTGTCCTCCTTATGTCTTTATTTCCCTTTACGCTGCCGGGCCTTCCAGGTCCATTGAGCAGAACAGGGACCCTGCCATCCCAAAACCAGCAGGGGGGGGGGCAATGTACAGTATTATCATGTATCAACCTTCGGGTGAAAATAACCCAAAAACTTTTTGCCTCTGCAGAGCACCAATCTCCTCATGAGCGTTCCCTCCTGCATCAACCGCGCATACAGAGCGTTATGTCTTCCCCATTTCTTATCTCTAGCATTTTGTTCTGGATACTGGGGTCTAGGGTACTGCTGTTGTTGAGGTTGTTCTACCTCCTAGGATTCTATTGTGGACTAGACATAATGGAGCTAAACCAGGTGTGTCCAACCAGGACTCCCATATATTTTCAAATTTTCTTGGACTACCTCGGTGCTTGTATGTGAGTTGTTCTCTAATAAGAGAGTAATTCACGTAGGCAATCCACTCCGTATGTGTGGGGGCTGCCACACATTTTCTAGCAATAAGTTTTCTCGCTAAGAAGAGCACCCTGAGTATGGCCGTGTATGTGTGGGGTGTGTAATGTTCTTCATCTAGCCAGCCCAATAAACAAAGTTTAGGATCAGTTGTAAGTTTGAGGTTCCATATGCTATTGATAGTGTTCCTCACTGCGGCCCAATACCTTAGTAGTTTCGGACACCTCCATAGCATATGGACAAGGTTACCACTATCTATAAGACATCGAGGGCAAAGTGGATCCCCCCTTCTGTGCCATTTGTGTAGTTTCTCAGGTGTGCGGTATGTGCGATGAATAGTGAACAGTTGAGTGAGTTTTTGGGGGGAAGATAGTGACACCTTAAGTACCTTATCTAGTATGGTGTTCCATTCTTCGTCTGAAATATGTTCTATGTCTTCTCCCCAGCCGGCCTTACATTTCAAAGTCATTGCTTTAGATACATGACAGAGAAGAGAGTTATATATGGAGGAGATTTGTCCCTTCTGGGATGATGACATAATTAGTTGCGTGAGTCTCGTGGGTCTGGTTAGTTCCCATGTGGATGTTGTGGCCTGTGCCGCTATAGCGTGCCTAAGTTGTAGGTACTGGAAGGATGAGGAATTCGGCAGGTTGAATTCTAGACGTATGGATTGAAAGTCTCTTAGCACGCTTCCACAATATAATTACGGGATATAATTTACTCCACTCCTTGACCAGTTGGAGAGGTCCTGTAATTTGTTTAGTTCGGGGTAGTTTTGATTATTCCAAATGCGGGACCAGTTAGTCTTTTTTACTTCTGTGAATTTTGCCCTTTGTTTTTGAACAGCCACTGAGAAATCTGGATATTTGGATATTTTGGATCCTTGTATTAACCATGTCAGCTTTCTGTCTAGCCAGACGGAGTATAACCCCTTCCCGCCGAGCGTACGCAGATGTGCGTACTCGGCTTTCGGGGGTTATACCGGGATGATGCCTGCAGCTGCAGGCGTCAACCCGGTACTGTTTTTTAGAGCCGGCGATCGGCTTTCCAGGTATAACAACCGATGCGGCTAAAACCCGCTCGGCTGTTATACCGGAGGAGTGGGAGGGGACACCCCCCCTCCCGCCGCCTCCTGCCACTCTTACCTGGCCTCCCAATCCACCGGGAGGCCCGATCACCAATCCGCTGCCTCCGGCAGCTAGTGACGTGAGCGGCTTCGTTCCAGCCTCCTAATAGTAAACACGGAAGCGACGCCATGACGTCACTTCCCGTTTACTCGGCTGCCAATGGCGCCGGTTTTAAAAAAATATACAGTATTCAGAATCGCCGAAAACGGCGATCTGAATACTTTGAAGTGCAAAGGAGGGATGGGGGGTCTTTTAGACCCCCCATCCCTCCATAAAGAGTACCTGTCATCACCTATTACTGTCACAAGGGATGTTTACATTCCTTGTGACAGTAATAAAAGTAATCAAATTTTTTTTTTTTAAACACAATTTATAAATATAAAAATAGATAAAATAAATCATTTTTTAAAGCGCCCCCGTCCCCGTGAGCTCGCGCAGCAAAGAAAACGCATACGGAAGTCGCGCCCGCATATGTAAACGGTGTTCAAACCACACATGTGAGGTATCGCTGCGATCGTCAGAGCGAGAGCAATAATTCTAGCACTAGACCTCCTCTGTAACTCTAACCTGGTAACTGTAAAAAAAAATTAAAGCATCGCCTATGGAGATTTTTAGGTACCGTAGTTTGTCGCCATTCCACAAGTGCGTGCAATTATAAAGCATGACATGTTTGGTATCTATTTACTCGGTGTAACATCATCTTTCACATTATACAAAAAAATTGGGCTAACTTTACTGTTTGGTTTTTTTAAAATTCATGAAAGTGTCCCTTTTTCCAAAAAGTTGCGTTTAAAACACCGCTGCACAAATGCCGTGTGATATAAAATATTGCAACAATCACCATTTTATTCTCTAGATTCTCTGCTAAAAATATATATATATAATGTTTAGGAGCTCTAGCAAAAAATACGGATTTTAACTTGTAAACACCAAATGTCAGAAATAGGCTTAGTCATGAAAGGGATAATGTCTCTATCTTTGTAGCGCAGGAGTTTCAATAAGAATGGTCTGTCATTGCCCCCTGGTGGTGGTGGTCGGGAAGGCACCCTGTAAGCTCTTTCCACTGAGAAAAATGGAGTGAGGTTATTCTTTCCAAATGTGTCCGCTAGCCATGCTTCAATAAATTCAGCAGAGTGTTTTCCTTCTGATTTTTCAGACATATCGACTATACAGATATTAGACCCTCTTAGTCTGTTCTCCATGTCCTCAACTCTAGCTGCTGTTTCATCAGTTTTATTTGATGTTATTTGCACTTCTTGAGTAAGAGGGGTTAATTCATCCTCAATGGAGCTCATCCGTCCCTCTAAAGCAGTGACCCTCTCCCTGATTTTTTGCATATCCTGTCTAATATGCAATAAGCCCTCTTTCATGCTCTCAACTTCAACAGACAGTTCAGTGATTGATGAGCCATAAGAATGAACTGCATTAAGGATGTCATGTAATGAGGGCTCACTACTTTCCACGTCTGAGGCGCCGGCAATGTCAGGGGCAGGGAGAGGGGGGGATGGGGTACTCACTGTGTTCCCTGAGGCCGCGGGTGCCATTTTCTCCTCCCCGTGCTGTGTAGATTGTGGAGGCTTCACAGGAGGTCCGGTTTTTGCTGCTCTGTTGCTGGACGGCTGTTGTTGTTGCCCGGTCCTAGGGCTGCCAGGGTCATGTGAAAATCGGCCGAGTTTGGCCGCCACTGAGGCATAGGACTCTCTCCCCGTAGGATGTCGGAGCTAGTGTGAGACATGTCCTCTCACATGATCGTCCAAGCCCATCCATACATGTTTGCCCCTGGTCAGATCATCACATTGCTTCATTCACCTCCCCCAATATTGGTCTTCTACTACGTATTTCCTCCACATGGAGAATAAATTATTCTATATTAATGGATCCCAGTATTTTCCAATAACTTTTTGACCAATTGAAGGAATATTTCCAGTTTAATGATACAGAAGATATCCCTGCCTCATTTTGGAAAGCAAACCCCTAGGTATATTCTATGAGGCATGGGCTGCAGATAGGTACTCAAGTACTCTGGGCTACAGATAGGTACTCGGGTACTCTGATGGGCTGGTGACAGGTATTTGAGTACTCAGATGGGCGGGTGACAGAAACTCTGATGGGCTAGTGACAGGTACTCTGATGGGCTGGTGACAGGTACTCTGATGGGCTGGTGACAGGTACTCTGATGGGCTGGTGACAGGTACTCGGGTACTCAGATGGGGTGACGACAGGTACTCAGATGGGCTGGTGACAGATATTAGGGTACTCAGATGGGGTGGTGACAGGTACTCAGATGGGCTGGTGACAGGTACTCGGGTACTCAGATGGGGTGACGACAGGTACTCAGATGGGCTGGTGACAGATATTAGGGTACTCAGATGGGCTGGTGACAGGTACTCGGGTACTCAGATGGGCTGGTGACATGAACTCGGGTACTCAGATGGACTTGTGACAGGTACTTTGATGGGCTGGTGACAGGTACTCGGTACTCAGATGGGCTGGTGACTATAGGCCGGTATGGAGGTGGTTAAAATACTCTAGATCAAGGTTTCTCCACCAGGGTTTCATGGACACCTAGGGTTCCTCCAGAAGTTGCTAGAGGTTCCCTGAGCAATGAGCCATTTCTGCCTCTCTGACAAATTCCCACTGACACCATTGATCTTTTTAGCTATCAGTAAGGGGGTAATTCTTCCCAATGACCACAAGTGTAAGGAGCATCTTTTCACTGACCATCACACTAATGTATCATGAGTTGTAGATATAGCAAGTTTTAGCAGGAGTTCGATTAGACTGGAAAGTTATTTCAAGAGTTCCTCTCAGCCAAGAAAGGCTGCTCTAAAGTGACTGGTGCCCAGTCATTCTGAACATCCAAAGAAAAGAACCAAGTAAATGTCAGAAACCATGAAATCAGACCGAGACAGAAGTACGGTTAAATCACACCTGTTTAATAAAAGTAAAAAGAACAAACGTAGTCAAAACATAGCCAAAGTTCAGTAACTGGAATGGATAGTCAGCCAAGCCAGAAGTCAGGGATCAATGTAGTGGAACAGCAAGCAGGATCTGGAGCCAGAAGGGATGTCAGTAAAGCAAGTCTTTAACAGGATCGCAGGAGATAGTGTCTGTGATGTTGACCAAGGTGAAGGCAGAGATCCTCTGGACTGGACAGCTTAAGTAGGCAGGACTGACGAGCAGGATATCAACAACAGCTGAGTCACTGTGGAGAGATTGGAGCTGGCAATTAGCCGACAGCTGCGCGACCAGCTCAGAGAAGGTAGGGCTGAGCCCAGCCCTGACAGTAAATGGACTTAGAGCATCAAAAAGGTTCTAAGCCTGTAGGTTAAAAACCTTCAGTGTGTTGTTCCTCCCTCAGCCCCTCTGAGCCCGATTTTAATCCAGTGATCTGTATGAGAGCAGAAGCTCTCCCTGGTCTCTCCCTCCTCATTGGCTGAGACACAGCAGCGGGAGCCGTTGGCTCCCACTGCTGTCAATCACAGCCAGTGAGGAGAGAGCAGGTGGTGGGGCCAAGCCGCACTGTGTGTTTCTGATAGATGCACAGAGGCAGATCGTGAGTGAGCATGCATGAGTGCCCCCATAGCAAGCAACTTGCTATGTGGCACTCAGCAGGAGGGAGGGGCCAGGAGCACTGGCGGGGGACCCAAGAAGAGGAGGATCAGGGCAGCTCTGTGCAAAACCACAACACAGAGCAGGTAAGATTGACATGTTTGTTTTGAACTCCTTGGCACCGGCAGTACGCAAATATGCGGACCCACTGGACTGGGCTTAATTGCGCATCCGCCTATGTGCTGGGAACGCACCACATGGCGTGCTCCCAGCATAGAGACTGGGGTCTCACCAAAAGCTTTGTACTAACAATCAGGACCTGCAACTCCTGATTCCAGGTTACCTGATCACTGTGATAGCCTACAGTGATCAGTCACTATGAAGCTCGGCCCTGTGTTTTTCTCTCTCTGTGAATGGAGAGGAAAGATACATTGTATCTCTCTCTCTCCTCGCCGAGAGAAAATAAAAAACAACTGTGTGTAAAAAAAAAAAAAAAAAAAAAAAATTATATATATATATATATATATATATATATATATATATATATATATATATATATAATAATAATAATAATAATAATAATAATAGTAAAAGAAAAAAAATACCTAGATCAAGGATTGATCTTGGCCAGTGCCAGGGTTAGTGTTTGGGTCAAAGATCAAGGTCAGGGTCAGTATTTTTTTTTTTAATTAGTATCAGTGTCAGTTATGCAGCGTACACACGAGTGGACTTTTCTATCGGACTGGTCCGACAGACTGAGTCCGGCAGACAATCTGATTGACGGACTTTAGATTTCAAACATGCTTCAAATCTTTCCGACGGACTTGAGTGCGGTAGAAAAAAACGCTCGTCTGTATGCTAGTCCGATAGACGAAAACTGACGCAAGGGCAGCTATTGGCTACTGGCTATCAACTTCCTTATTTTAGTATGGTAGTACGTCATCACGTACGAATCCGTCAGACTGTGGTGTGATCGTGTGTAGGCAAGTCCGTTCGTTCGAAAGTCCGTCGGAAGTCCGTCGAAAGTCCGGTCGAAAAGTCCGCCCGTGTGTACGCGGCATTAGTGTCAGTGTCGGTGAGTTTTAGGTAGGATAAAACAAAAAAAAAGCATAATGTGCACTATTGTTTCTGGGCTGTACTACCGGTACAAACAACTACTAACATACACATATGTGGTGTCGCTGCGATCGTCAGGAGCAGGAAAATTAATTTTGGGTTGTTCTTTGATGGTAGGTTATGGTAGTAGCAATAAATATACAGTTACATTTAAAAACAATGATTTTTTTTTTTTTTACTATTTTGGGCCAGTTTTCCTTTGGTAATAAAAAAACAAATCAGGAGATATCCATTATCATTTACCGCCACATGAAAGCCCAATTTGTCCTGAAAAAAAATGCGGTATAATCCACCTGGATGCACAGAGTAGTTGTGATGATATGTACAGTTTTACTAACACATGTCAAAGTTGCAAAATTGTGCTTTGGCATTAAAGCGGAGTTCTGCCGATTTTTTTTTTTTTAAAGTCAGCAGCTACAAATACTGCAGCTGCTGACTTATAAAACATGGACACTTACCTGTCCAGGGCGCCCGCGATGTTGGCACCCGAAGTCGATCTTTCCCTCGGCTCTAGGGTGCTGCCGCCGCCATCTTTGGTAAGGGAATCAGGATATGAAGCCTTGCGGCTTCACTTCCTGGTTCCCTACTGCGCATGCGCGACTCGCGCTGCACTATCCCACTGGTTCCTGCTGTCTCCTGAGACACGTGTATCTCCCAGAAGACAGCGTGGGAGGGGGGACAGGAAGTGGCGTAGATACTCGCGGGTGGCGCGGGTATCTATACCTGGAAGTGGGAGCAAAATACCTATATTAGACAGGTATTTGATCCCCCCATCCCCCCTGAAAGGTGCCAAATGTGACACCGGAGGGGGAGAGGATTCCGAAAAGTGGAAGTTCCATTTTTGTGTGGAACTTCGCTTTAGGCTAGGTTTCCACTAGTGCGACTTTTCATGCACTGAAAAGTCGCATGACAAGTCATACCCCATGATTTCCAGTGAGTACCGTTCATATCTGTGTGACTTCAAGACGCAACAACTTCAAAGTAGTCCCCACACTACTTTTTTCCCACTTTGATGCACCTTGAGGTCCATAGAGCTCAAGAATACACAGGCATTGCTTCAAGTCGCGGTAAAAAATTGCGGTAAAAAATCGCGTGACTTTGGGGACGCAATAGTGGAAACATAGCCTTAAGATTTGATTTACTCTTAAGAGCGAAGGGGTTAAAAAAAAATAAAAAATGAAGCTTTACAAACGCTTTAATCAATGTAGCTGTTTGATAGCTGAAGATCAATATGCATATTTATTAAAGATCAGTACACATAGCACTACAAAATGATAGTCTAGAGTTGTCCTACCTTTAATCATATTAATTGTTTTCTTTTTAAATCCTCTCTGTCTTTCTGTCTTAGTAAGGAGACCACCATTACCAGGATGTCCCGATCATTTGAGACGCCAGGAAAACGCAGTGAAGGTCCTTGCTGTAGTATTTGTGATTTCTGTAGTATTTATGGCGGCCATCTTTGCGGCAGCCTGGGTGCTAAAGGAGTCAAAAGATCAAACTGAAGAAGAGGCTGCAAGAACGGCCAAAGGAGCGGATGAAGAATCGGCTGGTAATATGTCCATTCATATATTTGTTGTTCTCAGTGGGAGAAATTGTTATTTTGTTCTCAGTGGACAGAAACTGAACTCTGAAAGAGAGCTGACCATATTCTTATACTTGTAGCCCCCCCCCCCCCCCCGACCCCCATAGGCATGATGGTACCCATAGAGGCAGGGCGGGCTAACATTTTTCCAGGGTTAAGTCTGAGGTGGGGAATGTGTACAAACTGGGCGCTGGTATTGAACCCAAAACAAAAAAAAAAAGCAATATATTGCAACTACTGGCAGGGGTACTTACAATGATCAGCTTTTATCTATTCATGTAAAACCTTTATCCCAAAAGAAAAAAAAAACTGCTGTAACTGATTATAATGTGTTAGGTGGAGTTTGACTTAAAATTGCTAGTGTATCTAAATCTGCTAACACTTCCCCTCCCCCCAGACTGACAATGCTGCTGTCTTTTGTGCCCCCTGTGCTCCTTCATCCAGAGTGGAGGCACTCTAATACTGGAGGTGGGTTACTGGCCAGATCACCAGGTAAAAAAAAAAAAAGAAAACTAATCCAGCCACCATATCTAATAAATTCTTGTTGGGTTCAGTACCGTTTCAAAGCGGATTTCACCCCAAAGAATATCATTCCTCCTCTCCTCCCTCTCCACTACATACATACTGTATCTTCCTTTTGTTTATCGTCTCATTTTTTATTTTTACTTATTTACCTTCTTATTTCTGTGCAAAGGTTTCAGTCCCGACCCCCCATCTTCCCTTCTTGTCTAGGCGAATGACAGGCAGCGCTCCCGGTGCCTCCTGGGATATTTGACATCCATATCCCAGAAGGAACCAGAAGCGGGCCTGGTGGCACGTCATCTGGAGGTGTAATGCCGCGTACACACGGGCGGACTTTTCAACCGGGCTAGTCCGATGGACTTTCCAACGGACTTTCAACGGACTTCCGACTGACTTTTTACCGAACGGACTTGCCTACACACGATCACACCAAAGTCCGACGGATTCGTACATGATGACGTACGACCGGACTAAAATAAGGAAGTTGATAGCCAGTAGCCAATAGCTGCCCTAGCGTCGGTTTTCGTCCATTGGACTAGCATACAGACGAGCGGACTTTTCGACCGGACTCGAGTCCGTTGGAAAGATTTGAAGCATGTTTCAAATCTAAGGTCCGTCAGATTTTCGACTGGAAAAAGTTCGCTGAAGGTCCGATGAAGCCCACACATGGTCGGATTGTCCGCCGGACTCGGTCCGTCGGACCAGTCCGATAGAAAAGTCCGCTCGTGTGTATGCTGCATAAGACTTAACTTGGAATGGCAGCCTCCAGAGGAGAACGCGACGGCGCGGGACCTGAGCGGCGGCAGAAGAGAAGTAGATCTCAGCAGCGCAATGCTGAATCCACTTGTGGGTGAGTATCTACAGTAAATTGAGGACAACCCAACATTAAAGCGGAGTTCCCACTGTTAAAATTAGTTTTTTTTTTCGGATGCATATCTTTTGTTTCTAAAGCCGCGTACACACGAGCGGAATGTCCGACAGAAAAAGTCTGACGGAGTCTTTTCATCGTCTATTCCGATCGTATGTAGGCCTCGTCGGACTTTTTTTTTTCGAAAATTCTGACGGACCTAGAAATGGAAAATGTTCTAAATATTTCCGACAGAACCAATTCCTATCGGGAAAACCGCTCGTCTGTACGCTGTTCCGACGGACCAAAAACAACGCGTGCTGTGAAGCAAGTACGAGACGGAAGCTATTGGCTACTGGCTATTGAACTTCCTTTTTCTAGTCCCATCGTACTTGTTTTACATCACCGCGTTCTGGACGGCCGGACTTTGGTGTGAGCGTGTGTAGGCAAGACCGCTTGAGCAGAAGTTTATTCCGACGCCAAAACCGGTCGTGTGTACGCGGCATAAGGCTTATTTATAGCACTCACGTTTGTGTGTTTAATCGGCTCTCGATTGCTGATTTCATAGAGAAATATATCTTACATTCCTCTTTCCTGGCAGTTTCCATAGTGCTTGTGGGCATGTGAAGCCCACAAGCACTATCTTCCAGGCTCTGGTGCAGCTGAGCGACCAGCATGCCCCGCCCGTTCTGGCGCATGCGCAGTATGTACGCTGCAGCGGCGTACACTTCTGACATTGCCATCACAACAGGCTTCGGTGTCAGAAGTGCCCGCCCCCCGTTGTGATGGCAACGAAGCCCTCGGCGCTGCCCACTGACTCCTGGGAAATGATGACAAGCATCTCCCAGGAGCACTAGCGAGCACGGGCACCGAGGGAAATGACGTCAGGTGCCAGAGAGAGAAAGAGGCAGATTCCAATTTACCCCTTAGCAACAGACATCAAAACGTAAGTAAAAAAAAATTTCCAAATGTTGTTTATTAGGTTTAATGCTGCTGAATAATGACAAGTTATTTTATGGGTGGAACTCCGCTTTAAGTAAACAAAAATAAATAAATCATATTGGGGGGTGAAATTCCTCTTTAAAGTGCAATTTGATTGATGTTATTGTCATTCTATCCTGTAGGGGTCACTGTGGAAGATTTGAATAGGTCTGTGCACAAGGCTCTGATCAAGCCCCGCCCTGAGATTCTTAAGGACCTCTCCCCTGAGGAACTGGGACAGCTGGAGGAAGATCCTCACACCTACATTAATAATGAGGAAAATGCTGAATGTACTGAGCAGTTTGTCATGAAAAATGAATTCTTAAGAAATGAGACAATGAAAACAGCTGCATCAAATGTGACTACGGAAATGACAAATCAGGGACAAGAGACGGAGGCCATTAGATGTCCCACATGTGCGAAACCTCATGGGTTCAGCTAATAGAACTTCCGCCTTGCAAAATTGGGGTCTTCAGTATGAATCTCAGTCAGGACGTTACCTGCACTGAGTTTTCATGTTCTCTCTGTATTTGCGTGGGTTTCCTCCGGGTACTCCGGTTTCCTCCCACACTCCAAAGACATGCTGGTGGGTTATGTCTAAATTAGTATGTGTATATATGTATGTCAGACAGGAATCTTACATTGTAAGCTCCTTGAGGTCAGGGACGGATGTGAATGTACAGTATGGAAAGATATGCATAAAAAAATGACAGTGCTATATAAATGTCTGCAATAAATACATGTCTCTCCATCGTTATCAATTCATTTGCAGTTCTTTTTTTTATTCAACTGCTTGTCGCCCACCCCGTCGTCAAATGACGATGGGGCGATGCGGCTCTCGTTCTGGGACAACATCACATGACGGCATCCCAGAACGCCCACTTTTGCACACTCATCGCGGCGATCGTGGCCGCGCCGTGTTGCTAGGACATGGCGCGACTTCGACCTTTTTAAAGTGCCACATTCGCGGCTCTTTAACCTTGTGATCGGCTGTGTCCAATCACAGCCGGTCACATGTAAACACGAAGATGCCGGTAATCGGCGATCCTCGCCTCACACTGACAGAGTGTGTGGCGAGGAGAGCCGGTCAGCGGCATCTCCATGCAGGGGGACATCTAGGAATGCAATCAGGGCACTGTCACAAATCAGTGCCCACCATTGCCCAGCAATGCCAGCAATCCATGCCCACCAGTGGCAGCAATCAGTGCCCACCACTGCCCACAAGTGCCACCAATCAGTGGCCATTAGCGATGCCAGTCAGTGCTGGCAATCAGTGCCGCCCATCAGTGCCACCCATCAATGCCCATCAGTACCGCCTATCCATGCCGCCTATCAGTGTCCACCAGTGCCGCCTATCAGTGCTCATCAGTGCCGCCTATCAGTGCTCATCAGTGCCACATATCAGTGCCACCTATTAGTGCCCATAAGTGCGGCATATTAGTGCCTCCTCATCGGTGCCCACAAGTGCCACCTCATCAATGCCCACCAGTTCAGCCTATCAGTGCCCATCAGTGCTGCCTCATAAGTGCACATCAGTGAAGGCGAAAAATTACTTCGTTACAAAATTTACTGACAGAAAAAAACGTAAAAAACATATTTTTTTCAAAATTTTTGGTCTTTTTTTTTTGTAAAAAAATAAAAAAAACAGCAGTTATTAAATACCACTAAAAGAAAGCTCTATTTGTGTGAAGGAAATGCTAAAAAATTTGTTTGGGTACAGTGTTGTATGACCGCGCAATTGTCATTCAAAGTGCGACAGCGCTGAAAGCTGAAAAATGGCCTGGGCAGGAGAGGGGGTGTAAGTGGCCTGTAGGCAAGTGGTTAATGGTATGCGACAGATACAATAAAAAGATCACAGAACATATAGTCAATATAAGGTAGTATATGCTCAGTCAGTGCACAGGTACACCCTACCAAAAATAAGATTGATTAGAGCAAAGGTCTCCAAGCTGTGGCCCGCAGGCCGGATGTGGCCCTTTACTTGCCTTTATCTGGCCCTTGGGGCACTATTCATCGCACTGTCACCAATGATGGGGCACTATTCATCCCACTGACACCAATGATGGGGCACTATTCCTCCCACTGACACCAATGATGGGGCACTATTCCTCCCACTGACACCAATGATGGTGCACTATTCCTCCCACTGACACCAATGATGGGGCACTATTCCTCCCACTGAAACCAGCAATGCAATATTTTTTTTTTTTACTCGCACTGACCACCAAGCCTAAGCCATGGTTTACTCCCACGAATGCCAGGACCTTTTCTACTCCCAATGGTCACAGTTCAGACCCTCTAAAGTCTGAAGGACAGTAAACTGGCCAGTTGTTTAGAAAGTTTAGAGACCCTTGGCTTAGAGCAATAGTAAAAGGATGAGACACTGGGGCTGGTTTACGAAAGCCGTGCGGCGAGGCGAAACGCACATTTTCATATTTACGAAACGGTGCGCCGGGAACGGAGGGCGAGTTGCGTGCTCGGATAAGGGTCTGGTATGGATTTTGGGGGGACCCCTGTGCCATTTGTTATTAATTTTGGCACAGGGTTTCCCTTAATTTCCATACCAGACCTGAAGGGCCTGGTGTGGACTTTGGGGGGGAACCTCACGCTATTTCTTTTTTAATTTTTGGCTCTGGGTTCCCCTTAATATTCATACCAGACCCAAAGGGCCTGGGGTGGAACCCATGCTCTTTTTTTCAATGAGTTTTACCTATATTGCCGAGACCCGACAATTCATTACAGCCACGATCAGTTTTAAATGACAATTTTTCCTTTAGAAATGTAATTTTGCTGTGGTACTGTTCTAAACACAGAAAAAAAAAATCACTGCTCCTGAAAAAAAGGTCAGTTTTTAAAAAAAGTTTGCATTGATCCATGTCCCCTGCGGCAGGACCCGGGTCCCCAAACACTTTTTATGACAAAAACTTGCATATAAGCCTTTAAAATTAGCACTATTGATTTTTCATGTTCGTGTCCCATAGACTTTAACGGTGTTCGTGTGTTCGTCCGAGTTTTTTGCCTGTTCCCATGTTCTGGTGTGAACCGAACCGGGGGGGGGGGGGGGGGGGGGGGGGGGAGGTGTTCAGCTCATCCTTAGTTGTGACTACTAAATGTTTAACTCCTTAAGAGGCTGTCCGTTTTTGGGCGCACTCCTGTTAATTTCCTCTGCACAATGGTCAGACCTCAAAACCATATTCTGTTAGTGTCTCAAAGTAACATGTGTTTTATGCTTTCCTTGCTTTTTTCCAAGTCCTGTTTTGTTGACCAATAAAATTTGTAGCAAATTTTTATGTTTTTTGTGTTTTGATAATAATTTTTTAATTTTTTTTGCAGATGCATGCTCAATCCAAGCAATGCATTTTACACCCCCCCCCCCCCCAAACAAGTTTCATGCAACAGATCTCCCAAATGCAGCTTAACTAGGCTGATTGGCATGGCAAAACAAAAATAGGTGTGATTTGTCTGAAAGCTACATTCCTGGTGCCTTCATGGTAGCATATGCATGGATTGTGTGTATGCTGCCATGGATAGGAACCAGGAAAGGAAAATTACAGAGAGTTACGTATTAAATAATCCTGTACCCCCGACAGGACATGTTTTGGGAATTGGGAATTTATCTGAGCTAAAATAGCTTTCCAAAATACAAAGCCATTGACTGTGATTTAAAGCAAGATGGATTCAAGGTGCAAGATGAAGGAAAACCTGCAAACATGGCCTGTTGGGGGTACTTGAGGACAGGGTTGAGAAGCACTGATTTAGAGCACTGAGCTAAAATCGGGCTCCAGACAATCCTATTCTAATTGGGGGCATTTGAGGGAAACCAAGTGGGTGTTAGAACCCCTGCTTGTCTTTTTTTAGGTTGGGCTTTTTGTCCCTTTTCTTAAAATTGGCTTCACTTCCTGTCACATAACCAAACAGGAAGTGAGGGCAAAACCCTACCAATGTCTTTCCTTGGGGACACACAGGTCAGTCTAACTAGTGTCCCCATTAGGCATTTAGTTTAACTTTGCAAAGCCAAATTCCTGAGTACAACTGTGATGCATGTCAATGGCCCATTTAGACCTTGTTTAATAGAAAACACCAGTTGCTTTTCACTAGAAACATTTGTTAGTCCAGTCCTGGAAATCTGCCTTTGCTTTACTATTCATTTCCCTAAAAATTGGGTTCCTGCATCTAGATGAGCGACCGCTGTGTATGTGAGATACGCAACCGCTGTGTGCGCGGAGGTATGTACCCGTGGCACATATCTGGTTCCTGGAAGCGGTGGCCAGCACACTTTTTCTGATCGTGTGTACAAAAATCCGACGCACAAAGTGCCACGCATGCTCAGAATAAATAAAGAGACGAAAGCTATTGGCCACTGCCCCGTTTATAGTCCTGACGTTCGTGTTTTACGTCACCGCGTTCAGAATGATCGGATTTTCCGACAACTTTGTGCGACCGTGTGTATGCAAGACAAGTTTGAGCCAACATCCGTCGGAAAAAATCCTAGGATTTTGTTGTTGGAATATCCGATCAATGTCCGACCGTGTGTACGGGGCATTACAGTTTACATATTTATTATCGTGTTGCGCGTCTGCGTGCGCCGGTGTTTCTCGAGGTTAAGGTTTCTACACGAGAAATGATCCAATGGTGCGGCCGGCTGCTCCCATAGGTGATCAAAGAGTAACACTCTTTGGTCGACTCTATGGCCTTGGAGGACCGGAGCAGCGTCATGGCGTCACTTCCGGTCCAGGCTGGCAGAAAATGTAAAAGAAATTAGAGCGAAAGGTCAAAAATGTTTTGTTTTTTTTAAATCTTTTGTATTCAAAGGTAAAGAAGAGATTTTTTTTTTTGTTTTTACCCCAGATCTCTCCATAAAGAGGACCTGTCATCCTTATTTCTATTACAAGAGATGTTTACATTCCTTGTAGGAATAAAAGTGATAAAAAAAAATTAAAAGGACAGTGTAAAATTAAAAGGTAAAAAAAAATTGAAGCGCCCCCATCCCTCTGTGCTCGCGTGCAGAAGCGAACGCATACTTAAGTCATGCACGCATAATGTACACGGTATTTGAAATACACATGTGAGGTATCGCTGTGAATCTTAGAGTAAGAACAATAATTCTAGTGCTAGACCTCCTCTGTAACTCTAAACAGGTAACCTGTAAAGGCGTTTAAAGCATCACCTATGAAGATTTTTAAGTACCGTAGTTTGGCGCCATTCCACGACTGTGCGCAATTTTAAAGTGTGACATGTTAGGTATCTATTTACTCAGCATAACATCATCTTTCACATTATACAGAATAAAATTGGGGTGACTATTGCAGTTTGTTTTTGTAATTCATTAAAGTGTATTATTTTCCCCAAAAATTGCATTTGCAAAACTGCTACGCAGATACCGTGTGACATAAAAATTGCAACAATCGCCATTTTATTTCCTAGCGTCTCTGCTAAAAAAATGTAGAATGTTTGGGGGTTATAAGTAATTTTCTAGCAAAAAATTATGATTTAAACTTGTAAACAAAAGGTGCCAGAAAAAGCCTGGTCGCCAAGTGGTTAACTAAACAGATTTCACAAAACGAGACAAAATGGATCCATGAACTCCAAACATTAACACCACAGAGATAGACCTTAATTGTTTCATCACCAATTTTTAAGTGCTGTAATAAAGGTTATTATTTCACATTTTTACAAACATATCTTTATTCCATGGTCTTATTATACTTTTTACAATTATTAGTCCCTTCCCCACACTTGTGGCTATACGACAACTTATAGGTGGTATCTTGTATTTCACCACAAGATGGTAGTAAAGAGGAATAGTTTCAGTATTCAGTGACAATCTGAGTTTTTTCCAATAGTGGCTGTATATATAGATTATCCTGTAATTTAGGTAATTTGTTTCAGTTTAGCGTTATTAATTTTGATAATTTTTCCTTAATTTATATATATATATATATATATATATATATATATATATATATATTTTTTTTTTTTTTTTGTAATTTGTTTTTAAGTTCAGAAATTCTTCTGTAACCAATGCCATCAGTATGTTTTGCAACAATAAGGTTGTGAAGATCTTGAGAGAGCTCTTTGCTTACCATTCATCAGATGTTTCTTGTGTGACACCTTGGTAATGAAACACCTTTTTATAGGCCATCAATTGAGATTGGACCAGCTGATATTAATTTGCACTGACAAGCGTCAGGATTGCTTTCTAAGGCCCCTTTCACACTGGGGCGGGAGGTTCGTCGGCGGCGCTTTACCGTCGTTTTAGCCCTGGTATTCGGCCCCCCGCTAGCGGCCGAGAAGGGGTTAAAAACCACCGCAAAGCGCCTCTGCAGAGGCGCTTTGCGGTGGTATAGCTGCGTGTCCCATTGATTTCAATGGGCAGGAGCGGTGGAGGAGCGGTATACACACCGCTCCTTCACCGCTCCAAAGATGCTGCTAGCAGGACTTTTTTTTCCGTCCTGCCAGCGCACCGCTCCTGTGTGAAAGCCCTCAGGGCTTTCACACTGGAGACACAGCAGCGGCTGTTTCAGGTCAGTTTGCAGGAACTATTTTTAGCGCAATAGTGCCTGAAAACCGCCCCATTGTGAAAGGGGTCTAATTGCTAATAGATTTGAGCTGGTGTTTTGGCTTTCCATGCCTTTTTACACCTCCCTTTCTTCATGTGTTCAATTCTTTTTTCCTGTGTGATTCCATTTTATTACACATAACTTTATTCTGAACTTATTTTTTTTGGTGTCTTTGTATGTATGGATTGCATGGATTGTTACTGACATGTGGTGAACATTTCATGTCAATATCACGTTTAGAAATATATTTACCTAGTAAAATGGTGATGTGTTCAATACTTATTTTACCTGCTGTATATACTGTATAGAAACAGGAGGGGAACAAGGGAGGAATCAACCCCATATATAAAAATCCCTAATAGGGGGGGTATCATAGCAATAAGGTAATCTTATTGCTTTTGCTATTGTAGCAATGTGGATTACAATTATAAAGTACAGTGATCCTCCGGTATTTCTATGCATCGCATGTCCCTCTAGTGCCCAGTGTTATCAACTGACATCATGTCTGTGAGCCCAACTAAATGGATTGTGGGATGAGTAGTTCACCAGACTGATACTTGCTTCACCTGACTCTGCGCTTGGACTACATATCCCAGAGATCTTTGCTACCTTTAGAGAGATTGCTGGAAGGAACTATAAAAGAAGCCGGAGACCCGCCCTGCGCTCTCTTCCTCCTGGGCCTGACGCGAGACGGACCTCTCCGTGCATGGAAAGAGATCCCGGCCTACCATACGGTGTACCACATTCCAACCCGGATAAGAACTGCTTGCTGTTCGTCCGACATCTGTCCAGCACCATTCCGGTCGCCTGCCAACCGGTGTTCTAAGCTTTACATGGGAAGATCGATATGGAGGATCCGTTGCACGTGTGTCGCTACAGGAGCTGCTGTCCGGAGGGTATTAAATCGGCCTGGTTGTTGGTTAAAGGGCAATCACCCACCTTTACAAATCCTTTTCTCACGGTTTTACTGGGACACTTTGCATAGACATCTTTACTTTGGGAATACTTACTGAACCTCGTTAACGGTTTATAGGCTGGCCGAGGTTTCCTCTTTAGCAGTCTGTCAGTATAACCATCTAACATTGTTATCCTTTCAGGTGCAAGCAGAACTCCACTGTACATGTGTATATAATAGACTGTCTACCTGCAAATATCTTTATTTGTGTTAGTCGGAGGAATTCCTTTGCTGAGTTGGCGCTGTTGCCTAAAACTCAGCAGATCAAGCACCTCCTCTTTGTGACAATATCTTCTTTGAACTGTTCTAGTAAACATTAGCAGAACATAAACGCACTGAGTTGTCTGACTTATTACTTTAAGGTGGTGCAAAGATGTCGGAACCCAGAGTGTCAGGTGGGTTGGAATATTCATCAGGTCCTGGCAGTACAGATGAGCAGGTAATTCCAAGCAGCCCCTTAGGGGGTTGTGCTACACTATAAATGTAGGCGGTTTAGTACTATGACTACTCCTCCTAGAAGTGGCGCCCAGCCAAGATGACTCCCAAGATAGAACACAGAATCCTCAATAAGGTAAAGAAGAACCCACGAATAACAACTTGAAGACATTACTGGAACTGGCAAACAAATTCCTTTTCACAAGTCTACCATACGTACAGTATCTCACAAAAGTGAGTACACACCTCACATTTTTGTAAATATTTTATTATATTTTTTCATGTGACAACACTGCCTTAACCCTCTTGAGCATGGAGTTCACCAGAGCTTTACAGGTTGCCACTGGAGTCCTCTTCCCCTCCTCCATGATGACATCACGGAGCTGATGGATGTTAGAGACCTTGCGCTCCTCCACCTTCTGTTTGAAGATGCCCCACAGATGCTCAATAGGGTTTAGGTCTGGAGAAATGCTTGGCCAGTCCATCACCTTTACCCTCAGCTTCTTTAGTAAGGCAGTGGTCATCTTGAAGGGAGGGGATCATGCTCTGCTTCAGTATGTCACAGTGGCACATGTTAGCATTCATGGTTTCCTCAATGAACTGTAGCTCCCCAGTGCCAGCAGCACTCATGCAGCCCCAGACCATGACACTCCCACCACCATGCTTGACTGTAGGCAAGACACACTTGTCTTTGTACTCCTCACCTGGTTTCCGCCACACACGCTTGAGACCATCTGAACCAAATACGTTCATTTTGGTCTCATCACACCACAGGACATGGTTCCAGTAATCCATGTCCTTAGTCTGCTTGTCTTCAGCAAACTGTTTGTGGGCTTTCTTGTGCATCATCTTTAGAAGAGGCTTCCTTCTGGGAAGAAAGCCATGAAGACCAATTTGATGCAGTGTGTGGCGTATGGTCTGAGCACTGATAGGCTGACCTCCCACCCCTTCGACCTATGCACCAATGCTAGCAGCACTCATACGTCTATTTCCCAAAGACAACCTCTGGTTATGATGCTGACCACGTGCACTCAACTTCTTTGGTCGACCACGGCGAGGCCTGTTCTGAGTGGAACCTGTCCTGTTAAACAGCTGTATGGTCTTGGCCACCGTGCTGCAGCTCAGTTTCAGGTTCTTGGCAATCTTCTTATAGCTTAGGCCAGTGGTGGCGAACTTTGGCACCCCAGATGTTTTGGAACTACATTTCCCATGATGCTCACCTACACTGTAGACACTGGCCTAGGCCATCTTTATGTAGAGCAACTATTCTTTTTTTCAGTTCATTTTCACTTGGGGTGTACTCACTTTTGTTGCCAGCGGTTTAGACATTAATGGCTGTGTGTTGAGTTATTTTGAGGGGACAGCAAATTTACACTGTTATACAAGCTGTACACTCACTACTTTACATTGTAGCAAAGTGTCATTTCTTCAGTGTTGTCACATGAAAAGATAGAATAAAATATTTACAAAAATGTGAGGGGTGTACTTGCTGTGTGCCTGAAGTTTGCCAGAAAGCACCTTGACAAATGGCAATGCTACTGGACTGATGAAACAAAAGTTGAATTGTTCCGGAAGAATACTTAGCACTGTTTATGGCACAAAAAGGGCACAGCTTACCAACATCAAAACATCAACCCAACTGTAAAGTATGGTGGAGGGAACATCATGATTTGGGTTTGCTTTGTTGCCTCAAGGCCGTGCCATCATTGACAAGTTTACCAAAATATAATATAGGATAATGTCAGGGTGGCTGTCCGTCTGCTGAAGCTTAGGAAAAGTTTGTTGGTGCAGCAGGACAATGACCCTAAGCACTGAAATAAACCCACCACAGACTGGTTTCAGATAAAGAAAATGTGCCTTTTAGAGTGGCCCAGTCAGTGCCCAGACCTCAACCCCATAAAGATGCTGTGGAATGGCCCCAAGAGAGCCGTTCACACCAGACATCCTCTAAAAGTGTCTGAGCTGAAGCAGTATTGTAAAGGTCTGATACTGAGCTCCCAAAATTGCTTGCTGGAAGTCAATGCTGCAAAGGGTTCACTTACTTTTTCCTCCAGCACTGTGAATGTTTAATGGGTGTGTTCAATAAAGACACAATAAATTAGAATTGTTTGTGTGTTATCAGCTTAAGCACATTGTGTTTGTCTACTGTTGTGACTTAGATGAGGATCAGATCACATTTTATCACTGACGCCCCCCTATTCATGGGTCCAGCCCCTAATCTACATACAGGGCGCCGGACCATGGATTCCAATTAGGGGGGGGATGTTTGTTTTTTTTAAAAGAGAAAAAATAAGATGATTCGCGCTATATGAATAGTGAATGTGTGGCCAAATGGTCACACCGACAGTGAATGCATAAACCAAAAGTGCAGCAATATATCACAATTAGTGCAAACAAACATATAAAAAATAAAGTCCAAACAAATGTGTTAAAAAAATCCTTGTGAATAATAAGAAAGTGTCCATGAAAAAGCACCAAAAAGGAAAAGAGTAAAATAGCATTCACGGGTCTTTCAACCACATGGAGCCTCAGATGTGTGGGACCGCCACCAATAATAAGAGCCTGGCCGCTTACCAGAACCCCATGACCCCCCATTACACAGTGAGCCCGGCTCACTGTGTATTGCTGTTTGCTTGTGATATGATCCTTGGCGGTACATGTGTCTAAGCATTTGATGCCCTTTTCCAGTTTCCATTTCCATCTTCGCTCCTGGGAAATCCGGACCACTAGGATCTCATAAGCCCTTTTGGACCCTCTGTAACGGGGGGTCATGGGGTTCTGGTAAGCGGCCAGGCTCTTATTATTGGTGGCGGTCCCACACATCTGAGGCTCCATGTGGTTGAAAGACCCGTGAATGCTATTTTACTCTTTTCCTTTTTGGTGCTTTTTCATGGACACTTTCTTATTATTCACAAGGATTTTTTAACACATTTGTTTGGACTTTATTTTTTATATGTTTGTTTGCACTAATTGTGATATATTGCTGCACTTTTGGTTTATGCATTTACTGTCGGTGTGACCATTTGGCCACACATTCACTATTCATATAGCGCGAATCATCTTATTTTTTCTTGTTTATGTTATGTGTTTGTGTCACATTTTAGATATCGCTGCTTTGTTATTATATTTTAGACACTTTGAAGCGCAATTATTTTCCCCCTTTTTTTCTATCTTGTTTTTTTTTAAGCACATGATTAGAGCCTGAGGCTCTAATTGGCTTAAAAAAGGGTGGGCTCGGGACACAGAGCACTGCGCTCCGAGCCCACCCAGTTGTGTGACAATAGCGAATGAATATTCGTTATTATCACACTGATTCACCTCCCGGGAGTCCCGGCCAATCAGTAAAGCCAGCAGATGACTTGTCCTAAGTATTCTTATGCCGCGTACACACGGTCGGACTTTTCATCTACAAAAGTCCAACGGACGCTGACGGACTAAAGCTGGCTGGTAATCCGATCGTGTGTGGGCTTCTCCGGACTTTCAACTGACTTTTTTAGCCTCAAATCCGACGGACTTTAGATTTGAAACATGCTTCAAATCTTTACGTCGTAAGTACGACGGACCCCGAAATCCGCTCGTCTGTGTGCTAGTCCGACGGACAAAAACCCATGCTAGGGCAGCTATTGGCTACTGGCTATGAACTTCCTTATTTTAGTCCGGTGTACGTCATCACGTACGAATCCGTCGGACTTTTGTGTGGTCGTGTGTAGGCAAGTCCGTTCGTAAGAAAGTCTGCTGCAAGTCCGCCGAAAGTCCGCCGGAAGTCCGCCGGAAGTCTGTCGGACAGGCTGTCGGACTTTTGTAGACGAAAAGTCCGACCGTGTGTACGCGGCATTAATGTTTACATATTGTTTATACTGTTTAAATATTGATTGTCTGGGTTTATAATAGGAGTTTCTGTCATCTTTCAACTTTGCTAGTAAACAATGTGCTCCGTCAGTAAATTATCCATGTTTTGTTAGTAAAAAAGCTGTGGGAGATTAGCAACCCTGATCCAGTCTAATCTACTAGGATTGTGTCTTGGTCCAACCCTTGTCCACAACCATACCTGGTTTTACATAAAAAAAACTATTGGTAGTAGCCATTCTGTTTTATCACACCTGAACGCAAGATGGTTATGCTATGGGGATAACGTTGGGTCATATTCCGGGATCTGTTATGTCTTTACATTTGAGGTGAACTCTGTACGCACAGTGCGTGCAACTTCTCAGGAATATGTTACCTATACTTTATTGTGGTATCATAAATGGGTATTGAGGGAGATAGTGGTTCATCTTTCACTTTTAGTTACTTATAGGTGCAACTGCATATTTACCATTAGGTCAGCCTAAGAGGATAAGATATTAACCACTTGTCGACCGGCTCACGCCGATATACGTCGGCAAAGTGGCACATTCCTGCGAATCGCCGTATGGACACGTCATCCCCTTTAAGAGCCGCCTGAGGTGTCTCCTCTTCCCTGATAGAACATGGTCAGGGTCCCGGCGGGGTGACCCTGACCCTGTTCTGTCAGGGAAGAGGAGACATATTGTTTGTTTCTAGTAAGTAGGAACAATGATATGTCTCCTCCCTCAGTCAGTTCTATCACCATACAGTTAGAAACACTAGTGTTAACCCCTTCCCTGCCAGTGACATTTACACAGTAATCAGTGCATTTTTATAGCTCTGATCGCTGTATAAATGTCAATGCTCCCAAAAAATGTGTCAAAAGTGTCCGCCGCAATATCACATGGCAGCAACTCAATGCATTTAGAAACCTAGACGTGGTGAAGGCGACTTGCTGAATTTCAAACTGAGCATCAGAATGGGGAAGAAAGGGGATTTACGTGACTTTGAACGTGGCATGGTTGTTGGTGTCAGACGGGCTGGTCTGAGTATTTGAAAACTGATCTACTGGGATTTTCACACACAACCATCTCTCACAGGTTTACAGAAAATGTTCAGAAAAAGAGAAAATATCCAGCGAGCAGCTGTTGTGTGGATGAAAATGCCTTGTTGATGTCAGAGGTCAGAGGAGAATGGGCAGACTGGTTGGAGATAATAGAAAGGCAACAGTAACTCAAATAACCACTCATTACAACCAAGGTATGCTGAATACTATCTCTGAATGCACAACACATTGAACCTTAAAGCAGATGGGCTACAGCAGTAGAATAAAACATTGCCTGGTCTGATGAGTCTTGATTTCAGCTGCCACATTCAGATGGTAGGGTCAGAATTTGGCATAAACAACATAGCATGGATTCATACTGCCTTGTATCATCGGTTTAATCCAGTGGTGGTGGTGTAATAGTGTGGGGGGATATTTTCTTGGCACACTTTGGGCCCCTTAGTACCAATTGAGCATTGTTTAAATGCCACGGCCTACCTAAGTATTGTTGCTGACCATGTCCATCCCTTTATGAGTACAGTGTCCCCATCTTCTGATGGCTCCTTCCAGCAGGATATGCACCATGTCACAAACCTCCAATCATCTCAAAACTTGTTTCTTGAACATGACAATGAGGTCACTGTACTCCAATGGCCTCCACAGTCACCACATCCAATAGAGCACCTTTGGGATCTGGTGGAACAGGAGATTCCCATCATGGATGTGCAGCCGACAAATCTGCAGCAAATGCGTGATGCTATAATGTCACTATGGACCAAAGGAATGTTTCCAACACCTTGTTGAATCTATGCCACGAAGAATGAAGGCAGTTCTGAAGGCAAAAGGGGGTCCAACCCGGTACAAGCAAGGTGTACCTAATAAAGAGAGTGTATATACTGTGTATATATATTACATACACATATAGGAAGTGTAGCGCTATCCCTAAAAGAACCGCAGGAATTTGGGCCTAATTTTCCCCACACAGCACCCACAGCCAGGCAAAGGGAATTTTCCACACACTCCATTTGGCCTAAGAAAGCAGGGGACAGAGGTGTAATGCACAGAATTCAGTGGACAGGCGTGTAATGCACAGAATTCAGTGGACAGGGGTGTAATGCACAGAATGCAGGGGACAGGGTTGTAATGCACATAATGCAGGGGACAGAAGTCTGTAATGCACAGAATACAGGGGACAGGGGTGTGTAATGCACAGAATGCAGGGGACAGAATTGTGTAATGCACAGAATGCAGGGGACAGGAGTGTGTAATGCACAAAATACAGGGGACAGGAGTGTGTAATGCACAAAATACAGGGGACAGGGGTGTGTAATGCACAGAATGCAGTGGACAGGGTTGTAAAGCACAGAATGTAGGGGACAAGGGTGAGTAATGCACAGAATGCAGGGGACAGGAGTGTGTAACACAGAGTGTAGTGGTAAGGAGAGTACAAAGTCACACCTCCCACAACATCACCTTGGAGGAACAAGGGCCAGCTATCTTAGCGAATCCCTCGACAAGGGCTAGCTAGCTTAGCGAATCCCTCAACAAATCTTCTGTAATAGGAGCAGAGCCCCAAAAATGACCTAAGCTCAGTCACATTGGTAAGCCTCGGGCAGGAGGTGACGGATTCTAGCTTCTGGGGGTCGGTAGCCACCCCTTTGGCAGACACAATATGGCCAAGGTAGTTGACCGAGGGTTGATAGAACTGGCATTTCTTCAATGATAGCTTCAACCCCTCATCATGGAGTCTGTTCAGAACCTTCTCCAAGCGCTCTTCGTGTTCCTCCAAGGTCTTGCCAAAGACAAAAATGTTGCCTAGGTACACCGACACCTTGATCAGGTTTATGTCACCCACAGTCTTCTCCATTAGCCTTTAAAAAGTAGCTGGGGCTTTAAATTCAAAGAACCCCACCGGGGTAATGAAAGCGGTCTTCTCCCCATCTTCAGGGTGCATGGGAATTTGGTGTTCAGGTCCAGCACGCCAAACCAATTTGCCCCCGACAGGCTCTGCAAGTCCTGTTCTATCCTTGGAGTGGTATATTGGTCAGTAATGGTCCTTTGATTTAATGTCTGATAGTCAATAATGCACAACCTCAGTGACCCATTCTTCTTCCGTACCACCACTATCGGGGAAGCGTACAGACTTCAGGACCCTCGGATGATACCTGTCCTCTTCAGTTCTGCCATTTGCTCACACAGGTCTCCCAAGTCCCCTAGAGCAGTGGTCATCAATGCTGTCCTCAGGGCCCACTAACAGGCCAGGTTTTATGTATTACCTTGGGGAGATGCAGACTAGAATACTGCAATCACTGAGCAGCAAATTATATCACCTGTGATGTATTTCAGTTATCTTGCAAACCTGGCCTGTTAGTGGGCCCTGAGGACAGGGTTGATAACCACTGCCCTAAGGGAATCCGTCTGACCCTTTCTCTAAATGGCTTATCTTCTTGGAGACCAATCCGATGTTGGGCGCTTTTTGCACACCCCACATCGAACTCAGTCTTGGAGAATGCAGCCTGCCATCTAAGGAGCTGGGTCTTTCCTTCCACTTGAAAAAGAGGAGTATTCTTTGAATAAACATAAGAAAGGAATGTGGGACTTTAAATGAGGCAATTGAATTGTGGAGGTAGAGTGGTTAGTAAACATTATTTATTTGTAACAATAATATAAAACAGGTAAGAAAGTATTGTCATATATATATATACATACACATGCACACATGGCATAAACATAATGGATACATATATGTCAGCTTGGCAGCACATAAGGGATAGTGAATATTGATAAAATGTAATACAAGGTATTTCATATTAGCAGGCATTGGTACACCAAATGCAAAAGAGCTGCTCTAAGATAGATACACATACACATTAATGGTTACATACTACTCAATGAATTTCGAACGTATAAAAGATATATATGGGCCAGTAATTAGGTAATAAGACAGACTTGACAGAGCACCCCATGGAAACTCAACGCGTTTCATGGCTATATGCCATTCATCAGGAGTTGGGTACAGAAGAGTAAACTGTAAATACAAATGGATATGTAATATTAGTTAATATGTTCTACCAAATTAAGGGGAGAAAAGACCTTATGGAGAGAAAGAAATCTATACTCACAGGTCGGCTAAAGCACTGTGCTTGGCTAGCATCGAGGAATATGGGACCCCAATGGTTGTCTGTTCCGGAGCTGAGGCAAGGAACCCCACCCCAGCCAAGAAAACATCCGCATAGCGTGCCCAACTGCCACAACACATTCCACATGTGTGGGGATGACTAAAGTATGGTGTTCTGGAAAAAATGTATAAAGATATGTGAAAAATGTGTATGATGTGGGGTGTGCAAAAAGCACCCAACATCGGATTGGTCTCCAAGAAGATAAGCCATTTAGAGAAAGGGTCAGACGGATTCCCCTAGGGCAGTGGTCATCAACCCTGTCCTCAGGGCCCACTAACAGGCCAGGTTTGCAAGATAACTGAAATACAAAAAAACTCCCCCCCTTGATTATTCTTTGAATAAAACTCCTCAGCAAAGATTCCATCCTTTGCTTCCCCCACCAAATCAGACGGTGAGACTGGGGTGGCTGGTTTCACTTGTCCCAGCAACATTTGAGCTGGCACCTTCACTGGGGAGGCTGTGATGTTGCGGACACTGACTGAAATTCTCCCGTGACTTCGTTGAAATGCCTTGGGATTATTCCCAGCCCCGTATCTGCTCCCTGGCCGTCCGCTTCAAGGACAATTAAAGGGCCTGGTTGCTTCCAATTTAGCTTGATAGTTGCTGTAGGCAAACCAATTCACCGGGCTGTAGTACCCTCTCACCCCGGTCCAGATGCCATATCTTCCCCTCCCCTTCAGCTGGGGCCTTCTGCTCTTGTAGTAGGCACTGGTAGGCTTGTCTCAGCATAGGGTGTACACTAGTAGTTGGGGTACCAGACTCCAGGACAACAGGTGTCAGCAGTCTTCGAACAAGATCAGTGTTGGTCCCTATGATCATGAAATTCTTGCCGGCCTCTGATGGGCGAGGGTAGACTACTGCGAGTTTGTCAAACGTCTCTGTCTTTCCTGCCATGGAAGGGTCAAAGGTCAGCTTGACTGGTAGATAACTGTCATAGGGAAATTTCTGAGTTCCAATCCCCCATATCTCTAACTCTTTCAACTTCTGTAAGGGCAGGTGCTTAAGGTGCCTGTCGTAGAAGTCTCTGTAGAGGAGGGTTACCTGAACTCCAGTACCTAGGAGGGCTTTAGTGTAGATTCCCTCTTCTTGAATAAAAACTACAGGAGAAGGTCCCACTAGCTTAGCAGGGAACTCGTAGGACATGGTGGCTTTGACCTGTTCCATGGCCTGTATCTGCACTCCTTTCTTGCAAGAATTCTGACCCGCCTGAGGTCTCTTCTGATTTCTAGGGGTTTGGTGTGCACCGATCCTCCAATGCCGGTTAGCCTGCATTAGAGGCAGTGGAACACTGGGTTGCTCTGAGGCAACAATGGGAGTCCTCTGCAAAAGTTTGGACCACCACTGCTGTCTCTTCGTGTTGTTAATTTTGGAGCTAGCTACTGTAGCTACTGTAGGTGGATACCCGATTGGCTCTTTCACCGAGGTCCTCTGAAGTTTCTTCCATTTCTTCTTCTTATCTGTAGTAGAGGCAACACCCCTTCTCTCAGTAGTGAGGGTGGACACCGTCTGCTTTACTTCTGAGAGTGATTGCTGCATATTAGCATGGGCTTCCATCACTTACCCCACTGTTTGCTGTAAGGTAGTTTGCGCTTTTGCCAACTGAACTATAGCTTGCTTCAAAGTGTCAATAGGGGTACAGGGCTCTCCATCTGCGCTGATCTCTAGTTCAGGCCCAGACTGTACGATATAGGCCGTAGCACCCTGTTTGGCACTTTTTGCAGACTCTGTCTTCTGTGTCTTGGCCGTGATGAGAGCCTCCCCCTTTCTAATAGCCTTCATGAGTTTAGAATAAGTGAGAAGGTCACCTGAACTCCTGGCACAAAGCTGCAACATAATAGGATCCAATTGTTGTGCTCCCCTTTGCACCTGCAACATTAAGGCTTTACTGGCAGCTTTACTGGCACCTTTTATTATGACTTGCTGAAGGATCTGATCCAGCCGCGTGACATAGGCTGTTAGCTTCTCACCCTCCATCTAGTAAGTGTGATGGAAGAAATAAATCATGCAGTCTTCGATTCTTCCATAAGTAAGTGCTTCCAGACACTCCGAAACAGAACAATTAGGTTTGTCCCATTTCAGATTTTCAAATTACATCTGAAGCTGGGGCCTGCAGGCTCTCAACTACCCTCTGTCTCTTTACCGTATCAGTCACTTCACTTCCCACTGCTTGGGTGGCTTGATCAATTCAAGTATCAATTCAAGTATCAAAATGATCTTCTCCTAAGGGTGCGGTTAACTCTCCCTGAGAAGAACCGTAGTTTGCGATACCCATAATTGGTTGACCCTACTGGATTTTTGAGGAGTCCTGTGACTAGCTTCCTAAACTCGGCCACTAGGAGAGAAAAAGAATCTTCATTGGATGCTGCAGTCTTTGAGGAGGGGACCTCTGGGTCAGGTGTGGTGCACCCTGAGCTCTCTGGAATAGAGCTTGATTCACCTGGATGAATTTGTATGGTGTTAATATCTGTAGTCAGTTGGAAGCTGTCCTTCCGCAGATCGTCAGGAATTAATTTTTTCGATTCTGTCAGGACATAGGTACAATTTGAGTTAAAGAGTAGTTCCGCCTGCTCCTTTAAAAATTAAAAGTCAGCAGCTACACATACTGTAGCTACTGACTTTTAACATTAGGACACTTACCTGTCCTGGAGACCAGCGATGTCGGCACTGCAGCCAATGTTTACATCAGCTGGTCGGGTGCTGCCACCGCCATTGCTGGTAAAGGAACCCGGCAGTGTAGCCTTTCAGCTTCACAGCTGGGTCCCTACTGCGCATGCGTGAAGCGTGCTGCGCTCTTTCACTGGCCCGGCAGAAGGGGAGGGAGGAGAGAGGAGGAGGGGGCCGAGCTGCTGACGTACTTCACCACGGTCCGGTCTCCCAGAAGTGGGGACAGGGTACCTGTAAAAAACAGGACTCGGACTCGGTCTTCAGTCCAGTCACCGCCAGGGACATTGCTCACTACGTATAGCTCCACTTGCCCATTTTCTTGCCCACACCACTGGGCCGCACTTAAGGGGTCCATGCTGGTGCTTGTAGGGTTGCTGTCTTGAGAAGTTGATTGCAGAGTAAAGGTATCCCGGACGAGCCCCCACATGTAGCACTTACCCCAGCAGGAGCCGCTTGAATATTGTTGGTTCCTTACTCTGCCGCTTCAACCCCAAGAACAGACCCCACCCCACTGGCACACCTGGCAGTAATGTAGTGTAGATAACAAAGTAAAAGGACACAGGTTATAGTGAACACAGTGAGTGACTTTACTGTGTTCTTGCTTAAAGAAGAATGGATCAACAGTCATAGTAATATTGAGCAGTAAAACAGATATGTTTTGATAAAACAAAGAACAAAAGTACTGAAGAAATACAGCAAGATCAAATCTGTCTCCTTTGAGTGAAATAACCCCGAGAGCAGAGGTGAACACTCGAGAACAACAGGTCAAAGTAGGTAGGATGTTACTTATATGAATTATCTGCCAACTCAACTTAAATTGGGCTATATAAGTCCAGGCAAGAGGAGGGTAGAGGAATGACCGTGTTCTGTATGTCAGTTCTCTCCCTTCTTCACCCCAGCACCACAGTCCTAGCAGGCCTGTTAAATGCAATATCTGACCCAGTGTACTGAATCAACCCCCAACCTGAATCCACTTGTAAGTGACTAAAGTCCTGAACACAGATGGGGGCCCTTGAAGACTTATGATGACTTAGGATGGTGCACTTTTTGATCTCCTGTAATGCAATGAACAAAGTACATCCAGAGAGGTTTGGTAAACAGCAAGGTCTCTAATGGCTTTGGTAACCTTCAGTCAAAGGGGTTGTAAACCCTGTTTTTTATTTTTTTAAATAACATGTCATACTTACCTTCACTGTGCAGTTCATTTTGCACAGTGTGGCCCCGATCCTGCTCTTCTGGGGTCCCCCAACGGCGCTCGCAGCTCCTCCTTGTATCGATAAACCCCCTAGGAGAAGTGCTCTCCCTGGGGGTTACCTTGTGGGCATGCTCCCGAGTCCAGTATTTGCGTCCATAGACACAGAATGCCAGATTCGGCCCTGCACCCTGGCTCCCACTTCATTGGATTTAATTGACAGCAGCGGGAGTTAATCTATCCAATCAAGAGCTGAGAACCTCGGGCAGAGAGGTACAGCGGGTCACCGCGGAGGGAACGAATCCGGAAGGATTTGCCCCCTTTATGAACAGGCCATTTTTTATGAGACGGCACTGTGTCGCTTTAACTGACAATTCCGCGGTCGTGCGGCATTGTACCCAAACAAAATTTATGTCCCTTTTTCCCCACAAATAGAGCTTTCTTTTAATGGTATTTGATCACCGCTGTTTTTATAAATTTTTGCGCTATAAAGAAAAAAATGAGCGTAACTTTTGAAAAAAAAAATACAATATTTTGTACTTTTTGCTATAATAATTATCCCAATTTTTTATTAACCACTTAGGGCCCGGCCTATAGCAGATTGACGGCCGGGCGGTGGTTGCGTTATCCTGACTGGGCTTCATATGACGTCCAGCAGGAAAATCCATAGTGCGCGCCCGCCGAGACGCGCAGCGCAGCGATCAGGGATGGTGTGTGTCCCTCGGACACAGCGCTTCCCCGATCACGGTTTACCACGTGATCGGCTGTGTCAAAATCACAGCCGATCACAAATCACAGGAGAATCGGTGGCGCGCATGGAGCGCCCCGCCGGAGGCACGCAGCGCGGGATGGGGAAGGCGCGTGTCCCATTGGCGGTTTACCACATGACCGGCTGTGTTCAATCACAGCCGGCCACAAATGTAAACATTGAGGAGCAGTTACAAGCTGATCTCTGCTCTTTCCTCACACACCGATTGAGCGTGTGAGTGAGTGAGATATCAGTGTCTGTCATCTGTATTGTATTGTGCAAAACACGCCCCCCCATAAAGAGGACCTGTCAATAAGCCCATCTGTCAATCAGCCCATCTGTCACAGGCCCACCGCTATCGGTATCACCACACAGGCCTGCTACCAGTACCGCCATTGCTACCAACATCAGGCCCACCACTAGTACCGCCATCGGTACCACCACCAGTGCCGCCATCTATACCGCCACACAGGAGAGGGATCAGTGTGTGTGTCAGGAGAGGGATCAGTGTGTGTGTCAGGAGAGGGATCAGTGTATGTGTCAGGAGAGGGATCAGTGTCTGTGTCAGGAGAGGGATCAGTGTATGTGTCAGGAGAGGGATCAGGAGAGGGATCAGTGTATGTGTCAGAAGAGGGATCAGTGTATGTGTCAGAAGAGGGATCAGTGTATGTGTCAGAAGAGGGATCAGTGTATGTGTCAGGAGAGGGATCAGTGTATGTGTCAGGAGAGGGATCAGTGTATGTGTGAGGGGGGATCAGTGTATGTGTCAGGAGAGGAATCAGTGTATGTGTCAGGAGAGGGATCAGTGTATGTGTCAGAAGAGGGATCAGTGTATGTGTCAGGGGGGGGATCAGTGTATGTGTCAGGGGGGATCAGTGTATGCGTCAGGAGAGGGATCAGTGTATGTGTGAGGGGGGATCAGTGTATGTGTCAGGAGAGGGATCAGTGTATGTGTCAGGAGAGGGATCAGTGTATGTGTGAGGGGGGATCAGTGTATGTGTGAGGGGGGGATCAGTGTATGTGTCAGGAGAGGGATCAGTGTATGTGTCAGGAGAGGAATCAGTGTATGTGTGAGGGGGGATCAGTGTATGTGTCAGGAGAAGGATCAGTGTATGTGTCAGGAGAGGGATCAGTGTATGTGTCAGGAGAGGGATCAGTGTATGCGTCAGGAGAGGGATCAGTGTATGTGTCAGGAGAGGGATCAGGGTATGTGTCAGGAGGAGGATCAGTGTATGTGTCAGGAGAGGGATCAGTGTATGTGTCAGGGGGGATCAGTGTATGTGTCAGGAGAGGGATCAGTGTATGTGTCAGGAGAGGGATCAGTGTATGTGTCAGGAAAGGGATCAGTGTATATGTCAGGAGAGGGATCAGTGTAGCTGTCAGGAGAGGGATCAGTGTATGTGTCAGGAGAGAGATCGGTGTGTGTGTCAGGAGAGGGATCGGTGTATGTGTCAGGAGAGGGATCAGTGTGTGTGTCAGGAGAGGGATCAGTGTGTGTGTCAGGAGAGGGATCAGTGTGTGTGTCAGGAGAGGGATTAGTGTGTGTGTCAAGAGAGGGATCAGTGTATGTGTCAGGAGAGGGATCAGTGTCTGTGTCAGGAGAGGGATCAGTGTATGTGTCAGGAGAGGGATCAGTGTATGTGTCAGGAGAGGGATCAGTGTATGTGTCAGGGGGGATCAGTGTATGTGTCAGGAGAGGGATCAGTGTATGTGTCAGGAGAGGGATCAGTGTATGTGTCAGGAGAGGGATCAGTGTATGTGTCAGGGGGATCTGTGTATGTGTCAGGAGAGGGATCGGTGTATGTGTCAGGAGAGGGATTGGTGTATGTGTCAGGAGAGGGACCAGTGTGTGTGTCAGGAAAGGGATCAGTGTATGTGTGAGGGGGGATCAGTGTATGTGTCAGGAGAGGGATCAGTGTATGTGTCAGGAGAGGGATCAGTGTATGTGTCAGGAGAGGGATCAGTGTATGTGTCAGGGGGGATCAGTGTATGCGTCAGGAGAGGGATCAGTGTATGTGTGAGGGGGGATCAGTGTATGTGTCAGGAGAGGGATCAGTGTATGTGTCAGGAGAGGGATCAGTGTATGTGTCAGGGGGGATCAGTGTATGTGTGAGGGGAGATCAGTGTATGTGTCAGGAGAGGGATCAGTGTATGTGTCAGGAGAGGGATCAGTGTATGCGTCAGGAGAGGGATCAGGGTATGTGTCAGGAGGAGGATCAGTGTATGTGTCAGGAGAGGGATCAGTGTATGTGTCAGGGGGGGATCAGTGTATGTGTCAGGAGAGGGATCAGTGTATGTGTCAGGAGAGGGATCAGTGTATATGTCAGGAGAGGGATCAGTGTAGCTGTCAGGAGAGGGATCAGTGTAGGTGTCAGGGGGGGGGATCAGTATGTGTCAGGGGGGATCAGTAGTGTAGGAGTCTGGTAGGTCAGTTTAGCGGTCAGCATGGATGGGAACTGGTAAAACAGGCAGCAACCAGCAAGTGAGCCCAACAACCCCCCCTCCCTGCCGCCACCACCGGCCTTGGACTTTGGGCTGAAGCCCCTGGTCTTTTTCACACCTAGCAACACCCCTGGTTCCGCCTATCACACGAGTCGGTCTAGGGGGGCAGGACCTTGTTACAGCACGGCCAGCGAACACAGACCCAGCCAGCTCCGTGATACACAGGAGGAGATGCCCGCTGTGTGTGTGTTACCAGGCGATGGTGAGTCTGTATTAATTGGCACAGTGATGCTGCATTCATGGGCACAGTGAGGGTGCAATTGTGGGCACAGTGAGACTGCATTCATGGGCACAGTGAGGGTGCAATGGTGGGCACAGTAAAGCTGCAATGGTGGGCACAGTGAAGCTGCATTCATGGGCACAGCAAGGCTGCATTCATGGGCACAGTAAGGCTGTAATTATGGGCACAGTGAGGCTGCATTCACAGGCACAGTGAGGCTGCAATGGTGGGCACAGTGGGGCTGCATTCACGGGCACAGTAAAGCTGCATTTGATGGGCAATCGTGCGTGATTGTGTAGACAGGGCCCCAGTGCACTGTATTGCCCGGGGGGCCTATAATGCTCTTAGGATGGCACTGTGAGTGTGGACAGTCTAGCACAGGGATAAAAGCCCCTTGTTAAACTTATGACGCCGGAGAGTCCACGTTGTTCAGCAATAGCGGCCGCTCTAGGGGTGTGGGCAGGCAGCTGGGGAATCCGTCTCATGGTGGTGATCAGCGAGAGGCCAAGCCGAGGACAGATAGGCTGGCCACCTGAGAGCCCAAGACTTGGGAGAATAGTTCCACCACGGCTGCCTCCTCTTTGACCTAGCCCCCCTGACCCCGCCCCCCCAAGAGATGAGAAGCGGCGGGCACAGTGCACGGAACGTCTCACACTCCACTTGAGTGCTTCCGTCAGTATACCACTTCCTCCCAGTCTGTATACAGATTTTAGATATTCCAACCTCTCTGCGCACAAAACAAGGCGACACTTGCTTATTGCTAACATGGACTAACTTTTTATTTGAGATCTCACACAAATATATACACTGCAGAATGACTAAAACCTAACCTAATTAACATGAGCTAATTAACTAATCATTTACCCAGACCAGATGACTCAGAGACATGACCTGTAGGACACAGACTTGTGGGCACCGAGCTTCACACAGTAGTATAAACACAATAGCAGGAGCTAATTACAATTAACAATACAAACAACAATCTCCCCCCTCCTCAGCCTAGACTGTTCGTCTCCTAGCCAGTCCTGGTGGCTAATGTGATCAGCTCATTCAATTAACACACATTACCATAAACATCAACACAGGGTTAATTAGAACAAACAACAATGAGTTGAATACCCTTAGAACCTGTGGTAAGCCAGACTAAACTCATTTACATTAAACACATTATAGCTGACATCAGACAGGTGAGTGGAGTTGATGACATTAGCATCTTCTCACAGTATGAGTCCCAACAGTATGACTCAGTCACTATTGCTACTATTGCAAATACAGGGTCCCCAGAGTCTGTGTGTCCTGGGGGACAAGGACCCGAAGCCAAAGTAACAACACCTCAAGGGTACCCCAAATGCCAGGGCCCATAATCTGTAGGCAAGAGGCTCACATTCAGTTCCCTCCAAAAGCCTCTATCCCGGGTGAGTCTGTCACATTTCTCCCCCATCAAAAGTTGACTAACAAGGTCCCAGACCTCCACCTGGTCTGGACATGCGTTAGTCAGGCAGAGTGAACTCACAAAGTCTGTCCGCATGATCTCCTTTCTTGGCTGCAAGGAATAGTTGACCTCAGTAGGTGTGAGGCAGAGGTCATTGACTCTCTGTCCGTCTGTCAGCGCTTCATCTGGGTGGTGTTTACCATTTCATGGCTTGGCCTGTTGCTGGGCAGAGGGGCCCACTGTCCCAGTTCCCTGAAGCTGAGAAGAAACTGTAGGTGCTAGGCAGAGGCCAGCAGTGCTCTGCCCTGTTGCCAGCGATTCAGCTGGGAGTAGCATCTCCACTACATCAGCTTGTCGCTGGAGAGAGGGCCCGACTGCCCCGGCTCCCTGGAACTCCACAGTTGTTGCTGGTGCTGGGCAGAGGTTGGTAGCACTCTGCCCTGTTGCCAGCACTTCTGCTGGGGACTCCGCATCCTCCGCTCCGGCTAACCGTTGGGGCAGGAGGCTGGCTTCCTCCACTCCCAAACTGTATAGCTGCCATTGGGGAGGTGAGCCGGTTGCTTCCTTTTCCATTCCCTCATCTGGCTGCTGGGACGACATGTCGATGGTACTGTCTCCCAGGTGCATGGATCTTTGCTGGGGAGGAAAGTCCGCTTCCTCCACCCTGGCCAACTGTTGTGGAGGGACAACACACACCTCCTCTCCCTTCTCCCCCTGTATCTGTTGCTGGGAAGTGATTGCCACCTTCTCACCCTGAGCCTCCGAAACTGCCACAGATGTGGGGCAGAGGTCTTGGACCCTCTGTCCGGTTGCCAGCACTTCTGCTGGGGGTTTGCTGGGTGGTTCCTCCTCTACAGAAATGTCTATTAAATCCCCAGTCTCTGGAATTGCTAAAAGTGTGGGACAGAGGTCTTGGACCCTCTGTTCCGTTACCAGATCTTCAGCTGAAGAAGTTTGTCGTAACTCCATCGATACTGCTGTTGGTGCTGGGCAGAGCACAGTGAAGTTTGGCTCCAATACCAGCTCTTCTGCTGGAGGCTCATCAGGTTGTTCTTCCTCAGCAGAAAAGTCTATCAAATCCCCTCCAAAAGCCTCTATCCCGGGTGAGTCTGTCACATATCTCCCCCATCAAAAGTTGACTAACAAGGTCCCGGAACTCCACCTGGTCTGGACATGCGTTAGTCAACTTTTGATGGGGGAGAAATGTGACAGACTCACCCGGGATAGAGGCTTTTGGAGGGGATTTGATGGGGGAGAAATGTGACAGACTCACCCGGGATAGAGGCTTTTGGAGGGGACTGAATGTGAGCCTCTTGCCTACAGATTATGGGCCCTGGCATTTGGGGTACCCTTGAGGTATTGCTACTATGGCAAATACAGGGTCCCCAGAGTCTGTGTGTCCTGGGGGACAAGGACCCGAAGCCAAAGTAACAACACCTCAAGGGTACCCCAAATGCCAGGGCCCATAATCTGTAGGCAAGAGGCTCACATTCAGTCCCCTCCAAAAGCCTCTATCCCGGGTGAGTCTGTCACACGCAGCATCTCCCGTGCTTCCAGGGCATGGATTGCTCCAACTTCCTCTCCGCAGTAACATGAGGCCCAGAGAACAGGCTGACTGGGGACTCAGAGGACGGGCGAGGAGGCGCACACTGCCAGGGAGCCAATGGAGGGATCAAAGCACCCCTGGATCAAGAAGACAGACTGGCATGGAAGGTATGGCTAGCAGTCTCTCTCAGCCCCCCTCTTCCCTCAGCTCCACCATCTCTCTGACTTGCTCTCAGTGAATCCAAATCACGATAGATTAGATAGATCTCCCATTAACTGAAATATTATAAAATCCCCCCTCCTAATGCCTATGATGGCTAACCTGTGTAGAAATATGTAAACACCTATTTTCAGGCTGTCCAGTCATGTTATCCCCTGTGTGAGCCGGTGGTGTGTGCTGGGGGGAGGAGGGAGCGCCAACAACAGATGGGACATAGGAACCTATGGGTGATGTCACCACTCCAGGCTTTACTAGTCATTGTCAAGCACGCTTTCCTCTCCCCTACAGCCACCGCTGTCTCACACAGGGGATCATGTGTCCAGACTGGAGCTTGTTGAAAATAGGAAAGTCCGCGGGTCTGGAGGGGCGCAAATTACTTGCCTCGCCCCGGGTGCTGACAACCCACGCTACACCACTGAGAGGAGCCCAATACAAGTGCTGGAATTACACGCCCAACCCAAAGAATCCAGCCCCAGTCCTACCTTCCCGATGCCCTGGCAAACCCCTTATGGTTGCCTGCCAACTCAGGATCCGCTATCATCCCCCGTTTTACCGCACAGCCAGGTGTGCAGCCCAACACTACAAATTTTTCCCAATTAGATTATTTTTATTTATTTTTCCCACAAGATTTGCTGCAGAATATGGTGGATCAAACCAATCTGTATGCATCCCAATTTATTGCTGCAAACCCAAATTCATCCTATGCCTGCATGTTCCACTGGCGACGTCTAACACTGGACGAATTTAAATTGTTTTTGGGCCTTACGTTCAATATGGGGCTTACAAAGAAGAATGAACTCCATGCCTATTGGTCCACCAACCCCATCCACCATATGCCGATATATTCTGCTGTCATGTCCAGGACACGATACGACATGATTATGCGTTTTCTATACTTCAATGATAATTTGCAGTGCCCTCCCCGAGATCATCCCAACCATGACAAATTGTACAAGATACGCCCCCTAATCAATTCCTTTTCCCAGCGATTTACATAAGTTTTTATTCCAGACCAAAAAATTTGTGTGGACGAGTCCCTTATACATTTTACTGAAGGTAAATTGGGTATCTAGCGCTCCAGGAGGCAATGCCCTTAGTTTGTAATAATGTATATTTGATTAGTCAGTCTTTAGGTAAAAACAAAGTTGAACCACGGTAAAGGGGTGATTTAAAAAGAGGCAGCCATCCTCAGAGTGTGTCCAACAACTCTGCAAAACATATAAAAGAAACAAGGGGAGAGGCGCCTCACTAAGTGTAATATTAAAACAGTAACATTTATTGCACAAGATTAAAAACACTTACAAGATATAAGTGGGAGTCATGCTCATCATAAGTATGCAGTCCTGGCAGTTCTACTGCGTCCCACAGGCTCCTCGCACGATCCGGGTAGCTGGGAAAAGTTCTAGTGTGATGTGCTGATTCGATTTAAAGAGCCGCCGTACAATGACAGCAATGCACGCAGCTGTGCTAGCCTGCCGAAGTACAACTGCGGCGGCTGGTCGGCAAGTAGTTAAAAAATGCTGTATGTTACAAATGCTTTCAGAAATAGAAGTGTTAATAGTTTATTTTTATCAATTAACAAAATGGAAAGTAAATGAACAAAAGAGGAATCCAAATCCAATCAATATTTGGTGTGACCGCCCTTTGCCTTCAAACAGCATCAGTTCTTCTAGGTAGACTTGCACATAGTTTTGGAAAACTAAGCACAGATTTTCTGTGGATGTCGGCTGCCTCACATCCTTCTGTCTCTTCATCTCATCCCAGACAGACTTCATGATGATGGGATCAGGACTCTGTGGATGCCAAACCATCACTTACAGGACTCCTTGTTCTTCTTTACACTGAAGATCCTTCTTAATGACATTGGCTGCATGTTTGGGGTCGTTGTCCTGCTGCAGAATCAATTTGAGGCCAATCACATGCCTCCCTGATGGTATGGCATGATGGATAAGTATATGCCTGTAATTCTCAGCATTGAGGACACCATTGATCCTGACCAAATCTCCAACAACTTGGCAGAAATGCAACCCAAACTTGCAAGGAACCTTCACCATGCTTCACAGTTGCCTGCAGACACTCATTATTGTACCGTTCTCCAGCCCTTAACCTGCAAATTGCCTCCTGTTACAGCCAAATATTTCACATTTTGACTCATCAGAGCACCTGCTGCCTTTTTTTCTGCACTCCAGTTCCAGAACAAGGAGTCCTGGAAATTATTGTTTGGCCCCCATAGGTCCTGATCTCAACATCATGGAGTCTGTCTGGGATTACATGAAGAGACAGAAGGATATGAGGCAGCCGACATCCGCAGAAGATCTGTGCTTAGTTCTCCAAGGTTTTTGGAACATCCTTCCTGCCGAGTTCCTTCAAAAACTGTGTGCAAGTCTACCTAGAAAAATGTATGCTGCTTTGAAGGGGGGTCACACCAAATATTGACTTGGTTTGGATTCCTCTTCTGTTCATTTAGTCTCCATTTTTTCAAATAATAAAAATAAACTATTAGCACTTCTATTAGTGAAAACATTCCTCATATACAGAATTTCTTCACACCTGCCTAAAACGTTTGCACAGTGCTTTATATTAGAAAGCAGCAGCAGCTTCTTTTACTTCTCCATACAGGCAATGCCTCCTAACAATCGTTCATCTTAGAATGAATTGCCCTTGGTTCACCTGCTCAGCCCTGACTATCAGTAGAAGCCCAACCAGGTCTTGGCTCTGCCCCAGGACTGTCATATAGTCAGCAGTTGGCAGATAAAAGCAGTTGGAACAGGGAGACGAAGAACTGAGTTACTTTGTATCTTCCAACAATCAGAGGACAAGGAGTGACTTCTGGATGACAAGTTTTCTGATACAGTGAGTGACATAGCCAGGGATTTCGTATATCAATAATAGGGATGAGCCGAACACCCCCCCGGTTCGGTTCGCGGCAGAACATGCGAACAGACCAAAAATTTGTGCGAACACGCGAACCCCGTTAAAGTCTATGGGACACGAACGTGAAAAATCAAAAGTGCTAATTTTAAAGGCTAATATGCAAGTTATTGCCATAAAAAGTGTTTGGAGACCTGGGTTCTGCCCCAGGAGACATGTATCAATGCAAAAAAAGTTTTAAAAACAGCCTTTTTTCGGGAGCAGTGATTTTAATAATGCTTAAAGTGAAACAATAAAAGTGTAATATTCCTTTGAATATAGTGCCTGGGGGGTGTCTATAGTATGCCTATAAAGTGGCACATTTTTCCCGTGTTTAGAACAGTCCCTGCACAAAATGACATTTCTAAAGGAAAAAAAGTCATTTAAAACTGCTTGCGGCTGTAATGTAATGTTGCCCCCCCCCCCCAGCACATTACCAGGCCCTTTGGGTCTGGTATGGATATTAAGGGGAACCCCGCACCCAAATTTAAAAAAAAGGCGTGGACCACCCAGTCCCTATATACTCTGAACAGCAGCAGTATACAGGTTGTCCCCGGGTTACAAACAAGACAGGGAATGTAGGTTTGTTCTTAAAGTGGTGTTCCAGCCAAAATTATACTTTTTAAATAAAAATACTCCTATAATACACAAGCTTAATGTATTCTAGTAAAGTTAGTCTGTTATTTTATAAACTTACAGCAGGCCGTGGCCATCTTAAGTGTGGGCAGCTGAAGCCAGACTGTATTTCTTCCTGGATCTCATCCTTGCAGATCTCGCACATGCTCAGTGCAGCACAAGCAGTGTAATAGGATTCAGGTCAGGTTTCCATAGCAACGGCAGCGTCAGAGGAAGTTGCCGCCCCTTCCCAGAAGGCATTGCAAACAGGAAATGATGCGATGGGCCACGGCCAGGGAGGAGGAAGTGAAAAATGAATACAGCAGATATACAGTAGGTGCTGAGAAAAAAAATACAAAAATATCCAATTAGTTTACAGTGCACAGTTTAGTGAGGGATGCTGAAGAGTTGTAAAAGTGGGTGGAACTCCACTTTAAGTTGAATCTGTTTGTAATTTGGAACAGGTACATTTTGTAGGTGTAACTCCAGCCAAAAAATCTATTTTTAAGCTTTTTGGATAACATAGGGAAGGGTTATCATCACCCCTGTAACATTTGTTTTGCTGTCTGTGCCCCTGTTCAGAAGATTTCACCTCATTTTCTGTCAAAATGACAGTTGGATTTAAAACATTTTGGGTTATTAGGGAAACAAGGATTGGTGATAAAGCATCAGTGGAGACACCTTTTTCCCATATTAACTCTTACAGGAGAGAATTTCTCTTCCTAGGGGTAGATTTCCTTTCACTTCAAGTAAGTAGGAGTTGTTTGTAAGTCGGATGTTTGAAAATAGGGGACCGCCTGTATATACTATACGGCCTGCCCTATACACTCTGTGGAAAATTGGGCCGTAGGTGTTGGTGGTACCAAAACACTGTAAGCCCTTACAGTTACTCTTGGTGGGCGCTGGAATGGGCCCTGCTATGAAATATTAGATCAAGAATTGTAATTACGCGCCCCTGTTAAACAGGGACATAAAAAATGGGCCTTAGGCGGTGGTGGTGGCACAACACTGTAAAGCCTCACAGATACTTTTGTTGAGCGCAGGAACAGGCCCTGCTGTGAAATATTAGATCAAAATATGTAATTACGTGCCCCTGTTAAACAGGGGCATAAAAATTGGGCCTTAGGTGGTGGTAGTGGCACAACACTGTAAAGCCTCACAGATACTTTTGTTGAGCACAGGAACAGATCCTGCTGTGAAAAATATTAGATAAAGAATTGTAATTACGCGCCCGTTATACAGGGGCATAAAAATTGGGCCTTAGGCGGTGGTGGTGGTGGCACAACACTGTAAAGCCTCACAGATACTTTTGTTGAGCGCAGGAACAGGCCCTGCTGTGAAATATTAGATCAAAAATTGTAATTACCTGCCCCTGTTAAACAGGGGCAGAAAAATTGGGCCTTAGGCAGTGGTGGTGGTGCCACAACACTGCAACCCCTCACAGATACTCTCGTTGAGCACAGGAGCGAGCCCTGCTGTTAAATATTTGATCAAAAATTGTAATTACACGCTCATGTTAAACAGGAGTAGAAAAATTGGGCCTTAGGCAGTGGTGGTGGTGCCCTGAACTGAAAATATTCCTAGAAGCTATCATCATGAAGATTGAGGAGGAATAGGATAGTCACTCAGCATAATAGGACAGTCACTCAGCATATGCAGTCTCTAAGGGATCCCACATCCATAGAAAAATCAATCGGTTACATCAGCATCTGGTGCTTGGTAGCTGGTGATCCAAGACTGATTCATTTTTATGAATGTGAGCCAATCAACAGAGTCTGTGGACAGGCGCACTCTGTGATCAGTTACAAAGCCTCCAGCAGCACTGAATGTGCGTTCAGAAAGAACGCTGGATGCAGGACAGGCTAGTTGCTCAATTGCATATTGAGCAAGCTCTGGCCAGTGGTCCATCCTCAAGAACCAGTAACCCAGTGGATGTTCTGGTGGAAAGGTCTCCAAGTCTGATCTTGCCCCTAGATATTCCCGCACCATGTAATTCAGATGCTGGCGATGGTTGCTGGAACCGATCAGACCTGGGCGCTGAGGATTGAAGAATTGCCTGAAGGCATCGGTCAGCCGGCCACCTTCTCCACCGCTCTTTCTGTGACTGAACGAAGCCTCAGCAACACGTTGTCCAGCACCAGGAAATTGTAACCTCCCAGGCTCTGGAAACGCATTACACAAACCTTTCTGCAAGGCCTCATCCTCTGCTCTCTCTGCGAAGGCTGGATAAGTTCTGCAACCTTACCCTTGTAACGTGGATTAATAAGGGTTGCCAGCCAGTAAGGATCCCTCTCCTTGATACCATGAATCCTAGGGTCCTTTCGCAGGCTTTGCAGGATTAGGGAGGCCATGCAGCGTAAGTTTGCTGAGGCATTCGATCCTGAGTCCTCTGGGTCACTAAGGATCACATGATCCTCAACCCCCTCCTCCCAGCCACGTACAACTCCATGGGTTTCTGGGGACTGAAAACAATCCCTTGAAGACTGCTGCTGATGCTGAGTGTTATCCTCCACCTCCATGCTGACACAATGCTCCTCCTCCTCTTCTTCTTCCTGTGTGATCGGTGGGCCTTCAGGAATACTAGTATCTGAATAAAGGGGGCCTTGAGAGGTAAGGAAGTCCTCCTCTTACTCCCACTATTCTGCCTCAAGTGCCCTGTCCATTATTCCACGAAGCAAGTGCTCCAAACTGATGCATGAACTGTCACTGCTCACCATCCTCGTGGCCTCCTCAAATGGTGACAGGACAGTGCATGCATCCTTGATCAGTAGCCACTGGCGTGGCGAAAAAAAGCCAAGCTCCCCTGAACCCGTCTTGGTGCCATACTCACACAGGTACTCATTGATGGCCCTCTGCTGCATGTGCAGCCGCTGCAGCATTGCCAACATTGAGTTCCACCTGGTGGGCATGTCACAAATGAGGCGGTTGTTGGGCAGGTTGTATTCTCTTTGAATGTCAGCCAGCCGCAGCCACGTACAAGTCCATGGGTTTCTGGGGACTGAAAATGATTCCTTTAAGACTGCTGCTGATGCTGAGTGCCAGGCTCCACCACCATGCTGACACAATCCTCCTACTCCTCCTGTGTGATAGGCGGGCCTGCAGGAATACTGTCTGGATAAAGGGGGCCTTGAGAGGTAAGGAAGTCCTCCTCTTCCTCCCTCTGTTCTGCCTCAAGTGCCCTGTCCATTATTCCACGCTGCGTGTGCTCCAACAGGAAGACAAGAGGGACAGTATCACTGATGCATGCACTGTCACTGCTCAACATCCTCGTGGCCTCCTCAAATGGTGACAGGACAGTGCATGCATCCTTGATCATTAGCCACTGGCGTGGCAAAAAAAAGCCAAGCTCCCCTGACCCTGTCCTGGTGCCATACTCGCACAAGTACTCCTTGATGGCCCTCTGCTGCGTGTGCAGCCGCTGCAGCATTGCCAACGTTAAGTTCCACCTGGTGGACATGTCACAGATGAGGCGAGCACTGGCATTATATGACCAGCGGAAATGCCCACAGACTTTCCTCGCCTGCCTCTGGAGATCCTGTAAGCCCAGGTACCTGCACAAGAACCTCTGTACCACCAAATTAAGGACGTGAGCCAAACAGGGAACATGTGTCAAGTGTCCCTGTCGGGGGGCGAAGAGGAGGTTGGTGCCATTGTCGCAAACCACCATTCCTGGCTGAAGCTGACGTGGCGTCAACCACCTCTGAACCTGCCTCTGCAGAGCTGCCAGAATCTCTTCCCCAGTGTGGCTCCTGTCCCCTAAGCAGACCAACTCAAGCATCGCATAGCATCTTTTTGCCTGAGTGCTTGCGTAGCCCCTAGAACACCTACAGAGCAACACTGGTTCCGAAGACAAATCTGCACAGGAAGAGGCCATAGAGGAAGAAGAAGAGGAGGGGGTGGAGGAGAGAGGTGTGGCAGAATCGCCACTACCAGCATTTTGGAGGCGTGGTAGCTGAACAAGCGCCAACATTACTGCACCCTGTCCTGCATCCTTCCCAGCTGCCAGCAGGGTTACCCAGTGCGCCGTGAAAAAAAGCTAATGTCCCTGTCCATGCCTGCTGGACCATAATTCAGCGGTAATATGCACCATACCGCCCTGTCCAACGAGGCCAAGACATTGCCTTCCACATGCCGGTAGAGAGCCGGAATGGCCTTCCGCGAAAAAAAGTGGCGTTTGGGAACCTGCCACTGAGGTACAGCACATTCCACAAATTCTCGAAAGGGGGCAGAGTCTACCAGCTGAAAAGGCAGCAGTTGGAGTGCTAGCAAATTAGCCAAACTAGCATTCAGCCGCTGAGCATGTGGATGGCTGGGACCGAATTTCCTTCGACGGTTTAGCAACTGGGGTAGGGAAATTTGCCTGCTACAATCGGTTTTTAGGTGTACCACTAGCAGATTACCTGCAAGTGCTTGGGACACCTAATTCTATACCTTCATTCCTCTCAGTGCAGGTCTCTGAGAGGACTGAAGGTATAGTGGGGTTGAAGATCCCAGCTGATGAGGAACAAGAGGAGGTCCGCCTTGTTCTTTGGTGTGGGTCTTTTAAGTACTGTTGCCAACGGACTGCATGGGAGCTCGACATATGTCTGGTCAAGCATGTGGTGCCCAAGCGACTGCTGTTTTGGCCACGCTTAATACGCTTCAGACATATGTTGCAAACAGCAACGGTGTGATCTGCTGCACACGTCTCAAAAAAGGCCCACACCAAAGAACTTTTGAAAAAACGTGCGGAGTCAGCAGCGCCCTGCACATGCGGAGCTCTGCGGTGTGATGCAGTTGGTTGGCTGTCCTTAAGCTGGCCCCTGGAGGGCATCCTGCCATGTTGGAGATGTGCCTCCTCATCATCCCCTCCCTCCTCGCCACTGGAGCAAACCTGGCAGTATGCTGCATCTGGGGGAACATGACTGCCAGTTTCTTGTCCTTCTTGGGCACCCCCTCTCTCTGGGCTCACGTTACTGCCTTCATCCTCAACCTGGGTACCATCATCAGAGCCTTCAAAACGCTGCGCATCCTCCTGCAGCATGTACCCGACACTGTGGTCGAACAGTTCGAGGGACTCCTCAGGACATGATAGTGGGGCTAGGGAAGGAGTGACCGATGCCATTGAGTAAATGGAATAGGCCGCTTTGGCAGCTGCATTGGCAGCCAAACTTGTCTTAGCCTGGGTGACAGAGGATGAGGAGGATGAGGACGGCTTTGTGATCCACTCTACCAACTCTTCTGCATGTTGGACAAAAAAAAAGGACAAGCGTGCCCCGTAGCCACGTGCTGAGGATGCACCGTGTCCACGACCAGCACTGTTGGCTGTAGACACAGAGCCTGCTTGCCCTCTTTTAGTGGCCTGTGAGCGTCTGCCTTTCCTTGGTGGCCTTCCAGACATGCTGTAAAATTGGATTAGCAAAACACTGCCTGAAGTTTACTAGAAAAATTACACCAGGAATGGCCTGCAGTCAGGTATAGGCTTGGCTAGACTAGAATGCAGTGGATATATATGTAGGAGACTATATATATCTTTATGCACTGTAGATCACTGAATCACCTGCCTGGCCTGACTGCCTGAAAGTGTCTTTGAAAACGTACACCAGCAATGGCCTGTAGTCAGGTATAGGCTAGGCTAGACTAGAATGCAGTGGATATATATGTAGGAGACTGTATATATATCTTTATGCACTGTAGATCACTGAATCACCTGCCTGGCCTGCCTGCCTGAAAGTGTCTTTGAATACGTACACCAGGAATGGCCTATAGTCAGGTATAGGCTTGGCTACACTAGAATGCAGTGGATATATATGTGGGAGACAGTATATATATTTTATGCACTGCAGATCACTAAATCACCTGCCTGCCTGAAAGTGTATTTGAAAATGTACACCAGGAATAGCCTGCAGTCAGATATAGGCTTGGCTAGACTGGAATGCAGTGGATATATATATGTTGGAGACTGTATATATATTTAATGAACTGCAGATCACTGAATCACTTGCCTGCCTGCCTGCCTGAAAGTGTATTTGAAACGTACACCAGCAATGGCCTGCAGTCAGATATAGGCTTGGCTAGACTGGAATGCAGTGGATAAATATATGTAGGAGACTGTATATATATTTTATGCACTGCAGATCACTGAATCACCTGCCTGCCTGAAAGTGTATTTGAAAACGTACACCAGGAACTACCTGCATTCAGATATAGACTTGGCTAGACTAGAATGCAGTGGATATATATATATGTTGGAGACTGTATATATATTTTATGCACTGCAGATCACTGAATCACCTGCCTGCCTGCCTGAAAGTGTATTTGAAAACGTACACCAGGAACTATCTGCAGTCAGACATAGGCTTGGCTAAACTAGAATGCAGTGGATATATATATGTTGGAGACTGTATATATATTTAATGCACAGCAGATCACTGAATCACTTACTTGCCTGCCTGAATGTGTATTTGAAAATGTACACCAGCAATGGCCTGCAGTCAGATATGGGCTTGGCTAGACTGGAATGCAGTGGATATATATATGTTGGAGACTGTATATATATTTTATGCACTGCAGATCACTGAATCACCTGCCTGCCTGAAAGTGTATTTGAAAACGTACACCAGCTATTATGGAATGCAGATGCGGAAGTAGCTCCAGAACGCCTTCTGGGCCCCATGTCCATGTTAAAGAGGATTTGGCGTAAATTAGCCCAACCTCACAAATTAATCTCAGAAAAATCGACCCTGACATCTTTTGTCTGTAACCCCAAGGTGCCAGATAGCCTCACGCATCAGATGTCATACCCTTGGTCCTCTAGGAACCTGTTCCACTTTGGAAACATAATAGATCCCAGAACCCGTAGGCTCCTATCTTTTTCGGACCTGCAGGCCAAATACAAACTGCCAAAACAAGCTTTTTACGGATACCTACAAATACGACATTACGCGCTAACTATAGCCCCGAATCTACAATTTTCACCTCCATCCCCGTTTGAAACTACCATCATGGCAGGTAGCTCACAGAAAGGGCTAATATCAGAAATATATAAGATTTTGAATACCATCGATCTGGAAGAGCAGGGTAAACACCATTACATGCTCAGATGGGAGAAGATCCTAGGGGAAGAACTTCCATTAGCGCAGTGGCAGGCAATATGGAATCAGACAGCGAAGAGTTCAATGTGTACACTATATAAGGAAAACTCATATAAGGTTCTCTACTTCTGGTACATGACCCCAGATGTACTTCATACAATTTTCCCAGATAGCTCAGATAAATGCTGGCGATGTCAGGACCCTAAAGGCACTCTCATACATATATATTGGACCTGTCCAATATTAGCTCAATACTGGGAGATGGTTCGCCATCTCCTCTCTCGTCTCCTAGAAGTAGAGGTCCAAGCGACTCCAAAACTCTTTCTATTAGGTCTATCATCATTAAAAATTTGCAGACCATATAAGAAATTAGTAAGACACATACTCACAGCAGCACGCTGTCTTATAGCCTTAAACTGGAAACGTACCACTCCACCCTCAGCTGAAGATCTTTACTCTAGAATTAAAGATATAGAGTTGATGGAGAAAATGACAGCTAGAATTCAGGACAAGCTGGAGGCGCATAACAGGGTCTGGGAGCTATGGCACCTCCGGGAGGACCCACCATGACCAGGTAACAACGCCAATTAGAAGGCTTACTTTCTTCTTTCCCTTCTTTCCTTTCTTTCCTCCTATCCTATTCAGTAACTGAATGAGCGTTTTTATAAGCATACCTGCATTACTATAGGAACTAATATCAGATAAGCCATAAAAAAAAAAAAAAAACAAACACATGTGTAATACCACAAATGGATATACTGTACAATGTTTGTGAATGTCCATGTTCCTCTATATTGTATTACTATAATCTTCAATAAAAAATTGATATTTGAAAACGTACACCAGCAATGGCCTGCAGTCAGATATAGGCTTGACTAGACTAGAATGCAGTGGATATATATGTAGGAGACAGTATATATATTTTATGCACTGCAGATCACTGAATAACCTGCCTGGCCTGCCTGCCTGAAAGTGTATTTGAATATGTACACCAGGAACGGTCTGCAGTGAGATCTAGCTAAACTGGATACAGTGTGTATATGTATATATATATATATATATATATATATATATATATATATATAAATATTTCCTGGCCCATCCTCCCGTCAGCACATAACGGGTTAACACCTCCTTTGGAGCCCCCAATGACCACATGTTCCAAGCTGAATATAAAAGACAGCCACTCCCCCAACTAAGATGTTCTTTTTTTGGTCATGCTTTAGGCCACATGCTGATTGCAGTTGGTAAGTAATTTGTTTGCTGCATCCCCCCCCCCCCCCCCCTGCCAAACCTAGCCCTCCATGTTGGAAGACCCAGAATGCTGAAAGTAAATCTTTCTAAAAACTGAGGTGCCTTGTGCCAAGGCTGCGGGCGAAATGATGCTTAAACAGCATTGATACATTGTACAGGTGTGGTATTATAAGAGCTCTGCAATGTCATCATTGCCTCTCCCTTTGTTTTTTTGTTTTTTACTGTCTTTTTATATGCAGTGCACTGCTCTTCTGGCTTTATTGTCAGTCTGAGAGCGGCTGTGAATGGTGTCACAGGGGGCGGGGAGATGGGTAGCACAAGATGGGAACCGCCAGACACCATGCAATGGTGTAACTGATTTTGGAGGTCTGCAGTTGAGAAGGCTTCTCTCCCTCTCTCTCTCTGCAGTCCTGCCAGGTAAAAGACTTCAGATTCTGGCTGAGTCTCCTGTCTGTCTTTGGATGTGCTGTCCTGGCTCCCTTGCTATGCTGTGTACTTCTGTGGGTTTGACAGTTTTTGTCTATATCTCTGACTGTGTCTGCCTATGGAAATGCTGTCTGAAGCTCACCTGCAGAGACTTCTGAGGTGAGTGGATGAAGGCAGATGGGTCAGCGGTGCATACTAGCTCATTATGCCTTTTACCTTACAGGTGTATAAAAAAAAAAAATGTCAGCGGGTTTACTACCGCTTTAACTTTATTTACCTTTATAAAACCCTTTTCCCTCCTTCCCCCCACAACCCCCGGATCTCGTTTAGTTCCTTATTTTATCTTTAAATTTATTTCACATGGCTCCGTTATGTTCTCTGCCACGATCCTTCTTCCCCTGTCGTTCTTCTCCTTTCTTGCCCTCTAGTGCAGTCTGGAGCTGGAATGTCTAATTTTTTACAAAAGTCCTGCATCTCTTCCAAAAACTTTAATCTTAGAGTCCTTCCTTCCTTCTATTAGCGATGCGGGGGAACCCCCAGCTGTATTTAATATTAGTCCCTCTCAATTGTCCCAATAAGGGTTTTAGTTGTCGTCTCCGAGTCAAGGTTCCTGCCAACAAGTCAGTGAAAACTTGGAGGTCCGCTCCCTCGTATTGTATTGGGGACATTCCTCTAAGCTTACTCCATATTTTAGCTTTATCTTCATACTGATGGAATTTGGCAATTACATCTCGAGGCACATCCTCCTTCAGACCCGGGGGTTTTCTCACCTTATGAACTCGATCAACCTTTAATTCATCTCCTTCCTCTCTACCTAAGACTGGGTTAAATATTTTTTTCATTATTTTCTCTAAATCTTCTCCGTTCTTTTCTGGTATTGCTCTAATCCTTAGATTTTTACGTCTATTTTGATTTTCTTGGTCTTCCAGCTTATATAGGATGTCCCTATGGTCAGTTTGTAGTTTTCTTACTTGCATTTTTAATTCCGAAATTTCTTGAGCTTGTTTTTCTGATTTTTTTTATTTACTTCTTCTACTCTCCTCAGCAGAAAGCCCATATCCGTCCTTACATTAGAAATCTCACTTTTTATCGAATCTTCTAGTTTAGCAAACATTTCCACCATTTCCATTTTAGTTGGCATTTGTACTATATCCCTCTGTTCTTCCATACTGCTTGAGTCTAGTTCCCTTTCCATTCCAATATCTTCCCTGGTTTTATCCCCTTGGTCCCCTTTTTGTTTTGACGTCTCTTTCTTTTTCTCTTTTGCCCCTTGCTGTTTTTTTTCCAGTCCTGGGCTTTTGGGGTTCGCCTCCTTTGTTAAATATTTCTGAATCGTGCTAGAGTTTAAACTCTATTTTGGGGTCTTGGGTTCCGTCGCTTTCTGCGTACATCCTCTCATGTTCCCTTTTATTACTTCCTTTCTCCCAGGTGATCTCCTCTCGGGTGGGCATACCAGGCTATATATACCTTTATCCGACTCAACACCCAGGAATATGTGACTTTTACCACAGATTATTTAGGGGGACCACTCTTTGGGCTCAGTCCTTGTTCCCCCCCCCCCTTCCCCTCCTTACAACTTTCAAAGGGAATCACAACTATTAAGGGGTCACTTTTAATTAATCAGCTTTGATGACTCTAGAACCTATTTGGGAGGGAGTTCTTTATAGATGAATTCCACCAGTAAGGGTTCCAAAAGAGTATGTCCCTAAGCTGCAGGGCAGGCACATTAGAACATCAAATGACCAGGGCGTGAGACCCACACTATAATGTTATGGCCACACAAGGGGTATGACCAGTGAGACAGAACAAAACATCCAGTCCTTATAGTGGCCTAGCAGCAATATGGAACAGCAAAAATTCAGATTCTTGGATAGTAGTCTGACACGGTTCATGAGCAGGCGCAAACCATATGGCAGCACTTTAGCACAGCAGATCACAATATGGCCGAACAGAGGTTATGTCCAGAATGACTAAGCAGAACATCCAGTCATTCTAATGACCTAGCAGCAATATGGTTCAGCAAAAATTCAGGTTCTTGGATAATAATCTGACACAGTCCATGGGCAGCAGAAACCATATGGCAACACTTTAGCGCAGCAGGTTGCAATATGATCAAGCAGGGGATAAGTCCAAAATTACAGGGCAAAAACATTCAGTCATTATCATTACCTAGCAGAAATATAATGCAGCAAAACTTCAAGGCCTTGGGAAGCAATATGACACAGTCAATGGGCATACAGGGGCCCTACGGCCGCAATTTAGCACAGCAAATCCCGCTCAACCTGGGCACAAGGCAAATGCATATAGCCAGAGAGTCCAGAGTCACCAGGCAGCAATATAGCACAAAAACTACCAATTAAAAGTTCAAAAAGCAGTTTTACCTGGTGATCTGTAGTCATTCATTTACCTTCCAGGAGCTGCCTTTAATCCTCTGAAGGGTCCCTTTGCTCTTCTTCCAAGTGCTTCTGGCTTCCTTGTATCGCTTCCAGGGCGTCCTTAGCTGCTTATTATTTCATCCCTCCGTTCCTAAAGCAGACTCAGCTGTCCTTTCATCTTCAGCCTGCCCTTAGTCTTACTAGGGGGTGTCTGGGAGAATAGAGAAGGGAAGGGGGGCGTCGGCTTCCAGCCGGTCTGGACAGGCTCCCAGCGTACTCCTCCGCTCTCCTCACCGACACCGTTCCCCCACCAGGCCGCACTGGTCCTCTGCTTACGATCTGTGGGTCTCAGGGGCTTTCATTCGCCGGTCCTTGAGGTCTCTCACCCCGCTCAGCTCCGGCCGGTTCAGCAGAGCCTCCTCCATGCACCCTCACAGGCGCCGCCGTCAGGACCCTCCCCTAACATGTGTCGCCAGAATATTTCTATCGACATTGAGAAGGCTAATGGGGCGCCAATTCTCAATCATCGAGGGATCCTTGCCTTTTGACAACAGAATCACAGCAGATTATCTCATGGAGGGAGGGAGCGAACCCTCTTGCAGACAGCCGTTAAATACCTCCACAAGATAAAGTACCAAGCTGGATTTGAAAATCTTATAAAATTCAGCCGTCAATCCGTCTGGCCCAGGAGTTTTCTTAATAGCCAGACCGTCTATAGCTTTGGCTACCTCTTCTGCTGTGATTCCCCCTGTCAAACTTGCCAGCGGAATATTATTTCCCAGACCTGGTGTAGAGTCCAGAAAACTTGACATATTTGCCCGATCAAGGTATTTCTCCCCCAGACGATCCACATAAAAAGACCTCCAGGATCCCTGACTTGGATTTTGTCAAAGAGCCCACACTATCCCTTAGCCAAACAACCGTCTTAACTGCTGCACTTTGTTTGCAGTTCTGGGTATGTTTCCCCTCTATGGAATTATTATGCCGCATGCTGTTATGTTATAGAGCAATTATGTATTGTATTTGATTATACTGTATTTATTTAACAATGTATTGATATAATTTTTTCTGATTTTGATCTTTGTTCCACTGACTGCCCCTGATGAAGGGACGCTTCAGATAAATCCCGAAATGTGTAAGGCCATGTGGAAGACTGCACATACACCATGACCGCTTCACGCTCTTGTTTTTAGTGGTTCTATAATTACTATTATCCTTACGCTTATATGTTCATTGTGACTTTGTACTCAACTCCTTTGTGTTCTTTTTTTTTTTGCCACATCATCAAAGAGTTTATTTGGGAGATATTGTTTCAACTTTCAAGTCAATCTCATCCCTAAATAATTTCACATCATGGTGGCTTACTCTTTATTCATCATCCAGTTATTAAATAATAATAATGTCAGCCAAAAATACAAATATCCCCCATAAATAAACATTTTATACCCCTAAATCCTACCCCCCCCCCCCCCACTCTTAGGAACTAACCCCCACCCGCCCCCCCCAAACCTACCCCAATAACTCTTCCCACAATGGTCATGACCTGTACCTTTCGCTTTCTACCTCCTGCTCTTTTACCTTTTAAGTATATAACATCTAACTCAAACTAAAGTTTAGATTTCTATTTGGCGAGCTTTCCGGCTCTCCCACGCCTCAGCCGCTTTTGTGTTCTTTGTAATCAATAAATTATTCTTCTTTAATACTCTGTTGCCTTTAAAGTCCCATTACCTGTTTGGGGTTTTTTTTATTCTTGATATCCAGGGATGATGGCAACCTATATGATCTATTTGGATGGCTTCCTTTTTTTTAAATGTTCTGATAAGGGTCAGACGAGTGATATTTCCTGTAGTCCCTTTCCAGAACCAAAGAAGAAGCGCATTTGTGAGATCAGGGACTGATGCAGACGAGAAGGCCTGGCTCGCAGTCTCCGCTCTAATGCATCCCAAAGGTGTTCTATCGGGTTGAGGTCAGGACTCTGTGCAGGCCAGTCAAGTTCCTCCACCTCAAACTCACTCATCCATGTCATTATGGACCTTGCTTTGTGCACTGGTGCGCAGTCATGTTGGAACAGGAAGGGGCCATCCCCAAACTGTTCCCACAAAGTTGGGAGCATGAAATTGTCCAAAATGTCTTGGTATGCTGAAGCCTTAAGAGTTCCTTTCACTGGAACTAAGAGGCCAACCCCAACCCCTGATAAACAACCCCACACCATAATCCCCCCTCCACCAAATGATTTGGTCCAGTGCACAAAGCAAGGTCCATAAAGATGTGGATGAGCGAGTTTGGGGTGGAGGAATTTGACTGGTCTGCACAGAGTCCTGACCTCAACCCAATAGAACACCTTTGGGATGAATTAGAGTAGACACTGTGAGTCAGGCCTTCTCATCTGCATCAGTACCTGACCTCACAAATGCGCTTCTGGAAGAATGGTCAAACATTCCCATAGACACACTCCTAAACCTTGTGGACAGCCTTCCCAGAAGAGTTGAAGGTGTTATAGCTGCAAAGGTCGGGCCAACTCAATATTGAACCCTACAGACTAAGACTGGGATGCCATTAAAGTTCATGTGTGTGTAAAGGCAGGCGTCCCAATAATTTTAGTAATATAGTGTATGTCCGTGTGCAATATCTTAATGGACAATCACTACAAACGTCAAAGTCCGTACCTTGGTCCAACCCTTGCAGTTTACCTGGCTTTATAAAAGTAAGCGATATATCACATCCAAATGTAAGATGTTTACGCTACAGAGATAACACTGGTTATATTCCAGGGCTGTCTTTACATTTTAGTTGGACTGTGGAAATTATTGTTTACCTGATTATGGCATCATAAATGTATATTGAGAGAGATAGTGTTTTGCCTTTCACTTTCGGTATATAATTGTATGGTGGGTATGGTGCATGGTGCAGGCTGGAGGATTTGAGAGTCATATCTTTGGATTTTAGTTTTTATTTCACTTAGGTGTGTTTATATTGATGGAGAGAGGTTTAGTCACTTACCCTATTTATGGAGATTTATAGTGTTTTTGGTGATAAATATTGAACATTCATTAATATATCAGAAAACAGTGGTGTCTCTTTTTTTTTTTTTTTCTCCATACAGTCAATGCCTCCTAACAATCATTGAGCTTACAATGAACCACCCTTTGTTCACCTGCTCAGCCTTGACTATTGGTGGAAGTTCAACCAGGTCTTGGCTCCGCCCCCTGGACTGTCACATAGTCAGCAGCTGGCTGAATAAAGCAGACAGAACAGAGGAGAAGAATTCAGTTACTTTGTATCTTCCAATATCCTGGTCTGCCCACAATCAGAGGACAGAGATTGACTTCTGGGAGAGGAATTTTCTGACATGGCAGACAAACAAGGTAATGTGTAATTCTCATCCCTCCATCTGGTAATTGTCATATCTGTATATATTTCTATACATTGTCGGTTTATATTTAATACACAGTCCCTGACTCCTCCCCATTCGGAATATGACCCATAAATTCTACTCCATGAATTATAGAGGAGTGATCAGATATTTTGTATTGTACAGAACCCTTCATTCTGATCATTGTATTCTATTATACTGGTGAGGAGTCAGCCAGATGCTCCCTCCTCTCTTCTACTATACCTTGTTCTATTTATTATTTCTGTTTTATCTAAACACCCCACCTTGGCAATTTCTCCCTCACTTCCATTCCTAGAGAAAGTAATGGGGCGTACACACGATCGGACTTTTCGGCTACAAAAGGCCGACGGTCGGACCAAATCCGGCGGACAATCTGACCGTGTGTGGGCTTCCCCGGACTTTCAGCGGACTTTTCCAGTCACAAATCTGACGGACTTTAGATTTGGAACATGCTTCAAATCTTTACATCGTAACTGCGCCGGACCCAGAAATCCGCTCGTCTGTATGCTAGTCGGACGGACAAAAACCCACGCTAGGGCAGCTATTGGCTACTGGCTATCAACTTCCTTATTTTAGTCCGGTGTACGTCATCACGTACGAATCCGTCGGACTTTTGTGTGATCGTATGTAGGCAAGTCCGGTCGTCAGAAAGTCCGCCAAAAGTCCGTCGAAATTTTGTCGGACGGGCTGTCGGACTTTTGTAGCCGAAAAGTCCGACCGTGTGTACGCGGCATAAGAAGAAAATGTAAAATAAAGAGGGCAAATCTGACCTTGGCTGTCACCAGAACAAGAATCCTCTGAGGGAAATGTACAAAATTTTACATTTGCCTTCACTATCTGTCCCGGTCACCAACAGAGAAAGTGAGAGAAAATCTTCCCAGTGAGGTCATAGACCACAATAAAAGCCTTCACACCACATGCAGTCCAGTGCATTTTTTTCTGTATGAAAAATGCATGGAAAGTAGTTTGTATGGTTTTTCAATGGCATAGTTCACATCAGTGCTTGCAGTTCCAGTTCTAGAAAAAAGAAAGTAGAACGTGCTGCATTTTTCCTGCACTGTACTGGAACACTGTAAAACGCACTGGAAAGCACCAGAACACACCTAAATGTGCCAAAAATGCACGGGAACACGCATTTCCTTATGGTTAAGAAAAAAGAAGAGGGGGTAAAAATGCACTGGACTGCATCAAAAACGCACATTCAGAAAAACATCTGGAATGCATTCAGGCTGCTTTTCTACAGAACTGGCCCTAACTTTAACAAAGAGTCTACCCATCCTGACTGCACTTAAAACTAGAATAAAAAAACCTTTGGCTGGAGTTCCACAATCTGCATATTATATTAGGTGAATTGATGACAGAAGAGATGTGAGATACTGTAAGACAGACAATAAATTATCAACACATACGTACATGTACAAAATCCCCGGAGACCTCTACAGGTAATGTGAAGTTCTCATCACACTCTTTCTAGTAAATGGCAGATATTATAATCTGTATATTTTTTTTTATTTTTTTTTTTAATCTACATTTTTCTAATACACAACCACTATATTCTAACACCCTCTGACTGACCGTTCCTCATTCTGTATATGTATTGTCACCAGTACAGGAGTCCCCTGTGGGAGATTTACCGACATTTCCTGTTCTTGTGACACCTGTAAACTTTACATTTCCCCTCATTATCTGTCCTGGTCACCAAGAGAGAAAGTGAGAGACAATCTCCCCGCTGCTGTCAAAGTAGGCAGCAAAGGCCTTACAGAGGGACTTCCTGTTCTGAGTGTATTTAAAGTGGTTCTAAAGGCAGAAGGTTTTTTATCTTCAGGCATTCTATGTATTAAGATAAAAAAAACTCTGTGCAGCAGCCTCCCTAATACTGACCTGCGCCCCATCTTGATCAAGCGATGTTGCACGAGAGACTCGGCTGTCTGGGACTCTCCCTCCTGATTGGCTGAGACACAACGGCAGGGCGCCATTGGCTCCCGGTGCTGTCGGTCAGTGAGCCAATGAGGAGAGGGGGTGGGGCCGAGCTGCGGCACCATTTCTGAATAGACACACAGAGCAGTGGCTCAGCTCGGGTTCCCCATATAACAAGCTGCTTGCTGTGGGGCCACTCAGCAGGAGGGAGGGGTCAAGAGCGCCTGCGGGGGACCCGAGAAGAGGAGGATCTGGGCTAATCTGTGAAAAACCAACTGCATAGAGGAGATAAGTATAACATGTTTGTTATTTTTAAACAAAACAAAAGAAACGAGACTTTAGTATCAATTTAATCACTTGACCTTTGGAAGATTTACCCCCCTTCATGACCAGGCCATTTTTTGCGATAGTGCACTGCGTTGCTTTAACTGACAATTGCACGGTCATATGACGTTGTACCCAAATATAATTTTTGTCCCTTTTTTTTTTTTTTTCCCCCACAAATAGAGCTTTCTTTTGGTGGTATTTGATCACCTCTGCGGTTTTTATTTTTTGCGCTATAAAAAAAAGAGAGGGAAAAAAAGAGCGACAATTTAAAAAAAAAAAAACATATTTACTTACTGCTATAACATTTCCAATAAAAAAAAAAAAAAAATCGGATTTCTTCATCAATTTAGGCCAATATGTATTCTGCTACATATTTTTGGTAAAAACAATTCCAATAAGCGTATATTGATTGTAGACGCTATAACATTTGCACAAACCAAACTATGGAGATATATATATATATATTACCTTGAAAAAGTATACAGTGGGGACGGAAAGTATTCAGACCCCCTTAAATTTTCCACTCTTTTTTTTTTTTTTTTTTTTAATAAATCTGCAAAAATGTCAATTCTGTGTTTTTCTGTCAATATGGGGTGCTGTGTGTACATTAATGAGGAAAAAAATTAACTTAAATGATTTTAGTGGAAGGAAAATGATAAATGGTTTTCAACATTTTTTACAAATAAATATGTGAAAAGTGTGGGGGTGCATTTGTATTCAGCCCCCTTTACTCTGATACCCCTAACTAAAATCTAGTGGAACCAATTGCCTTCAAAAGTCACCTAATTAGTAAATAGAGTCCACCTGTGTGTAATTTAAACTCGGTATAAATACAGCTGTTCTGTGAAGCCCTCAGAGGTTTGTTAGAGAACCTTAGTGGTCAAACAGCATCACGAAAGGCCAAGGAACACACCAGACAGGTCAGGGATAAAGTTGTGGAGAAGTGTAAAGCAGGGTTAGGTTATAAAAAAATATCCCAAGCTTTGAATATCTCACGGCGCTCTGTTCAATCCATCATACGAAAATGGAAAGAGTATGGACAACTGCAAACCTACCGAGACATGGCCGTCCACCTAAACTGACAGGCCGGGCAAGGAGAGCATTCATCTAAGAAGCAGCCAAGAGGCCCATGGTAACCCTGGAGGAGCTGCAGAGATCCACAGCTCAGGGGGGAGAATCTGTCCACAGGACAACTATTAGTCGTGTTCTCCACAAATCTGACCTTTATGGAAGAGTGACAAGAAGAAAGACATTGTTGAAAGAAAGCCATAAGAAGTCCGGTTTGCAGCTTGCGAAAAGCCATGTGGGGGACACAGCAAACATGTGGAAGAAGGTGCTCTGCTCAGATGAGACCAAAATTGAAGTTTTTGCAAAATGCTGTGTGGCGGAAAACTAAGCAGGGCTTTTTTTTCTCAGAGAATAGGTGCAGGAACTCAAGCATGCCCACCACACACACATACCTGCCAAATGGCATCAAATAGTAGCTCTTCCCTCTGCATACAAACCCCTCCCTCCACTGCCCTCATCTTCTCCCCCCTCCTTAAAAGCTTCACCATCTGTCATATGTCTTACCTTTGTTGCAATATTAAGCTGAAGCACCTATCCGGCTGTAGTACCTCCCAGCATACTATACTATACTACAGTCACTTGCAAGGGAGATCATGCAGTAGGAGCATCAACAACTGGTCGCCAGGGAAAAAATGGAGACCACAGAGGGTGCAGCCTACCACGCACCCTCTCCTGCCTATGACTGCACTGAACCCTGGGCACCTGTTCTGTATCTCCCTTGTCCCTGTCTGGCACTCAGTGTGATCTGTGTCCAGACCTAAATACAACTGAAAATCTGTGGCAAGAATTGAAAATTGCTGTGCATAGACACTCTTCATCCAATCTGACAGAGCTTGAGCTATTTTATAAAGAAGAATGGACAAAAATGTTCCTCTCTAGATGTGCAAAGCTGGTAGAGACATCCCCAAAAAGACTTGCAGCTGTAATTGCAGAGAAAGGCGGTTCTACAAAGTATTGACTCCAGGGGGGCGCCATACAAATGTACCCCACACTTTTCCCATATTTATTTTTATATAATTTTGAAAACCATTTATCATTTTACTTCCACTTCACAATTATTATGTGTGTAGCGGGTTACATTTTTGATGTATAATGTAGTATTACGTTATATCTTATCATCTGGTGCCATCTAGCGGCCAAAATATAAAAGGACTGCATCTTTATATTCTTTTTTGTTATTGTTCAGAAGTTGACATGGAAGTATTTTGTTTGTTTACATTTGGACATTAACTTGACCTACCCACAATGCTAAGTAACTCCCACAAACCTCAGGGAACAGAACTGCATTGTGGGAAGGATATAAAAAGGCTGGGAGCAGCCATCTTAGGTCTCTTGTTCCTGGGATGCATGGCCTGCCAGCAGGGCTCTGTGGGTGTGTCATGTGTGTGTCCCACAGAGTTGCGGCCTACCTTGTGCGGAGCAGAACAGCAGCCAGCGATCCTGCCCTACATCACAGCGTGCTGGAGCAGCAGTGTGATCGTTCCAGAGACCCTTGAAGGAGGTAACCGAGGACTCCCGGTCGTCTGTGAAGTGGTACAGCGTAACTGTGTGGCTACAGCGAACGAACTGAGATACTGCGGAGACAGAACCCTGCACATCAGAACGGAGCCTTCTGACAACACTTTCCTGGTTGGGTGAGAGGGCTGTTGCCCACAAGTTTCTTGATGCACTTTTGTACAGTCGTCTACACAAAACAGAGTTGCTGGGACCCATAGTCCCACAAGCAGAGTCAAGAGGATTTAGTACGGAGTCCCTGGCATCAAAGCTAGTTATAGTGCGGCTGCACCAGAACCTTACTTTCACTTTTTCAGTCTACTTTAACCAGGAGTCATTAACCCTTTGGATTACAAATCTACCTTGTTATTGCTAGCAGAAGAAAAGAAGGACTGTTTAGTAAAACACAAGGCCTTGTGTCCTTCTACTATATTGGGGTAGTGTGATATTGAATGAGGGAACTCCCTAATTGTTGTACAGCACACAGGAAATAGGATAGTGCTCATAGTGAGATAAATTCACTCTGACGGTTATCTTATTTACTTTTGCTATACCACTCATATATTATTTCAGATATTTTACACCTGTATGGTATCTTTGTAATGTAAAGTTCAGTTGACTGTCAGACTATGTTGGTCTGACAGTACGACCATTGTAGTTTAAACCTTTTAAAACAATTACAGTAAATACGGTTATTATTCACGTATCACTGTGTGAGTGTTGTTTTCCTCTTCATCACCAGCCAAGAGGAGGGTAAGGTAACTACAGACAGGTATATAACATTGAGTATTCTGAACTTGCCTTTATGATTTCAATTTGACTGCACACTATTACACCACAGCTGTGTCAGGGGGATTGAGATATTCAAAGGGGAAATAAAGCAGAGTACAGGCCCAAATAAATCAGCAGCTCCTTCGGGGGTCAGTGCTACACGTGCCACTTTGTGTTGGTCTATCACATAAAATCCCAATAAAATACATTTACATTTTGGTTGTAACATGACAAAATGTGGAAAATGTCAAGGGGTGTGAATACTTTTTCAAGGCACTGCAGTAATGGCAATTGTTGGATCTGTGGCTAAAATATGTCAATATTTGTTGAAAATTTGTTTGACTTTAAGGTGTTCATTAGAGTAGGTGGTAATGATTCTGGTATAATCATTAGGAGTAGTTACATTTTTTTTATGGGAAAATGGCAAATCATGTCTATTTTTATTAACTACCCAACTGACTGCCCTTTTTCAGGCATTTGTAGCTATAGCCTCTTTCTAGTAGACGTCGTTTGAGACCCTTCGTCTCAAGTTTAAAGTCTGTCATTCGAACAGTTGTGTTTGAATCGCAAGTACTGGCTGTAAGGAATCGAATTGACTAGAGGCCTGGGGTGGAAACTGGATGAGTGTAGAATGGTGTTTCCTGCAGTAGGTTTTCGAAACAGTTTGCATGATAGCAATTTGTTGGGATCTCTATAGATTTCAACATCCAAAAAGGTGATTTTTGGATAGATTGGATAGCATTGTAAATTTTAGATCAAACTCATTTTGGCTTAAAGCAGCCAAGAACCCATGTAGCAAGTCATTGGGTCCATCCCAGAGGACGAAGATATCATCTATGTATCTGTGCCACATGACGTGGCACAGGTACATAGAGGGATCATCACCCTCAAATATGGTTCGCTCCCATTCCACCACGTACAGGTCGGCGTAGCCCAGGGCACAACAAGTGCCCATGGCCACTCCCTGTACCTGGAGGAAGTGTCGGCCATCAAAAGAAAAACATTATGTTTTTCAATATGTATTCAAGTGAGAGTAATATGAATTAGTTGAAGGATTCTTCTTGGTGACTAGTTTGGGTTAATATTTTCGGAATACACGCTAGTCCTTTGTTATGTGGTATGGAACTGTAGTTTCTACATCTATGGTAACCAGCATGGAACTAGTAGATACTTGGGTTCCATCAATTATTTGTAAAAGGTGGATAGTGTCCCTAACATAGGAGGGTAGGGAAAGCACAAAGGATCATAAATGTTCGTCCACCACTGTAGATAAATTCTCCGTAATGGCACTATTCCCCGAAATAATGGGTCTGCTGGGGGGGGGGGGGCTCCACATTATTTTTATGGATCTTAGGGAGCGAGTAAAATGTAGCTATCTTGGGGAAAGAGGTGCGAACAAAGTTCCATAGCTGTTTGGAAATAACGTTGTTGTAAAATGCACTGTCAATAAGCAAATAGAAATCCTCGTTGAAGACACTGATAATCTCGGGTCTTATTGGACGATACCAATCAGCATTGTTCAAAATTCTGTTGCACAATAACCTCCATGACGGTATTCCCGAGTGTGGCTCCGGGTAGATTTTCAGCACCAAAAGCCCTAACCCCGAGCCACACTTGGGATTGCATCACAGGATCTAGGTACAGCAAACTTACCTTGTCCCAAGGATCCTGCGATGTCCTCCCACCTCTATGTGCGAGCCGTCCTCCGCTCGATTCATCACAGCGCTGAGCTCCACTCCCTGCGAGCGTTGCGACGCACGGGGATGGAGAACGGCGCCAAATTCAAAAAGTAAAACACACAATACACATACAGTACACTGTAATCTTACAGATTACATTACTGTATCAATTTATTTCACATCCCCTTTGTCCGTAGTGGTTTGTCCAGGGCCCTGCATGCAGTTTTATATTATAAATACTGTTCTTTCTGCCTGGAAACTGGAGATTGTCCATAGCAACCAAAACTGTCCCTTTACATTAAAAGTGGTTTTAGACCAGCTATAAAACAACAGCGATAATAAATCAGAATCACTTGCAGAACTGAGCGATAGTGATCTGTGGGGAAATCCGTCATCAAACACTAAAAATTTAATGACAGCGACAATTCTGCAACTGAGCAAGTTTCAGTGTTTTTGATTACATTATTGAATAATTTTTTATTATTATATTTGTTATAATTATTTATAGTTATTTATTATATTATAATTTATGATTTCGTGTTTCAAACTTTATCATACCCGGGATGTCTACTAGACTCTTGTTTGGACAGATTTAAGTGAGTTATTCCTAAGAATTACAGACCTACAATATAAAACGCCAAATTTTCATGCAAAATAATTGTACCGCTTTCAGCATTAAAAATCTGAAATAATCATACCGCCAGGGAGGTTAATGCATATTTATCATTGTCAATTAGGACAATGTTGCCCCCTTTGTTTGAGGGCTTGGTAGTTATAGTATGATTGCTGGATAGATTTTTCAAAGCTGTCCTTTCACTCGTAATAAGATTTCCTTGTGGATGGGGCAAGGTGTCTAAGGCTTTTATATCTTGGCATGCTAATTTGAGAAAAGTGGCAATCTCATGGTTAGAACTTGGGGCTGGATACATGTCCTATTTTTTTTTTTTTTCTTTCTTTAGTGTTGATTGAATATTTGGGGTATTAGTACTAGTGGGGGATCATCCACTTGTTTGAGTAGGGATTCGAGATCAGTGGTGTCAATTAGATCTCTTGCATCACTCTGCTCCAGAAGGGCATTCAGGTTTGCCAGCGCCTGCCGTTCACTAAGGGAGCGACAGCAGTCAGATCCTGGTTTCTCTTTGTCATACATGCTTCTTAGTAGAAGCTTGCGTGTATAAAGGTGTAAGTCCTTAATTGTTTCAAACTTATCCAGTTTGCGATTAGGGCAAAAAGTGAGCCCTTTTGACAAAATTGAAATTTCATCTGTAGTGAGGGGGTGAGAAAAAAGGTTAATAACATTAAGTTGAGGTGAGGAAAAGTTTGGTGTGTTAAAGGTGATGTTTAAATCGGGGGAGCCGAGGGGTTTCCTGGGATTTTTGGAAAGAATATATTAGGAATTTTTTGTGTGTTAGCGAGGGAAGGAGTAACAACTCCAGCCGTGGCGGACCTTGCATAATTGGATGTCTCACCGTGTGCTGGGGCTGATACTCCTCCAGGCCTACTAGAAGGAATGCGAGTGGGGTGTTCGGATGGTTGTTTTGTCCTAGCATCAGTCGAAGGGTTGTCACCATCCCTTTGTCTCTCGGGTCATCTAGTGCGTCTAGATTACTTGGAAGAGATATGAGAAACATTGAAGAAGATGGAGGAGATATCTGACATGTCTGATTGTCTAAGTGTCTGTACAGAGCCCCGTTGGGTAGTCCTACCATTGGTTTGTTGGTGCCATTTGTAGGCTCTTTCTTCCTGGAAGGCCTGTTTGTCCCTTAGGAATTTGTTTTCCTTCTTGGAAATTATGGATTTATTGAAGAATTCAATGTGGGTCCTCAATTTTTCATTCAATTCCAAGAAGCTAGAGTGAGTATTCAACAGCTTTATTTGTGAATAGATTTTGTCTACTTTGGCATCAATATCCGCTGGGCATTTTTGGTATTCCTCATTCAAAAGGCTCATCATTTTATTGGAACAGAGCTTGAGATTGTTCTCCCAGGTCGATTTAAAGATTAAATCGATATTTTGAAAAGAAGGAAAAATTTGTACACTAAGGCCTAGAGGGTTTAGGTCTTCCTTAATGTATTCCTCAAATGTCTAATGCCCCGTACACACGGTCGGATTTTCCGACAACTTTGTGTGTGTGACCGTGTGTATGCAAGACAAGTTTGAGCCAACATCTGTCGGAAAAAATCCTAGGATTTTGTTGTCGGAATGTCCGATCAATGTCCGACCGTGTGTACGGTGCATAAGTGTGCCAATACATCAGTGATTTCTTCTCCAACCATTTAGTAAGGTTGGAGAATAAGAAGCATAATTCAGATTCACGGGACTCATTTTGGCCATACTCCATTTGGAGATTGGACGCAAAATCCTCTAATGCCTGCCCGGAGAAATCCGCCATGCTGTCAAAATCCTAATAATGCAACAACTGAAGGTAGGTAGGGGGTGGGGGGGGGGCTTGCCGGGTATCTACTACCCAATTTAGGAGAAAATCTTAATCAAGACTACCTATAGGTTTTAAACTGGAACCCAAGCCACATCCCAAATGCAGAAAAAGAACAAAGGAAATGCCCCAGGGATTTCATGGGCAAGGGATAGAACCAGATACGCGAGTATAAAACATGTATGAAAAAGTAATACAAAGTTTATTGATTTACAATCGTACAAATAGTAAATGTGAAGAAAAACAAGACCGATGGTCATATTAACAAGGGTCTACCTGCCTTGTTTTTACAGGCAGAGCTCTCTCCTGTGTGTGTTATTGACGATCGGTGGGTGCCGGGGGTCATCCATCCACACTATTCTGTACTCCTACTCCTGGACCTATCTGCTGCCTTTGACATAGTGGACCACCCCCCCTTCTTCAAAAAAAACTCCACGCCTTTGGTCTCCATGGCTGTACTCCTTTGCTGGTTCTCATCCTATTTATCCAACCGCACCTTTAGTGTCACAACTCTACTGCCTCCTCTCCCTTTCTCTGTCGGGGTCCCCCAAGATTCTGTTCTTGGACCTCTCCTATTCTCCATCTACACCTCCTCCCTGGGTCAGCTGATAGCCTCCCATGGCTTCCAGTACCATCTTTATGCTGACGACGCCCAAATCTATCTCTTTACCCCCTCAGCTCACTCCTTCAGTCTTCTCACATATCACTAACTTACCAACAGACATATCAGCCTGGATGTCGCACCACTTCCTCAAACTTCCTATCCAAAACTGAGCTCATGATTTTTCCTCCCCCACATGCCTCTGCCCCTGATCTCTCTATCAAAATCAATAGCACTGCTATTAGCCCGTCCCTGCTTGCCTAGGTCCTAGATGTAACCCCGGACTCTGAACTATCTTTTGGGCCCACATCCAAACACTTTCCAAATCTTGCCGTCTCAACCTCCAACATCTCCAGAATACGCCCTTCCTAACCAACGACACCACAAAGCTTCTAATTCACCCCCTGGTCATCTCCTGCCTTGACTACTGCAACTCCCTCCTCATGGAATTACCTTTACACAGGCTATCCTCTATTCAGTCCATCATAAAATTCTGCTGCCAGGCTCATCCACCTTACCAACCGCTCAGTGTCTGCTACCCCTCTGTCAATCCCTCCACTGGATTCCACTCACCCAACAAATTAAATTCAAAATTCCAACTCGGCCCACAGCTACATCACTAACCCAGTCTCAAAACACCAACCTACTTGCTCCTCCCAAGACTTCCTGCTCTCTAGATCCCTCATCAGCTTCTCCCATGCTCTCCTCCAGCACTTTTCCCAAGCCTTTCCCATCCTCTGGAACTCCTTACCCCAATCTGTCCGACTATCTCCTACTCTGCATGCTTTTAGACAATCCCTGAAAACCCACACCTAACAACTGTACTTTTACTTTCTCCATTAGATCATCCCCCACAGCTATTACCTTTTGTATCACTTGACCCTCCCTCCTAGATTGTAAGCTCTAATGAGCAGGGCCCTCTGATTTCTCCTGTATTGAATTGTATTGTAACTGTACTCTCTGCCCTCATGTTGTAAAGCGCTGCGCAAACTATTGGCGCTATATAAATCCTGTATAATAATAAAAATAATCCATTGGTCAGCACCCACTGATTGGCATCTGCTGTGTCAAATCACAGCAGAGCCAGGTTGCACACGCCCCCTACCTGGAAGTGATGGATCATGTACCTAGTACGTGATCCGGCATAGAAGAGCCGCCTTGTCACGGTATATCTGGGTTATATGGTTGACAAGCGGTTAACGAATTGATCTAAAAACTATTTTTTTTTCCGTTCTGAACATGTGTATTGATGATTTCCCCCCTCCCCACCACCTCATCATTAAACGAGCCCTAAGTACTCATTCATACAAGTACTGTGTGAATAAGTGATTTGTTTATGTGACTGGAGCCACCTCATACTTTATATGGATGCAGTGGATATATGAACACAGCCGCAGGTCTTAAGTTGACAGGTGTGGGTGAGTGACCCCCAAATGCACAGTCTGTGTTCGGGGATTTACACCTGTACCCACACACCTAAAAGTGGGGCCTTCAGATTTGTTTGCATAGCTACTGTGCCCCCATAGAGTAACATAGGCTGCCTGCCTGTCCAACCACATAAACAAACCACTGATTCACATTGTACAGGCCACAGTGTCCATGTAAATGAGCCCCAAGAACTCAGTACAGTTGTATCTTTTTTAGTAAAATAATTGTTTCTAGCAGCAGCCCTGGTGACAGGACAAGCCTGAGACTGTATTGAGAAGTGGCTGCCAATAGACGGCTCACCAGTCACAATCCAGATGTAATGCCACAAAGTGCCACTAGTGTCTACTGCTACCACATGGCGTGATCCTGCACTTCTGAGTCTGATTGGACACAGCGGGAGCCAATCAGCGGTTGTGAGAAAAGCACATTTTAGGCACACATTTAACCCTTTGATCACCCCTGATGTTAACCCCTTCCCAGCCAGTGTCATTAGTACAGTGACAGTGCATATTTTTAGCATTGATGACTGTATTGGTGTCACTGGTCCCCAAAAAATGTCAGTGTTTGATTTGTCCACTGCAATGTTGCAGTACCCTTGATAAAGTCACGTGACATGTGACGCAACGTGTCGGGAGGAGCCTAGTGACATCATCCATAGTGCTATAGTGTTACTCGCAGTTCAGCACGAGGAGGATATTATTGGTGGAATGGCTGACTTCTCTATGCGCTAACATTAGCTTGATTCAAGTGAGTGCATCCAGTTTTTACCAAGATAACGGCTTAAAGTATATTGCGCAATTAATGTTTTCCTGTTTTTAATTGCATGATTGAAAGTGAAACACAACATCGGAGACAACTAACAGCAGATTACCAGCATAAAAAGTGAGCTGATAGAGAGTGCAATTGCATTTTATGTCGAACTCCATTCACAAAGGGGATATTCATCCGATCCGAGTTTCCTTTGATTGTATCCCACACCTCAATGTTTGATGTTATATGTAAAATGCAGTAGGTGGACTTGTCATTCCCTTAGGATTACTGCAAGATTGTTCCTTTGGTCTATATTTGCTATGATTTAAGCACGATAAGTGTATTTATTTATTTATATTTCAGCACAATATAATTTTAGCACGAGATATATAGCATATTAACCACACATATAAATGTTGCAGTCCCGCTATAAGTTGCTGATCGCCGCCATTACTAGTAAAAAAATAAAAATTTCATAAATATCCCATAGTTTGTAGCTATAACTTTTGTACAAACCAATCAATTAATGCTTATTGGAATATTTTTTTTTTTTTTACCAAAAACATGTAGCAGAATACATATTGGCCTAAATTTATGACAAAATTTGTTTTGTTTTTGTTTTTTGTTTTTTATATTGGATTTGTTTTATAGCACAAAGTAAATATTATTATATATTTTTAAAAATTGTCTGTGTTTTTTTTTTGTTTATAGCGCAAAAAATAAAAACCACAGAAGTGATTAAATACCACTATGTGTGGGGGGGAAGAATTATATAGATTATATTTATGTACAGTGTTGCACAACTTCGCAATTGTCAGTTGAAGTAATGCAGTGCCGTCTCGCCAAAAATGGCCTGATCATGAAGGGGGGTAAACCTTCCGGAGCTGATGTGGTTAAAGTGACATTATACAATATCCTTATTCTCCAAAAAAAAAATGATCCATACACATCCACTATTTAATCCCTGTATTGTTATTTTCATGAAATACTGTAGTTCCTTACTGTATTTTTTTGCCTCTTTTTAACATCCTCCATGAACTTCCATATCTGTCCTTTTCCCTCTCACTGTTTGTGTGGAAGGAGCAGTGCACATCAGTTGCAGTCATATACATCGCTCTCTATGTACACTACAAATCCCATAGTCCATCTCAGGAGGGACCCTCAAATTTAGCACTGAACCCCACTGAGGTCTATGTAGGGAATGTATGGAAATTTCTTCCTTTACCAGACCAGGTCACATTCCTTTCAGCACTGGGGGTACCTTACAAGAAGGGCAGCAAAGCTTCCCTTGCAAAGTACCTTCATCCCAATGCTGACGGAGAAGGGCCTCTTCCCAATGAAGGAGGTGGGGGGTATAATGGGGGGGACCAGTAATAGTAATCTGGAAGCCCATTTATAATAGGAGGCTCCCAGAAATAAGCTCCCTCCCAGGGGGATGAGTACAGGGGGACATCATTAACCATTTCCACAAAGAGTTAAAAGTAAACACACCTTAGAAAAAGTCATTTAATAGACATAAAACACAAACGCACAAAAATAATTTATGTCCCCCGAATCACAATGTCCAGCTATGAAAATCCATTGTCATAAAGACTAGAAACTAGAACCAAACATTTTGCTGGAGTTCTACTATCTATATATTATATTTAGTATATTAATGACAGAAGAAAATGTGAGATGATTTATTGTCTATTCTTTTTTTTTTTTTTTTATTTCTTCTATATCAGATGAGGATAACTCTGGGACTTCTGAAGGTAATGTGAAGTTCTTGTCACTCTCTTTGTAGTAATCTGTTTATCTTATAATACTCTGTATATGATTTTTCTGTGTTTCATACATTTATATAAATTTCTGCCACTTATTTTATATTCTAATCCCCTCTGAGTGACTCCATTCTGTATATGTACTGTCACCAGAACAGGAGTCCTCTGGGGGAGATTTACAGACATTTCCTGTTCCAAAACTGACAGACACAATCCCCTCCCCCCCCAGTGTCTTCTTATGCAGCTTAAAGGGAAACCCTGAAAGTTCACAAAACCTTTAACCATTTCACATCCTTAGACCGGACTTGAAGTGGTTGAAACAAAACTTATGACTGCAGCAGCTGCATCCATGAGCTTGTTGCCATCCTTCCTTTTTTTTTTTTTTTTCAGCCAGCGATCAGCTGTTCAGTAAAAGTAATCTGGATGGCTATAAAGTCGCCCGATCACTTTTTACATTAGAACAAAAGCACATCCCCCACCGCTACTTCTTTAGACGCACAGGAGAGCCCCGGACCTCAGGAAACTGCCCCAATAGTTATATCAAGAGAAGATTGAGGAAAATCCATCCCCCGATCTCCTCTCTGATTAATGAACCTGGAAGTGACAAGGATCCACATTTGTAATTCCTTGGCTATTGTAGATGGGGAAGCAGCTGGACCCAAACCTCATCCCTACTGATCACAACATAGAAAGTGACAGACAATGGTGTAGATTTACTAAAGGCAAATAAACGGTGCACTCTGTAAGTGCAGCCAATGGCGGCTGGTGAAGTTTTAGGATGGGGGAGTGGGGGTGCCAGACCCTGCCCTGCCCCTTATAGAATCCACCCACTCTGTCCCCCCTGTATTCCACTTGCTTCCACCCATAGTGTCAGGAGTATCCAGCCCCACAGGGAAGAGTATCCAGCCCCAGCCCCACAGATCAGCGCTGACAACATCCCCCCCCCCCCCTCGCAGGTAGGGTTGCCACCTGTTCGGGATTCACCTGAACAGAATCATGTGTCCGGGTTTCAGACTGTCTGAGACCCGGACACATTATTCAGACCGGACTAGGTCTCCCCCTCCCCCTTCTCTCTCCTGCCTCTAAGTAAGTACACTAAGGTAAATCGGGGTTCTCGGAGCACTTATTACATCAGAGTCCTCTCTGTACACCAGAGCACCCCTTATGTTAGAGTCCCTAGAGTTCTCCCTTACATCAGAGTCTGCAGAGTCCCCCATTACAGTGAAAGGGAACTCTGTGGGTTCAGATGTAAAAGGAGAACTCTGCGGACTCTGATGTAAAGGGGGACCCTTTTGATTAACTTTATATGATTAGAAATGTTATTTAATAGCAACATCTATGCATAGTTTATCTATGCATACTATAAAAAAATTGCTGTGCAAAGCTGAAGTGTTCGGGTTTGACTTGAAGAAAAGGTGGCAACCCTACCCGCAGGAGGTCCGGCACTTACCACCGGGCTGTGGTGTCCTCTCCGAGTGCTCCTGACTATTTCTCCTCTGCTTGTGCCTCCTCCTTCCTAAGCGCCAGGCATCCAATAGAATTGCCTGGTGCTTTTGCCAATCGGGAAACAGGTCTGACGACCTGCCTCCCTGATTGGCGGGCGGAACGTTATTGTGAAAATAGCAAAAATTAATTCACTATCATCACACAATTGGGTGGGATCAGGGCGCACACTCTTCACCCCGAGCCCACCCTATTTTGAAGCCTTTTGGAGCCTCTGGCTCTAATCAGGTACTTAAAAAAAAAAAAAAAAAACAACAACACACCCACCATAGGAATTCATGTGCCTGGCGTCCTGAAAGGGGCCAGGTGCATGGATAGGGGGGGCAGCGCCCGTGCACTCTCAATGCATGGGCTGCCACTGAGTGCAGCTGTTCCAGAGCTTAGTAAATGAGCATAAGCTCCACTGAATTCCATCATCCAATCATATGCAAGCAAAAAATGTTGTGTTTTTTTTTTCTTTTCTTTTCCTTGCACGTGATTGGGTGTTCTTTGCAAATCAAAGCTTTACCTCATTTACTAAGCTCTGGAGCAACTGCACTTGCAGAGTACAATGTATTTGCCTTTAGTAAATCACCCCCAATCTCTCCAGTGAGGTCACAGGCAGAAATAAAAAAACATACAGAGGTTCTACCCATCCTGAATGTATTTAAAGTGACACCAAACAATATCCTTATATATAATAACTCATACATATCCTGTAATCTTATCTTTATGCATTTATTTTTTTACTGTGTTTTTCTGTGTCCTTGTAATGTCCTTCATGATCTCCCGAATCTGCACATTAGTTGAGGTCATGTATACTGCTCTATACACACTACAGATCCCATAGTCCATATTCTGTCCCATGCGGGAGCCTCAAACGTAACACTGAACCCAACTGAGGTCTATGTAGGGAATGTGTGGAATTTCTTCCTTTACCAGACCAGGTAACATTCCTTTCAACACTGGGGGTACCTTACAAGAAGGGCAAAAAAGTTCCCCTTGCAAAGTACCTTCATCTCAATGCTGAGTAACTAGGGCCTCTTCCCAATGCTGAGTAACAAGGGCCTCTTCCCAATGAAGGAGGTGGGGGGTATAACGGGGGGACCAGTAGTAGTAATCTGGAAGCCCATTTATAATAGAAGGCTCCCAGAAATGAGCCCCCTCCTAGGGGAATGGGTACAGGGGTACATTATTGACTATTCCCACAAAGAGTTAAAAGTAAACACAGCTTAGAAAAAAATAATTTAATAGACATAAAACACAAACTCACAAAAATAAAATCTATTTATGTCCCCCAAAGTAAGTCTACTTCAATCACAATGTCCAGCTATGAAAATCCATCGTCATGAAGACCTGATGTCTGCTGATGTGTACACGCCGTATTACTAAATGACAGATTCCTGGCACTGCAGTAATGTGAACAAACTGCCGGGAACTATGAGATCACCTCAATCCCATCCTCCACCCGAACCTGAACCTCATTCCTACAGATCACCAACAGAAAAGGTGAGAGGTCATCTCCCCAGTGAGGTCATAGATCACAATAAAAGCCACACAGAGGGTCTACCCATCCTGACTGCACTTATAACTAGAACCAAACATTTGGCTGGAGTTCTACTATCTATATATTATATTTAGTATATTAATGACAGAAGAAAATGTGAGATGATTTATCGTCTAATCTTTTTCATTTCTTATATATCAGTTTGGGATTCCCCCCTGCTCTTACCAGGTAATGTGAAGTTCTTATCACTCTCTTTGTAGTAATCGGTTTATCTTATAATACTCTGTATATGATTTTTCTGTGTTTCATACATTTATATAAATTTCTGCCACTTATTTTATATTCTAATCCCCTCTGAGTGACTCCATTCTGTATATGTACTGTCACCAGAACAGGAGTCCTCTGGGGGAGATTTACTGACATTTCCTGTTCCAAAAGTGACAGACACAATCCCCTCCCCCCCCTCAGTGTCTTCTTATGCAGCTTAAAGGGCAACTCTGAAAATACACAAAACCTTTAACCATTTCACATCCTTAGACCGGACTTGAAGTGGTTGAAACAAAACTTATGACTGGAGCTGCATCCATGAGCTTGTTGCCATCTTTTTTTTTTTTTTTAGCCAGCGATCAGCTGTTCAGTAAAAGTAATCTGGATGGCTATAAAGTCGCCCAATCACTTTTTACATTAGAGCAAAAGCACATTCCCCCCCCCCCAACACTACTTCTTCAGAAGCACAGAAGAGCCTCGGACCTCAGGAAACTGCCCCAATAGTTATATCAACAGAAGATTGAGGAAAATCCATCCCCCGATCTCCTCTCTGATTAATGAACCTGGAAGTGACAAGTATTCACATCTGTCATTCCCTGGATATTGTAGTTGGGGAAGCAGCTGGACCCAAACCTCATCCCTACTGGTCACCAACGTATAAAGTGACAGACAATGGTGTAGATTTACTAAAGGCAAATAAACGGTGCACTCTGTAAGTGCAGCCAATGGCGGCTGGTGAAGTTTTAGGATGGGGGGGGTGCCATACCCTGCCCTTTTTGACCCCTCCCACTTCTCATAAGCCCCACCCCTTATAGAATCCACCCACTCCGTCCCCTGTATTCCACTTGCTTCCACCTTTAGTGTCAGGAGTATCCAGCCCCACAGGGCAGAGTATCCAGCTCAGCCTCACAGATCAGCGCTGACAGCATCCCCCCCTCGTGGCCGTGGGAGGTCCGGCACTTACCACCGGGCTGTGGTGTCCTCTCCGAGTGCTCCTGACTGTGTCTCCTCCTCTGCTCATGCCTCCTCCTTCCTAAGCGCCAGGCATCCAATTGGATTGCCTGATGCTTTTGCCAATCGGGAAACGGGCCTGATGACCTGCCTCCCTGATTGGCGGGGGGAACGTTATTCTGAAAATAGCAAAAATTCATTCACTATCATCACACAATTGGGTGGGATCAGGGCGCACACTCTTCACCCCGAGCCCACCCTATTTTGAAGCCTATTGGAGCCTCTGGCTCTAATCAGGTACGTAAATAAAAAACCAACAACACACCCGCCATAGGAATTCATGCGCCTGGCATCTTGAAAGGGGCCAGGCGCATGGACAGGGGGGGCAGCGCCCGTGCACCCTCAATGCACGGGTCGCCACTGAGTGCTGTTCCAGAGCTTAGTAAATGAGCAGAAGCTCCACTGAATTCCATTATCCAATCAGATGCAAGCAAAAAATGCTTTTTTTTTTCTTTTCCTTGCACGTGATTGGATGTTCTTTGCAAAGTGAAGCTTCACCTCATTTACTAAGCTCTGGAGCAACTGCACTTACAGAGTACAATGTATTTGCCATTAGTAAATCACCCCCAATCTCTCCAGTGAGGTCACAGGCAGAAATAAAAAAACATACAGAGGTTCTACCCATCCTGAATGTATTTAAAGTGACGCCAAACAATATCCTTATTCTCCAAAAATAACTCATACATGTCCTGTAATCTTATCTTTATGCATTTATTTTTTTACTGTGTTTTTCTGTGTCCTTGTAATGTCCTTCATGATCTCCTGAACCTGCACATTAGTTGAGGTCATGTATACTGCTCTATACACACTACAGATCCCATAGTCCATATTCTGTCCCATGCGGGAGCCTCAAGCGTAACACTGAACCCAACTGAGGTCTATGTAGGGAATGTGTGGAATTTCTTACTCCTTTACCAGACCAGGTAACATTCCTTTCAACACTGGGGGTACCTTACAAGAAAGGCAGCAAAGTTTCCCTTGCAAAGTACCCTCTTCCCAATGAAGGAGGTGGGGGGTATAACGGGGGGACCAGTAATGGTAGTAATCTGGAAGCCCATTTATAATAGGAGGCTCCCAGAAATGAGCCCCCTCCTAGGGGAATGAGTACAGGGGTACATTATTAACTCTTATGCCCCGTACACACGGTCGGATTTTCCTACGGAAAATGTGTGATAGGACCTTGTTGTCGGAAATTCCGACCGTTGTGTAGGCTCCATCACACATTTTCCATCGGATTTTCCGACACACAAAGTTTGAGAGCTTGCTATAAAATTTTCCGACAAAATCCGTTGTCGGAAATTCCGATCGTGTGTACACAAATCCGACGGACAAAGTGCCACGCATGCTCAAAATAAATAAAGAGATGAAAGCTATTGGCCACTGCCCCGTTTATAATCCCGACGTACGTGTTTTACGTCACCGCGTTTAGAACGATCGGATTTTCCGACAACTTTGTGTGACTGTGTGTATGCAAGACAAGTTTGAGCCAACATCCGTCGGAAAAAATCCTAGGATTTTGTTGTCGGAATGTCCGAACAAAGTCCGACCGTGTGTACGGGGCATAAGGCTGCATTCACACCTGAGCGTAACGTTTTCAAGCAGAAAGTTGCGCGTTTTTTGATGCGTTTTTGTACAGGTCAAAGGGTCACCAATGTAAAAGAAAAACAGCCGAATTGAGCTACAAAAAAAGCTCCAGAACTTTTTTGAGCTTCAGGCGTTTGGCTTCTGGCGTTTTTGGAGCGGAGATGTGAACCATCTCCATAGAGAATAATTGATTTTTTTTTTTTTTTTCCCCTCCAGCGTTTTGTAGCTTCAGGCTTAAAGGGGTTGTAAAGGTAATTTTTTTTTTTTTTTTTAAATAACAAACATATCATACTTACCTTCACTGTGCAGCTCGTTCTGCACAGAGTGGCCCCGAACCTGGTCTTCTGGGGTCCCTCGGCGGCTGTTTCAGCTCCTCCCCGCAAGCATTTACCACCTTAATGCGAGCTCCCTCGCATGGTGGTGAGTGCTTGCGGGCGCGCTCCCGTGATACAGCCGGCGGCTATAGCCGCTCGCTGTATCACTCGGCCCCGCCCCCCGGCGCGCCGCGTCATCGGATGTGATTGACAGCAGCGCGAGCCAATGGCTGCGCTGCTTTCAAACCATCCACTGCAGCCAATCAGCGACCAGGCTGAGCTGCAATGAGGACGAGCAGCGAAGATTCGAGGCGTCAGGTAAGTAAAACGGGGGGGGGCTGGGGGCGGCGGTACTGTCAAAAGTTTTTTCACCTTAATGCATAGAATGCATTAAGGTGAAAAAATTTTTATCTTTACAACCCCTTTAAAGCTACAAAAGACTCAGGTGTGAGTGCAGCCTTAACCATCACCACAAAGAATTACCACAAACTGCTCTGATCACTCTGTTCTCATTGGTCCCTGAGCAGAGCGCTGGTGCCTGTCAGTCACAGCTCTCTGCTCTTCCCCCTCCTCGCTCACTGGAGCGATGGGCTGCGGAGGGGGAGGGAGCGGCAGGCTCAGGCTCTTAGTAGCCGGTCCAGACATGTGGGTGAATCCCGATCATGTGGTCGCAATCTTTCCTGAGCATGGACTGGCTCTGTGACATCAGCCAACAGCGGGCTTCAGCTGGCTACATAAAATTAATGAACTGCACTCCTGTGATCCACAGGAGAAGTACAGCCAAACCAGCTTTCCCCGTACTTCTCCTTTTTAATAGATATAAAATACAAACACACAAGAATAAAATCTTTTCATGTCCCCGATGTAAATCCACTTCAATCACAATGTCCAGATATGAAAATCCATTGTCATGAAGACCCGATGTCTGCTGATGTGTACACGCCGTAAATGACAGATTCCTGGCAATGCGGTAATGTGAACAAACTGCCGGGAACTATGAGATCACCTCAATCCCATCCTCCACCCGAACCTGAACCTCATTCCTACAGATCACCAACAGAAAAGGTGAGAGGTCATCTCCCCAGTGAGGTCATAGATCACAATAAAAGCCACACAGAGGGTCTACCCATCCTGACTGCACTGAAACTAGAACCAAACATTTGGCTGGAGTTCTACTATCTATATATTATATTTAGTATATTAATGACAGAAGAAAATGTGAGATGATTTATTGTCTGTTCTTTTTCATTTCTTATATATCAGATGAGGATATCGCTCTGGACATTCCAGGTAATGTGAAGTTCTTGTCACTCTCTTTGTAGTAATCGGTTTATCTTATAATACTCTGTATATGATTTTTCTGTGTTTCATACATTTATATAAATCTCTGCCACTTATTTTATATTCTAATCCCCTCTGAGTGACTCCATTCTGTATATGTACTGTCACCAGAACAGGAGTCCTCTGGGGGAGATTTACTGACATTTCCTGTTCCAAAAGTGACAGACACAATCCCCCCCCCCCACCCCCCAGTGTCTTCTTATGCAGCTTAAAGGGCAACCCTGAAAGTTCACAAAACTTAAAAGTAAAAAAAAAAAAAAGAAAAGTAAACAAAACTGTTTAACCATGTTATGTCCTTAGACCGAACTTGAAGTGGTCAAAACAAACTTATGACTGGAGCTTCATCCATGAGCTTGTTGCCATCCTTTTATATTTTTTTAACCAGCGATCAGCTGTCCAGTAAAAGTAATCTAGATGTCTCTTCAGCCACCCAATCACTTTTACATTCTAGAGCTTGCCGATTGGACATTCCCCATCCCCCACCGCTGCTTCTTCGGAAGAGCCCCGGACCTCAGGAAACTGCCCCAATAGTTAGTTTAAGAGAAGATTGAGGAAAATCCATTCCCCGATCTCCTCTCTGACTAATGAACCTGGAAGTGACAAGTATCAACAGTTGTCATTCCTTGGCTATTATAATTGGGGAAGCAGCTGGACGTAGGGCTGCCACCCAGTGTTGCCAACCGCCCGTGTTTTTACGGGCAGCCCGTAAAAACGGGGCTATTTTTTCATGTCAGTGAAAACCCGTAAAGAAAATTTCATGCCCGTAAAAATGACGGTCCCGGCTCGGAACTGCGCATGTGCAGTCCCGAAGCATCCCGAAGTATTGCCGAGAGTCTCCGATCATCCCTGTGACTGCTGCTACTTGTCTTGTACCCTCCCCCTTCCTCCGACAGCGCGCCTTATTTGATTCTGGGAGATGCTGGGAGGTGGGGGAGGAGAGGAGTGGAGTGAGCGAGCCTGCAGTGGAGCGCCCGCCCGGACGGACTTCAGCCTAGCAGGGGGTAAGCTTATCTAGTCTAGCAATTAGCTAAATGCAGTTGTGTCTTTACTTGTGTTAATGGGCAGGAGGAGGGGGGCAGAGGATGGGCTGTGTTGCAGGCTTCTGTAGCAGGCTTGTGTGCACTGTGCAGATGTTTTTTTTTGTGTGTCAGATCTGCTTTTCTTCTAAAGGGAGGAGGTTTTCTCCCCAATCTCCTATTACCTGCAGTGCTCACCACCAGTACAGGCACAGCCACGTCAGTCCTCCCCAGAGTTAGCAACTCATGTGTCTGGGGCACTACAAATCCAAGCATGCCAGGAGAGGGGAGGCAGCAGCAATATGATTTGGCTGGTATTTCCTGATGAAAAAGTGCTGCTGTATATTGTGTTTGTACTGTATGGTGATAATATAATTATGTAATCTGCTTGATGGTCTTGAGGTGTTTATTTATATATTTTTTTTTATCTGAGTAAGTAGTGAGCACATTTGGTCTCCTGTACCATGTCCGCAGCCTATGACCGTTTCCTGTAGCATGTCCGCAGCCTATGACCGTCTCCTGTAGCATGTCCGCAGCCTATGACCGTCTCCTGTAGCATGTCCGCAGCCTATGACCGTCTCCTGTAGCATGTCCGCAGCCTATGACCGTCTCCTGTAGCATGTCCGCAGCCTATGACCGTCTCCTGTAGCATGTCCGCAGCCTATGACCGTCTCCTGTAGCATGTCCGCAGCCTATGACCGTCTCCTGTAGCATGTCCGCAGCCTATGACCGTCTCCTGTAGCATGTCCGCAGCCTATGACCGTCTCCTGTAGCATGTCCGCAGCCTATGACCGTCTCCTGTAGCATGTCCGCAGCCTATGACCGTCTCCTGTAGCATGTCCGCAGCCTATGACCGTCTCCTGTAGCATGTCCGCAGCCTATGACCGTCTCCTGTAGCATGTCCGCAGCCTATGACCGTCTCCTGTAGCATGTCCGCAGCCTCTGACCGTCTCCTGTAGCATGTCCGCAGCCTCTGACCGTCTCCTGTAGCATGTCCGCAGTCTCTGACCGTCTCCTGTAGCATGTCCGCAGTCTCTGACCGTCTCCTGTAGCATGTCCGCAGTCTCTGACCGTCTCCTGTAGCATGTCCGCAGTCTCTGACCGTCTCTTGTAGAATAAAACCCAGAGCCACCAAGCTGGAGCCATTTGACTGAGCCCTGCACGGTGCACCTGAGAGGAGGTCAGTGACAGCGCCGCCAGGCCAATCTGAGGGGGAGTCACTGATGTAAGGGGGCACCGATATAAAGGTTTCCCCCCTATATTAGTAAACCCCCTTACCTTAGTGTATTCACTGTACGGAAGGTGGTCTCTTGTCACCAGAGTGCGCCCCACATCAGAGTTCCTGGCGTTCCCCTTTACATCAGAGTCTGCAGGATTCCCCCTTACAGTGCAACAAGGAACTCAATCTGAGGATCCTGATGTAATTGGGAACTCTGATGTAAAGAGAACAAAGTGGACTCTGATATAAAGTGGTCTCTGGTCACCAGAGCCCCCCTCTACATCAGAGTTCCACCTTAGATCATGATTTGCAGCATTTCCCTTTACATAAGAGTTTCATTTCACTGCAAGAGGGAATCCTGCAGACTCTGATGTAAGGGGGAACTCTGTGCTGGCCGGGTTATAGTAACCTGACCTTCGTGTCAATGCAGAAATATGTTTTTTACTTTTGTTAAACTTAAACACATTGCTAATAGCACTAGATATATGTTTATAGTTTAAATATTCATATTTGCACTGTTTAGCACTGAAAACTGTAATTATAGGTACTTTTTTGCAGTGCCAGTAAAAAATTCGTGCCGTTTGTAAATTTTTGGTATCCTGCCAGTAAATTTTGCCTCGGAAGGTTGGTAACACTGCTGCCACCTTTTCTTCAAGCCAAACCTGAACACTTTAGCGGCACAGGGCACATTTTTTTTCCGTAGTATACTCTATAGGTTTAAAAAAGACCCGGGACATCTCTGGGTGCCTCAAGGAGAGTAGTAATGGGGTATGTTGCTGGGAACGGTGGGTGTGTCCAAATGACTTGCTGACATCATCGCCCCGCCTCCCCTAGTGATGCTGAACCTGCCCCCAGACAGCCACCCACAGCTCCCAGATGCCAACAGATTTGTGACTATCTCAGTTACTTGGAGAGCCACAGCCCTGTTTGACAAAATGTGTCCGGGTTTCAGTCTGCCTGAAACCTGGACACATGATTCAAAACCTGGACTGTCCGGGTGAATCCTGGACAGGTGGCAACCCTAAGCAGGGTTGCCACCTTTTCTTGAAGCCAAACCCGAACACTTCAGCATCGCAGAGCAAATTTTTTATAGCATGCATAGATAAACTATGCATAGATGTTGCTATTAAATAACATTTCTAAACATTTGAAGTTATCCACTTCCCGCCCGGCCTATAGCAGAATGACGGCCGGGCGGTGGTTCAGTTATCCTGACTGGGCGTCATATGACGTCCTTCAGGATAAAATCCGCTGCGCGCCCATGGAGGCGCGCATCGCGGCAATCGGTGGAGGCTCTTTACCACGTGATCAGCCGTGTCCAATCACGGCTGATCACGATGTAAACAGGAAGAGCCGTTGATCGGCCTTTCCTCATTCGCGTCTGACAGACGCTCTCCTGACAGGGGGGTCTGCGCTGATTGTTTATCAGCACAGCCCCCCCTCAGATGCCCACACTAGACCACCAGGAAAGCCCCCAGCATGTGTATGGCCAGGTACATCCCCCACGGCCATCCACATGAGAAAAAATATGTCCAAAATATGCCAATCAGTGCCCACAAATGGGCACTGACTGGCACCTCTGTGGCACATTACAAAACAGGGATGCCCAGCAATGCCAACAATCAGTGTCCATCAGTGCCCACCTATAGGTGCCCATCCGTGCCATCCATAAGTACCCATCAGTTCCACCCATCAGTGCCACCTACGAGTGCCCATCAGTGCCGCCTATGGTTGCCGCATACCAGTGCCACCTCATCAGTGCCACCTCATTGGTGCCCATCAGTGCCGCCTTATCAGTGCCCGTCATTGAAGAAGAAAATGTACTTATTTACAAAAAAAATTAACAGAAACAAAGAGAAACTTGTGTTTTTTCAAAATTTTCTGTCTTTTTTTTTATTTGTTGCACAAAAAATAAAAACCCCAGTGGTGATCAAATACCATCAAAAGAAAGCTCTATTTGTGGGAACAAAATGATAAAAAAATTTGTTTAGGTACAGTGTAGCATGATCGCGCAATTGTCATTCAAATTGCGACAGCGCTGAAAGCTGAAAATTGTCCTGGGCAGGAAGGGGGTGAAAGTGCCTGGTATTGAAGTGGTTAATTAATCAAAGGGTCCCCCTTTTGCACCTGGGCCCGCAGAGTCCCCCTTTTGCACCTAGGGGGGACTCTGCAGACTCTGATGTAATAAGTGCTCTGAGAACCCTGATTTACCTTAGTGTACTTACTTAGAGGCAGGAGAGAGAAGGGGGGAGGGGGAGACTTAGTCCGGTCTAAATAATGTGTCCGGGTCTCAGACTGTCTGAGGTCCAGCACTAGGGGGATATAGAAACAAGGCTAGAATAATAATAGACAGTCTGAAAATTCTAAGCTTTGTTAGTTGCACAAAATGATACTTCATTCAGGTCACTGCACAGCAGCATGGTGCATTGTGCTTGCTGTGCGGTGACATGCAGGGTCATCCAGTGAGGTGTAATATTATGCAAACACATACCTCCCAACATTTAAACTTCAGAATGAGGGACACTGGAGGAGGAACAAGATCTGCGGGGCGTTTAGCACGCCACGGTAAAGTGTGTGTGTGTGTGTGTGGACATGACCGTGGTGAATGCGGACCTGGAGGGGTTTGTTTGCGCACCCCCCCCCCCAAAAAAAAATGTTTGCCAGTAAAAAATATGGCTGTGATGTTCGACTTGGTCCAGAGCCGGCCGAGACCATCCGAGGCCCTGCTACACTGTGTACGGGCAGCTCTGGTGCCCAAGTGTGTCGTGTGATGCCATGGTGCAAGGGAGCCAAGCAGAGCGGCCAGATCCTCGTGTGTGGGTCTGCAGGACAGGAGCAGGGCAGGTCGGTAGCGGGACTGTCAGTGATGTTTAGACTGGAGTAGACTGAAGGGACCAAGAGTCAACTTCAGACACCTCTCATCAGTACAGACACCCCTCCCTCAGTTTATAGTTACATAGTTACATAGTAGGTGAGGTTGAAAAAAGACACAAGTCCATCAAGTCCAACCTATGTGTGTGATTATATGTCAGTATTACATTGTATATCCCTGTATGTTGCAGTCATTCAGGTGCTTATCTAATAGTTTCTTGAAACTATTGATGCTCCCCACTGAGACCACCGCCTGTGGAAGGGAATTCCACATCCTTGCCGCTCTTACAGTAAAGAACCCTCTACGTAGTTTAAGGTTAAACCTCTTTTCTTCTAATTTTAATGAGTGGCCACGAGTCTTGTTAAACTCTCTTCTGCGAAAAAAGTTTTATCCCTATTGTGGGGTCACCAGTATGGTATTTGTATATTGAAATCATATCCCCTCTCAAGCGTCTCTTCTCCAGACAGAATAAGTTCAGTGCTCGCAACCTTTCCTCATAACTAAGATCCTCCAAACCCTTTATTAGCTTTGTTGCCCTTCTTTGTACTCGCTCCATTTCCAGTACATCCTTCCCGAGGACTGGTGCCCAGAACTGGACAGCATACTCCAGGTGCGGCCGGACCAGAGTCTTGTAGAGCGGGAGAATTATCGTTTTATCTCTGGAGTTGATCCACTTTTTAATGCCAATATTCTGTATAGACACTCCCCCTCTCATCAGTTCAGACCCCCCTCTCTCAGTACAGACCCCCCTCATCAGTAAAGACCCCTCTCATCAGTAAAGATCCCCCCTTCCTCAGTACAGACCCCTCTGATCAGTACAGACCCCCCTCCTTCAGTACAGACACCCCTACCTCGGTATAAACCCCCCTCCCTCAATACAGACCTCCCTCTTTCAGTACAGACCCCCCCTACCTCGGTATAAACCCCCCTCCCTCAATACAGACCTCCCTCTTTCAGTACAGACCCCCCCTACCTCGGTATAAACCCCCCTCCCTCAATACAAACCTCCCTCTTTCAGTGCAGAACCATAATGTGCATTATCAGGGACCGCATATCACAGGACATGCACAGCAGTGTCCCCTCCTTTTGTGTAGATGCAAACATAGAGGAGGGGGAAGCGGCTTCACACCGCTCGGCTGTGTTAGACAGCGTCAGCGGGGACAGCTCAGACAGCCCAAAAAAGATGCGGATCAGTGCAGTGGCCTTGTCCTGGGCCGTGCCAACGGGGGTGTCACCCCTCTGGCGGGTGTCACCCGGGTGCGGCCCGCACCCCCCTACTGAGCCACTGCCCCCATGTTAACCTTTCAGCATAAAAATCATACTCCCTCCCCTCCAAAAAAACAGCACTAATTTGAACACTAACCCCCTCAGCACAAATCCTCTCTCCCCCTCCCATGCAAATCTTCTACCCCCTTCTCCAGCACAAGACCTCCTCCACCCTCCCAAATCCCCAGTCCCAGCATAATTCCCCTTCTTCCCTATCCTAGCACTTATCCCCACACCCCTCAGTTCCCCCTCCACAGCAAAAAGCCTCTCCACCCCCCCCCATTCCCCTTCCCAGCACAACAAATCCCCCCCTACATTTCTTCTTCCAGCAAAAATTCTCTCCCCCATCTAGCACAACCCCCCTCCAAATCCCTCCTTCTCCTCCCAACATAAAACCCTGTACACACGAGCAGAATGTCGGGAGACAACAGCCTGTTCAAAAAAAACTGACATTCAGCCCGTGTGTATGTCTGTCTGTCCGACAGAAGCCATCTGTTCAGCCAGGTTCTGATGGATGAGCATGCTGTAAAACCAGCAGCCGACCGACTCCTGGGGGGGGTGTCCCCCTGTCAGAACACAACAGCTCAGGGGGGAGATCACTGGACTAACCTTGCATTGCTACTACAGTGGCTCTGACTGGTGCTGACAGTTTTTTTTTTTGGTTTTTTTTTGTTCTTTTCGTTCAGCCCGCTGTGTGTGTGTACACGGCTGAAATCGTACTGCACCTGGGTCACATATTAATTGCACAGAATGCACAGAGCTTTCCTGTGCGATTCATGGGAAGGGGGAAATATGTGCTTTGGAAGGGGAGAAGACTTGTGCTGAGGGGGTGAGGGGGGATGGATTTCATATCCAACTGCCCCTTGTAGCACAAGTTCTCTCCAATCCTATCGTGTCCCCTAGCAAACACCCCACTTCCTAAATCCGTCCACGTAAACTGTAGGCTTGCCCCCCTTCTCTGCAAGTCTCATATACACAGGGGTGGGATCAGTGGACTCCGCTCTGCAGTGCACTGTGTCTCAGAGACAGCCGGGGAGGGATGCCGGCTGGCGGCTGCCAATCAAAGTGTAGCTCGCTGCTTGTGGAAACCAAGACGCCCCTGCACACACCGCAGGCATTCTGGGACTCAGCCCTGACATGGATTAAATGGCAAAGTGGGGATGATTGGGAGTTATGCATTCCCCTGATCCCATTCCGGCTCCATCTACCACCCTGATCCCATCCCAACTCCATCCATTCCCCTGATCCCATCCCAGCTCCATTTATTCCCCCAATCCCATGCCAGCTCCATCTAATCTCCTGATCCCATCCCGGCTCCATCCATTCCTTCGATCCCATTCCGCTCCATCCACCACCCCAATGTTATCCCAGCTCCATCCATTCCCCGATCCCATCCCAACTCCATCCATTTCCCGATCCCATCCTGGCTCCATCCATTCTCATGATCCCATCCCAGCTCCAACTATTCCCCTGATCTCCCATCCCGGCTCCATCCATTCCCCCGATCCCATCCCAGCTTCATCCATTTCCCCGATTCCATTTTGGTTCCATCCATTCCCTGATCCCATCCCTGCTCCATCTATACCCCTGATCCCATCCCGGCTCCATCCACCACCCCGATCCCATCCCAGCTCCATCCATTCCCCTAAACCCATCCTGGCTCCATCCATCCCCCCCATCCAGTCCAAGCTCCATCCACCAACCTGATCCCATCCCAGCTCCATCCATTCCACCTGATTACATCCCGGCTCCATCCATCCCCCGATCCTATCCCAGCACCAACCATTCCCCCGGTCCCATCCCGGCTCCATCCATCCCCCCCAATTCCCTCCCGGCTCCATACATTCCTCCCTGATTCCATCCATCCCCCAATCCCATCCCGGCTCCATCCATCACCCTGGTCCCATCCTGGCTCCATCCATTCCTCCCTTACCCTCTTCCCCATGCCCTCCTCCTCTGCAAGTCTTGTGTACACAGAAATTATCACATACCTCAGATCAGCCCTGTTCTGGCAGAGTCAATCAATGTCTATGCTGTGTCATTTTTAAGCTGTGGCCGATATATGCAGTATCTCACAAAAGTGAGTACACCCCTCAAATTTTTGTAAATATTTTCTTCTATCTTTTCATGTGACAACACTGAAGAAATGACACTTTGCTACAATGTAAAGTAGTGAGTGTACAGCTTGTATAACAGTGTAAATTTGCTGTCCCCTCAAAATAACTCAACACAGAGCCATTAATGTCTAAACCACTGGCAACAAAAGTGAGTACACCCCTAAGTGAAAATGTCCAAATTGGGCCCAAATAGCCATTTTCATGACACATGTGTCATGTGACTCGTTAGTGTTACAAGCTCTCAGGTGTGAATGGGGAGAAGGTGTGTTAAATTTGGTGTTATCACTCTCACTTTCTCATACTGGTCACTGGAAGTTCAACATGGCACCTCATGGCAAAGAACTCTCTGAGGATCTGAAAAAAAGAATTGTTGCTCTACATAAACATGCCCTAGGCTATAGGAAGATTGCCAAAACCCTGAAACTGAGCTGCAGCACGGTGGCCAAGACCATACAGCGGTATAACAGGACAGGTTCCACTCAGAACAGGCCTCACCACGGTCGACCAAAGAAGTTGAGTGCACATGCTCAGCGTCATATCCAGAGGTTGTCTTTCGTCTGACGTAGACGTATGAGTGCTGCCAGCATTGCTGCAGAGGTTGAAGGGGTGGGGGGGTCAGCCTGTCAGTGCTCAGACCATACGCCACACACTGCATCAAATTGGTCTGCATGGCTCTCGTCCCAGAAGAAAGCTTCTTCTAAAGATGATGCACAAGAAAGCCCACAGTTTGCTGAAGACAAGCAGACTAAGGACATGGATTACTGGAACCATGTTCTGTGGTCTGATGAGACCAAGATAAACTTATCTGGTTCAGATGGTGTCAAATGTGTGTGGCGGAAACCAGGTGAGGAGTACAAAGACAAGTGTGTCTTGCCTACAGTCAAGCATGGTGGTGGGAATGTCATGGTCTGGGGCTGCATGTGTGCTGCCGGCACTGGGGAGCTACAGTTCATTGAGGGAACTATGAATGCCAACATGTACTGTGACATACTAAAGCAGAGCGTGACCCCCTCCCTTCAGAGACTGGGCCGCAGGGCAGTATTCCAACATAACGACCCCAAACACTCCTCCAAGATGACCACTGTCTTGCTAAAGAAGCTGAGGGTAAAGGTGATGGACTGGCCAAGCATGTCTCCAGACCTGAACCCTATTGAGCATCTGTGGGGCATCCTCAAACAGAAGGTGGAGGAGTGCAACGTCTCTAACATCAACCAGCTCTGTGATGTCATCATGGAGGAGTAGAAGAGGACTCCAGTGGCAACCTGTGAAGCTCTGGTGAACTCCATGCCCAAGAGGGTTAAGGCAGTGCTGGAAAATAATGGTGGCCACACAAAATATTGACACTTTGAGCCCAATTTGGACATTTTCACTTAGGGGTGTACTCGCTTTTGTTGCCAGCGGTTTAGACATTAATGGCTGTGTGTTGAGTTATTTTGAGGGGACAGCAAATTTACACTTTTATACAAGCTGTACACTCACTACTTTACATTGTAGCAAAGTGTCATTTCTTCAGTGTTGTCACATGAAAAGATAGAAGAAAATATTTACAAAAATGTGAGGAGTGTACTCACTTTTGTGAGATACTGTACATTTACATAACATATATATAGTTGTGGTTATTGGAGGGGTAAAGTAGACCATTACACCAGTCAAGATTTTCTTTCAATTTCAGTCCCATAGACAAACGTGTGCGCACAGTTTGTGCGGGTTGTGCCCATGCACACCCTAAGCACTTTGTGTGAATTAGCATTATCATTCTGTGTGCAAGTGGTGAGATGGGACAGATCTCCCTCTTCGGCTCTGCCACAAAAGAAGTGCTTATGCACTTCTTTCATTATGCAGGGAGATCACTGTGCCAGGGCCATATATACAGTGGGGACGGAAAGCATTCAGACCCCCTTAAACTTTTCACTCTTTGTTATATTGCAGCCATTTGCTAAAATCATTTAAGTTCATTTTTTTCCTCATTAATGTACACACAGCACCCCATATTGACAGAAAAATACAGAATTGTTGACATTTTTGCAGATTTATTAAAAAAGAAAAACTGAAATATCACATGGTCCTAAGTATTCAGACCCTTTTCTCAGTATTTAGTAGAAATACTAAATATGTGTGTACAAGTATTTCAAATGCTATTACAGTACAAACATATCATTCCTGTTGTAAAAATCATGTTACAAAATTGTGACTGTCTGTAATATAGGGTGATCAGACATCCCCGGTTTCCGGGGACAGTCCCCGGTTTGAGGACACTGTCCCCGGACCACGTCTGTCCCCAGATTGGATTTGAACAGGGGCTGGGGCAATTTCAAAGACAATCAATGCAGAATTAAAAAAAAAAAAAATCTGAATTGCACACCCCCGCTCCACCGTACCTACTAGCTTAGGGGGTGTATTTTTTCCATTATCTGTGCCCCTTTCTGATGATCATGTGCTGGTCAGAGGGGAGGGACTATTTTTTTTAGTTTCGGGCGCATGCCCATTCAGCTCCGCTCGCATGTTCTTCTGCCTTGACTTAAGTCCCGGCCAGCGTCTGACTGTTTATCTTATTAAAACTAGAAAAAGGCTGCATTGCAATATGTGATATAAAACCAGTGAGATGATGTGAACACCCTGTTGGATAAACTATATTATAAAATTTATGTATGTGGGATTCATATAAAAAACAGTGATAGCATAACCCCCATATTTCAAACAAGCTTAGTGATGATGACAATGAACAACATAAAGTCCAAGATGCAGAGTACATGGAGTGTACAGTTCATAAATGTGCAAAGTCTTTGCCAGGGAGAGAGTGGTAAGTGTCTGAATGGTATGTGACATATGTCTAAATCACCCGGAAATCAGTGGTGACAGAAAAGCTCCTCCACCTATGTAGAAAATGGCCCCTTACCGACTCCTTAGATCTCTTGTCAGGAGATCAAGCAGGCGTATGGCTGTCAACCCCAGCCTTAGGTACAGACCGTAAACAGACACTCATAGACCTCTGTAACAGGAATCCTCTGCGTAGCAAGTGGTCACTCGTTTCCCATGTAAACACAAGTGAAAAAAGCTCCTATAGTGTAACAAGTTTAAACACTTTATTAAAAGTAAATATAAAAAAAAACACACTCACAATGTTGAAGATAAAGAATTCGCATAAAAACAATTGCAGGCCGGCTGCACACTGCTGCCCGCAGCTTCCGGGATCAGCGAGGATCGTGGTGACGTCAGCATGTCGCTCCTCCCTATGCCATTTCGTCAAAGGTGACGTCTTCCAGGGGCACGGGCGGCGTGCTGACTCACCACCTATAAATATCCTGTCAGTCAAATGGAAACGCCCCATCTGAGCTCAAGGTGTCCCGCGGTTGTTATCACCATTTTTAAGGAGGGCAAACGCCCTTCCCCAAAGCGGATAAGTACATAGTTGTGTTAAATCTATGGAAGAAAGTTTCATTTAATCTCCACAGATCCTATAGTTCCCACCTAAAAATTGTAATATAAAAACCTTATGTTAAAAAGCAAAAAACTTGTCATCCCCCCATGTATGAGCAAAGGGAGAATGATGTTCTCAAAAAATGAAGATTAAAAAATTTTTTTTTGAAGGTATATTAGACAGTGCTGGTCTAGAGGTTCCTAGCAGCCCCAAAGCAATAGAAAACATAATGTCTCACAACACTTGGTGCGAACATCGTACATGTATTAAGGGAAAAGGGACCCAGCTTAAATGGTTAAAAACATTAACCAGTTCATATCTATAATGTAATACATGTAACCTAGAACCTGTCTTTTTCAAAAGATGTAGAATAATTTGAAGCGAGCAAAGGGATTAAATATTCCTAAATTCCTCTACCCCCAAAAATCCCATCGGGGGTCGCAGAAACATAGAAAACATAAAAAGTATAAAATATGCCCAGGTGCCAACCTGTTCCACACAATATCCTATATTTCCACACATACCCGACTAGATGAGCTATAAATGTCACGTCTGCTCATCCCGTATGGTAAGCGTGAATAAGGTGGATATAAAAAAGATTAACTAATAGGCAACAAGAGGGGTGAAGCCTCAATTTCCCTCTTTCCAAAGGTTCCCCCCCCCCATGTAGGTTCTTCAATAAAAAGGTCCCATATCAGTTTGTATTCCCCACACTGAAAACACAGGTCAGCCATGAGCTCGGAGTAAGGCCAATATCCAAGATCTTAGCTATTATCGATAAAAGCATTTACATCAGTGTCAATGTTAAGACCGTAAGGGTTGTAGCACCGGACCCGATGGATCCATGCCATCTCCAGTCTCGATAATTCCCTAACAAGGGAGCCACCCCTCCAATGGGCACTGTATCTGTCTTTCCCCAAAAAGAGGGTATTGGCAGGGTTACGATTATGGTGTAGAGCATAATGTTTAGACACGGAATGGAATCAGAAGCCATTTTTTATATTAGTAATATGTTCCCCCAGGCGGACTTGCATAGGTCGTTTAGTCCTGCCTATATATTGCAGTCCACATGGACATTGCAATAAATATACAACGCCCTTTGTACTGCACGTGACAAAGGGCTCTATTTTATGTTCCCTCGATATACTATGAGAGACGAAAGATTCAGTTTTTCTTTGTTTGCTCTTATTAAGTGAGCAGATCTGACATCTGCGACACTGATGGTAGCCTGAGAGATTCTGGAAAAACGACACCTTTTTAGTCGGAGGATCCACCACACTCGGAGCTATCTTGTCCCGAAGGGATTGGACTCCCCTAAAGACAATCTGGTTTCTCAGGCAGAATAGTTTTGATAAATCTATCGTTTTCCAATAGGTGCCAATATTTACGTATAATATTCTTGATTTGGCGGTGTTGTGTAGAAAAGGTAGTAATGAATGGTAAGGAGGGTCCCTTAGTATCTTTCTTGGGGAATTCATTCAACAAGGAGGTCCTATCAATAGTTTCTACCTGTTCCATTACTCTCACCAAAGAGTGCTTATCATACCCCTTTTCTTCCAATTTTTTGGAAATGATTCCAGCCTGGGTCCTATAATCCCCAATATCTGTGCAATTGCGCCTCATTCTAATGAACTGGCTTTTGGGAATGGACTTCAGCCAGGAGTCATGATGACAACTCCTCATAGGAATGAAGGCGTTGCGGTCGGTTTTTTTGAAGAACGAAATAGTTTTAAATGTATCTCCTTCTTTAGAGATGGTCAGGTCAAGGAAATTAATCCTGTCTCGACTTGTCTCATGGACGAACCTGATCCCTCTATTGTTGTCATTGATCAGGGAGAAGAAGTCGTCCAACTGGGAAATAGATCCGTCCCATAGGAGGAGGACGTCATCAATATACCTGGCCCAAAACCTTAAATGGGGACTCCGGTCTTTATAGATGACGTCCTCCTCCCATTTGGCCATAAATAAATTAGCCAAACTGGGGGCGTACTTTGCCCCCATAGCTACCCCCCGCTGTTGACGGTAATATTGGTGATTGAACCAAAAATAGTTATGGCCAGCCGCATATTCCAGCAATTCAATAATATACGCCTGTTGTTGTTTCGGTAAAGAAGAAAGTTTCCTCATATAGTGTTCAACCGCAGTTATCCCAAGATGGTGCGGGATGATAGTATACAAGGATGTGACATTTGCCGTCACTAACATGGTGTTATCATTAGGTACTACTATAGACAGCAGATTTAACACATGCCTAGTATCCTTCACGTATGAAGGCATTTGATGTACCAATGGCTGAAGGAAGTGGTCTATGTACTTGCCCACCCGGGACGTAATGGAATCAATTCCACTCACTATCGGACGTCCCGGGGGGCAAGTGAGGCTCTTGTGGATCTTGGGCAAACAGTACAGAATGGGGACTCTCGGTGCCTTTGGAATCAGAAAAGTTTTTTCCTTTTCATTAAGAATACCCATCCGGAAGCCCTTTTCCACTAAGGGCAATAAGGTCTTCTTATACTCCCCAACAGGGTTACCTAGTAGTTGGACATAGGTGTCTCTATCTCCAACTATGTTTTGCATCTCTTGTAAGTATGCCTCCCTATCCATGACCACAATGCCCCCACCTTTATCCGCTGGGCGGATCACTATGCTTTTTTTATTGCAGAGTGAGTCTAAACCTTCTTCAAGGTTCCTCTCCATTCGGGGATTGTAATTTTTTATCTGCTCAAGGTCTCTTATGAGGACATCTCTGAATACTCTCAAGGACTTTTTTCATTTCACTTTTTCACTTCCATGCGTGTTTGGTTATGGACTTTTTTCTAATTTACGTTGGCACGTTCTTTTTGATGTAAAGGTGCACAACCTTGTATCTAATATTCAGTTATTCATGTCAATAGTATTTAATGTTTACAGTTTCTACTTTATTTTCACTAGCGCGACTATATTAATTTTTACTACTCTGATTGGTGTCGTATAACACTTGATGGTTGCTGCTAATTTTTATTTATTTGTTTCATGTTAGCGCAGTATTTTTTTTTACACAAGTTGCATATTTCCTAACAAGGTCAGGGAGGTTTTCTTTGATCGTGCAAGAATTTATTTTGATGAGTTTAGAGTATCTGACACATAATTTTTTTCATGTTCGACGGGGACTACTACCTCCAGAAATGCGGAGCCTCTGTGGGGGTTAAATTCTCACCGTCCCTAGCCAATTTATACATGGGATGGTGGGCGAATTTCCGCATTTTTGGACCGGCTAGTCCCCGTCGAAAAGATTCTGTATTCTACAGTAGATTTATAGATGACCTCCTCTTTGTGGTCTCTGAACCACACATTGACCTTGACTCATGGCTGTCATATGAATGATAATGAACTCAATTTAAAATTTGCTGGATGCCATGATTCAACGTCAATGGAATTTTTGGATGTGCTACTGACTGGTGGTAATGATCCCATTACTTCAAGTCTATTCAGAAAGCCAATGGCCGGCAACGCTTTATTGCGAGCCGACTCTAGTCATCCAGGACACACGATAAAAAGCATCCCAGTAGGACAGATCCTTATGCCGCGTACACACGGTCGGACTTTCTGGGAAACTAGGTCCGACGTACTTGCCGCCAGACTTCCGGCGGACTACCGCCGGACTTTCTGAACGGACGGACTTGCCTACACACGACCGGACTTTCCGGAATTCGGTCTTCCTGACGGACTTCCAGAATGAACGGACTTTCCCACACACGGACAAGTCCATTCATTTTGAACGTGACTCGGGTACGACGGGACTAGAAAAGGAAGTCAATCTCGCCGCTTCTATCGGCGAGATTGAAACCTTGCGAGCCCCATTGCGGGCATTCCAGGCCCTTAGGTCTGGTATGGAACTGTAAGGGGAACCCCCTACGCCGGCGTGGGGGTCCCCCCAAAATCCATACCAGACCCCGATCCGAGCACGCAGCCCGGCCGGTCGGGAAAGGGGGTGGGGACGGCCGAGCGCCCCCCCTCCTGAACCGTACCAGGCCGCATGCCCTCAACATGGGGGGGTGCTTTGGGGGAGGGGGAGCGCCCTGCGGGGCCCCCCCACCACAAAGCACCTTGTCCCCTTGTTGATGAGGACAAGGGTCTCTTCCCAACAACCCTGGCCGTTGGTTGTCGGGGTCTGCGGGCGGGGGGCTTATCGGAATCCGGGAGCCCCCTTTAATAAGAGGGCCCTAGGATCCCAGCCCCCCATCCTATGTGAATGAGTATGGGGTACATGGTACCCCTACCCATTCATCTAGGGAAAAAGTGTCAATAATAAAAACACACTACACAGGTTTTTGAAGTAATTTATTAGACAGCTCCAGGGGGGGGGTCTTCTTCCGGCTTCGGGGGTCTTCTTCCGACTTCGGGGGTCCCTCCAGTTCCTCTTCTCCCGGCGTCCGGTTGGTTCTTCTCTGCTCCCTCTGGCCTTTTCTGCCGGTGTTCCAGTTCTTCTGCCGGTCTCCGCCTATATAAGTCACATCGGAGCTCTCAGAGAGCATTCCAGCCGGAGAGAGCGTCGTGTCAACATGGGAAGAAAAGAAGAAGCCCAGAAGCCCAGAAGCCACAGGTCAGAAGTCCGGACCTCCACTGGCAAAAGAGCAGCATGAAGACAGCGGAGGAGCCAGCAGAGGAACTGGAACACAGGGAGAAGAGGCCAGAGGGAGCGGAGAAGAACCAACCGGACGCTGGGCTGGAGGGACCCCCGAAGTCGGAAGAAGACCCCCAAAGCCGGAAGAAGACCCCCCGGAGCTGTCTAATAAATTACTTCAAAAACCTGTGTAGTGTGTTTTATTATTGACACTTTTTCCCTAGGTGAATGGGTAGGGGTACCATGTACCCCATACTCATTCATATAGGGTGGGGGGCTGGGATCTGGGGGCCCTCTTATTAAAGGGGGCTCCCGGATTCCGACCAACAACCAACTGCCAGGGTTGTCGGGAAGAGGCCCTTGTCCTCATCCACATGGGGACAAGGTGCTTTGTGGTGGGGGGGCCCCGCTGGGCGCTCCCCCTCCCCCAAAGCACTCCCCCATGTTGAGGGCATGTGGCCTGGTACGGTTCAGGAGGGGGGGGCGCTCGCTCGTCCCCACCCCCTTTCCTGACCGGCCGGGTAGCGTGCTCGGATCGGGGTCTGGTATGGATTTTGGGGGGACCCCCACGCCGGTTTTTCGGCATGGGGGTTCCCCTTACAGTTCCATACCAGACCTAAGGGCCTGGGATACCCCCCCGCGCTCGCCGCAATAGGAAAATTTGTTTTTCCTATTGCAGCGAGCGCGAGATGCAGTACCCTGCTCCTCCGTCGTATCTGGTCCGTCAGACCAGCATACAGACGAACGGGCTTTCCGTCAGGAACTGAGTCCGGCGGAGTTACGATGTAAAGATTTGAAGCAAGTTTCAAATCTAAAGTACATCGGATTTCCGACCGAAACGGTCCGTCGGAAGTCCGATGGAGACCACACACGGTCGGATTCTCCGCTGGATTTGGTCTGGCGGCGTCCGTCTTACTTTTGTAGCCGAAAAGTCCGACCGTGTGTAGCGGCATTAGGCTCAAACGATTGTGTAGCAATGATTCAGGTTTTAAAAGTGAAGCATCTTGTATGGCCTCTAGATTTAAAGAGCGATGTTACTCTGTACCAATTATAAATAAAGCATTATCCATTGCCAACAAAACGCCCCGATGTGATTTGTTGTGCGATAAACCGTCTGTAAAGCACAGATCTAAACGCAGGGGATTGAATCATTTTGGTAATATTCCTGTTTTTTCAACGCCATTTAGTATTGAATTCGATAGAATCAAAAAGATTGTTGTCAAATATCTACAGGTTCTATCTAGTGATCCAATTTACTCACAGATACTCTCAAATGGCATCAGATCGGTTTCAAGGAGAGCGCCCTCTCTAGGGAGACGGTTGTCACCTAATCTATACACGAGTACCAAGACACCCACCCATTGGCTATAATTCAAGGGCACTTTTGGATGTGGCATCAATAGTTGTACATATTGTCCTTTTGTCAAGAAAGGGGACACTTTTCTTTCTGTCACGACTTGCAAATCCCATAAAATCAAATCATTCATCAACTGTAATACACGGTTTGTGGTTTACGTAATTACATGCACACCATGTCCCATCCAGTACGTGGGTGGAATGACATGCAGGCTAAGAGATCGTCTTTACGATCACCTTTACGATATAGACAGAAACCATCCCACCAACATAGCACGACACTGGAACGATTACCACAACAGGGACGTATCAAGTCTGGTAATTCAGGGGATGGAAAAGATGGTAAGACCGCTCAGAGGGAGTGATAAATTTAAAATATTATGCAGACAAGAAGTCCACTGAATATTTAATTTAAACACCAGAAAACATGCTGGCCTCAACTTTGTGTGGGACGTGTCCCACTTCTGTGAATAAAGGACCATGTAGAAAATGCATGTCTATTTGATTTTAATTTTGCATTTTTTCTACTAATAATAGTGTCTGATATTTTTCATTTGGAGATGGTTTCGTCCTCTTCCATCAGCGATCCCTTCTCTATCTTGTCCCATTCCATACTGTCAGCTGTTGCTGCACTTCCGTCCTTTTGCTCTTTGCCTCTCGTCTTTTCCACTTAATTTCTTTGCTGTCTCTTGTTTCCTGTCCCTTCACTGTTGGCTCTCTGCCATTTGACTTTTTTGTTCTTGAATTTTTTGATCTACTCAATATATGCATACTTTCAACATTGAGAAACATATTATACTGATATCGCATCGATCGTTTCCCTTTAATCGGCCAATCCATAGTCGATCATCGATGATCACAATCTTTGACGATATCTGGTATCTTGTAGAATTGTGGACAGGATTATTTACATCCGCTGTCCACCCACATATACCATACACATTGACTTATTGTTTCCTATAAAAATCATAGGTTTGCTTTCATATATACATATATGAAACAAATATTTATAACGATTATTGATAGTAACATTGAGAATTACAATAGTAATAAATTATGTGAAGGAACAATAATAATAAGCTATAAACTGTCAACTACAAGGAATGAGGATCCTAGTATGTGATAGGTGAAGAGCGATCAAGGTAGAGTGTGAGCTTTTCAGTGGAGGGCAGGAAATGATAGGAGACTAGCAATATGAAGTGAGCTACAAGGATTAACATCGTACATATGAAATTTATAAATATATAATCATACGATTTTGATTTTCCCAGGGCTCTCTTTGTTTTTGTGTCTTTCTTCTTTCATTTAATATTATTTTTTCTGCTTTTTTTGCCATATTGCTGTTACTGCGATTTTTTTTTGATTTTTTTTGCTTCTTTTTTTGCCTCTTTCTTTTTGCTGAGCTTTTATAAGGTCTCTTTATCCACATATGGATCGATTAGGAACAAAATCAAGAAACTTTTCTTACAGCCCTCCTGACATATATATATGAATAGAGGAAACTTCTTTGTTTTTTGCTTTTGTTTTTATTAACGGTCTCGGAGTGACAGCGGTATCGTTCCTTAGTCCATGTGTTTGTATGTACATGCTTGTTTAACATGTTTTTTGATTTGATACATACATTTTTCTGTTCTTGCGTTTACATCTGACACATGGAAGTTCCTTGGTGGGTTTTTTCTTTTAAAATATTTTATTCTTTTGAGTTAAATATAGTTCAGGTTTACAAAGAAAGATAATAACATTCTTGTGTATATATAAGGTAACAGGCAATTGTAATGTATCACATAGGTGATTATGGTATGAAAAGTAACACACAATATATCATAAACGTTTATATCATAATAAGTGAGTACAGAAAACAAGAATTATACAAATTAAAGGTGAAGTATAGGAGGAATGGGGTTGGAATACGTTTATTAAGAAGTGTGGGGAGAGGTAAGATGCGGTAAAGTAAGTATAATAAAGAAAAGGAAGTAAGATAGTTGGGGAAGAATCATTAGATAGTTCCAGGGCCAAGTTCCTGCAATATGGCTTGGCTTCATCTGGAGATTAAATAAGTATTTCCAACTATTTTTAGTTATTCACACTTCAAGAAAGTCAAGTAGTAAGTGAAGGGGGTACTAACTGCACAGTGTTGGGGGTAAGGAGATAAGGGGGTGGGACATGGGGGAATTACCAGAGAAAACCACTAATTAAAGACGATATATATAGTTTATAGTAACATTATAGGTTCTTTGGTGGGTTTTTTATAACTGAACACACATGTGTGAGTCCTTCACACATGTGGTGTGGATAATACCATTTTTTAAACTAACATTATTATTTTATGTCTCATGGGTTATACCCAATGTTACGTGTTAATGTGGTTAATTAAATCCAATTTTAATATGTTATTTGTAATTGGTTTATGTTTGTGTCAATGCGATTGTGAGTATTTGTTTTTTTTTTTTTTTACCTGTCTATGTGAGAGCTGTGGACTGGGGGGCTCCCCAGTCACAGCTGTTCCATATTCTTTGATTGACTAATCATGCGTGTAGGAGTGGCCCTTGGGTTACTTTGTTTCCCATTGGCCGCCACCACATATATATATTCACATCCGTTTTGTCTCTACATTAGCTATGATTAAGCACCAGATTCAGGTGTGAAACATGTAAGCTGCTTGCATCTCCCTCTTTTGTACCGTATGGATTGACTGCTGTACACTGGATTTTAACCCAATAAAGGTGTTGTATCGGAGTGCTGCCGTCCAGGCTTATTCGTTTGTTCTATGCTCCATCTGTAATGGCGATTTTTACCTACCTCGCTTATACGCTTAATGAAGCATAAAATAAATGATTAAAACCTTTTGTCTATATAAGAAGCAACCAATGAGGTTACAGCTATTACAGATAGAATTACAAACGAATGATAACTTGCAAAAAGGATAACAATCTAATTTATTTATACCGAAAAACCTTAGAATGATCCGATATTATCAAATATAACGTACATAATACACATACAGAGAAGTCGTGATGTTACAAATATAGTTTGGCCAATGGACAAAGATAATTTAAGTTGCACGCAAAGAAGGTAAAGGGACTACAGTAATGGAAATATAATACACAGAGACCTTACTTTTTTTTTTTGAAAAGCCAGTGGCGTGTGAAACACACCCAAAAACTCCACCCAGTGCCAAAAAAAGTGCACACACATAAAGAGGTTGCACAAAACGTGCAACTAATGTACTATGGTCCTCCCTAGGAAGGACCTTATCCTGATCCCCTGGGGTGTTAGGCTCCAGACGGGGACTGAGGTACTCACTATGGCCGTCTGGCCAAAACCAGGCGGACCCCGTTCTCTGGAGGGTCTGCCAAAACAGACCCACCCAAGTACTTGGTGTGGCTCCCCCGAAGGGAGACCCCATAAGAGAGGGCGAACCAAGCCAGAAGGCCATGTCCACCCCCTCACAAGACTTTCAGGGTAAGCCTGGGGACCCAAACTCTACCAGTCACGCGGTGACAAAATGTGTACACAATCAAAAAACAGACTCAAACAATCAAAAACTGACGACACGGGTATATAAATAAAAGAAGGTGGGGAGAAGGAAGTGAGAGAAAGAAGTGAAAGTGGCCATTGTGCAATACAATGGCAGGCCCTTCGGCCAAGAATCAAAAATTCCTCTGGTCCTAGCCAAAAGGCTCGGCCCTGGAGGCAGGTGCGAAAAAAGTGTGTAAGTGTAGTGACCATGGTGCCAACAAAACTCACAGCGCCCCTCAACACAGTGAGAATTATGGCACCCCTGGACTGCCACTCCAGGTGCACATACACCATGGGCTTTTCTCCAACCCTGGCCCACAGCTAGGCCAGTGCAGCCCCCAGCCATACCAGGAAGGCCTAGAGCTCTGAGAGCTTAGGGAGAGCCCTGGATGCAAGGGTTCAACCACTACCCCCATCGCTCCTACCTAATTGCAATCAGGAAATACTGACCGCCCCCCCCCCCGGTGGAAAAGGGGGGCCAGTGTTCTTTCCCGAAAAACAGGGGAGCAAGGACCGCACCAATCTAAGCCAGAAGGCCAGGGACCTGACTCTTTGGCCAGACCCAGTGGTTCTCTGTCCATATCAGGAGGCAACCCTTCCGGGTTTCTCTAAAGGAGGCCTAATAACGTCCCTCTGTTCGTCGAGCAGTACGGTTTCGGTCCTCCCTGATATTAACCGTTCAGGTTACCATTACGCCAAGTGGATTTGCATAGCCGCTGCCACCCCTAACCCATCGCCGTGGATCAGGGATGGTTAGCACAGCGCCAACTCTTGGCAACTAAGAACAGATACTACACTTGATCTTAGCCAAAAGAGACCTTACCATGCTTGCAGGAGGGGGGGGCACACCGAGAGGAAGAGGCCTTGTGGAGCTCTCTGTACTACTTTTATAACCCCCCCTCTACCCCCTACTCCCACCCATCCAGGTTCTGCCCCCCCGAAGCCTTGTCATTGGTCCACAGTTGCATCAAATTCTGATTGGCTGTAATTTCAAGTCTAGTTGGTCATCATGCTTCTCACATAAGCATTAGACTCTTTGGTGCCTCTCTGTCTAAAACCTGATTACCTTCGTTAAATCTATCTCTTGTTTTAAAAACAGTCAGCCCACTTTGCTCTTAATATAAGTAGTTCCGAAATTAGCATATCAAGGACCCAAGACCAAGTGGAGACACAACGTCTGATATGGCTATCTCTACAAACAATAGGGTAACTTGGTTATCACCTGATTATTGAAGATGTAGCGCTTACCCCCGAAGGAGCGGCTGATATTGATTGGGCCTGTTCTCTGATTTCTTACACCCCTTCTAAATCTGTTTCAATCCCCTTGACACAGCTGTAGTGCAGTGTTGTAATGATACTGACACCAATTATAGCTCACAATATATATACTACAATTATTTATACCTCTACCTGGGTGTTTGTTGCTCCACCTGCAGGAGAAAAACAACACTGCACACAAAAATTTGTGGTTAACCAAAAATTACTTCTTTTACTGAACTGATATTAAAAAGTAATTACAAAGACTATACTGTCACGCAAACGTAGTGTGAAAGCACAGTGAATATTCACAACAATCTTAGTACATATACATACATATATATATATGGTTTTCTTGAATAGACCCCCTATCAATGTGTCTCCAGGCGGGACCAGTGTTCAAAGTGACAACGCTTTAACTCTAGACACTTTCCCACCTCCAGCACACTGTAGCAAACACAAAAAAAAAACTACAAGAATATTAACACCCCACAGTTTTAAATCCCTAGGGAGCTCCCCCCGCTTTGACAGTGCAGTCACTCTATTTTCGACTAAATGCAAGGCCTTGCGTTGATGGAAATAGTCCTGTTATCTTCAGTCTTCTGCTAGCTAAAGAATCAATAATTGTAATCCACAGGGCTTGTGACCAAAAGAAATGGTGTAGAATGATGCACGATAGTAATTGCAACCAGGTAAAATTGGTTGTATAATCCTTCTCAAGGGGAACAAATATTCCACGTTAATTCCTAGGTAATGAAGTCTAATTTAAAGTCTGTGCAAGTATGATGTTTTTCTCTCTGAACTTGTTCCGTGGGACTATCAGTCCCAGCAACACTTTGTAATCAATATAAATGTGTGTGGTGTAATGCAAACTTCTGGCCGTTAGCCCTCTCGCTGCACTGAATCCAGACGAATGGATGTCTCCGTTCCACAAGTCCTCAGTCTATTTGAAGTTACAGCTGTGCTGCTACGCTGTTCCGTTCGCTAACGATCAGGAGTCCTCGGTTACCTCCTTCACGGGTCTTTGAAACGATCACTTCTGCTGCTCCAGCATGCTGCGATCTAAGGCAGGATCGCTGGCTGCTGTTCCGCTCCGCACAGGGTAGGCCGCGACTCTGTGGGACACACACACACCCACAGAACCCTGCTGGCAGGCCACGCGTCCCAGGAACAAGATACCTAAGATGGCCGCTCCCAGCCTTTTTATAGTCTTCCCACAGTTCTGTTCTCCCAATGTTTACGGCATCATGGGTAGGTCAAATTAATGTCCAGAAGTAAACAATAAAACACTTCCATGTCACTTCCCAAATGATGAAATATAAAGGTGCTGTAATTATATATTTTGGCCGCTAGATGGCGCCATATACCAACTTATTAACCTTACAGCATTACATATAACTAGAAACAAATATTGTCAGCGCTACAAAGACATAAAACAGCTTTTGAGAAACAGGAAAATCATCTTCCTGTAAAAACACATATATACACAGATAGATAGATATCTCTAATGGGGCATGGTAATTTAAGTAGAAAGTCCTCACAATGGTTCCCTTGAAGCCCCTTGATATAAATATGAAGCTCAATATTTCCACATCACATCCATGGCTCATCCATGCTCCATCCGTGCTCCATACATGGCTCATCCCATCCATCCATACTCCATCCATGGCTCATCCATCCATCCATGCTCCATCCATGGCTCATACTATCCATCCATGCTCCATTCGTGCACCATCCATGGCTCATCCATACATCCATGCTGCATGCGTGCTTCATCCATGGCTCATCTATCCGTGCTTCATTCGGTCTCCATCCATGCTCCATCCATCCATGCTGCATACATGTTTCATGCATGGCTCATCTTTCCATCTGTGCTCTATCCATGCTCCATCCATGGCTCATCCATCCATCCATGCGTGCTCCATCCATGGCTCATCTATCCATCCACCCATGCTCCATCCATCCATACTCCATCCATGCTCCATCCAAGGCTCATCCATCCATCCATGTGTGCTCTATCCATGGCTCATCCATGCTCCATTCATCCATCCATGCTCCAATTAAGGCTCATCCATTCACCCGTGCTCCATCCATGCTCCATCCATGGCTCATCCATCCATCTGTGCTCCATCCATGGCTCATCCATCCATGCTCCAGCTGTGCTCCATGCATCCATGCGTGCTCCATCCATGGCTCATCCATCCATCCATACTCCATCCATGGCTCATCCATCCATGCTCCATCCATGGCTCATCCATCCATGCTCCATCCATGGCTCATTCATGCTCATCCGTGCCACATCAATGATCATCCGTGCCACATCCATTAAGGTTTTACCACGTCATCGCGAAACTTCTGCCCATACGAAACTACCCAGGAATCAAGAGGAATGCCGCGAGCGTCAGTTTTCATGAAAGGTCCGATTACCCATATTAATCGCCTGCTAAACACGCTGGGTGCCAGGACTATAAGTCACTTTTAAATGTGAGTGGAACTATTTTACTTTTTATGCAATAAACTCGTTTATAATGGCATTGCGCAATGAGGATCTCCTTTTGTCATTTCCATCCATCTATATGAGGTTTTTCTCTGCATGAGAGGTCAGTCAACAGACTTCTACAGGGGTATCCCCACACGCTTAGGCTGGGTTCACACTGGAACCTGCTGCAGATCGCACAGGACTTTATATCATCACCTATTGGGACTGAATTAGTTTTATATGTGTGTATATGAATTTGATTAACACTAAGCACAGCAAACTGTTTTTCATATTGTCTTTTGTTTTTTTACTGCAGCTGGTGTTTTGTTGATTATTTTCTTATTATCCATAGGTGCTAAGGTTTCCTTAATTGTCACATTCATGCCACATCAGTGCTCATCCGTGCCACATCAGTGCTCATCCGTGCCACATCAGTGCTCATTCATGCCACATCCATTCCACATTAGTGCTCATCCGTGCCACATCCATGCCACATCAGTGCTCATCCATGCCACATCAATGTCACATCAGTGCTCATCCGTGCCACATCAGTGCTCATCCATGTCACATCAATTCTCATCCGTGCCACTACAGTGCCCATCAGTGCCTCACAAAAGTGTAATAGGTAGTCAAATTAAATTTGAAATTTATGCCCCTAGAACACCTGATGGTGCTCCCTGCATGTTGGGCCTCTGTATGTGGCCAGGCTGTGTAAAAGTCTCACACATGTGGTATCGTTATACTCAGGAGGAGTAGCAGAATATATATTTTGGGGTGTCATTTTTTTTCTATATACATGCTATGTGTTGGGAATATCTTATAAATGGACAACTTTGTGTAAAAAAAAAAAAAAAAGTTTTCTTTCCACATTTTCCAAAACATTGTGGGGAAAAAAATGATATGTTGAAATGACTCATTATGCCTCATAGAATATACGTTGGGGTGTTTACTTTCCAAAAAGGGGTAACTTTTTGGTCGTTTCCATTGTCCTGGTACTCCAGGGCCTTCAGAATTTTTAAGAGGTAGTCAGGAAATTATACGTGTAATTTATGTCCATAGAACACCTGATGGTGCTCCCTGCATGTTGGGCCTCTCTCTATGTGGTCAGGCTGTGTAAAAGTCTCACACACGTGGTATCGCCATACTCAGGAGTTGCAGAATGTGTTTTGGGGTGTAGTTGCAAGCAGTGCCGGGACAAGGTCATTTTTTGCCCAGGGCGAAGATGTAAACAAAGAGTCAGTGTTTTGCAGGGAAAAGAAAAAAAAGTGATCATTCCCTCTGCAAAGAGCCCCTGTATTGATTGTCAACACAGAGTTCTGGGCTGTGATTTGACACACCCGATCAGCATGTCCCAGCCACGAATCATTGGCTGGGATCTGCTGACAGTCTCCTGATGTGTCAAATCACAGGTGAGTAGGTGGGTGGGAACATGCGCCCGACACCCTGAAACAGGCAGCATCCTACGCCTGTAGCTGCCACCCCATAGCAGTATATGCACTGTGATGGGTCGGCAAGTGGTTAATTACCAATGGTATTTGTAATATGCATCAAATAAAGCAAAAAAGAGTGCTAATTATTCTAAAATAAACACAAACATCTAAAGCAGCCGCAAACTTTACTGTGATATATAATACAGTCCCAAATCATAAATTCATAAACAGAGATGCGCTAATTAATATACTGAGTCGAGCACCAGTGATAAAAAAAGTCCCAATGTGATAAAAAAAAGTTCTTTGGTAACATCCACACCATCAGCCACTTTCAATTGAGTGATCCTGTGACAGTAACCTCCACCATTGATAAAGTGCTTGCTTACCAGATTGCACAGACCTCCTATCAGTGACACTTGTGGCTCTAAACCCAGCCAGGTCCTTTAACCATCCAAGGAACCCCTTATGGCAAGTGGACCCACCATCCAGGAAACAATATCACAGATGGTCCCCAAAAATACAAAAAGACTTGCATATTCATACTGTAAAAATCTTTATTTAAAGTATAAAATTTTGCTTTTACAGCAAAAACATGTAATCGCATAAGGATCAAAACAAGCCGGCTGGCTAATCGCAGCTACCTGTCCTTCCGGACTTTGCTCCATCACCTGACGTCACTGCGCTTCTCGAATCCCGGAAGGACAGGTAGCTGTGATTAGCCAGCCAGCTTGTTTTGATCCTAATGTGATTACATGTGATAGGAGGTCCATGCAATCGAGTAATTGGGACTTTGTTCTTATCACTGGTGTTTGACCCAATATGTAATATACAGCATGGAGGGGGGTTAATGTATTGCCATTGGTCACTGAAGCATTAGTGACCAGTAGCAGTTAATTAACCCCTTTCTGCTGCATTAGTGGCACCAGTGTCAGTGTTAATTAACACTGACACTGGTGCCACCACTGCAGCACAAAGGGGTTAATTAACTGCTACTGGTCACTAATGCATCAGTGACCAATGGAAATACATTAACCCCCCTCCATGCTGTATATTACTGAAATGTAATACCATTGGTAATTAACCTCCCCTCAGCCACCTCCAACCCCCCCCCCCAAATCTACAGAGTTAATTAAGCTGTAATCATCTGCTTACTTGTGCGATACACACTGCAGTCATTCAGTGTTTAGTTCCTCCTCCTCGGTTCCTCTTGGTCACGGCACCAGCAGCACTCTATGATGCTCCTGTGAGTCCTCCCATCCCGCCTCCCATCATCACCGGTGTTCTGACGAGAAAGGCCCCCCCCATCGGATAGTGTCCGCCCTGAACTGAGCAGGCGCAGTGCTTGCGCAGTACGGAGGACAAAGGAGACGCCGAAAGTCTCTGTGTAGAGCTGATGAACAGCTGTTAATCTTCAGAGACTTTCGGCGTCTCCTTTGTCCTCCAAACTGCGCAAGTGCTGCGCTTGCGCACTACAGGGTGGACACTATCAGATGGAGGACAAGACACCCGGCCTCTCAGTGTGTGTCGTCACGCCGGGCCGGGCGAAACCACGAAGCGCCTGTCAGGGGAGAAGTCAGAGTATCTCCACTGACAGGGAAGGCAAGTGAAGGGCTGACATGTTGGCTTGTGCCCGAGCGCACTTGGCACATCGTTGCAACTGCAGCAATTAGCAGCTGGTGTGTACAATCGCACACACAATTTCCAGCCAGTTTTTAGAAGCCCACTTCACCTGTGCCCCCCTCCCTGCAGTAAACTGTTTACGCCCAGGGCATCTGCCCCTGCCTTGTACCGGCCCTGGTTGCAAGTATGCAAATGCCATGTGAGAGAAATAACCTGTTAATATGACAATTTTGTGAAGAAAAAAAAAAATCTTCATTTTGCAAAGAATTGTGAAAATACAACTTCAAAAAAACTCACCATGCCTCTTACTAAATACCTTGGAATGTCTAATTTCCAAAAAGGGTCATTTGGGGGGTATTTGTACTTTCCTGGCTTGTTAGGGCCTCAAGAAATAGGCCGTCAGTACATCAGGTGTAATCAAATTTCAGTGTTTGGCACCATAGCTTGTAGACTCTATAACCTTCACAAAGACCAAATAATATACACCGATTTGGGTTATTTTTACCAAAGATATGTAGCAATATAAATTTTGGTCAAAATTTATGAAGAAAAATCACTAATTTGCAAAAGTGTATAACAGAAATGAAGAAAAATTCATTTTTTTTTACAAAATGTTCGGTCTTTTTTTATTTGTATTGCAAAAAAGAAAAACCCCAGTGGTGATTAAACTCCACCAAAAGAAAGCTCTATTTGTGTGCAAAAAAGGACAAAAATTTCATATGGGTGCAGTGTTGCATGACTGAATAATTGTCATTCAAAATGTGAGAGCACTGGAAGCTGAAAATTGGCCTGGTTAGGAAGGGGGTTTAAGTGCCCAGTGAGCAAGTGGTTAATTTGTTGAAGGTAAAAACCAGAGATGTTTGAAATAAACATAGAGAGGTCTAGAAGAGATTCAGGCCCATCTTGATGTATGTGATCTTTTGTATTTAGCGATATCCTGATCAGTGATTGAGCTCAGGCAGCTGTCAAAGGAAGCAGCCAATCATAGGTAGCAGAGGCATTCCCTGCCTGGCAGTATGCCCCCTGCAGGCCCCTAATCCTGATCAACACCTCCCCCTCTTTATTATTCATATTGCTCTGTGCAAAAAAAACTCTTTCCTGGTGCCCTCATGGCAGCATATGCATGGTTGGTTGCTCCACCCCTGGCCAACCCACAGGACCATTATAACTCTATAAAAGAGAGCGAGGCCCGCCCCCAATAGCGGGATGGATTGTGAGGATTATACACAGGGTTTACCGGGCAAGTGGGCTTCCTGTTCCTCAGGAAGTGAATGCGCACTCGACGAGGGATTTCATCTTCATGGGCAGCCTTGGTAAAGGTCCCCCCTGAGATAATCTGCAAAGCAGCAAGTTGGTCCTCGTTCTCCACGTTTTATGGCTCACTACAGCCTAGATCCAGCTAGTCTCACCTCCCGGGATCTTGGGAGGAGGACCTTACGATTTTCTGTTTCGTAATAGTCAATTAAAAATTCTGTTTTCTTCAGCATTCCCTCCCTGGTAGCAAGTTATTTACCATACGTATGCTGCCATGAAGGCACCAGGAAAATGGAAAATTGAATGTTTACCTTTCCGTAATTTTCCTTTTCTGGTGCCTTCATGGCAGCATATTCCCCTCCCTTGTTCAATTCTTGTGGCTGAATTGAGTTTAGTTACGAGAATGAGGGGGGTGTCACTCTCTTTTATAGAGTTATAATGGTCCTGTGGGTTGGCCGGGGGTGGAGCAACCAACCATGCGTATGCTGCCCTGAAGGCACCAGGAAAGGAAAATTACGGAAAGGTAAGTGCTCAATTTTCCATTTTATCTGAATTTAAAATACAATAAAGTGACTGGCATCTATTTATTCTGAACATCCAAAGAAAAGGACCACACCGGGGATGAAGGCATCAGGGACTTTACACTCAACAAATGGACTTCGCGAATTCAATAAATATTTGTAAATGTTGGAGAGATGAAGGTCAATACGCATATTTATTAAAGATCAGTACAAATATCACTACAAAATCATATTCTAGAGGTGTCCTACCTTTTAATCATTATTTATTTATTTAGTGTTTATTTTTGAATCCTGTGTGTCTTTCTGTTCTAGAAAGAAGACCATCTTTAAAAGGAACAGCAATACAGCTTACTGCATGTGCGCTAGCATATGCCATTGGGGTATTGTGGTATGTAATAGTAGCTGGAAAAAAGTCTAGAAAAAAGGGTAAAGAAAAGGCTAAAGAAAAGACTGAAGAAAAGGCTGAAGAAAAGGCCGCAAAACAGGCTAAAATAGAGGCTTTAATAAAGGCGAAAGCAGAGGCTGAAGAAAAGGCGAAAGCAGAGGCTGAAGAAAAGGCTAAAGCAGAGGCTGAAGAAAAGGCTAAAATAGTGGCTTTAAAAAAGGCTAAAGCAGAGGCTGAAAAACAGGCTAAAATAGTGGCTGAACTAAAGGCTAAAATAGTGGATTTAGAGGCTGAAGAAAAGGCTAGAGCAGAGGCTGAAGAAAAGGCTAGAGCAGAGGTTGAAGAAAAGGCTAAAGCAGAGGCTGAAAAACAGGCCAAAATAGTGGCTGAACTAAAGGCTAAAATAGTGGATTTAGAGGCTAAAGAAAAGGCTAAAGCAGAGGCTGAAAAACAGGCTAAAATAGTGGCTTTAAAAAAGGCTAAAGCAGAGGCTGAAGAAAAGGCTAGAGCAGAGGCCGAAGAAAAGACTAAAGCAGAGGCCAAAGAAAAGACTAAAGCAGAGGCTGAAGAAAAGACTAAAGCAGAGGCTGAAAAACAGACTAAAATAGTGGCTGAACTAAAGGCTAAAATAGTGGATTTCGAGGCTAAAGAAAAGGCTAGAGCAGAGGCTGAAGGAAAGGCTAAAGCAGAGGCTGAAAAACAGGCTAAAATAGTGGCTGAACTAAACACTAAAATAGTGGATTTAGAGGGTAAAGAAAAGGCTAAAGCAGAGGCTGAAAAACAGGCTAAAATAGTGGCTGAACTAAAGGCTAAAATAGTGGATTTAGAGGGTAAAGAAAAGGCTAAAGCAGAGGCTGAAGGAAAGGCTAAAGCAGAGGCTGAAAAACAGGCTAAAATAGTGGCTGAACTAAAGGCTAAAATAGTGGATTTAGAGGGTAAAGAAAAGGCTAAAGCAGAGGCTGAAGGAAAGGCTAAAGCAGAGGCTGAAAAACAGGCTAAAGCAGAGGCTGAAAAACAGACTAAAATAGTGGCTGAACTAAAGGCTAAAATAGTGGATTTAGAGGCTAAAGAAAAGGCTAAAGCAGAGGCTGAAGGAAAGGCTAAAGCAGAGGCTGAAAAACAGGCTAAAATAGTGGCTGAACTAAAGGCTAAAATAGTGGATTTAGAGGCTAAAGAAAAGGCTAAAGCAGAGGCTGAAAAACAGGCTAAAGCAGAGGCTGAAAAACAGGCCAAAGCAGAGGCTGAAAAACAGACTAAAATAGTGGCTGAACTAAAGGCTAAAATAGTGGATTTAGAGGCTAAAGAAAAGGCTAAAGCAGAGGCTGAAAAACAGGCTAAAGCAGAGGCTGAAAAACAGGCCAAAGCAGAGGCTGAAAAACAGACTAAAATAGTGGCTGAACTAAAGGCTAAAATAGTGGATTTAGAGGCTAAAGAAAAGGCTAAAGCAGAGGCTGAAAAACAGGCTAAAGCAGAGGCTGAAAAACAGGCCAAAGCAGAGGCTGAAAAACAGACTAAAATAGTGGCTGAACTAAAGGCTAAAATAGTGGATTTAGAGGGTAAAGAAAAGGCTAAAGCAGAGGCTGAAAAACAGGCTAAAGCAGAGGCTGAAAAACAGACTAAAATAGTGGCTGAGCTAAAGGCTAAGGCTGAAAAACAGGCTAACATAGTGGCTGAACTAAAGGCTAAAATAGTGGATTTAGAGGGTAAAGAAAAGGCTAAAGCAGAGGCTGAAGGAAAGGCTAAAGCAGAGGCTGAAAAACAGGCCAAAGCAGAGGCTGAAAAACAGACTAAAATAGTGGCTGAACTAAAGGCTAAAATAGTGGATTTAGAGGCTAAAGAAAAGGCTAAAGCAGAGGCTGAAAAACAGGCTAAAGCAGAGGCTGAAAAACAGGCCAAAGCAGAGGCTGAAAAACAGACTAAAATAGTGGCTGAACTAAAGGCTAAAATAGTGGATTTAGAGGCTAAAGAAAAGGCTAAAGCAGAGGCTAAAGGAAAGGCTAAAGCAGAGGCTGAAAAACAGACTAAAATAGTGGCTGAACTAAAGGCTAAAATAGTGGATTTAGAGGCTAAAGAAAAGGCTAAAGCAGAGGCTGAAGGAAAGGCTAAAGCAGAGGCTGAAAAACAGGCTAAAATAGTGGCTTCAAAAAAGGCGAACGCAGCGGCTGAAGAAAAAGCTAAAGCATTGGCTAAAAGAAGAGCTGGAAGAGCAGTTGAAGAAACCGCAGGTAATATGCTTATTCTGATGTTTGTTTTGCTCAGTGCGAAAATGTATTATTTTATTTGTAGCAGCAGGGCCGGAAGGGGCAGATGCCCTGGGTGATACAGTTTACTGCAGGGGGGGGGGGGGGTACAGGTGAAGTAGGCTTCTAAAAACTGGCTGGAAATTGTGTGTGCGATTGTACACACCAGCCGCTAATAGCTGCAGTTGCAACGATGTGCCGAGTGCACTCCTGCACCCGGCACAAGCCAACGTGTCAGCCCTTTATTTGCCTTCCCTGCCAGTGGAGATACTCGGACTCCCCCCCTGACAGGCGCTTTGTTGTTTCGGCCGGCCCGGCATGACGTCACTCACTGAGAGGCCGGGTGTCTTGTCCCCCATAGGATAGTGTTCGCCCTGTGATTGTGCAGGCGCAGCGTTTGCGCAGTACGGAGGACAAAGGAGTTGCCGAAGGTCTCCGAAGATTAACAGCTGTTCATCAGCTCTACACAGAGACTTTCGCCGTCTCCTTTGTCCTCCCTACTGCGCAAGCGCTGCGCCTGCGCTGTACAGGGCCGACACTATCCGATGGGGGGGGAGAGCCCTTTCTCGTCAGAACACCGGTGATGATGGGAGGCGGGATGGGAGGACTCACAGGAGCATCATAGAGTGCTTCTGGTGCCGTGACCAAGAGGAACGGAGGAGGAGGAACTAAACACTGAATGACTGCAGTGTGTATCGCACAAGTAAGCAGATGATTGCAGCTTAATTAACTCTGTAGATTTGGGGGGGTTGGAGGTGGCTGAGGGGAGGTTAATTACCAATGGTATTACATTTCAGTAATATACAGCACGGAGGGGGGTTAAATGTATTGCCATTGGTCACTGATGCATTACAAATCGTAGTAAAAAACGCAATGGGAGGGGTCCTGATGACCAGTATCATTGGTCAATTCAGGTAACAGGCTACCGGCTCACCTAATAGGGTGGTGTTCCTTGTCAGAACAGGAGAAGTAGTCAAAACAAAAGGGGAGTGGGAATAGGACCCAAGGTGTCCTTACCTTCCGTGAAGGAAAAGGAACAAACTGCGGTTTACCTGATATAACTTTATTAGAACAATTAGTAGAAAAACATTTTAATCATTGAAAGGAAAGCATAAACAATAGGAGATTGCATAAGGTAAAAACTGACAATTTCTGGATGTAGCACTGTCTATCATAGAGATAATATGTAAAAAAAAAATGCAGCACGCTGTGATGCAAGCATGCGACCTGAGTCAAGGAGAAACAATAGATCCACAACAACTGTTAGTCATTCAGCACCATGTTTCCATGACTGATTCAAGCTCCCCATACTCTCTATGGTCGCTCCCTGCAGGAAGGTCAAATCTGTCTGACGAATAAAGAAATAATCTAACCTCGAGTAGCGGTTATGTGGGGGTGAGAAAAACATGAAGTCTTTCCCCTGAGGCTATAACGTTCGCCATGTTTCGTGAAGTGCAAGGGAGGCAAGGGTAAGCTTGATCTGGCGTAACGCAGAAAATGGGATTGAAGCGGTACCTGAGGCGGTATCAAGGAGTGGGTCTAGTGCCATATTAAAGTCCCCCCCCCCCAAAATCAATGGGCCCGTCTGAAACAGGGTGAGTTGTAGGAGGACTTCTTTAGGAAGGTCACCTGCTTGGAGTTGGGGCAATAAATGTTTGCCAAGGTCACCGGTCTATTCTTTCAGGTTCCTTTTAGAAAGATAAATCTGCCTTCTGGGTCAATGACTTTATCAATTATGTGGAATGGGAATGATTTAGCAAGCACTATAGAAACCCTTTCGCTTTAGAATCGCGGCAGGACGCATGATAGACCTCCAGGAATCGGCTATTGAATAAGCGAGGGGTGGATCCTGATTTAAAATGAGTTTTTTGCAAAAATATCACTTGAGCTCTGGCGATGGGCCTCAGCAAGAATACTGCTAAGGCTACTAAGGCCCTTAGCGTTCAAAGAATAGACTTTGAGAGATAAGGGAGCCAATGTTTGCATTGCAGAAGGCATGTTTGGTAAGCAAAGGTGCTGTTCTTCCCCCCCGGGGAAGGGGTCTATAGGAAGGGGAGAAAAGGGTGCAGGCAAGAGAGAACCAGGGTAAAGAGACAGATAGAAAGGCTAGAAATAGATAAAGAGAGAAAAAGGGGAATTAAAGATAACGCAAGAAAGCAGGAGTATAGGTTAAGCCCACTCTGTACAGGCACTTAGGATTCGTCAGTAACCCAAGAGAGGCTTAACCCTATGGCCAGCGAGCTCTCCCCTATATGGGGCTCGCTAGAAAAGGACCGGAGGTAATACCAGTCCAGCTGAGTTACCTAGTATGAGCAAGGGTGACAGGCACAAGTCATGTGGGGTAATGCCGGCTAGTTTCAAGGGGGATACCTGCCTCCCTGAGGTGGGGAAGAAACCTAACACCTAAGGAGTATGTGCACTTCCTGCCAACCAAAGATCCATGAGAGTGAGGATGGAGAACAACGAAAAACCTTGGCTTTGCTGGGTGGAGTGGTACAGCGAGGGCCCCCCCCCCCCGCACCAGGTGAGAAGGGCCCACTCCGGTCTCCACTCCCCCCAATCAACCAGAGAGCCCCGACGGGTCAGGTGCAGCACCCTATAACACCATGCTATCCAGCAGTATATGTTTACTTACATTGTGGTCTAACAAGATAGAGAGATATCATTACAAACTATTATCATTTAATACTCTTAACCATTTCAACCTTCTAGCAATGCGACGGCCTCCAGGTAGACCCACTCAGGATGCTAGGATCCCCGAGCTCCAGACCACCAAGTTCCCGGTGGATCTAATAGTCAGGGGCCCTCGTTTCCCCCTGGTACCTCGTATCTGTTTCTGTTGCAACAAGTACTCGCATAGAGAAGGATATATAGCTCTGTATTTTCCTTCAATATGAGGCCCCCTATAGCCTGTAAAGGCTCGTGTGAACAGGGTAAGGGTCACCCCCTACCCCAGGACCTCTGGTCCATCTTTCCCGCAGCCATAGTTTGGCATGGATGTCTGGGATAGAGTTTACCGACTCCAGGGTTATCCGTAAGCTATCAAAGTGTCATATCAGGGAGTGAAGTAATACATAACAATAAAACAAAAAGAACAAAACAAAAACAAAAACTCCCACACCATACAGAATTGACAAAACTATGTTTGTCCCTTAGCCCCAGGGCCCATAGGAGTGGTATCCTGCGCGATTTTCCAAGCGGTCATTATTCATTTTGCAAAAACAAACTGATGAGTTTAAGTCTTCACCCTACCCCAAATAATGTCTCAAAACCGAACATCAGGTGGAGGGTGGGAGAGGTGGCTGGGACGGGGGTGACACCAAGGGTAAAGTATCCATTACAGCAGACTTTGACAATGTCCAGTAGCCAGAAAATCAGAGGTTTGTTCATCTTGTCATGCAATGACTGCCCACATGCAGCCTGGAGAGTCAGTGTGCCAAGGGGGAGGAAGAACACGCCTCTTCCTATAACTCGACTACCACCTTGTGCGGAGGAGATCTCCTTGCAATGGGACCTGAACCGGGAAGGATACAAGAGTTGTATCAGTACCTGGGAGGCGGTCGCCTGCCTCTGTCTAGTGCCGGTTCAAGGAACTTTGGTAGAATCACCAGTTTCATACTCTGTTAGCAGAACTGCATGAATAAGTTTATGTTAGCTCCTGGTGCATATAAGAGAGGACACTTTACTCATTGGCGATGTAATGGGCATCACCGTGCTCGTGAAAGAACTTGAGCTGGTGTCAGGAAATACTGCATCAGTCAATCGCAAGGTGAAAACCATCAGTGTACAGTTAGAGTCCAGCTTACCTTGCAGGATAAATTAAGAGGCAAACCTAGGGACAGGAACAAACAGCAGTACAACTCAACCTTTCGAATCCTGTGCACTCAGTTGTCAGTTTTGCGTCTCGCAGACGATGGGGAAACGCGTGGGCTTTCGTCGGTTTCCATGTCCCCTCTGCATCTCGGTGGTGAGTTGGCTGAGTGTCTGCGGCGACGTGGTCTGCTCCTCTGCGACCGTGGAGTATCTCCAGGCTGGGTAGGGATCCAGGGCTCAGGCTGCAGAAAGGCTCCGTACCAGTATGGGACGGGGACCACTGGAATTCCTAAGGTATCGCAGAAAAGTCGCAAGTCAGCTGGTGTTCTCAGTTGGGCCATGTGATTGCCATTTGTCGCTTGGAGGCAGAATGGGAACTTCCATCGATATGGATTGTGTCTCTCTCTCATAAGGCTTGTAGTAGAGGGCGGAGATCCCTCCTGTGTTGCAGGGTGATGGCGGACAAATCCTGGAACAGCTGGATACGTGCCCCCTCATGTTCCAGGTGTATATGGTTGCGGGCCAGGCGCAGGATCTCTTCTTTCTGGGTGAAACTGACCAGGCAGCATATAGCATCTCTGGGTGGGTCTGTGTCCCTGCCCCTTGGCCTCAGTGCGCTGTGGCATCTCTCCATCTCGACAGGCGCATCTGGTGGTCTGCCCAAAAGGGTGTTAAAAATGGCCCAGACCACCGCTTGTAACTGGGGGCCCTCTACAGACTCAGGGATCCCCCTAACACGGAGATTGCACCTGCGACTCCTATTGTCGAGATCTTCCATATGTCTGTGCCTGTCGATAAGGTGTTGTCCCTGTGCACTGACTGCTCGCTGTACCTGGTGTATGGCTGCACCATGTGTCATGGCGGTCGACTCCACATGTTCCACCCATGAGTTCATTGCTTTATTCTCTGTTTTGAGGTCCGCCACTGCTGCCGTTAGAGCACTCTTGATATCCAGGGCCACACTCTGGAGATCTGCCAGGCATAAGAAAGGGGAGGATCGTGATGAGGATGCGCCCCTCGGAGACACTGCGGGGTTATCAGCCGCGGCCGCACTGCTGGTGTAACTACAGTCCACGGCTGGAGATGTGGCCTGTGTTTCTGTGTGCTGAGTCCGGAACATCGCCGGAATGTTCCTACTCAGCTGGGTTGCTGGGTCCAGCTGTGAGCGGGTGGCAGAGCTACTCCTGCCCGTCATCTTGCGGCTTGTAGGGTGAGGTATTGCAGGCGCTGAGGGCTTTCTTACGATCTGGGATGGCGGAGATCTCTCTCTAGGCAGCCATCTCACTCTGGTGCTAGGCCACGCCCCCGTCCAGACCTTTCTTAAAATAATCTACTGAGATGGCCAGAACCACCTATGGAGGGAGTCTATTCCACATTTTCACAGCTCTTACTGTGAAGAAACCTTTCCATATTTGGCGATAAAATCTCTTTTCCTCTAGATGTAAAGAGTGCCCCCTTGTCCTCTGTGATGACCTTAAAGTGAATAACTCAACACCAAGTTCACTATATGGACCCTTTATATATTTGTACATTATGAATTGACTTTGCTGGGCAATGGGAGGCCAGTGTAGGGATTGGCAGAGAGTGGGTGGGAGACAATGAGCAGTTGGTAATGTAGAGGAGTCTGGCAGCATGAAAGACTGAAGAAGGGATAGCCTATGGAGAGGGATTATCATGGTGGTTTCATTAGTTAAAAAGAGGTGAATATTAGAGATGTTATGAAGGTAACGTCTACAAGCTTTTGACGATTAGATTTGGGGCCTGAAAAAGACAAGTCCAGGATTACACCTAGTACCTGGCACCTTTGATTTTTAGACAAAATATATAACAAATAATTCTGCGCTACCCAAACAGCAAGCAGCTAACACAGCCAGTAGGATATAAGCAGAAACCAATATGAAGAGCAATAGATTCCTCAATGCACATGTCACAAAAGAGGACATAAAAAGTATATAAAAAGATCGAAAAGTCCTAAAAGTCCTCAAGGAATGTGTCTTGCAAAGTGATAGTGGTCCTCGATATGTATATGACTTCATATTGCACGTATCCATAGACAAAGAAAAAGATGATTCGAAGGTACACCACCACCAACAATAAGAAGGCTTACCGGAACCTTTGGACCCAATAAAACCTACGTTCAATTGGGTCAAACAAGCTTTGGTCATCAACGGCTGATGAACTTCCGTGGGAGGTGGAAGAAGATCCAAAGATGGTGTATGAAACGGTGCAAGCCTCAGGGGTGATGTCCTCAGTAAAGGTGGTTACGATGGATGGGGAAAAACCAAGAAAGGCCATATAGTGTAATCCCGTATGGAAAAAGTATGACAAATTTATTGTAGAGGAATTACACTCACATGTAAATAGATAAAACCAGTGCTGTACAGATAAAAATGGTGGCAGTGAGGTCCTATCCGACGCATTTCGTCTCCTTGGACATCGTCTGGGGGCCCGAAAAGGACAAATCCAGGATTACACCTAGTACCTGGCACCTTTGATTTTGGAACCACTTTAATTCTGTCAGTAAAAAAATGTGCTTTGTCAGTTAAAGTGGTTGTAAACCTCAGACATGAAATATGAACACTTCTGACAAGTTTTCCTGACACCAAGAGAAACAAAGGTGACAGGGGAAGGGAGATCCAGCTGATTGGCAGCCTCAGCTCTGTTCCTGTGGGCTGTGTGAAGGGAGGTCTGTTCCCTCCAATCAGCTCTCAGAGCTCTCCTTACTTAGCACTGCAGTGTGAAACATAAGATCCTGCCCCATTTTCCGAACTCTCAGACAAGCTGTATAAATTCTGCACTTTCAAATGATGTAGAGAAGAGAAGACCGCAGATAAACAGGTACAACTTATGTAGGGAGATTTGTTTCATCTCTGTGTATGTGTAACGGGTTTACAAACACTTTAATGTTTCTGCCTTTCTGAGAAAAAATTGTGGGGAATTTAAATTTGTAAAGTGCATTTTGAGTGGTGTTAATGTCATTCTGTTTGTTCACCTGTAGGATTGGGGGATTTTGAAAGCTTTATGCGCAACGCTCCAATCCCGCCCATCGATGAGATCCTTAAGGAGCTGCCAACTGAGGAACTGGAACATCTGATAGAAGATCCCCGCACCTACATTCATAACATTGTCCAGAAAAATGCTGCTGCTGACTGTTTCAAACCGTATGACATGAAAAACCCTGACTTAGTAAAGATGGCGGAAGAAATGATTGCATCTTATGTGACTAAGGAAATCATTAGAAGTTCTGCCTGTAGGGCACCATATGGACCTGGCCATTAGCACTTCTGTGTGGCAGCTCTGGGGTCCTGGGTTTGCTTCTCAGCCAGAACACTATCTGCACAGACGTTGTATGTTCTCCCTGTGCCTGTGTGGGTTTCCTCCTTGTACTCCAGTTTCCTCCCACACTGCAAAGACATGCTGGTAAGTTAATTGTCTCCTGTCTAAATTGTTCCTAGTATATGAATGTGAGTTGGGCACCTCAGATTGTATGTTCCTTGGGGGTGGGAAGTGATGTGAATGTACAATGTGTAAAGTTCAGCATAAAAACTGACAACACTATATAAATGTCTGCAGTAAATAATTTTTTTTGATCATTATTCAATTTGCAGATCTTCATCAATATATAATATATATCTGGACAACAAGCACAACCTAGCCAAACTATTCCAGTCCCCCAAAAACTATTCCTTTAGGCCCCCATTTACACTTCATGTTTCCAGAAAGCGCAACAAGACACACAGGAAATTAGCATTTTGAGGCATGTTTTGGAAATGCACAAAAAACACACTGCAAATGCATGAAAAACGCACGTTTTGCTAGCGGTATCATTAATTGTTTACAGCACCTGAAAACGCAGTTAGCAGGCGTGCATTTGCCGCACTACAAATGTGCCAAACTGTAAGTTGGAAAAAAAAAAAACGCATGATACTCCACGCAGCTGCAGGGGAGAGGAGGAAACACCAACAACAGATGTCATAGGAGCCTACGGGTGATATCACGGCTCCCAGGCCATTGCAACCGTTGTTGAGCGCACTTCCCTCTCCCTTGTGGCTGCTGCTGGCTGGTGCAGGGGATCATGTGACCGGACCAGAGCGAGTTGAAAATAGATAAGTATATGGATCAGGTTAGTCAGCATAGATGTTGGGGAGGTTCCTCTCCCCTCCGCAGCTGCTGTCACATTTTAAAGCCAGGGGGGCGAAAAACATTGAGGTCAACCTGGGTGGCTGAGCCACTTTGTTTACTTTGGCAGTGGGGACCCCAAGATGAACTGGGGATCCCATTACTTCCCTCATGCCACATCTTCCAGTCTCTGTTGCTGAAGTAAACATAGGGGCGGGCTCACCCGTGTGATGTCATTGACCATATATGGACATGTCTATATATGTCAGTGTTTACTTCAGCAGTGGGGGCCAGGCGAGTGTGAAGAAGGAGACGGGCTTGCATCACTGAATGACAATGGATGTACAGCAGGAGACAATTCAACATTTTCTTTTAACCACTTCAACTCCAGAAGATTTACGCCCCCCCCCCTCATGACTAGGCCATTTTTTGCGATACAGCACTGCGTTACTTCAACTGACAATTGTGCAGTCAGTGCGATGCTGTACAAAAATAAAATTGATGTCCTTTTTTCCCCAACAAATAGATATTTTTTCTGGTGGTATTTGATCACCTCTGCGGTTTTTATTTTTTGCGCTATAAACAAAAAAAAGACCAAAACTTTGAAAAAAAACCCCACAATATTTTTTACTTTCTGTTATAAAACATATCCAATAAAAAAAATGTAAAAAAATCAAATTTCTTCATCAATTTAGGCCAATATGTATTATGCTACATAATTTGGTAAAAAAAATCCCAATAAGCAAATATTGATTGGATTGCGCAAAACAGTGGCAGCCAGTCCATTAAGGGTGCATGGGCACCGCCCCCCCATCTTTCACCGCCTCCCCTATCCGTGCGTCCGGCCCCTGGCAGGACGTCGGATGCATGAATTACAACGACAGGGGTGTTTTTTTTTTAAGCACCCTATTAGAGCCAGAGGCTCTAATAGGCTTCAAAATAGGGTGGGCTCTGGGCACAGAGAATGCAAATGGAGCCCACCGAGGTGTGTTGGAACAGTGAATGAATATTCGCTATTGTAACACTGATCCGAATCAGAAAGTGGGTTTTGAGACCCATCACCCAATTGGCTGAAAGGACAGGCGATCCCATTGGATGCCTAGGAGGGGAGGAGCCGCACGCTGGAAGCCGCCGATGGAGGAGAGGACACTGAGCTGCTGCACGCTGCCCGCTACCCTCCTGGATGGAGCAAGTGCCGGACCGAACGGCAGGGAGGGCCGCTCGGGGGGGGGGGGTTGTTTGCTGCCCCCCCAAAAGAAACACCAGCCGTCACTGGCGCAAAAGTTATCGCATCTACAAACTATGGGATATATTTAGGGAGTTTTTTATTTATTTTTTACTAGTAATGGCGGCGATCAGTGACTTATAGCGGGACTGCGATATTGCGCCGGACAAATTGGACACTAACTGACACTTTTAGACCAGTGACAGTAACCAGTAATACAATGATCAGTGCTAAAAATATGCACTGTTACTGTACTAATGCCACTGGCAGGGAAGGGGTTAACATCAGGGGCAAGCAAAGGGTTAACAGTGTGCCTAGCCAGTGTTTATGTACTGTGGGGGAGGTGCTTGTACTAGGGGGAGGCATGGATCTGTGACCTTGCTTTGCAGGGACACAGGATCCATGCTTTCCCTATTGTCAGAACGGCAATCTGCCTTGTTTACATGGGAAGACTGCCGTTCTGTCTCTGTAACGATCGATCAGCAGGTGCCGGCGCACATCACGTCAATGGTATCCACTGATCGGCTCCCACTGTGCATAATCACAGCGGGAGCGAGCCGCCAGCGCCATGCATTCGTTCCAGCTACCCAGAAGTGCAGGATCATGTTTTTTTTGTTTTTGTTTCAATCAAAACAATTTTTATTGCCGACAGACAAGAATACAATACGTGTATTAGTCATATCAGTGTATACAACATTGCAAAGTCAGATTTCCAGATAGCGACATATAAAACAAGAGGAATAAAACATAACATCAAATACATGCCTTTTCCTTTCCTCTTCCCCGCCCCTGGGGCCAGCTACGAAGAAGTTATAAGGTGAGTAAATTAGAAAGTCTACCTAAGTTTATAAGTGGGCTTGTTAGGGTAACTCTTTCCTCAACGCACATATGTATCAAATGGTTGACGCCCTAAACTCAGACAGGATCATGTTTATATATGTGGTGGGGCCGCCCTCTAGCAGAAAACTACTACAGGGTGGTTGGCAAGTGGTTAATAAAGGACAAAAACTGTGTTTGTGTTTTTATTTTTACATGCATTTTTTTGTGAATGTGTAAGGGTACCATGTACTTCATTTCATTCACATGGGGGGGGGGGGGGGGTGGCGGTCCCCATATTGTTAAAGGGGCTTCCAAATTCTATTCAGTCTGCTACCCTCTGACCCCCACAAGCACCAGGCCAGGGTTGTGGGGAAGAGGCCCTTGTCCTAATCAACATAGGGACAAGGTGCTTTACCAGGGGGGTTCCCTCTCTAGCATGGTACCCCATCCCTCATGCCTGCAGAGACACAATCAGCTCCCAACTGTCCCTAATTTGGAACAAAGTCCCTCTATCCCTCTTCATTTTTCCCTCATTTTGGTCCAATTTATATTGTATAAAAAAATTCACTAATTATCTATCAGAAAGTATTTCCCAGTGCTAAATCTTTCATCTGATTTCTAAATTGCTGCATTTGTAAATTCCAAAAGCCAATATAAAGGAATAGTAGTGGAAAAAAAGCACTTGTGTGTTTAACCAATTTTTTTTATTTTTGTACAATTCTCCTTTAAGGGGGGCGTGGCAGGGGGTGTGTCCTACGCCTGCATAGTTTTGCTAATAGGTGTCCCTCGTTCCCATTTTAAGTTGGGAGGTATGTGATACACAGGAAACATTTGCACAGTCAGTATCATATCACTACCCTAAGGTCACTGATGCCTTAAACCAGCACTGGCGAGAAATTAAAAGTATGATTTTAACAATTTTATACACATTTCATATACTTCTTATATCAATTTTCATTGGCTAAGCAACCTTATTGAACAAATGAACAAAAGACAATGTTACATAATCAAAACTGTATCAAAAAGCAGATTAAAGTAATATTAAACCCAAAGACAAACCTATATTATTTTGCAGCTTATCAATTCTCAGATGTGATGTGTCGTGTTTATGAGGATAATTTTCCTGCACGGTATTTATGAATGAGTAATTTTTAAACGATAATATTTTTAAGATACGATTAATATGAACACAGACTAAAAATAGGAGATTTATTCACCAGACATGTAATCATACAAAATAGTTATATATATATATATATATATATAATTTTTTTTTTTTTTGTCAAAAAGAAACGTTACAAAAAAATAACAATACTGATTGTGCTACATAAAATTAAGAATATCAATTGAAACACCCGCTAATGGGAGTGTTGTACTTTTTAACCACTTAAGGACCGGCCTCGTTTTGAAATTTGGTGTTTACAAGTTTAAAACTGTTTTTTTTTTTTTTGCTAGAAAATTACTTAGAACCCCCAAACATTATATATTGTTTTTTTCTAACACCCTAGAGAATAAAATGGCGGTCATTGCAATACTTTTTTTCACACCGTATTTGCGCAGCGGTCTTACAAGCACACCTTTTTTAGGAAAAAATTTACTTTTTTAACTTTAAATAAGACAAGAGTAAAGTTAGCCCAATTTTTTTTTATATTGTGAAAGATAATGTTACGCCGAGTAAATTTATACCCAACATGTCACGCTTCAAAATTGCGCCCGCTCGTGGAATGGCATCAAACTTTTACCCTTAAAAATCTCCATAGGCGACGGTTAAAAAATTCTACAGGTTGCATGTTTTGCGTTACAGAGGAGGTCTAGGGCTAGAATTATTGCTCTCGCTCTAACGATTGCGGCGATACCTCACATGTGTGGTTTGAACACAGTTTTCATATGCGGGCGCTACTCATGTATGTGTTCACTTATGCACGCGAGCTCTTCGGGACGTGGCACTTTAAAACAATTTTTTTTCTTATTTATTTTACTCAATTTTATTCATTTTTACACTGTTTTTTTTTTTTTTTTAAATTTGGGTCACTTTTATTCCTATTACAAGGAATGTAGACATCCCTTGTAATAGAAAAAAAGCATAACAGGTCCTCTTAAATATGAGATCTGGGGGTCAAAAAGTCCTCAGATATCATATTTGGACTTAAATGCAATAAAAAAAAAGTTGTCATTTGAAAAAATGACAACAAAAAAATGACCCTTTAGGACGTATGGGCGGAAGTGACGTTTTGACGTTGCTTCCACCCTGCTATGGTATGGAGACGGGTGGGGGCCATCTTCCCCTCACTCATCTCAATACCCAGCCACGGACAGGTCCTGATCGCCTCCGCCACTACTGATGGCTCCGGAAAGCGGCGGAGGGCATTGGAGAGCGGTGGGCCCTCTCCTCCCGCCGATAACGGTGATCTCGCGGTGAACCTGCCGCAGAGACTACCATTATCGTAAACTGGACCGGCGCCTGAAGAGATGGATACCTCGGTTGTGGCAGCAGCTGCTGCTGTTACCGAGATATCCCTCTTCAAAAAAAGGAAGTACATGTGTACATTGTGCGCTGGTCATTAAGTGGTTAAACAACACAGAAATGAAAACTTCCCTGTAGAATCAATAACCTTGTAAAAATTACAATTAGACAGAACGTCTCTATTTCACAAATTAAACCGTTACTATACTGCAGGTGCGTAAGTGGTTAACAATGTAAAATAAAATTAGACGTTTGTTATGTCAATACAATGGAAACTATGAAATAAAAAATTGAAGCTTAGAGAAAAATCTACAAGGCGGTTACTGATTCAAGAGAAATAATATCCAACTGTATAATACTCAATAAATCAATATTTAAGAGAACACAAATGAATATCAGGTAAAATCAATATGACATAATTACCCTTCCAGCTTCTGGGCCTACTTGCACAGCTTGCAACAACGTAGCCTCAGGCCAGGAGGTGAGGACTGACTAGAGCACATGGCATCTAGCCAATAAATACCCCTTCCCAGAATGCACAGCGGCCAGGAACCTCCTACTGGGCCGTTTCCGGAAAAAGAATATTTATTAGCTCAACCTAGTTGTTATTCTCACACTGTCATGTGGTACCAGTGACACCTACTGGCAACAGTGGGAAATGCACAACACAGTACAACCAATCTGAGCTTTTTACAGCTCAGCCAAAAACTAAATTTACATTATAGCCCCATTTTTAGGAACAGGGGGCTACACATGATTACAGCCTGAGACTCGAATTGGCTTAAAAAAAGGGTGGGCTTGGGGAGCAGAGCACTGTGCCCTGAGCCCCCCCCAGTTGTGTGACATTAGTGAATTATTATTTGCTAATGTCTTCCTGCTTCTCCTCCCAGCCAATCAGAAAGCGGGTCCTGAGACCCGATTGGGCAGGGAGTCTTAGGACTCGGCCAGTCAGGTCTCAGGACCCACTTCCTATTCAGCAGGGAGGAGAAGAAATAGCCCCGGCTCTTTCCTGGGCAAGCTAGAGCGAGGAGCAATGGGTGGAGGTCCAGAAACAGCCGCTTCGAGGAGCCCTACCCTGGATCCCGAACTACCTCGTCAGCTGAAGGTAAGGCCATGGATCGCCACCTTCGTGTCTGACCCGCCCGGGATGGGGAGTGGTTTGCGCCCCCCCAAAATATTGAGCACCAGCCACCACTTTTATAGAAGTCTGGCAAAGCACAGCTAACCCAGGATGCACTACGGTGTCACAATCGTGTGCATTGCACAGCAATCATAGGTTTAAATCAGGTGGGGAGGAGGCAACATATCGCCCCCTCATCACCTGTAAAACACACTCGGTTCGCTTTTTAGAGGATCTGCAGTGCCTGCTGTGCTTGTAAATGAGCCCTTAGTTGCATTCGGCAGCTCCACCCTTAGAGCTGGATCACACATAAAATTGGGGGGTTAAATGTGCTACAAGTATTTACTGATTATTGTACCTTCGTCCTATTGACATGGAGCTACAATTGTGAGAGGCATTCAAGACTTTCATGGTACCGCTTGTATACAAAATACTGATTTGAGTTCTTTAAAAAGACATATTTTATTACAAAAAAATATAAAAAAATTTTACACAAATACAATGACCAACAGACAAATGGCTAAAAAAGCATATTAACTCCTTTAAAGGAAATGGACCATTTTATACCCCTCTAAGATATGGGGGGTCTAGACTTGCTGTTTATCCAGTCTTTCTCAGCATGTTTTGCGGGATAACCGCTTCCTCAGGACCTTTAGAAGGAGTAATAGTCTATGAATGAAAGAATATAAACAATAATATACACGTAAAGTGTCAGGTACATATATATACTGTATATATACAGTATGCTTAGTTTGATTATATCATCATACTCACCTAGGTGAACCGTTATAACTTACTAAGTTGGGGGATCCTGTGTCTTCATTTACCTTTATTCTATCTCCTTACACCACCAGGCTATGTCTTCTTCCTCTTCCAGTGCGTGTATATATTAATATCTCCTTTGTGTGTATCTGCTTTGTTCGTTGAAGAAATACAATAATACAATTTCTGGTTACCACTATTGTTATTCTTGTTATAATAGAGCCCCTCAATTTACAATCTACCTGGCTCTCACTCTCGCCGGGGAGACTATTGCTGTGGTGCCATTTAGGCATGTGCAATTCGTTTCGTTCCGAATTAGTTTTTTAACGAATTTCGACAAATTCGTTAATTCAGGAATATCCGACTTAACAAAAACCCGTTTAACGAATTTTTTCCGAATATTCGTAAATTCGATAAAATTGGACATTCGTACATTCATACATTCGTACATTAGTGAATTTAGGGAATTCGTAAATTTGTAAATTCGAAAATTCGGAAATCCGAAATAATAGTTAACTAATAATAACTTAACTATTAGTAATTACTAGTAACTTTTAAATTATAGGTATTGTTTTTTCCTTTAAAATTTGGCTGTTAGTGAACGTAACACATACAAATTTATCCGAAGTTATGAATGATCCGAAAAAACGGAATGGAATGTAATGAATTAATAATAATAATAAATAACAATAATAATAACAACGTTTTATTATTATTATTTATTATTAATTTGTTCCGTTCCATTTGTTTAGATGCAGCATTCCTTTTGGATAATTCGTAACTTCGGGTAAATTCGTATTTGTTACGTTCACTGACAGTCAAATTTGAAAGGAAATTACAATACCTATAATTTAATAGTTAGTTACTATTTCAGATTTTTGAATTTTCAGGTTTTTGGATTTTCAAACTTTGAATTTACAAATTTCCAGAATTTTCTAATTTACAAATGTACGATTTTACAAATTTACGAATGTACGAATTTACGAATGAACGCATTTACAAATTTACGAATGAACGAATGTTCGAATGTACGAATGAACGCATTTACGAATCGTGATCATAAAGAATGACCCGAAAAATGAAAAAAATAATAAACTAATGAAACGAAAATGAAAATGAACGAATTTTTTTGGCTGTGCACATGTCTAGTGCCATTCCCTGCAGATGGGTTAGGTGAGTTGTGGGGCAAGTTTTGTGCCTCCCCTTTTAGGTGGGGGGTTTGCCAAAACAGCGTGTAGCACCCCCCTGGGTATACTGGGAGCAAAGAGGGTACCTCCAGATACAGGGAGCGGACTTACATTCACAAAAAACAATGGTTAGTAGCGCTGTTGCTGGATCGAGATAGACATAGTATAAATGTCCACTGGGAATTTAGTCATAAATGGAAAAAAACGGTGTGAAAAGAATAAGAAGCAAGTGGGCAAAAAAACCTTTGTATATACTGGCTAGCAGTCCGTACTCCAGGGCAAGCCTTCAGGGAAGCATGAAGCAGGCTCCAAGTACATGAAAAAGAACTAACGGAAAAAAGCGCCTCCGGATCAGCTAGATTTATTGACTATACAAACAATTATGTCCACTTACATATGGTGAAAGGCAAGTTGAGCACAAATAATCCTCAAGTAGTGGCGTCCGCCCAGCGTTATAAGCCTGTGTAAAGAAATCCATCCATAGGAGAGAATACAGTCCCGTCCAGCAGGATAACAAGACACTGGTCACCGCCCACACCCATAACTGGCCTTCACAGTAAGGAGCACATGGAGGGCATATACATACAAGAAAAGGACAATTCCATAGCTCAACTCACCAACCAGTCTGCTGACCAACCAAATTTACCTGTCTAACCGTATGTTAAAAGCAGGGGTTTAGTTAGCACACATTTGCAAACGCATGTGAAAGCTGCAAGGCCTCGTCAAGGCACCCTGTATTACTTGCAGTCCTAACACTAAATTTATAAGTGTCTCCACAGTGGAAGCACATGCATTGAATGGATAGGTGTGAGACAGGTGAGCCTGGAGGCCGCCCTAGCCCCCTTAAAGGGACAGGACACACACTGGACACCCAGCAAGAGCAGCAAAGGCGTCCAGTGTGTCCCCGACCCAAATATACAAACGGTAACAAGACACTGGTCACCGCCCACACCCATAACTGGCCTTCACAGTAAGGAGCACATGGAGGGCATATACATACAAGAAAAGGACAATTCCATAGCTCAACTCACCAACCAGTCTGCTGACCAACCAAATTTACCTGTCTAACCATATGTTAAAAGCAGGGGTTTAGTTAGCACACATTTGCAGCAGGATATCCTGATTCTGTCCTAGGGGTTGAAACCGAGGCTTGGCTCTGGTTAGCTGTGGAATGCAGGCATCTGGCGCAGTGACATCACTAGCGGTGCAACGACGTTTCGGCGCATGCGCACTGTGTTGAACAGGCACGCGCCTTCCTCAAGCTTAGAGGACACAGGCTCCTTTGAGCCTTATATGTGCTACCGTTTGGCGCCATCTAGTGGGGACTCTGTAAAACTAACCAATTTACACAAGAGGACTCCAAACTCCAAAAGATTATGTATAGCAAATGCAAAATGACTCTAAAAATATAACTGTGTGGGGATCTAGTGATAAGGGGTACAATGAGTGAAGATCAAATTAAGAATGGTGGTGAAATAAGAGAAAAAAAGAAACAGGAAGGAAGAAAAGAGAAAAAATGTTTTGAGATAATAAATTGAAATAAAAATATATAAATGAAAAAATAAAAAAATAAATAAATACATGAAAATAAAAATAAAAAAAATATATAAATATAGAAAAAAAGGGGGGGGGGGGATAGGGGGAAAAAATATATATGGGACTGTTTAATGGGGATAAAAATAACTATATGTGAGCAATACTACGACATATACATAATATACTGAGTGTTAAAAACAACATGTATGAAACACATAAAGAAAGAATAAAATCATTCAAAATGGTTGGATCAGGATAAAAGACACCATAGCATGATCATTGGTAGGAGCATATTTTATAAAAAAGTATATGCATTAAACATTGAGCATTAAAAACATCTTTTAGTTAAAAGATGTTTTTAATGCTCAATATGGTGTCTTTTATCCTGATCCAACCATTTTGAATGATTTTATTCTTTCTTTCTGTGTTTCATACATGTTGTTTTGTTGTTTTTAATACTCAGTGTATTATGTATATGTTGTAGTATTGCTCACATATAGTTATTTTTATCCCCATTAAACAGTCCCATATATTTTTTTCCCCCTCCCCCCCCCTTTTTTTTCCTATATTTATTTATTTATTTATTATTATTTTTTTCCATAAAATTTTTATTGAAGTCAATAACAGAAAGATGGTACAAATAGAACATCAGTTACATCATACAGAAGGTTTTGTGCATTACATTCATTACATTCAGGTCATGTTATGTACCAGAGAGAAAAACCAAATGCAAAACAGTCAGGGAATCATATAAACTTATTTTTCATTAGCACATTGGTTATAGATCTAAGCATTTCTTTATGCAGATGGTCAACAACCATGTATAGGGGGGACAACACAATTACAGTACAGTACAGTAGAGACAGGAGGGCCCGGCTCGTAGAGCTTACATTCTAAAGGGAGGGGGTGGTGGTACAAAAGGTAATAGATGCGGGGAATGATTTGATGGGGGTGGCTCGGGGACAGTTTGTTAGGTGGGTGCGGGATAGGCTTCCCTGAATAAATGAGTTTTCAGGGAGCGCCTAAAAGGTGGACAGGGTAGGGGCTGATCGGACATACTGGGACAGGGAGTTCCAGAGGATGGGACAGGCTCTGGAGAAGTCCTGGAGGTGAGCATGGGAGGAGGTAACAAGGGAGCTAGAGAGCAGGAGGTCCTGGGAGGAGCAGAGGGGGCGATTTGGGTGATATCTGCAGATGAGGTTGGTGATGTAGATGGGGGCGATGTTGTGGATGGCCTTGTATGTTGTGGTTAGCATTTTGAATTTTATATGGTGGGGTAGGGGAAGCCAGTGAAGGGGTTGGCAGAGAGGGGCAGCAGTCACGGATCGATTAGTGAGGTGTATTAGTCTAGCAGCAGCATTCATAATAGACTGAAGGGGGGAGGGGCCTGTGTAAGGGTAGGCCATTAAGGAGAGAGTCGCAGTAGTCAAGGCGGGAAATAATCAAGGAGCGAATAAGTTGCTTGGTGGTGTCATTAGTCAGGAAGGGTTGAATTCTGGAGATGTTGCGGAGGTTAAGGCGGCAGGATTTAGCCAGTGATTGGATATGGGGGCTGAAGGAGAGGTCAGAGTCAAGGATTACACCCAGGACCCTGGCATGTGTGGAGGTTGTGTTGTTGATATTAATATATCAGGTACATTAAGATTATCAAGATCCGGAGTTCAAGAACGAAAAAGGGAGGGAGGGAAGAAGAAAAGGAATGAAGAGAAGAAGAAGAAAAAAAAGGGGGGGGCAGGGGGAGAAGGAGGGGCGGGAAGGGGAAGAAGGGACGAGGATAACTGTAGGAAAAAGCGAGGGGGAAGAAGACGGGGGGGGGGGAATGAATTAGCGGGGGAATAATGGTACGTCTAGTCGCCCCCCCACGATTAATTAATTGTGAGCTGAATACGTAATACATTAGTTAGTTCAATAATTAGGAATTGTCAGTTCGAAAGTATTCGGTCGTTTTAAAGTGGGTCCAGCATGCCCATACGTTCGTAAATTTTTGAATCCGCTCTTGTGAAATATGCATCAGTTCCTCCATCTCTTTTTATTTTCATTTATTCATTTATTTTTTCATTTATATATTTTTATTTCAATTTATTATTTCAAAACATTTTTTCTCTTTTCTTCCTTCCTGTTTCTTTTTTTTTCTTCTTTCTTATTTCACCATCATTCTTAATTTGATATTCACTCATTGTACCCCTTATCACTAGATCCCCATACAGTTATATTTTTAGAGTCACTTTGCATTTGCTATACATAATCTATTGGAGTTTGGAGTCCTCTTGTGTAAATTGGTTCGTTTTACAGAGTCCCCACTAGATGGCGCCAAACGGTAGCACATATAAGGCTCAAAGGAGCCTGTGTCCTCTAAGCTTGAGGAAGGCGCGTGCCTGTTCAACACAGTGCGCATGCGCCAAAACGTCGTCGCACCGCTAGTGATGTCACCGCGCCAGATGCCTGCATTCCACAGCTAACCAGAGCCAAGCCTCAGTTTCAACCCCTAGGACAGACTCAGGATATCCTGCTGGACGGGACTGTATTCTCTCCTATGGATGGATTTCTTTACACAGGCTTACAATGCTGGGCGGACGCCACTACTTGAGGATTATTTGTGCTCAACTTGCCTTTCACCATATGTAATTGACATAATTGTTTGTATATTCAATAAATTTAGCTGATCCTGATCCGGAGACGCTTTTTTCTGTTTGTTCTTTTTCATGGACTTACATTCACCCCAGGGCTGAGTCCATGGCTATAATGGGAAGTTAGAACAAATGTGGGCGCCAGTCACTTTAGGTAGTTTTCAATGCTTTAATGAAGAACTTGAAAGAAGTAGTAGTAAAGAGGTTGAGGGGAGGTTGCAGATGCCTTTTTTATAGCAGATCACTTACAGACTCCTTAGATTAAAGGAAAAAACACAGCTTTCTTCTAGCAGATCTTGAATATCTGGGTAGGCCTCTCTCACACAGATCTAGCAACCAGTGAGATGTCGGGATAAGCCTCTCTCACAGGCTTAGCAGCCAACAGATACCTGGATTAGTCTCTCTCACAAACTTGGCAGCCAGGAATGTATTACCTTGATTCGATTGTAGAACAGCGTCACAGTACCAGAACCTTTAAGCCGACCCGGCAGTACTGTGAGGCTAGGTTAGATGTAGGTGCGTCCTCCAAGTAAGTCACCAGGCCCTTCTGAGAGACCAGCCTTCATCCTGGTTCTCTCCAGCAAGGGTCCTCCCCTGGATCTCCTCAGCTTGGCTCGGCTCCTTCCAAACAGGCAAGACAGCCTAAGGACCACCTCCGGACTAGTAGGCTCCAGACAGGCTTCTGGACCTACTTGCACAGCTTGCAGCAGCCTAGCCTCGGGCCTGAAAGACCACGAGGTGAGGACTGAATAAATCACATGGCATCTGTCCAATAAATACCCCTTCCCAGAATGCACAGCGGCTAGGAACCTCCTACTGGGCTGTTTCTAGAAAAAGAATATTCATTACAGCTCAACTTAAGTGAAGTTCCACCCACTTTTACAACTCTTCCGCATCCCTCACTAAACTGTGCACTATAAACAAATTGGATATTTTTTTATTTTTTTTCTCAGCACCTACTGTAATATCTGCTGTATTAATTTTTCACTTCCTCCTCCCTGGCCGCGGCCCATCGCATCATTTCCTGTTTGCAATGCCTTCTGGGAAGGGGCGGCAACTTCATCTGAAACTGCCATTGCTATGGAAACCTGACCTGTAACCTATTACACTGCTTGTGCTGCACTGAGCATGTGCGAGATCTGCAAGGATGAGATCCAGGAAGAAATACATTCTGGCTTCAGATGCCCACACTTAAGATGGCCACGGCCTGCTGTAAGTTTATAAAATAACAAATTACTGCTATAAACTAACAAAACAGACCTTCGTTTACAGACTAACTTTACTAGAATACATTAAGCTTGTGTATTATAGGGGTGTTTTTATTTAAAAAGTATAATTTCGGCCGGATCACCACTTTAGTTGTTATTCTCACACTGTCCTGTGGTACCAGTGACACCTACTGGCAACAGTGGGAAATGCACAACCCAGTCAAATTTAGGACAGAATCAATAAACTATGTACAATCAATCTGAGCTGTTTACAGCTCAGCCAAAAACTAAATTTACAATATAGCCCCATTTTTGGGAACAGCGCATGGAGAGTTATTATTTTGTTAAAATAGCATTTGTTACTTATGTCTGTTACAGTGCCTTGAAATAGTATTCTTACCCCTTGAAATTTTCCACATTTTGTCATAATACAACCAAAATCGTAAATGTATTTTTGGGGGATTTTTATGTGATAGACGAACACAAAGTGGCACATAATTGTGAAGTTGAAGGAAAATGATAAATGGTTTTAAACATTTTTTTACAAATAAATATGTGAAAAGTGTGGTGTGCATTTGTATTCAGCCCCCTTTACTCTGATACCCCTAACTAAAATCTAGTGGAACCAAATGCCTTCAGAAGTTACCTAATTAGTAAATAGAGTCCACCTGTGTGTAATTTACTCTCAGTATAAATATAGCTGTTCTGTGAAGCCCTCAGAGATTTGTTAGAGAGCCTTAGTGAACAAACAGTATCATGAAGACCAAGGAACACACCAGACAGGTCAGGGATAAAGTTGTGGAGAAGTTTAAGCCCAGGTTCACACTGGTGCGTTTTGACATCCAATTTGACATGTCAAATCGGATGTCAAATTGGCGGCATTTGCCGGAAATTGCCATCAATGGCACCATCCTAATCAGTGCAATGCTGCATCTGCGGTGCTGCACCGATTTCAAAAAGTCGCTTTTGTACTACTTTTTGCGATTTCGGGCCGCAATTTACATTGACATCTGGGCAGAAACCTGCACAGATGTCTCTGAAAGCGCGGCCCGAACTCGGGACTGACAAGTGGGAGTGAAATCGTGTTAGTTCAGCCCAGTGTGAACCTAGGCTAAAGCCGGGTTAGGTTATAAAAAAATATCCCAAGCTTTGAACATCTCACGGAGCTCTGTTCAATCCATCATCCGAAAATGGAAAGAGTATGGCACAACTGCAAACCTACCAAGACATGGCCGTCCACCTAAACTGACCGGCCGGGCAAGGAGAGCATTCATCAGAGAAGAGCCAAGAGGTCCATGGTAACTCTGGAGGAGCTGCAGAGATCCACAGCTCAGGTGGGAGAATCTGTCCACAGGACAACTATTAGTCGTGTTCTCCACAAATCTGGTCTTTATGGAAGAGTGACAAGAAGAAAGACATTGGTGAAAGAAAGTCATAAGAAGTCCCGTTTGCAGTTTGCGAAAAGCCATGTGGGGGACACAGCAAACATGTGGAAGAAGGTGCTCTGGTCAGATGAGACCAAAATTGAACTTTTTGGCCTAAAAGTAAAACGCTATGTGTGGGGAAAACTAACACCGCACATCACCCTGAACACACCATCCCCACTGTGAAACATGGTGGTGGCAGCCTCATGTTGTGGGGATACTTTTCTCAGCAGGGACAGGGAAGCTGGTCAGAGTTGTTGGGAAGATGGATGGAGCCAAATACAGGACAATCTTAGAAGTAAACCTGTTAGAGTCTGCAAAAGACTTGAGACTGGGGTGGAGGTTCACCTTCCAGCAGGACAACGACCCTAAACATACAGCCAGAGCTACAATGGAATGGTTTAGATCGAAGCATATTCATGTGTTAGAATTGCCCAGTCAAAGTCCAGACTTAAATCCAATTGAGAATCTGTGGCAAGACCTGAAAATTGCTGTTCACAGACGCTCTCCATCCAATCTGACAGAGCTTGAGATATTTTGCAAAGAAGAATGGGCAAAAAATGTCCCTCTCTAGATGTGCAAAGCTGGTAGAGACATCCCCAAAAAGACTTGCAGCTGTAATTGCAGAGAAAGGAGGTTCTACAAAGTATTGACTCCGGGGGGCGCCATACAAATGTACCCCACACTTTTCACATATTTATTTGTAAAAAGTTTTGAAAAACATTTATCATTTTCCTTCCACATCACAATTATGTGCTACTTTGTGTTGGTCTATCACATAAAATCCCAATAAAATAAATGTAAGTTTTCTGGTTGTAGCATGACAAAATGTGGAAAATGTCAAGGGGTATGAATACTTTTTCAAGGCACTGTATATATGGGCAAGTTTATATGTTCTCTGGGTGTTCACATGTAAGTATATGGATCTGGCTATGTATATATATATATATATATGTATGTATGCACTGGAAGCCGTTATCTCTCAAAACATGTTGAGAAAGACTGGATAAACAGCAAGTGTAGACCCCCCATATCTTGAAGGGGTATCATGTAAAATGATCCAGTTCCTTTGAATTAGTTAATATGCCTTTTTAGCTATTTGTCTGTTGTATATTGTATTGTTGGAAATTTTTTTTATATTTTTTGTAATAAAATATCTTTTTAAAGAAACCAAATCAGTATTTTGTATACAAGCGGTACCATGAAAGCCCTGAATGTCTCTCACAATTGTAGCTCCATTTTTCCATGTCAATAGGACAAAGGTACAATAATCAGTAAATACTTGTAGCACATTTAACCCCCCAATTTTATGTGTGAATGAGCCCTAAGGGTGGAGCTGCCGAATGCAACTAAGGGCTCATTCACTAGTGCAGCAGGCACTGCAAATCCTCTGAAAAGCGATTCGTGTATGTTTGGCAGGTGGTCAGGAGGCAATATGTTGCCTCCACACCACTTGATTTAAACCCATGATTGCCGTGCAATGCACGCAATTGCGACGCGGTAGTACGGCAATTAGAGGTTTAAATCACTGTGCCGGTGATCTTTGACTTCTCCCATGTTGTTCAGGTAGATCTCTACCCTTTTTAAGGTTGCCTACACCTGGTTTAGGGTCCCCAAAAATAAAGAAAAACAGAGCGCAGGGCTCGCATAGTGTAAAATCCTGGGTGGTACTTTATTAAAAACATGCTAAAAGGTATACAAAACAATTGGCGTCTCGCTGTTTAAGGAACTATGATTCCCACAATGCAATGTGGGACCGTACATACATGTTGACAACTTACGGTTTCGCCCTACATATATTTTGTCAAAATTAACGTCATCAGGAGCCCCGAAGAAGCTTTCTAATTCTGAGATTTGAATGGATGTAAAGAAGAGAAGGCTGCAGACAAACAGGTACATGTAGGAGGATTTGTTTCATCTCCGTGTATCACCTATGACCAGTCACCTCACTGGGTATATGTGAGGGTTTACAACCATGTTAAGATAAATTTGCTTTGCATGAAGACCATTTAGTGTTTTAGGAGGATATATTGGTTTCTGGATGACCAGCGGGAAGTTAATTTCTTTTCCTCAGATTCTAAAGCAGATGTCAATCTCTCAGAAGAAGACGCTTTGTGAAAAATTCACTACCTGCTTCAAGAATGGAAATGTAAAGGGTGCAGTACAACTTAGTTATTTGGTCTTTGTGCAGTTCCTTTTTAGAACACAAGGTGGCAGGATTGATCCGAGACTTTTTGAATAATGCTGATGGCACAAATGAAGAAAAGAAGTCACGTGACTGCACCGAAGAATGGAATGCAGCTGCTAAATTTCATCACTTACTAGCATGCTAGGTTCACACTCCCTGATTTAGAGCAATGTACCTCTGTCCCTACAGTATTTCCCCCTCATTTGTCCCTTATTTTGGTCTGATCTATATACAATTCACTTTTTATCTATCAAAAAAGTGTTTCCCAGAGCTAAACCTTTCATCTGATTTCTAAATTGCTGCATTTGTAAATTCCAAAAGCCAATATAAAGGAATAGTAGTGGTAAAAAAAGCACTTGTGTGTTTAACCAATCTTGTTTTTTTTTTTTTTACTTTAAGGGGCATGGCCATGGGTGTGTCCTATGCCTGCATACTTTTGCTGATAGGTCTCCCTCATTCCCATCTCAAAAAGTTGGGAAGTATGAAATTCTTGTGAACAGGGAGTCCATCTGAGTGCTGTTATGAAGAAGGGGATATTTTAGGAGCTTTGATTGCTGATGATAATCTCACTGCAAGTAATGCTGATGTCCCAGAATTAGGGATGAGCCGAACACCCTCGGATTCGGTTCGCAGCAGAACAGGCAAAAAATTTGTCCGAACACGCGAACACCGTTAAAGTCTATGGGACACGAACATGAATAATCAAAAGTGCTAATTTTAAGGGTTAATATGCAAGTTATTGTCATAAAAATGTTTGGGGACCCGGGTCCTGCCCCAGGGGACATGTATCAATGCAACAAAAAGTTTTAAAAACGGCCGTTTTTTCAGGAGCAGTGATTTTAATAATGCTTAAAGTGAAACAATAAAAGTGAAATATTCCTTTAACTTTCGTACCTGGGGGGTGTCTATAGTATACCTGTAAAGTGGCGCATGTTTCCCGTGTTTACAACAGTCCGAGAGCAAAATGACATTTCTAAAGGAAAAAAAGTCATTTAAAAGTACTTGCGGCAATTAATGAATTGTCGGTCCCGGCAATACACATAAAAGTCATTGAAAAAAACGGCATGGGATTCCCTCACAGTCCAATACCAGGCCCTTTGGGTCTGGTATGAATATTAGGGGAACCCTGAACCTAAATTTAAAAAAAAAATGGCGTGGGGGTCCCCCCAAATTCCATGCCAGGCCCTTCAGGTCTGGTATGGATATTAAGGGAAACCCCGCACCAAAATTTAAAAAAAAAATGGCGTGGGGGTCCCCCTCAAAATCCATACCAGACCTGATATGGATATTAAGGGGAACCCATCGCCAAAATTTAAAAAAAAATGGTGTGGTGGTCCCCCCAAAAATCCATACCAGACCCTTATCCGAGCACGCAACCTGGCAGGCCGTAGGAAAAGAGGGGGGGGTGAGAGAGTGCCCCCTTCTGAACCGTACCAGGCCACATGCCCTCAACATGGGGAGGGTGCTTTGGGGTAGCCCCTCAAAGCACTTTGTCCCCATGTTGATAGGGACAAGAGCCTCATCCCCACAACCCTTGGCCGGTGGTTGTGGGGGTCTGCGGGCGGGGGGCTTATCGAAATCTGGAAGCCCCCTTTAACAAGGGGACCCCCAGATCCCGGCCTCGCCCCCTGTGTGAAACTGGGTAACAGGGTACAAATGTACCCCTACCATTTCACAAAAAAAGTGTCAAAATGGTAAAAATGACAAGACAGCTTGGGACAAGTCCTTTATTAAAAAATAAAAATGTCCCATGAAGTCTTCTTCTTCTTCTCTTGCTCCGCCGATGGATCAAAAAAGAAAAAAAAAGCCGCAACGACCTGCCTCCATGGGAGGCACCCGCCGTATGACGCGTCCTCGCAGGTGACAGTTCTTTTACAACTGAGGGCGGGACCACATAGGGACGTCCCCGGGTGACCCCGCCCCCTTCTAACGAACGGGGGCATCCCTATGGCTTCCCCGTAGCGTCAGAGGGGGCGGGGTCACCCGGTGACGTAAGGGCCTGGTATGGAATTTGGGGGGACCCCCACGCAATTTTTTTTTTACATTTTGGTTCAGGGGTTGACCTTAATATTCATACCAGACCCAAAGGGCCTGGTAATGCCCTGTGGGGGAATCCCATGCCGTTTTTTTTAATGACTTTTATGTGTATTGCCGGGACCGACAATTCATTAATAGCCGCGAGTACTTTTAAATTACTTTTTTTCCTTTAGAAATGTCATTTTGTGCAGGGACTGTTGTAAACACGGGAAACATGCGCCACTTTACAGGCATACTATAGACACCCCCCATGTACGAAATTTAAAGGAATATTTCACTTTTATTGTTTCACTTTAAGCATCATTAAAATCACTGCTCCTGAAAAAAGGGCAGTTTTTAAAACTTTTATTTACATTCATACATGTCCCCTGGGGAAGGGCCCAGGTTCCCAAACACTTTTTGATTTCTCGACCCGAACATAAAGCTCATCCCTACCCAGAATTAATAAGTAATCCTGGGGCAGGTTGTTTCTATGGAGGCATCTGATTGGTATACTCTGCTGCTTGTAAACCCTTACATATATCCAGTGAAGTGGCTGTACACATTCTGGACTTTGAACAGCCACCTCCGTCTCTCACCCTCCACTTCCACTCCCCACTGTCACTTGTGTAAAAAAAAAAAATCTCCCTGCATGGCGTGCCATCTACACAGGGAGGTACTAGAGCCAGGCCAGGTAGGAGAGAGAGATGCAAGGAAGCTTTGGAATGAGGAATTGGGGTTTCACACTCTGTACACAGCACACCCCTGAACTCTGTACATAGTGAACCCCTGAACTCTGTACATAGTGCACCTCTAAACCCTGCATTCTGTACATAGCGCAACCCTGAACTCTGTATGTAGCACACTCCTGAACTCTTCACTCTGTATGTAGAGCACCCCTAAACCCTGCATTCTATACACAATGCACCCCTAAACCCTGCATTCTGTACACATCGCACCCCTAAATCCTGTACTTTGTATGTAACGCATTCTTAAACCTCTGCACTTTGTACATAGCACACCCTGAACGCTGTACGTACCGCACCCCTAAATCCTGCATTCTGTACATAGTGCACCCCTGAACCCTGCACTCTGTACACAGCGCACCCCTGAACTCTGCACTCTGTGTGTATTGTACCCCTAAACCCTGCAGTTTGTACGTAGCATACCCCTAAACTCTGTACTCTGTACATAGCACACCCCTAAACCCTTCATCCTGTACATAGTGCACCCCAGAACTCTGCACTCTGTACCCAGCATACCTCTAAACCCTGCATTTTGTACATAGCACATACCTAAACTCTGCACTCTGTACTTAGCGCACTCTTGAACCCTGCACTTTGTACATAGTGCACCCCTAACGCTGCACTCTGCATGTAGCATACCCCTGAACTCTGTACTCTGCATGTAGCATACCCCTGAACTCTGCACTTTTTCTTTATTGTATATGTGTGGCAGTGCACCACAATGCCCTTTAAAGCGGAGTTCCACTGCAAAAAAAAAAATTTAAAGTCAGCAGCTATAAATGCTGCTGACTCTTAATATTAGGACACTTACCTGTCCAGGGCGCCCGCATTATCCTCACCCGAAACCGATCTGTCCCTGCAGGCGCTGGCATCTTCAGTAAGGGAATCAGGAAGTGAAGCCTTGCGGCTTCACAGCCTGGTTCCCTACTGCGCATGCGCAAGTCACGCTGCACGATCTGAATGGTCCTGTGACCTGTGGGACTTCTGGGACCTGTGTGTCTCCCAGAAGACAGCAGGGGGGGTGGGGACAGAGGAGTGGCCGGACATGCGGACATGGCATAGATCGCTGTGGAATCGGTGGCGATCTTTCGCTTGAAGTGGGAGCAAATACCTGTATTAGACAGGTATCTGCTCCCCCTCCCCCCTGAAAGGTGCCAAATGTGACACCGGGGGGGGGGGGGGGAAGCGGAAGTTCCATTTTTGGGTGGAACTCTGCTCTAAGTATTAAGATGAGGCTAGGGTTTCTACTAAAGCCCAACTTCAGCCAAAGCTTTTATACATAACACACTCCTAAACCCTGCACTCTGTACATAGCACACCCCAGATACTTTCAGGGCAACCATACTGCTGATGCGGTCCATGCTGAAATTGAGTTTGACACCCCTGGGCTAGATAAAACTGGACATTCTCCGGGCAGGAAATGAGGCGGGCTCTATCTTGCTTGCTGCAGCTTCTAGTGCACATTGTGAGAAGCTCACAGTGTGCAGTGAAATCAGAGCAAGCCATTTCAGTCCAGGAGAGGAGCCGGTACAACTGTGCAAGACTGAAGGGAAGGCCGGAGGTCAGATTCTTTGAAACAACGCATTGCAGGTTGAAGTCCCCCTTTAAACCATTTCTGACGCAGGCTCGTTCGGTCTGCAGGATCGCCTCTTCTCTTGAGACCGCCGAACGGCGGCGGGATAAAATAGTTTTCATAAAAACACAATCTGCAAACATTTATCATCCTGGGCTTTCCTCTGCCCGAGCAGCATCTGCCATCACAAGATCCGCCGAGCTGGAAGCGGACTCCAGCGCCATCAACAGACAGCGGCTAACGACGGCTCCAGCTGTTTAGCGCCGGGGCTGATTGGGGAGGAGGGGGGGTACCGCCATAGTTTTGGAGACAGGCAGGAATCACCAGAAGCAGCACATTCATCGCCCTCAGGAAAGTCCACACACTGTTTGTAAAACGCGACCATCTGTTTTTTTGTCATTTACGAGCCCGCGTCTCCCACTCCCTCCGCGCGGCGGAACAGATGGGGGCTCATTTCCCGTTTCTTCTTTAAACCTGAATTTAGCATTTTTACACTTAACCCCGTCCATGCTGGAGAGGAGGAGAAAAAATAAACTTCTTTTATTGGAAAGATAAAAACCATACATCATCTTCTGGCACTAAAACTCCGCCAATGCCTTGGGACTCGCCGGATATAATGACGTTTTTGTTTCTGGGATGAGATGGCCTGGTAAAAAAAAAAATAAAGTAACATTGTATATCAATTGTCATATCAGAAATCTTATTGGATCATTTCCTCCTACACAACCACAGCAAAAGAAAGATAAATGCTTTGCTGACCTCCCAGGATGTGCCTGGGACAAGGGGTGGGCAGGAGGTATGGTTGCCCTGGGCACTGTGGTATCATGTGTGGTGGGGGGGTGCTGCAAGGAGATTGGGGGGAGGGGGGGTTTGGGGGCTGCAGGGGGTAAGACTTTTTCTAGAAGGGGAGATTTGGGGGGGGGGTAAGGAGTGATGATTTAGAGGCATTAGTGTTGGAAGGGGGGATGGGGAAGAGGATTTGTACTCAGAGGGGGGATTTGGTTGGTTTGTGTTAGAAGAGGTGAAATGGTAGGAGAGGGATGGGGGGGGCAAAGATTTTTGTTGGGAGGGGGCAGGGGTGTCAGGAGGGGGTGGCTAGACGTGGCTGAAGCCCCGAATGTGCCCCCGAAAAGCCCAGAGCCTCAGGCATGCAGCTCACAATTGAAAGCCCTGAGCGGCGAGCGCCAGGACCGATCTGATCCCGAGCACCGCCGAGTTTGGCCAAGTGCCATAGCAGGTCCCGCCTTCTGGAGCCTGCAACGCCTATGATGGACGTTCCCCTGGTCCAATGCTTGGACCGCGGGACATGTGACGTCCATCATAGGCACTGCAGGCTCCAGAAGGCGGGAATTACGATGCGGCCGCCGCGCCATATCCCCACTCTGCGCTCGGGCGAGCCCCTCTCCTCTCCTCCTCGGGTCCTCCTCCTCCTCTGACTGACTGCCTGGCTGCTGTGACACCGCACACCACAGCTGAGGTAGGTCAGACAGTGTATGTAAATGTCAGTGTATGTGGGTCAGGTAGGTCACTGTATGTAAATGTCAGTGTAGGTAGGTCAGTTTATGTAAGTCAGTGTAGGTAGGTCACTACCATCAGTGTATGTAGGTCAGTGTAGGTAGGTCATTGCCATCAGTGTATGTAGGTCAGTGTAGGTAGGTCAGTGAAGGTAGGTCACTATCATCAGTATATGTAGGTCAGTGTATGTAGGTCAGTGTAGGTAGGTCAGTGTAGGTAGGTCAGTGTATGTAGGTTAGTGTAGGTAGGTCAGTGTAGGTAGGTCACTACCATCAGTGTAGGTAGGTCAGTGTAGGTAGGGCAGTGTATGTAGGTCAGGTAGGTCACGGCCCAGTACAACCCCCCCCCCCCCATTTCCGGCCTTGGACTTCGGGCTGAAGCCCCTGGTCTTTTTGCCACCTTGCAACGCCCCCGGGTGGCTAAGCATTAGCAGAGCTGAGTAATGGTTCAGCGCTGTAATGCCTGTGATAAGGGGTGTGGCCATTACTCAGCTCTGCCAGCCTGGAGCACTGGAAGAGTTGAGTAATGGTTCAGCGCTATAATGCCTGTGATAAGGGGTGTGGCCATTACTCAGCTCTGCCAGCCTAGAGCACTAGCAGAGCTGAGTAATGGTTCAGTGCTGTAATGCCTGTGATAAGGGGTGGGGCCATTACTAAGCTCTGCCAGCCTAGAGCACTAGCAGAGCTGAGTAATGGTTCAGTGCTGTAATGCCTGTGATAAGGGGTGGGGCCATTACTAAGCTCTGCCAGCCTAGAGCACTAGCAGAGCTGAGTAATGGTTCAGTGCTGTAATGCCTGTGATAAGGGGTGTGGCCATTACTCAGCTTTGCCAGCCTAGAGCACTGGCAGAGCTGAGTAATGGTTCAGTGCTGTAATGCCTGTGATAAGGGGTGTGGCCATTACTCAGCTCTGCCAGCCTAGAGCACTGGAAGAGCTGAGTAATGGTTCAGCGCTGTAATGCCTGTGATAAGGGGTGTGGCCATTACTCAGCTCTGCCAGCCTAGAGCACTGGCAGAGCTGAGTAATGGTTCAGTGCTGTAATGCCTGTGATAAGGGGTGGGGCCATTACTCAGCTTTGCCAGCCTAGAGCACTGGCAGAGCTGAGTAATGGTTCAGTGCTGTAATGCCTGTGATAAGGGGTGTGGGCAATACTCAGTGCTGCCAGCACAAAGTACGGGCAGAGCTGAGTAATGGTTGTAGAACTTTGCCGGGTCGTGCCAGTGCAGAGTTTAAATAACAATTTTGAGTCCTCACCAGCGGATTCTACATATTTTAAGCCCCAATGAAGGGGACAATGTGTGGTCCCCGAAACGCATTGGATGTAGCACCTATTATACGTGTTGAATAAAATCAAATTTTGGGCTCTAACACTTTAGTGTGGCACCTCGATCTTCAGACTCAAATATTCCTTCCCAGGGTTACTGGGACAGCTCCTCGAATTGGATCCCTGGGTGCAGCCCACTTATCACCCAGACGCCCCGTTGGGCATCAGATTGCAGTGCGCTCAGAATTAGCAATTTCAGGTCCAGAAGAGGAGCCTGTACAAGCCTGAAGGGAAGGTCGGAGTTCAGCTTTAATTTCCCCCACATATTTTCATATGCTTAGATATCACAGTCGTTTTGTATGTGACAGATTTGCTGTACCGTATTTCCGTTATGGTATTATATCTACAGATTTGAAGGTTCTCCCACTAGTGATCATCTGTTTACCAGTCAGTCTCAGTGATAAACAACTACTGGGGTCAACAACTGCTGGAACTTTTTCACTTTTTCCCGGAACTCGGCTCTGATAGACAACACGAGATCTAATTAAAATCTGTTTCTAATATCTCGGTATACGGAGCTCCATTAGGATACATATTCAGTTATATGATGAAGATGATGAAGATGAATGCCAGTCCAAGGAGCCCCCCCATACTGTGCGCCCCAACTCTGTTCTAGAGGATCACTCACATATATCAATGAATGTAATTATACACCAATGTGTGGTTAGTGCCCCTTTAAGGCTCCGGGACGCTCCATTGCCATATATAAGCAGACACAGATGTGCTGATGATTGGATCCACATTTCCCGTCTGGAATTAAAGGGCTCCATTTATTTTCATTCCACAGAAAACCGCTCCATGCAGAACTGGCTGTGACTTTCCTGTTCTGGAATATTGTGTTCCAAGCCGGATACCCATCAGAGGAGGGTCAGCACTGCCAACGTTCATATACTAGAAGTCATTTAAAGTCGATCTACCTTTAGATATTCATTTCATGTTAGGTGCTAAGTAATGTGTAAGTATAGTCATTATTATCTCTTCCAGAGATCACAGTACTTCCCTGACAATGCTTTTCTCTCCAGAAGGACGGCGCCATCTTTGCTCAGGCATCATTCAGGGGTTGAGCCACTCACATACCTCACATCTTTTTGAGATGGGAATGAGGGACACCTATCAGCAAAAGTATGCAGGCAAAGGACACACCCCTTGCCACGCCCCCTTAAAGGAGTATTGTACAAAAAAACAAGATTGGTTAAACCCGCAAGTGCTTTTTTTTTCACCACTACTATTCCTTTATATTGGCTTTTGGAATTTACAAATGCAGCAATTTAGAAATCAGATGAAAGGTTTAGCTCTGAGAAACACTTTTTCATAGATAAAAGGTGCATTTTATATACAACTATATAGATCAGACCAAAATGAGGGACAGATGAGGGGCAAAGAGGGACAGAGGGACATTGCTCCAAATCAGGGACAGTTGGGAGCTATGCACTCATCTTGTAACTCGGTACAAATTTACAATGTTGTAGCTTAGACGTACACTACATTTTCCAAAAGTATTTGGATGCCTGCCTTTACATGCACATGAACTTTAACCACATCCGGACCGCCCGCCGTCATTATACGTCGGTACTTTGGCGTTAAATACCGGGGTTATGGCAGAAGATAGCTGCCATAACCCCCCCCGGTATTTTCTTAAACGGCGGGCATTCCGCTTTAAGATAAAAGTGGTCTCTGTAGCGTATTCGCCGCAAAATCACTTTTATCGGTGGCGGGAGAGGTGCCTGCCCCCCCTCCCACCATGTTCCGGTCTCCTCCGATGCTTACCAGAGCCATCGGTAGCGGCGGAGACCATCCGATCCTTTCCCCTGCTTGGCACTAAGTCGAGTGAGGGAAAGATGGCCCCCTACTCAACTCAATGCCGTTGGATGACGGAAGCCACTTTAAACGTCACTTCCGCCCAACGGTCTTAAAGGGACATTTTATTTTGTTTTATTTTTTATTGCATTTAAGTGTAAATGTGAGATCTGAGGTCTTTTTGACCCCAAATCTCATATTTAAGAGGTCCTGTCATGCTTTTTTTTCTATTACAAAGGATGTTTATATTCTTTGTAATAGGAATAAAAGTGATCCAAAAAAATATTTTTAATGGGACAGTGTTAAAAAAAAAAAAAGTAAAAAAAATAGTAAAAAAAAAAAGATTGAAAGTCCCAGAGTGCTTGTGCGCAGAAGCGAATGCATACATAAGTCGTACCCACATATGTAAACGGTGTTCAAACCACACATATGAGGTATCGCTGGCGATAGTTAGAGTGAGAACAATAATTCTAGCAAAAGACCTTCTCTGTATCTCCAAACTGGTAACCTGTAGAAATTTTCAAACGCCGCCAACTGAGATTTTTTAAGAGATTTCAAAGTTTGTCGCCATTCAATGAGCGGGTGCAATTTTGAAGCAGGACTTGTTGGGTATCGATTCACTCGGCGTAACATTATCTTTCATAATTAAAAAAAATTGGGCTAATTTTACCGTTTTCTTATTTTATTATCAAAAAAGTATATTTTTTCCAAAAAAATTGCGTTTGTAAGACCGCTGTGCAAATAAGGTTTGACATAAAGTATTGCAACGACTGCCATTTTATTCTCTAGGGTGTCTGAAAAAGAAAAAAAAAATAACGTTTGGGGGTTCTAAGTATTTTTAAGTGACAGCTGATCTCCATAGTGCTTCTTATGCCCCGTACACACGATCAGAAATTCCGCCAGCAAAAGTCGGATGTGAGCTTTTGGTCAGAAATTGCGACCGTGTGTACGCTCCATCGGACTTTTGCTGGCGGACTTCCAGCCAGCAAAAGATTGAGAGCAGGTTCTCTATTTTTCAGTTGGAAAAAGTTCCTATACGAAAATGCGTTAGTCTGTATGCAATTTGGACGTGCAAAAAATCACGCATGCTTGGAAACAATTCAACGCATGCTCGGAAGCATTGAACTTCATTTTCTCGGCTCGTCGTAGTGTTGTACGTCACCGCGTTCTTGACGGTCGAAAGTTCAGAGAACTTATGTGTGATCGTGTGTATGCACGGCAAGCTTGAGCGGAATCCCGTCGGAAAAACCATCCAAGTTTTTCCTGATGAAATTTCTGATAGTGTGTATGGGGCATTAGAGATAGAGCGAGATCGGGATGTCAGACTGCCCATTGGGCCCCAGATTGCTTCAAGACACGGAGCGAGACCAGGATGTCAAAGTGACAGCTGAGCCCCACAGCACCCCTAAGACCCCTTTCACACCGGGGCGGTTTGCAGGTACTATTGCGCTAAAAATAGCGCCTGCAAACCGACCCGAAACAGCCGCAGCTGTGTCTCCAGTGTGAAAGCCCCGAGGGCTTTCACACTGGAGCGGTGCGCTGGCAGGACGGGAAAAAAAGTCCTGCTAGCAGCATCTTCGGAGCGGAGTATATACCGCTCCTTCACTGCTCCTGCCCATTGAAATCAATGGGGCAGCGCTGCTATATCGCCGGCAAAGCGCCTCTGCAGAGGCGCTTTGCGGTGGTTTTTAACTCTTTCTTGTCCGCTAGCGGGGGGTAAAACCAACCCGCTAACGACCGAATACTGCCGCTAAAACGACGGTAAAGCGCCGCTAATGATAGCGACGCTTTACCACCGACACACCTCCTGCCCCAGTGTGAAAGGGGCCTAAGACACAGAGAGGGACCAAGAAGTCAGTGACAGCTGTGCCCTGTGGTCAGTAGTGTATTTAGGTTTTGTGCTGCCCTAGGCCTGACTAAACGTGTGCACCCTTTAATTTAAATATGACCCACCCCTTCCTGTTAAGGCCACACCCCTTGCTGTTTAAGACCTGCCCTGAAATTTTTTTAGTGGGGACACTAGTTCTGAGGGCCTGCAGTGGGGGGGGGGCGACAATGGATTTCCTTAATTTGCATAGATTTCCTCTCACTTCCTGTTTGGCTATGGGGCAGGAAGTGAAGGGAAATCTCTACAATGGGACAAAGATGGTAAAAAATAAGCTGACAGGGGTTATAACCCTCCTTTACTGTTTCCAAAATGAAAAAAGAAAGTGTTGCCTATAGTTCTACTTTAAGCACAAATTTCTGATAATTTTATGGAGAGGACTAAGAAGATATAACTATGCCAATGGTGCAGCAGAAAACATAGAGCACAGTGAGGAAGGTTTGTGGTCCAGGATGAGAGGACAGTCAAAATTAGAAGCGGCGCCCCCCCCCCCCCCCCCACAGACACACACACACACAGTTGCGGCATGCCGGCCGCCCGCATACTGGAAGCAGTGCGGCCGCTTTATGGGGGTGCTAGACCCCAAATTACAGGGAGGGACACGACTTTCAAAATGACAGCTGAGCCCCGGAGTGCATGTAAAACAGAGTTGGACACGGCAGTGTTTCTAAAGCGGAACTGGGCCTGGCCGTTCTCCTAAAACACATCGGGAACTGGCTGTCAAGCTGACACCTGAGCCCACAGATGACACCCAGAGAACTCTTCCAGTAACCTGCTGAACTCTCACTTTGGCAGTCAGGTCCTGTTCTGTGTATCTGGAGCCAGGCGGAGGCTCTTTTCTGAATATGGCTGCAGCTGAACGTTGTCAGCGATGCCAGGGCCGCGTCGTATTTGCGTTGCTCATGCCGTCTAGAAAACCTTGGTAGGAAATCGTGCCCTTTGTACAGGAATTGCTCCTCGTAATCTGACTTGCATACAATGACCTCCTCTACGCGTTCCACACCCCCCTCTCAGTAATCCTTCTGTATTTTGCATGTGACAGGCTGTATCAATATTTGTTTTCTCCATCTGTTCTCAGTGTTCATTGTCACAGAGAACTCCTCCACACTCCGCATTCCGGAATCCTGAGCACAATGGCTGGCGCTGAGTCCCCAATCCTCCTCACTCTGCTCATTCCTCTCATGCTAATTATCTCAGCTCAGATCAACGGGAACCATGAAACTTGAAATTCAGGAAAAGTTTCTGCCATGTGTAAGAAGCTAATACACATACAGACTACATGGCGTGCTCATGGACTCTGCCCAATATGGGCTTCGGGGGTCCATACACACTATATGTTGTGTTAACGCGTTTTTGTGCATTAAGGGGCGCTGTGTCAAAACTTTTGCAAGCAAAGTGCAATGTCCTCTCATTAGTTTGACCCCCTTGCACCGGAGTATCTTGGGAGCTCGAAATTTTGGGGGGGCGCAAACAAACTGAGAAATTCTGAAAACTACTGAAAAAACCATCAATTGCAGCCTCACTGTGCCCATCAAATGCCGCCACTGTGCCCATCAAATGCCGCCACTGTGCCCATTAAATGCAGCCACTGTGCCCATTAAATGCAGCCACTGTGCCCATCAATTGCAGCCACTGTGCCCATCAATTGCAGCCACTGTGCCCATCAATTGCAGCCACTGTGCCCATCAATTGCAGCCACTGTGCCCATCAAATGCCGCCACTGTGCCATTAAATGCAGCCACTGTGCCCATCAATTGCAGCCACTGTGCCCATCAAATACAGCCACTATGCCCATCAATTGCAGCCACTGTGCCATCAAACGCAGCCACTGTGCCATCAAACGCAGCCACTGTGCCATCAAATGCAGCCACTGTGCCATCAATTGCAGCCACTCTGCCATCAAATGAAGCCACTGTGCCATCAATTGTAGTCACTCTGCCATCAAACACGGTCACTGTGCCATCAAATGCAGCCACTGTGCCATCCAGTGCTGCCATTGTGCCCCATCAAGTGCCGCCATTGTGCCCCATCAAATGCTGCCATTGTACCCCATCAAGTGCCGCCATTGTGCCCATCAAATGCTGCCACTGTGCCCATCAAATGTCGCCATTGTGCCTCATCAAATGCAGCCACTGTGACCCCCGCCTGCCCACTGTCTGACCGGCACTTACCCAATCTTGGTGGCGGGTCAGGCAGCAGCGAGCTGTGTCCTCCGGGTGTCTCTTCTTGCTAGACATCTAATAGCAGCACCTGTCCTTTCAGCCAATCAAGTTATGGGTATCAGACCCGCGCTACCTGATTGGCGGAGAGGCGGTTCAGTGTTAGAAAAGTTATTCATTTGCTTTTCTAACACACCTGGGTGGGTTCCGAGCGCAATGCTCCGAGCTCCGAGCCCACCTCTTATTGAAGTCTATTAGAGCCTATGGCTCTACTCAGGTGCTTCATAAATACACCCCCGCCACTGTAATTCAAGCGCCCGGCGTCCGAAAAGGGGCTGGACACTTGAATAGGGGTTGGCGGTGGCGGCTATGGATAGATTCATGCAATGCATGAATCTATCAATTCTACATAGAGGGGGGTGGCTGGAGAGAGGGGGCGGCGCCCTTAATGGAGGGGGTCACCACAGGGAGACGGGATCCTTAGCTTTCCCATGATCTTTCCAGAAGGTCCGTGACTTCCTCTGGGTCAGCTGAGGGTGAACACTTCTGTTTATAAAGGTTTTCTATTATTGGTTGAACTCTATTGACTTTTGTCTTCTTACAGACTGACTAAGGCTCCGTTCATAGCGAGAGCCTCGTGTTTTCACGTTCTTTTTTTTTTTTTTTTGCACGTTTTTGGCATGACATGTGGGGCAGCCTATTCACTTGCCATAACTTTATGACCATCCACCTAATATTGATGTAGGTCCCTCTACTGCCACCAAAACAGTCCTGACCCGTCAAGGAATGGACTCCACTAGACCTCTGAAGGTATGCTGTGTTATCTGGCACCAAGCCAACACTAGAAGATCCTTTAACCACTTCAGCCGCGGATGGTTCACCCCCCTTCATAACCAGGCCATTTTTTTTGTGATTCGGCACTGCGTTACTTTAACTGACAATTGCGCGGTTGTGCAACGCTGTACCCAAATAAAATTGATGTCCTTTTTTTTCCCACAAATTGCAGTATTTGACTCTGTGGTTTTTATTTTTTGCGCTATAAATAAAAAATGACCGAGAATTTTGAAAAAAAACCCCACTATTTTTTAATTTCTGCTATAAAACATACCCAATAATAAAATGTCAAAAATCAAATTTCTTCATCAATTTAGGCCACTATGTAATCTGCTACATATTTTTGGTTAAAAAAAATCCCAATAAGCGTATATTGATTGGTTTGCGCAAACGTTATCGCGTCTACAAACTATGGGATAGATTTATGGTATTTTTATTTATTTTATTTTTTTTTCTAGTAATGACGGCGATCAGCGATTTTTAGTGGGACTGCAATATTGCGGCAGACAAAATCGGACACTAAGTGACGCTTTTTCGGGGACCAGTGACACCAATACAGTGATCAGTGCTAAAAAAAAAAAAAAAAAGCACTGTCACTGCACTAATGACACTGGCAGGGAAGGGGTTAACATCAGGGGCGATCAAAGGGTTAAATGTGTCCCTAGGGAGTGTCCCTAAGGTGGCACTGATGGGCACTGATAGGCGGCACTGAAGGGCACTGTTAGGTGGCATGGGTGAGCACTAATAGGTGGCACTGGTAGGTGACACTGATAGGCAGCACTGATGCTGAGGCACTGATGGGCACTGATTGGCAGCACTGATAGGCACAGATTGGTGGCACTGGTGGACACTGGTAGGTGGCACTGATGGGCACTGCTTAGCAGCAGTGGGTCTGGAGTGTGTGGTGACCGATGTCCCAGTTACTCCAGATGGTAATCAGCTTTTTTTTTTTTTTCTCCTCGCGCTATCAGCGCGAGGAGAAAAAAAAGCAGATTACCAGCTCTGATTACGTCACGTGATCAGCTGTCATTGGTTGACAGCTGATCATGTGGTAAGGAGCCGGAATCGACCCCTTACTCCGATCTGTGATCAGCCGAGTCTTATTGACTCGCTGATCACAGAGCGAGCTGCGCGCACTCCGCAGGGCCACTTGGTGCTAGGAACCCCACATTTGGTGTGCAAACCCAGTGGAACTAGCACTACAACATATCCAAAACTGGGGTTATTAGCACCAAGTGGCCCCGAGATACGGGGCCCCAAATTCGGTTCGTAAAATGTCATTCTCTGCTGCAGAAAAGTGCTTTACATTTTCTGAACCGACTTTGGGGCCCTGTATCTCAGGGCCACTTGGATCTAGGAACCACAGCTTTGGATATGTTGTAGTGCTATTTCCACTGGGTCTGCACACCAAATTTGGGGTTCCTAGTACCAAATGGCCCCAAGATATGGGGCCCCAAATTCGGTCAACTGTGTCCACCTGCAGCAATGTCATTTCAGGACCCTTTGGGTCCAGAGACCCCAAATTTTGGCTGCAGCTCGGGGGCATCTAGGAACCCTTAACTACCGAGTTTGAAGTTCGGGGGACCTATGGCTGCAAATGGGCACAGTGAGGCTGCAAATGGGCATTGTTGACCCTCTTTTCCACTTACAGTAGCTGCGCATTTCTCACCCTCGTCTTATACTCCAGTCAATAAGTTTTCCCAGTTTTTTGTGGTAAAATTATGTGCCTCGGCTTATATTCGGGTCGACTTATACTTGAGTATATACGGTACTCGCCTGAGATCGAAGCCCCTGCTGCGATGCCCGTACACCGCTCCGACGGCCGGCATCACTCCCAGGGGTTATTTTCGGGTATCGCAGGTCCGGCACTGTGATTGGCTGGAGCCGCGATTATGTCACTCCCGCGCATGCGCTCGGAAGCCGCCAGTAACGGCACAGTCTCACTGAAGCAACGGCACGTACCTACCATTGCTTCAGTTTGCTTCGGTGCGCATGTGCCGATGATGTCGGTACATGGAAATACAGGGGATATCTCCTAAACTGTGCAGGTTTAGGAGATATCCGGGGTGGCTACAGCTAAGCTAATTTTTCTCCTTCATTGATGTGCGCTGATGAGGCTGCACTGATAGGCACTGATAAGGTGGCACTGAAGGGCACTGTTAGGTGGCATGGGTGAGCACTAATAGGTGGCACTGGTAGGTGACACTGATAGGCAGCACTGATGCTGAGGCACTGATGGGCACTGATTGGCAGCACTGATAGGCACAGATTGGTGGCACTGGTGGGCGCTGGTAGGTGGCACTGATGGGCACTGCTTAGCAGCAGTGGGTCTGGAGTGTGTGGTGACCGATGTCCCAGTTACTCCAGATGGTAATCAGCTTTTTTTTTTTTTTCTCCTCGCGCTATCAGCGCGAGGAGAAAAAAAAGCAGATTACCAGCTCTGATTACGTCACGTGATCAGCTGTCATTGGTTGACAGCTGATCATGTGGTAAGGAGCCGGAATCGACCCCTTACTCCGATCTGTGATCAGCCGAGTCTTATTGACTCGCTGATCACAGAGCGAGCTGCGCGCACTCCGCAGGGCCACTTGGTGCTAGGAACCCCACATTTGGTGTGCAAACCCAGTGGAACTAGCACTACAACATATCCAAAACTGGGGTTATTAGCACCAAGTGGCCCCGAGATACGGGGCCCCAAATTCGGTTCGTAAAATGTCATTCTCTGCTGCAGAAAAGTGCTTTACATTTTCTGAACCGACTTTGGGGCCCTGTATCTCAGGGCCACTTGGATCTAGGAACCACAGCTTTGGATATGTTGTAGTGCTATTTCCACTGGGTCTGCACACCAAATTTGGGGTTCCTAGTACCAAATGGCCCCAAGATATGGGGCCCCAAATTCGGTCAACTGTGTCCACCTGCAGCAATGTCATTTCAGGACCCTTTGGGTCCAGAGACCCCAAATTTTGGCTGCAGCTCGGGGGCATCTAGGAACCCTTAACTACCGAGTTTGAAGTTCGGGGGACCTATGGCTGCAAATGGGCACAGTGAGGCTGCAAATGGGCATTGTTGACCCTCTTTTCCACTTACAGTAGCTGCGCATTTCTCACCCTCGTCTTATACTCCAGTCAATAAGTTTTCCCAGTTTTTTGTGGTAAAATTATGTGCCTCGGCTTATATTCGGGTCGACTTATACTTGAGTATATACGGTACTCGCCTGAGATCGAAGCCCCTGCTGCGATGCCCGTACACCGCTCCGACGGCCGGCATCACTCCCAGGGGTTATTTTCGGGTATCGCAGGTCCGGCACTGTGATTGGCTGGAGCCGCGATTATGTCACTCCCGCGCATGCGCTCGGAAGCCGCCGGTAACGGCACAGTCTCACTGAAGCAACGGCACGTACCTACCATTGCTTCAGTTTGCTTCGGTGCGCATGTGCCGATGATGTCGGTACATGGAAATACAGGGGATATCTCCTAAACTGTGCAGGTTTAGGAGATATCCGGGGTGGCTACAGCTAAGCTAATTTTTCTCCTTCATTGATGTGCGCTGATGAGGCTGCACTGATAGGCACTGATAAGGTGGCACTGAAGGGCACTGTTAGGTGGCATGGGTGAGCACTAATAGGTGGCACTGGTAGGCAGCACTGATGCTGAGGCACTGATGGGCACTTATTGGCAGCACTGATGGGCACTTATTGGCAGCACTGATGGGCACTTATTGGCGGCACTGATGGGCACTGATTGGTGGCACTGATGGGCACTGATTGGTGGCACTGATTGGTGGCACTAAAGGGCACTGTTAGGTGGCATGGATGAGCACTAATAGGTGGCACTGGTAGGTGACACTGATAGGCAGCACTGATGCTGAGGCACTGATGGGCACTGATTGGCAGCACTGATGGGCACTGATTGGCAGCACTGATGGGCACTGATTGGTGGCACTGATGGGCACTGATAGGCGGCACTGAAGGGCACTGTTAGGTGGCACGGGTGAGCACTAATAGGTGGCACTGGTAGGTGACACTGATAGGCAGCACTGATGCTGAGGCACTGATGGGCACTGATTGGCAGCACTGATAGGCACAGATTGGTGGCACTGGTGGACACTGGTAGGTGGAACTGGTGGGCACTGCTTAGCAGCAGTGGGTCTGGAGTGTGTGGTGACCGATGTCCCGGTTACTCCAAATAGTAATCAGCTTTTTTTTTTTTTTTTTCTCCTCTTGATATCAGCGCGAGGGGAAAAAAAAGCAGACTACCGACTCTGTTTACGTCACGTGTTCAGCTGTCATTGGTTGACAGCTGATCATGTGGTAAGGAGCCGGAATCGACCCCTTACTCCGATCTGTGATCAGCCGAGTCTTATTGACTCGCTGATCACAGAGCGAGCTGCGCGCACCCCGCAGGGGGCGCACAGGCAGCTCATGCACGGGAGGACGTACACATGGACACTCTCCCGGCAAATTTAGGCCCGCGCTGTAGCTGTCTTTCGGCTTGAGCACGGGCGGCAAGAGGTTAAAAACTCGACGCGTTTCGTGAGCAGATGCACATTAAAAAAAAAAACTTGTCTATATAGTAAAACATCAGTTTTAGCATATGTAACATAGTGATGATGAGTAATATCTTTCAAAGCATAGGGGGCACCGTAAGGGACCCTATACTTACAAACGGGCTGGGCTTGAATACTATGGCAACATTCCCAGTTGGTAATGGTCAGGAACGTCTGGTCTGGGAGCTGTAGGAGCGGAACCAGGGAAGCCCCAAGGGGGGAGCTAATGGAAGGTGGATACAGCATGTGTGGAAATGTGTCCGTCCATTTATGTCATCCAGAGTAATTACTATAAAATATATACTGTGTGTGTGTATGTACGTATATATGTATGTGTGTGTGGTGTGTGTGTGTGTATATATATATATATATATATATATATATATATATATGCACAGTAAATATGTTTGGAACCACCGGAGCCACTGGGAACTGCTGACTGACCACCACCGCTGCCCAGATAGACTACAAGCGCCCAAGCTACTTATGCCATGCACATTATATCTCACCAAAATGTGAGTTGATCTTACTTTTTATTAAACATGGAATTTTAACTGACATACTGCACTCAGAGTGGCGCCGCTCCTCTCTCTCTCTCTCTCTCACTCTCTCTCTCTCTCTCTCTCTCTCTCTCTCTCTCTCTCTCTCTCTCTCTCTCATACACAACAAACTGCAATGCCCATTCTTTCTGATTTCAACACATCAACTTCAGGGACAACATGTTCACTTGCTGCCTAATAGATCCCACCCACTTTCAGATGCCATTGTAACGAGATAACCAGTATTATTCACTTTAGCTGTCAGTGGTCATAATGTTGTGACTGATCAGTGTATGTATACATTGTGCTACAAATATTTTAGTTTTGCAGTAATATATTAGAGAAAATTGATGAGATAATTTGTACTGAGAAGATCTCTTACTTTCATATCTCCAAAGAAACAAAGCAATTATTTTCAGGGTGTATAACGCCCCATCGCGGTGTTTGGCAGCGCCGTGCATCCAAACCCTCAGAGATCTTCGGGGCGGCTCAGGAAAAAACCTTCCAACTTTTGTGATAATTTATTTCGCTTTATTATTATTATTTTTTTTTTTTTTTTTGCTGCTAATTTCCACCAGACCGGCCAGGACCTGGCTCAACGCCCGAATCCAGCGCCAAACCCCTCCGAATGTATTGTGCAGAGCCGTGTCTTGTGACAAGCAGAGCTCCAGCCAGAAGAACAAGCAGACCGGAGGAGTGAAGAGTTTATAATCCCGACTGATCAACCTACAACATAAACCAGCCACACACTTTACAATCTCATTGTACAATCCCCTATGAAGTGGGAGGACCGGCCTGTTTGGATATATAGCCCTTGGACTAAATAGTTGTTAATAAATGTAATCATGGCTGTACAGAGATTGTGGGGGGGGGGGGGGGGGTCTGACCAAGGAAGGAAAGGCTCTGCTCCCATCATGCAATTGCAGCTTATACTGTTTAGCATTATGTAAGCTGTGCTGTCTGTATAATGGCCTCCAGGGGGCGGGCACAGACACATTGTACATGTCATTTGTCATGTACTACTATCTATCTATCTATCTATCTATTATGTATTATTGTCATTTTCTTAAAATTCTTTTATCATTTTTATACTATCATAGATATGTGATTAATATTCATGTTTATTATTCCCTATCATAATCTATCATAAGCTATTTTTATAGATTTTTTATTATGCTATATCGCAATTTATGTGCACTATCATTCCTGAACCATATGTCTGTGTTTTAACCTCTTTTAGATTATAGCTCCTTATTTATTAATTTTGCACCGCCATGCACCGTGATAGAGATACAAAGTAAACACTCCCCTCCTCTTCCCTGTGTGTATTCCATATAATGGCCCCGTATGGTCCCTTCCATGTAGTCAGCTTGAGAAAGGAGCGCGGCTTGCAGTAATACTCGAAACGCGTCGCATAGCGTGCACCATTATCCTCCCTTGCCATCCTTCCTACTGCGCCTCACTTTGAGTCTCCCCACCGCAGCCGGCTTCCTTACATCAGCGGTGGCTACAGTGAAGGGTTATAAGGGTTATCATAAGGGTTAGATTTAGGTTTACAGGCCAGTCCACCTAAACGTGACATATAATTTAGTTGTAGTCTGGAATATTATCATTTTTGGGGACTCCAATGATGAGATTTTTCTCCATGATTTTTGGCTCTGCTTCCACATGCACAGGTGTCTTCTCCCTTCTCCTGTTATATTCTCCATCATATAGTGGGATCCTCCAATGTGGGCACAGCAGGTGTACAGACCTGGGAACTCAGCACAGGGATGGTGGGAACCCCTCATAATGGGCACATCGGGTGTACAGACCCGGGAACTCAACACAGGGATTGCAGCAAAAGATTCCCAGAGACAGAACAGACTGACTCCACATCCACCAGACACGGATAGTTTTCGGTGTTGGGCGGAACTGGAAATGTGACACCACATTCCTCTGTACAATTCTCTTTATTATGTCTTTTCCTTCCAGAAAGTCCCTTCTTCTTCTATAGATAACATTTACATATTTACATATAGTGGGATCCTCCAATGTAGGCACAGCAGGTGTACAGACCTGGGAAATCAGCACAGGGATGGTGGAAACCCCTCATAATGGGCACAGCAGGTGTGCAGACCTGGGAACTTAGCACAGGGACGGTGGGAACCCCTCATAATGGGCACAGCAGGTGTACAGACCCGGAAACTTAGCACAGGGACGGTGGGAACCCCTGCAGTGATCCTTCTGTCAAAGGGTAAAGATCCTTCGATGATTGGGAATTGGCGCCCCATTAGCCTTCTTAATGTCGATAGGAAGATACTGGCAAAGATTTTCTTCTGGCGATTATCACCAGTTGCAGGCAGTTTGTTATCCCGCCACCAGCACTGTTCGGTCCAGGGTAGAAGCACTTTCTCAGCGGTGTTAGCTGTCCGGGAGGCCTTGGAGCGTTGTAGGGCTGCTGGTTGGGGTAAATTTTTGCTGACATTGGATCAGGCTAAGGCCTTTGATCGGGTTAATCATGAGTACTTGTGGCTCCTTCTTGACAAATATGGCCTGGGGGGGGGTTTCATTGATTGGCTCAAGATTTTGTACAAAGGGGCTGAAAGCTTTCCTCTGGTTAATGGTTGGGTCGGGCAGCCCTTTGCGGTCGGCTCGGGTGTGCGTCAGGGGTGTCCATTGAGTCCTCTGCTATATGTGTTTGCAATCGACCCCTTCATTAGAAGGCTAGAGAGTGGACCATTGTGTGGGGTACCTTTGGGCATCGCTGGTGAGCCTCCTTTGAAGGTTGTGGCCTATGCTGATGATGTTTCTGTTTTTATCTCTGGGACTGGGGAGGCGCAGGAAGTGGTCTCAGTGATAGGGCAGTATGCAGAGGCATCAGGTTCAAAGGTCAACCAGGACAAGTGTGAAGCTTTCTGGATGGGTGTGGAAGGTGAGAGCTTTGTTCTCCCGGATGACTTCCCGGAGCCCCAACAAAAAATTCGAGTTCTAGGCATTGAATTCGGCCCAGGTGACTATGGTCATGCAAATTGGGTAAACAGGCTGGAGAATGCCAATGCCAAGGTGGCAAGCTGGAAAGGTTGGCAGCTTTCCTTGAGGGAAAAGGTTGATCTGATCAAGACTTACCTGATTCCGATTTTTCTGTATGTCAGTTTTGTTTGCATTTTGCCAGTTTCTCTCTATACCAGGATCTATAGTTGTTTCTTCCAGCTGTTATGGGGGAACAGAATAAACCTTGTCAAAAGGAATGTGACTTGCCTTCCTAGGCGGGAGGGTGGTCTAGGGATGGTCAACCCTGTAGTCTTTTTCTCTCTGATGTTTCTGAAGTACAATCTTGGTAACATGTTGGCAGAGAGACCGCCTGGGTGGGTTGGTATTTTCCAGTCCTGGTTTAGGCCCTTTCTGCGAGACTGGGAAAATGGTGGGCCAGTGAAAAGCCTGATGGTCAAGCATGAACAGCTCCCGGCTTATGTTGCCCCGTGTTTGAAAATGCTTCGGCAGTGGCAAGTAACAGCAGGAGAAGTCAAATCTCTTCCAAGGAAACTTCTTGAGAAGCAGATCATGAGCTCTGCTTTTTGCGAGCCACTGGCCTTGAGGGATTGCCCAAGCCTGGTTTTGGGGGAGGGTTTGCGATTGATTAATTTGGAGAGAATCCCAATGAAGTTTAGGGATCAGGCTTGGCTTGCCTTTCATGGAAAACTATATGTGAAGGGCAACTTGAAGTTTCTTTCCATGAGTGATCAGGGCTGCCCGAGAGTGGAGTGTGGAGGAGTGGTGGAGTCCATGGATCACTTTCTACTTCAATGCCCTTTTAATATAGAGGTGTACAAGAGGGTGGGGAGGGCTCTGAGTATACCCTTCCTCCCCCATATGAGTTATGCAGAGTGGGTGTATGGGGCATTCCAGACTCGTCGGGACTATGATTTGGAAACACTTTTTTTAGTTAGTCTAGTAGTCCGTTATTTCACGTGGAGTGCACGGTGTCAGGTATCCTTACGGAGTAAAATCCTCCCTGTGGAAGTGGTGGTGCAGGACATTCTGGGTGAGGTTGGGAAGATTCGGGGTCTTGAGAAAGGCAGGTGGCAGCAGGAGGCCTGGATAAGGGCGTGGAGGAATATCAGGACTCTGTAGCTGCTGCCTGTTGATCTTGGGGTGTGCGGCTTTTCTTTGTATTCTTGATTCACTCCCCTAGATTTTCAAGATGAAATATATTTTTGATAAAAGGCTACATGCATGGTGACGGTGATGTTCCTTAGTCTGGCTCTCCCGTAGGGATTGTGTTGTGCGCAATTTGGTTTGTACCATTTATTATGTTCTTGTTTTGTATAGTCATATTCAATTATTTTGTAAATATGTTTTATTTATTTATTATGGTTTTATTGTATATAAGTTGTTGTTTGTAAGTTTTTTCAATAAACAAAATTAACCCCTCATAATGGGCACAGCAGGTGTACAGACCCGGGAACTCAGCACAGGGACGGTGGGAACCCCTCATAATGGGCACAGCAGGTTTACATACTCGGGAACTCAGCACAGGGATGGTGGGAACCCCTCATAATGGGCACATCGGGTGTACAGACCCGGGAACTCAGCACAGGGATTGCAACAAAAGATTCCCAGAGACAGAACAGACTGACTCCACATCCAGCAGACACGGATAGTTTTCGGTGTTGGGCGGAACTGGAAATGTGACACCACATTCCTCTGTACAATTCTCTTTATTATGTCTTTTCCTTCCAGAAAGTCCCTTCTTCTTCTATAGATAACATTTACATATTTACATAGTAGGTGAGGTTGAAAAAAGACACAAGTCCATCAAGTCCAACCTAATCCCTTCTTGTGCACAACAAGCAGACCCGTGACCAACTGCACACCATGAATTCCCCTGCCAGTAACACTGTGTGCACACTTCTCGGAAGTCCCTGTCAAATTTAAAGATAGAAACAACTTTTTTTCTTTGTAGCCGCGATCTTCCCACAGGTAACACAGGAACTTCTGTTTTTTCTGATACAAACAGGAAAGAAAAAAGTATTTAGTTCATTTTTTTTTTAACTTCAAAACTGAACTCCGGGATCAGCAAATATCATCTAAATCTATTCATCATGTGTATTCTTCCTGAATCTCGGAGTGCTTTGTGTATTTCTTCCAGATCTGTGCAGTAATCCAGTGTGAGACTTCCTGTAATAAAGACCACTCACTGCTGATCTCTCTACTTGTGCAGGGGGACTGGTCTTGTCTCCGCCCCCTCCTGTAGTTTTCTGTAGGCAGCCTGTAGTAGGTGGAGCCTTTTGGGCCCCTCCCACAGCTCTGCTCTCTCTTTGTGCAGGGTGACTGGTGCAGAGTGACTGGTCTTGTCTCCGCCTCCTCCTGTATTTTTCTGTTGTGGGTGGGGCCTGTTGGCCCCTTCCCCATCTCTGCTTTCTCTGCTTGTGCAGGGTGACTGGTCTTGTCTCCGCCCCCTTCCTGTAGTTTTCTGTAGTGGGTGGAGCCTTTTGTACCCTCCCACATCTCTTTTCTCTCCTTGTGCAGGGTGACTGGTCTTGTCTCCGCCCCTTCCTGTAGTTTTCTGTAGTGGGAGGAGCCTGTTGGACCCTCCCACATCTCTTCTCTCTCCTTGTGCAGGAAGACTGGTCTTGTCTCCGCCTCCTCCTGTAGTTTTCTGTAGTGGGTGGGGCCTGCTGGGCCCCTCCCACAGCTCTGCTCTCTGCACAGGCTATGTACAGCACAGTGATGACATCAGTGATACTTTTACAAGGTAATATCTGGGTTTGTCTATGACAGATTACATTTTTCAGAAGTAGTAAAGGTGAGATTCCATCCACACGGTGTTGGGCTCCTTTCACACTAGTGGTAGAATTTACTACCCCCTGAAAAGCAATCTACATTATATAACTTTTGAGAGGACTGCGAAATGAGGTTTGCAAGTAGGCAGAAGGGGACAGTACCGCCTCCTAATGTGTTTTTTTTTTGCTTGAATTTATTGCAGAGTGGCAATTGTGAATCGCAGGAATGTGGCGCAACTGCAAGCCAAGTACTCAGGTTACGGTTGCGAATAGACATGTGAATCTGTCCGAATGCATTTTCGTCCGAATTTCGGGGATTTTCGTGTTCGTTTTAACAAAAACCATAACGAACGCGCAGAATCCGAAATCCAACAATTTCAATATAAAAAAAAAAAAGCTTTATTTTCGTATCCATTATATTTTCATATTGTTGTGACAACAGTTCTATATAGATAGATAGAAGGTTCAACATGACGGTGACAACAGCGATCTGTGTCTATTGAACCTGCGGTCGAATGTGCCTAACCTGACTCTATTAGTTCAAGAATATTCGACATAGAGACAAGAAGATTCGACGAAGCAGCCAAAAACATACGATCGCCGAGAGCGTACATTTACGGTCAAATGCTCCGCCCATAGGCTATAGAAGAATTCTAATGTTGTTTGACTAGTATTTTTTTTTTTTTCCCAAGAAGTTTTTATTGAGGTTTGTCAGGTTAACAGAAAAATTACGATTGACAGGTAAATATAGATTTACAGAAAACAAGGAAGCTAGTACAATGCATCAACTTTCGCACAGATGTTCTGTAGGGAGTACAAAGGCTGATATCAATTGCGCATTCGGGCCTCAATGCGAACAACAATTTGGAATGGTTGTGCCTGCACCCGATCCGATGGAAGGATTAAGCACTTATGGGTGGCACTGATGGGTACTTATGGGTGGCACTGATAGATGGGCATTGATGGGCACTGATAGGTGACACAATTGGACACTGATGGGTGGCACTGTTGACACTGATTGGTGGCACTGATGACATTGATGGGTGGCATTGCTGGGCATCATTGATTTATAATGGTGCCAGTCAGTGCCCATTTGTGGGCACTGATTGGCACAGATTGGGCACAGACTGGACACATTGGGCACATGTGGATGGCCATGGGGTACATACCTGGCCATCCACATGTTGCCCGCTTCCCTGGTGGTCCTGGCGGCTTCCCTGGTGATCTAGTGCGGGCATCCGAGTGGGGGCTGTGCTGATAAACAATCAGGAGAGCCGCCGAGTGAGGAAAAGTCGATCAACAGCTTTTTCTATTGACATCATGATCAGCCGTGATTGGACACGGCTGATCACATGGTAAAGAGCCCCCTGCCAGAGGCTCTTTACCAAGATCGGTGGAGCGTTGTGTCAGACTGACAAACCGCTCCACCGATCAGAGCCATCTTTAATATTGACTGGACCCTGGGCAAAAATTTTCTTGCCCCCCCCCCCCATATGCAGTTTTGCTCTCCACCTGCTCTGAGACATACAATAAATAGCAGCTAGACTTAAAATCAGTTTACTGAATCAGATCAAGCAGTGATTGCGATTGGTTGCCAGAGGTTACAGTGTATCATTACCGCTCACTGACTGGTTGCTAGAGGTTACAGAAAACATTTCGGCTCACTGATTAGTTACTAGAGGTTACAGCACATGATTTCTGCTTGTTGATTGGTTGCTAGAGATTACTGTACATCAATACTGCTCACTGATTGGTTACTGCACGTCATTACTGCTTACTGATTGGTTGCTAGAGGTTACAGCACATCATATCCTCACTGGCTGCACACCATGGACTAGACCTTACTCACCTGTGCACCCCAAACTGTAATTACTTCTCTGCCTACCTCTGCACACCACACACTACCCCCCCCACACCCAAACACACACACACACACACACTAATTTGCTTACCTTTGCAGAACAGGCTGATGGTAGGCTTAATGACCACAGTTGTAAGCAGGACTTTCAAGCATGCCCCTTTATCTCCCCAGTGGGTAGCATTCAGTATAGGTGATGGTGGATATGACCTCCAGGGGGGCATGATATACATATGAATACCACCTCTGTTTACATAGAATGCTGCCGGTCTGCCACTATTTACATATGAATGCTGCTGCTTTTTACATATCAATGCCGGTATTTACATGTAAACACAGGGTGCAGAGTGCAGGGTGCAGGTGAGTCATCTGTACACAACAACAAGGCAGAGCTGGGCAGCATTAATTACAGAACTTCACACTGAGATATTAGGACACAGCAGGAGAGGAGGGAATTTAAACTGGGAAAGTTGGCAAGTATGAGGCAGCTGCTTTGGGCCCCACAACAATGACAGGGCCCAGGGCAGCTGCCCCTTTTGCCCTGCCTTAAAGACGGCCCTGCCACCAATCGCCGCGATGCGTGCGGCGGCTGTTATCCAGAAGGACGTCATATGACGCCCAGTCAGGATAACTGAACCACCGCCCGGCCGTCAATCTGCTATAGGCCGGGCGGGAAGTGGTTAAATAAATAATAATATAGATGAGCATCTTAATGAGATGTACAGGGATAGGGACAATTGTAGACACGCACCCACACCCACTCAGGTTGAACTGGATGGACTGGTGTCTTTATTCAACCTTACTATGTAACGTTTGTACTTCAGATTAGGACTAGTATTAATAATTATAATTATTACTAGTCAAACAACATTAGGATTCTACTATAGCTTGTGGGCAGAGCATTCGACCGGAAATTTACGATCGCGGCGTCACGCAGTTTAGCTGCTTCGTCTAATCTTCCGACAGACACCATAAGCCTTCAATTGACAGATTCGACCTTAATTCATTCGGATTTTTGTAGGGATGCAATTATTAACGAAATTAAATAAATAAAAAAACTCATTTCGGGAGCAACTAAATAAAATGTATTTTTCAGACGAAACCGAAATTCCTAAACGAAATATTTCAGGGTGCACATGTCTAGTTGCAAAGCCACCCCATTTACTTACATGGGGGGAGTTTGACGGGTGGTTCTGCCTCTCAATGTAGCGGTAAAATGTGTATGCGCCTGAGGGGCAACCAGTTCACTTGTAGGTGGGCAGTCAGGGGGCAGCAAAAAGGTGGATACTTATATTGTTAATACTTATACTTGTTAATATGCGTATCCAAATAAAATATTAAAATAGTATTAAAGTATCAAAAAAAAAAATGTAAAAAACAAAATTTTGTGAAACAAAAAAACAAACAAAAAAAAGAACATATTAAATGTCTGCAATACATGCACATTTCCCTGTGTGTTGGGGATGGTTCACACTTCCTGATTGGTAAGACACCACATTTTTCAGAACAAGAAGTGTCAGTTTTGCCCATTCTGGCTGGTGCTGCTTTGTACTTTTAGGGCCGCTTCACACGACATGCAGTCCAGTTTTTTCTGCATCAAAAATGCACGGAAAGCAGGTTATATGGTTTTCAATGGCATAGTTCAGACCAGTGCGTCCCAGTTCCAGAAAGAAAAAGTAAAACATGCTGCATTTTTCCTGCACTGGACAGTACTGGAACGCTGTAAAACGCACCTAAAACAGACCGTAACACTCGTGTCCTTAATTAAGGTTAAGAAAAACGGGGGGGGGGGATGCACTGGACTGCATCAAAAACGCACATGCACAAAAGCATGTGGAACGCATCCAGACTATGTTTCCATGGTGTGAACTGGCCCTTTAGGGCTTCTTCACACTTGCAGCACTCGCTAAAGAGCAATCCGTGTTCAGGTCGCTCTTCAGAGAGCATTTGACAGATGGTGAGAAGGCATGGTATTGCTTTAACCTTTCGATCCTGCACTAGCATGCCGCGACCTTGTGCATTGGTGCTTACAGGGCAGCCCCATTCACTTGAAAGGGTCACATTCTGTGGGCACTACACTTGGCAAAAGAGACAGGTGGCACAACTCCTACCACAGCCTCGAAGCAAAGCATTGCAGCCTTGGGATGTATACACCCAGCTTCAGCTAAAGGGGGCAGCATTTGGGAAGGGGGGGGGAGATAAAAGCACAGCTCAAACATGGGGTTTTGCCACTCCCCAACTGCTAACGTGAACATACCCTTAAAGCACTGCTTACTTTTAAGTGCCAGTTCGCCTTTACAGATAAAAATGCAAAAAGGTTAACTAAGGCAAGCCATAGATTACACAACTTTCTTTTCTTCTATCGTAGGCGGAAGGGAAGAAAATTGCTTAATTTCCCCCATCAACACACTGAATGTTGATGGGGGAATCCCTCGTGCAGCAGGATTGTGTGTTCTAGCGGAGGGGGTGCAAGGAGAATTCCCTGCTGGCAGAACACAATGATCACTGCCAGCTGCTATAGCCGCCAACAGGGATCACATGCAAAAAATCCTACAGGCTGGCTGTACTGAAGTCAATCAATGAATCGACTTCAGTACAACCAGCCTGCCCTTAGATGGATCGAATCTCAGCCAATCCCTGTTGAACAGATTCAATCCATCTATAGCAGGCTTAAAGTGAATGTAAAGTCTAGTTTTTTTTTTTTTTGCTTAAAAATAACAAACATGTTATATTACCTGCCCTGTGCAGTTGGCTTTGCAGAGTGGCCCTGATCCTCCTCTTCTGGGGTCCCTCTTTAGCTCTCCTTTCCCCTCCCTCCTGATGAATGGAGACACAGAGCCACGTCCCGCCCCCCCCACTCTCTCCTCATTGGCTTACTAACTTTGATTGACAGGAGACAATGGTGCTCCACTGCTGTCTCAGCCAATGAGGAGGGAGAGTCCCGGGCAGTGGAATCTCTCCTGCAACATCGCTGGATACAGATGGGGCTCAGGTAAGTATTAGGGTGCATTAGAATTAGAATGCATTAAGATAAAAAACCTTCTGCCTTTACAATCACTTTAACACTGGACACCTTCCTCACCCCCCCCCCCCCCGGTCCCCACTGTACTTTCCTCCTTGCTTGTGGAACTGTTAGCACCCCCATAGCAGCTCCAGCGATCTAGAGATTTATAATTCCCATTCTTCTCTCTCTTCTCCGTCAGCGCATAACCAATCAGAATTGATCTGGTCTGTCCTGGTGGTGCTGCACAGCAAAAAGAGTGAAGAGCGGGGAATTAAAATCTCTAGATTGCTGGAGTGGCTATGGGGGTGCTTACAGCTCCACAAGCAAGGAGGTAAGTGCAATGGGGACTGAGGGGGGGGTGTCTAGTGCTAGTTCATCATTTTTTGTAAAATGTGAACTAACACTTTAAGGGCTAGTTTTCACTTGCTTCAAAACAAGGCTCCGGAAAGGCTTTGTTAAAGCTCTCTGAACGCCAGTCAAAGCTCCTGTCACTAAATAAAATGGTTAGCTTACAGTCCTGTTTACAAAAAAGACGCCACTTGCTCCCATCTATAGCTGGTTATTGCAGTAAGAAGCATTGGAAGGCTAACAACAGGGTGTCTTGACAAGGCTTTGTGGCTTACGCATGCATTTGCAAATGTGTGCAGACTAAACCCCTGCTTTTAACACATGCTGTTAGACAGGTTATCTGGTTGTCTGCGGGCTGGTTAGTTAAGCTTGTTTTTTTTCCTTGGATTTATCCTTGGCCCTGTTTATACAGTCCTGTTTACACCTGCTATTGCTTGGTGCTTCGATGAGGCTTTGGTGGAGCTTCGATGAGCCTTTGGTGGAGCTTCGATAAGCCTTTGGTGGAGCTTCGGTGGGGCTTCAAGCGAGCTTTGCCATAGACTTCTATGGAGGCTTTGAAGACGCTTTTGAAGCATACCTCCCAACTTTTTGAGATGGGAATGAGGGACACCTATCAGCAAAAGTATGCAGGTATAGGACACGCCCCTTGCCACGCCCCCTTAAAGGAGAATTGTACAAAAACAAAACAACAAGATTGGTTAAACCCACAAGTGCTTTTTTACCACTACAATTCCTATATATTGGCTTCTGGAATCTACAAATGCAGCAATTTAGAAATCAGATAAAAGGTTTAGTGCTGGAAAGATAAAAAGTCCATTTTATGTACAACTATATAGATCAGATCAAAATGAGGGACAAATGAGGAGGAAATCAGGGACAGTTGGGATCTATGTTTGAAGCACCACTAAAGCTACATGGGGTATAATTTTTGAAGCACAGCCAAAGCAAAAGTAAGGTGTACACAGGACTGTAAGCTAACCATTTTATTTAGTGACAGGAGCTTTGACAGGCATTCCGAGAGCTTTAACAAAACCTGTCCGAAGCCATGTTTTGAAGCAAGTGTAAACTAGCCGTTAATGTGTGTTGAAGCAAGTGTAAAATGAGCCCTAACTTTATTGATAAGTCACAGTGTGAGATGCAGACAGAAAAGAAGCTGTGGTGCGGAAGAGAAAAATATGGACAAGTTGCATATTTCCACACAACAGGTCACATTGATGTAGAAACGGCATATTAAAAAAAAAAAAAACATTGTCATCTGTGTGCCCTTGAGGAGATCGCATTTTTTTTTTTTTTGCACCAGTGTAAATGAGTCCTAAAACAGACCATGGGGGTTGATTAACTAAAACCGCAGAGTGCAAAATCTGGTGCAGCTCTGCATAATAGCCAATCAGCTTCTAACTTCAGCTTGTTCAATTAAGTTTTGACAATAAAACCTGGAAGCTGATTGGTTCCAATGCACAGCTGCCCCAGATTTTGCACTCTCCAATTTTAGTAAGTAAACCCCCATGTGTCTCTCGAGGAATGGAAGAGTAATAGAGAGCAACTATCGATATTATATTACACACAATAAACGTGGGACAATATTATGGATTTTATTGCACAGATCCTTAGTGTTACAACATATCTCAGTATACACAATGTATAAGTTTACTGCCACACAAGAAAACATAAAAAAGAAAAAATAGTGTGTTCCTTCCATTACTAATACAAAGGCAGCATAGTTCTTTTTTTCTCTTAAATAATGTAAAAAAAATTGCAGTACATAAGTGTTAAAATCAACAATAATGTATAATAGAAGGTTAAAAAATGGATTTTCAACCCGGCAGAGAACTGGTTAAAGATGGCAGTGTTAGCATTGTTGTGTGGTATTAAACCCAAAACCAAACAAACAATGTAATATATTGCAGCTTACTATTCATTAGATGTGGTGGCTGCATTAGTTTTCTTTTACCTATTATGGGATGACAGCTGTCTCCCAGTTGTGCTCCTGCATTGTCACCTTGTCGCACGTACCCAATGGGAGGCTACAAATGGCCGTACCAAAACATACTGTATTGCACTGAGATGGTCATTTCCCAAGATCCGTTCCAGAGCAATGATGTGCCGCTGATGCTGGAGGGAGCACATGTGAGCAGGAAGTGGCTGAAACAGATCAGCAGCCCTGAGATACAAAAAGTATGAGAACCTCAAGACATTTGCTTGTGATAGGCAGTGACGTCACAAACTAAATGTCACTAGTGTTTAGATTAATATTCCTTTATTTGGGAGTTAGCATGCAGAAAAGGGCGCATTCATCAGTTATGAGAGACCTCAATGAGGAACTTGCTTGCAGAACCATTACCACCAGGATTCAGTTCCTGCTTTCAGTTTTGAATAAGGAGGTCTTACATGGTTAGTATCATGGGTTGGTTTTGGAAAACTTTACAAATACAGAGCAACAACACCAAAAATGGAATTGTCTTGGTTTGGCAGGATTGCAGAAGGGCTCTACAAAAGCTTTCCAAGCTGCTAGAGGTTAGGACCTGCCCCACACTACCAAAAATATTTGTATATATGTAGTTGGTTTTTAACTTAGTGACAGAACTAATCATTTAGGAACCAATGGACCAGCATGGAGCCTTCTAAGACTCATGTCTTCATCAAGCAGTTAAGCATATTTTCTTAAATGTGAAGTCCAGTATTAAGCCACCAGTGGTGATTTTTTTTTCAGCGACAGAGAATTTGTCCCTTCTCTGTCACTGAAAAAAAGGTTCTTAAATCAGTTAGTGGTATATTGGTTGGCAGTACATCATCAGCATGATGGTCAAGATCAGCTTAAGGATCTGTAGCCAAGCCCTCCGTGACCTTTGTAGCTGCAGATGCTATGGAGCAATTCATCCTCCGCCTTCACAAAAGAAAAGTCACTCAAGTTAGGTCCCAGGAAATGCTGGATCTATGGCGCTGCTAGAGCCCCCCAAAAAATGGATAAGGCTAAATGGAAAAGTTTATTTGGAGAATTTAACACAGTCACTGCTGCTCCCTTAGACCAGATCCTGAGTAAACCTAACGTACATATAAAAAAAAGTGAACGAGAGAGGGCGCCACCAACTGATTGTAAGCTGTTTATTGGAATAAAATAATGCACTCCCTGGGTAATGCATGTATAGCTGGAGTCATCTATGGAGCAGCTCTGTGATGCAGAGATCAGCAGGCAAGCGCCTGGTGGTTGCAGAGTTCGGCCAGGAAGCTGCTGGTTGGAGGAGGGAGAAGAACCGCTGTAGTACTCTTGGATGGAATGCAAGCTGTCACAGTCAGCTAGGCGGTTTCTGGGACTCTTCAGCCTACTCGGTTAGGCTCAGCTCAAAGGGAAGGTTCATGTGGATGAGGTCACCATGTTTAGGGAGCAGGGCTACACATTTCAGGGCTCTGCCTCTTTATCAAGCCAGAAGAAAAGGCCTGATAAGGGGTCAGAGCCCTAAATGCATAGCCACGCCCCCGAACATAGTGACATCAGCCTCGTACACCTTCGCTTGGTGCCAAGCCTAGTAGAGTGGGCCGAGAGTCCATAGATGACTCCAGATACACTGATGGCATGCTAAACACATTCATTACCCAGTGAGTGCATTATTTTATTCCAATAAACAGCTTATTCTAGGTGGGATCTTCTCTCATTCACTCATATATAGACGTTAGATCTCAGCATTGTGCTTTTCCTTATTCCTATTCACCCTCTCTGTGTTTTTACATTAGAGATTAGAAGCCTCACAGGCTACAAAGTCAAGTCACTTCAGGGAGAGGGGTCGCCAAAATAACTGGGCTCCTGAAAACCTGGAGGATACAATTATACACAGTGCCTACAGCTATAGAGATCAGTGAGGGTTTGCACAGAGGTCATTACTGCTAATAAAGAATATGGAAGATATTTGAATGTCCTCAGCCTGGCCACAGTTCTACTTTATGAACGAACCCAAGGAGATATCTGAGGTCACCATCTAAAATAGGAGGTACTTGTTGAGTCTCACAGCCTTCACAATGTTCTCAAGGGAGTTAAGCAACATACTCCTTGTTATTTTGCTTAGCCCTTAGGTTCTTAGGTTCTAATATTGGTGCAAGTCTTTAATAAATATTATAAATTCCAATCAGGCATGAAAGGCCGACCACGATGAAGAGTAAAAGTCCTCATTTGAAGGAAAGTTATTGGTCTTTTCTTCATCGTTCTCGCTGTCGTCTTCACTTGAAGGATCAAACCCTGGGATCTCTCGGTCCAACTCAAGTGCTCTTTTTCGTTCTTGTTCTTCCGCCAACTTTTCAGACATTAGTTTTCTGTGGCAGAGGTTACAAACTCTTAGGGGCTTGGAGGACAACGCCAGTATGACAAACTTGTTTCTCGAGCAGTCCTGACAAACAACAAAGCCACAATTGCGACAGTGGTGTCTACGAGTTAGGGTGGTGAACTTGGTGTGAGTACAACGCATACAGATGTCGGTGGCTCTGTCTGGGATCCAAGGAGCTGCGTGCTTAAAGGACGGTCGTCTCCCGGTCTTCTCCATCAACCGGTCGGAACACTCTTTGATGTGACTGATCCACTCTTGTCTTTCGGTGAAAGAAGCAGCGCAAACCACAAAGGACTTTTTAGATGTTTTTAGCAACCACCGGTTCCTCATATCTTCGCTGTCGGGAAGTAACTCGGTGGTCACATCTTCCAGAGGGATTATGTGTTGGCAGCTATACTTGACTTTGTTTATGACGATAGTTCCGTACACCAGAATGTCGCTGAAGAGGAAGAAGATCCTTGGCTTGGGTTTTTTTCGGCATTCTTTGGTCAGTATTCCTTCACCCACAAGGACTCTTCCTGGGATGGCAAGGGGTTGGCCAGCTGTACCAAAACATGCCTCTACGGCCCCTATTCGCTGAGTGTTGATCTCTGTATAGGCAAGGTGGTCCACCATGTCTCAGCAGCTACCTAGAACAACAATGACAGGAGCTTAGCAATTAAGGATATAAAATAAAGAACCATATAACAATAGTGTCCTAATAGTTTGTGGTGCAAGAAGCACATGAAAGGCTAACTTTGTATTCATGTGTGTTTAATAATAATATTCTATCCAACATAGCTTCCAGTATGGCATCTACAGTATGCAAGCAAAGGAAACCCTGTGTGAAAGGCAAGAGCAGCCTCAGGCCAGACTCCGTCCAGGCCATGTCCTGACGTGTTTTTCCCTGTCCACTGGGCTCAGTCGTGACGAAACACATCAGGGTGTGGCCTGGACGGATTCTGGCCTGAGGCCACTTTTACATTTCCCACAGGGTTTTGCAAGATGCGTGGCACTCAGAACTACTCTTTCCTTTGCTTGCATCTATTGAGCTGAGACGAGCTCCTTCCCTGCCTGCACTCCCAGCAGTTGTTAGCGGACAGGAGCCTTGAGCAGCACCCCTTATCTTTGTATGGGTTCGCAGTATCTACAGTATGTATTCAGTAATCATAAGGATTGCAAAATTCCTACTTGTTCCAAAAATAAATATCTTAAGCCAGCCATACATAGATGGTTCGAATTACTGCTGAACTGTCCCGCGATTTGAATCATGAATGGGCAGGCTGAATGTATCCAAGTTGACCGATCAATCAACTTGGAGTACCAGCCTGGCGGATTTAACATGCAATTATTGCAAACGGCTGTCATAGCCGCTAGCAATAATCACTGTCTTCTCCCGGTGGAAGAACACAATGGCTCCACAGGAGGGATTCCTCTGTCAACACTGTCTATGGCTGGTCTAAGGTAGACTCACAGAGACAAGTTATCATAGGGAAAATCCTTATCTTCAAAAAGTGCTCTGACCAATAAAGGGTCAGTTCACCCAAAACGCATATATATCACTTATTGGAATGAAACCTTAAATAAGTTTAGTTGTTTTGGTCAATGGTTCAAATTTTTTTTTTTTCTCAAGTGTTCCAGTTCTCCTCAAGTAGCCTCAAATGTAAGCATAAAAGGGTTCCAACCATAATATAGGGGTAAGGGGGCAAACTGGTGCTTCAGAGAGACCTCACACAGGGGGAATGGGGAGGGGAGGGGGGTGTCCACGTCCTGGAAATTTTTTTTTTCCTTAAATAAATTATATAGAAAAATGGAAAGGCAGATGTACCATGATGTCATTTTGTGGGGAGCCAAAAGTTTCCTTCTTAATGGAATTATTTTTAGCCATTTTGCAGAATAGAATAAAGAGACGGTCCAACTATTGCCGCAAGTGATAGCTTTTAATGTCCGTGTAGCCTGCCAACATTAACAGCCACTCCGCAGCGGTGGTAAGATGTAAAGAGGCTTGCAATGGACTGTAGGTTTTTATTTTTTGTAAAGATTCAGGTCCCATTGACTTTAATGGGGTTTGGATTACCCTTCCCAATTTCCAAACTTTTTGATTAGTTCAGTAAACGTCCTGCGAGTCAAAAACAAGTATATTGGTAACAGAACTACATAAGATGTTCTAACTGTATAAAGTCCTAACCCTGTGGTACTTGGTTCCGTCCTGAATTTCGAAAATCATCCCCACGTACCCACTTGGTTGTTTCTGCAGATGCGGAGCTACGGGCTCATACATAAATATTTAGTGGCAATGACCCACAATGTACAAGTTCTGGGCGGAAATATTTAGTATCATCCCTACACTATTTTTGGTTATAATCTCCCCTGACCCTCTCATGGTGCTACTCAACATCCGACCCCTGGACCTAACCACCATCAATTCAAATTGTTATTGCAGATAACTACTGCAGCCAAGCAAACTATAGCAAAGGCCTGGAAAACCCCTTTTCTGCAACAGAGTCACCCAGGCTATGACCCACGCCAATTGGAAAATATGAATAAATACGACCCACAGGAAACACTTTCTTTGACCTTCCAACTTTGAGGAGTCCCTGTTACTGTCTTAATGTGACTGAACTATCTCTGGGAGCTAACCTTTTTTTCTCCTCTTCCCTCCTTAGGACATCCCCCCTCCCCAGCTCTACTCTTGCTCCCTATTTTTATTTGGGTACTCATTACCCACTTGTGTGTGCCCTACTCCCCTTGCAGGTAAAGTTGATCCAGGGAATATCTGATTGCCTCCAGAGGGATCAGGGAAGAATTTTTTCCCCCTGCTGGAGCAAATTGGAACATGCTTTGCTCTGGAGCAACCTTGAAAGGTTGCTCCAGAGCAAATCCTCCAGAGCTGTATGGGGAGCATTCTTCATTATGACCACCAATGTAGGGAGAGGTCCCCCGTCTGATCTCCAATGTAAGGGGCATTCATCCCACCGACCACCAAGGTAAGGGGCATTCCTCCTATTGAAAATCACACTAATGCATCGTGCGCCAATGGGAATGTGTGTCACTTGTCACAAAGGTTACTGGAGCCAACCGTCCATAGCTGCTAGAGAATATTCTTGGGCGGAGAAACCACAATCAATGCTAAAGCACTTTAGGGAGAACTTTCAATGTGGGTATAGGATTGTGTATTTGTATGTATGTATGTTAGATAGATAGATAGATAGATAGATAGATAGATAGATAGATAGATAGATAGATAGATAGATAGATAGATAGATAGATAGATAGATAGATAGATAGATAGATAGATAGATAGATAGATAAAATTTCTCTTCTATTGGTTGAGCTAGATGGACTCGCGTCTTTTTTTTTTTTTTTTTTTTTTCAACCAGACTATCTATCTATGTAACAGCTTGCCCTGATATGCACCACTTCACCTGTGTTAGGTTGCCCATCCCCAATTTCTTCATCCACATATACTTTTTCAATATGTTCGGTGACTACTTTTCTACTTTCATTTTTTTTTATCTTATGGCCTGCCACCTAAATTGGACGCCTCCAAGTTTACCTCTAGTCCAGGGGTGTCAAACTGAATTTCATTGTGGGCTATATCAGCATTACAGTTGCCCTCAAAGGGCTGGTTGTATCTGTTAAAAGTGATTGTAAAGTCTCTCCCCTGATTGGCTGGCTGACTGACTTTGATTGACAGCCGCGGGAGCCAATGGTGCCCCTGCTGTGTCTCAGCCAGTCAGGAGGAGTGTCTGGGACGGCTTTGCCATTCGTGCACATAGCTGGATGGGGCTCAGGTAATTATTAGGGGGTGCCGCTACACACAGGTTTTTTATCTTAATGAATAGAATGCATTAGGATTAAAAACCTTCTGCTTTTACAACTTCTTTAAGTCTAGATGTGCAGAGCACACCCCTTTACATCAGATATCAAGAGCCCCCTCACCATCATAAGTCAAGAGTCCCACTCCCTCCCCTACATCACAGTGCACCCCCTTACTATGTGCTGCTGCTGGGAAGAAGCTAGGGGGGAGCTGGGAAGCAGAACGTGCAGGGTCTGGAGGAGGACCCGAAGAGGGCTGGAGTCTGCTAAATGCTGAGACCAGGGGAGGTGGAGACAAGGGGGTACTAGGGCTGCACAGAGAGGTGCAGGATCTGTAGGAGGAGTTGTTGTCCTCCACTCTGCTGCTGACTGCTGAGATGGGCGGAGGGCAGAGATGAGCCTCTCCACAGCTGCACGGAGAAGCGCAGGATCTGGCAGAGGAGTTCTGTCCTCCTCTCTGCTGCTGACTTCTGAAACACATTATTTGTGTTCGGAGACAAGGGGGGATCCGCAGCTGCGGGAGAGGTGCATGGGCCAAGTGAAATGGCCTGGCGGGCCGCATTCGGCACACAAGCCTTGTGTTTGACACATGTATTCTAGTCTGTAACCATTTTACACTATTTGTTTAATGTATCTACTGAAAATGTTAAAAAATTAAGGTTTGACTAAGAAGTTCCAACCCTACTAACTACTGTAACTGAAAACTGCAAAGCTTGACTGGAGTGACATAAAACTGCCACATGGTTAAAATAACAATGGAAACGTGTCCAGATTTTGTCAGTGACAGGAAAATCCTGTCTGCTCTATATATGAGGTTAACGTGCAACACACAGACCGCAGGCAGAGGAGTTACGATCTGGTAATTATATATCTGCAGACTAGTAAAATATATGCTTTAGGGTAAAAGGAAGCTTAAATAGTAAAAGGAGTGAAGGGGGATGGGGGCACTGATACAAGCAAGGACTGGCTGTAAAGACAAAGAGTTTCTATGGAAGGGCATTATGACTTCATTAAGACACATTTCTTTTCAGTTCATTAAAGTAGAGCCAACATTTGTTGGGAAGAGTTAGCTAGCCATACCCAGTAGACTTTCATTTAAATGTCTGTATGGACCTTCGAAAAAATTGTTTGTCAGAACATTGGACAGTACCATTGTGGTCTCAACGCATTTCGTAAGAAAACACTCAAAATTTTAGTTCAATTGCCAATGCCAAATGTTTCAAATTCAATGTCCCATTTGGAGACACATGTGTATTTCAAATAGTAACGATTTTCCTGAATGAAAACCACATTCGCTGTTAGAAAGTTCTTTGTCCAAGAACATTTTTCATCCTCCTTCGATTTCTCTATAGTTAAAAACAATCGATTTGACCCCATTAAGGTGGATCCAAAGGCTCAAGGTTTTTTTTACCTTCATGCATTCTGTGCATTCAATTAAAAAACCTTCTGGGTGCATCTCCCCCCCTCCCCCTCCCAGCCACTCCCTTATACTTTCCTAAGCTTAATCTCGATCCAGCTATGTGTATAAGAGCGGCGGCTCTCCGGGATCTTTCACTCCTCATTGGCTCCCACTGCTGTTAATCACAGGCAGTGAGCCAATGAGGAGAGAGCAGGAGGCAGGGCCAAGCTGCTTTCTGTGTTTGAATACACACACACAGAGCGCAGCTCAGGAGCGTGCCTGTTCAAGTGCCCCCATAGCAACAGGCTGGCTATTAGGGGCACTTGGCAGGGGAAAGGCCAGGTACACCAGTGAGGGACCCAAAAAAAATAAAAATAAATAAATAGGGGATCTGGGCACCATTGCACAGAGCAAGTAAGTATTACATGTTTGTTTTTTAATTTAATATCTTTCCTTTAGAATCCATTTAACTATTAGAAAATTGAATAAATGTGCCAAAAACTATTTTGTGAAGTAAATTCTACTGGTGTATGGCCAGCTTTGTTTTTTTATGGTTGTCTGGGCCTCTGTTATGTTGACCTTTGCCAGTGAATATCAAGGGAAAGTTTAGCATTCAACATTTGTCATCGAAGCAGAATTTGGTCTATCCTTCAATGGGCACACCAGGCTCCGGTGACAGCACTCAATGGTAGCATTTAGAGGCCGAGCAGCTTTTCTCAACCATGGCTCCATGGAACCCTAGGGTTCCTTGAGAGGTTGCTCCAGAGCAAATCTCCCAGAGCTGTATGGGGAGCATTCTTCATAATGACTACCAATGTAGGGAGAGGTCACCCGTTTGACCTCCAATGTAAGGGGCATGCTTTTCACCGACCGTCAAGGTAAGGGACATTCATCCCACCGACCACCAAGGTAAAGGGCAATCATATCACCGACTGCCAAGGTAAGGGCCATTCATCCCACCGACCGTCAAGGTAAGGGGCATTCATCCCACCGACCGCCAAGGTAAAGGGCATTCATCTCACCAACCGCCAAGGTAAGGGGCATTCATCCCTCTGACTGCCAAGCTAAGAGGCATTCATCTCTCCGAACGCCAAAGTAAGGGGCATTCATCCCTCCGACCGGCAAGGTAAGGGGCATTCTTTCCACTGACCGCCAAGGTAAGGGGCATTCTTCCCACTGACCACCAAGGTAAGGGGCATTCCTCCTATTGAACATCACACTAATGCAATGTAAGTATAGTAATTATTAGCAGGCGTTCCCTGAGACCAGAAAGTTATATCAAGGGTTCCACCATGTTAAAAATTTTGATTCAGAGAGATGTCCACTGACTTCCTGTTGGGTCTTTCTGACAGGATGTGAAGGGAACTCTTCCAACAGGACATGGCCAGCAACAAAACTCTACAGAAGCTTTACCCATTTCAACATCCAAAAACTTTGACTGTAGTTCTACTTCACATTTGATAAGAATTTATAATGATTACTTGTTCTTCTTAGCAGTTCAGATATAAAATGATGTATATGCCAGGAGTTGAATGGAAAGAATTACAACACAGTCCAAAGTTTAAAGGTGGGGATTAAATAGTCAGGGAGAGTTTATAGAACAAGCAGTTTATGTCAGTTATACTTTGTATTGCGCCTACTGTAAGACTTTCCTCTCACACGCCTTCAATAAACTTCAATCGGTTACCTATCAATCTTATCCGTCTTCACACTTCTTCTGGTTCCTTCCCAGAAACTCTCATGGATTCCACGAAAAGTCTTCTGTTCCTTTACCAACCCTATGCCATCTTTACAGCCCTTCCCTCCCTCCAGTCAAAAGCCTTCTCTACCTTCCCACCAATCTTCATCAGAAGGTGAATGATGGCATCACATCACTGCTTTTGGAGTCTTAAAAAGTCTTACTATGCATAATCGAGATGACCTGGAAGAAGACATAGAAGGGTGTTTTAGGGGTAAATAACAGCCCTCCTTCATCGGGGCTGTTCTTAACCCCTAAAACATGCCAGGTGTCTTATTCCAGGTCACATTGATTATTTTCTCATGTTCAAAGACCACCGAGATAGAGGAGCCCTGTGTTCCAAAGGCCACAAACAAAGGGGACACGGTCTTCCAAAGGCAACCGACAAAGGGGACACGGTCTGCCAAAGGCCACCGACAAAGGGGACACGGTCTGCCAAAAGGCCACCGACAAAGGGGACACGGTCTGCCAAAAGGCCACCGACAAAGGGGACACGGTCTGCCAAAAGGCCACCGACAAAGGGGACACGGTCTGCCAAAAGGTCACCGACAAAGGGGACACGGTCTGCCAAAAGGCCACCGACAAAGGGGACACGGTCTGCCAAAAGGCCACCGACAAAGGGGACACGGTCTGCCAAAAGGCCACCGACAAAGGGGACACGGTCTGCCAAAAGGCCACCGACAAAGGGGACACGGTCTGCCAAAGGCCACCGACAAAGGGGACACGGTCTGCCAAAAGGCCACCGACAAAGGGGACACGGTCTGCCAAAGGCCACCGACAAAGGGGACGCAGTCTTCCAAAGGCCAACAAAGGGGACATGGACCATTTGGATGATTCCACGGTTCCATCGCTACCTATTACCCCTAAATCTTCACATCCCATGTCAGTCCTGGCTTCAGGACCACCCCTTATATATTCCCTTCTCCTACCTCCTTCCTCTCCTGTCTATAAACATCTATAGGTATTAGATCTACTGAACACACTGAAGAGGCTTCCATTGACCATAGCAAGCCAAGTGTTCTTCAATGGGACCACCCATGGTCTTGAACCCTGTGCAGAAGTGCTTTGTCGGTCCTGAAAATGAACAAAGTCTGGAGGAGACAGAATCACATAACACTACTGAAGTAGAAGCTGAACGGTCCGGATAAACCGGTATGAAGTTATCTGCGGGTATCGCATGTCAGCAGCAGAGAATAAATAAAGCCAGAAGACTCTTCCTGTTCTACAAAAGTCTTTAAAAGTTGACTTTGTATCAGATCCACTTCCTAAGGTTAACTGCAAGTAGGCTAATTAACCTGTAGTTATAACATTTGCAGGTATTTAATATCTCACTGAGATAACAGTACTTCCCTGACAATGCTTTAATCTGCTTTTCTTTCCATAAGGACGGCATCATCTTTGTTCAGTCATCATCCAGGGTCACCATCTACTTCCTGGACTGAAATGCCAGCTCATAGAATACACAATGGAATGCCCTACCTGTGAGAACTGCAGGGAAGCCATCCCCAACCTTTTAGTAGAATCATGCTGCACCTAACCATGTGCTGCTGTGCCACCACAGGGTTTGGCACGCTTGTTGCCATTGTGTGTGTGTGGGGGGGTGCCATTAACCACTTCAGACCTGCGCTATCAGTACCACCTATCAGTGTCCAGTGCTGCCGATCAGTGCCACCTATCAGCGTCCAGTGCTGCCGATCAGTGCCACCTATTAGCGCCCAGTGCTGCCTATCAGTGTCCATTAGTACTGCCCAACAGTGTCACCTATCAGTGCCCAGTGCTGCCTATCAGTGCCGCCTATCAGCGCCCATTGCTGCCCAGCAGTGCCACCTATTAGCGCCCATTGCTGCCTATTAGTGCCCATCAGTGAAAAGATAAAAATTACTTAAATTTTTCGGTCTTATTTCGATGTTTAACAAAAAATAAAAACCCAGCGGTGATTAAATACCACTAATAGAAAGCTTTATTTGTGTGGGAAAAAAAAAATGCCAAAAATGACAAATGGGTAGCATTGCATGACTGCGCAATTGTCATTCAAAGTATGAGAGCGCTGAAAGCTGAAAATGTGTGTGAAAGCGTGCGATTTTTTTTTTTTTTTTTGCGTGCATTTCCGACACGCACAGATGTGAACCTAGCCTAGTGCAGCCCCCACATCTACGTTTACCGGTGAGCTGCAGCACATTCCATTTTCGTTTTTTGAGCTTAGATACACTCTACTGGAGGATTTGCACCGTTTAGATACACTGTATTGACGTATTTGTAGCGGATATCGAATAAGCACAGGCATTTGTGTTCAAATATAAAACACTTTATTTATAAACAAAGCCCAGCGGTAATCCTTGGCTCTGTTTACATACATGGCAGGCCAATGCTATGCGAGTGTCACCTGACCCCCTTCTCTCCGTGTCCCCCCTCCCTGGGAAGGCACAGATTCCGGAGAGGTGTCATCCCGTCTCCATCAGGCTAGTCCAGGCTCGCCGCCGGCATTCTAAGCCTGCCACATCAGCGAGCCGCGTCCAGCTGTGTCTCCTTTCATGCCGCGCTCTCCATCCACCTATGACGTCATCGCATTCTCAGCGGAAATCTGGGAGCCGTGCCCGACCACGAAACAAAACAAGAGAGAGAGAAAGCGCCTCCCCTCCAGACTGCCCAACATCACGACCCGTCTTCATAGAGACGGACCCGGAGAACTATTTATGGGAAACGTATGAAATCTAAACAAGACGAATCGCAGAACCGCCGGAACCCGTCCAAAAAAAAAAAAATCCCCAAAACAGCAGATTCCTCCTGAGAACCGCGCCAGTCCAGCGCGCTTTTCCTGGACTCATTTAGAGAGGTCGGGTTCAATCAATTTAGAAATCTGTCGGGACATCTTCCCGGTTAGTTGCCGAACTTCCCACCATTGTCATTAAAGGGGAGCTCTAACGAAAATTCTGTTACTAAACTCTTCTTCTTCTAAAAAAAAAAAAATGGCAGTTGCCTGGCTGCCATTTTTTTTTTTTTTTTATAAAGTTATTTATTTGGCTTTATAAGAACAGCTTTGCTTTTCAATTCAGTTGAATTGACCGTTCACTTGTGCGACTGGTCATGTGACTTTGGACACATAAAAAAAACGCATGACATGTCGCAGCCCATTTCAATGAATGCCGTTCAAATCTACGCTACTAAAAGCTGCAGCAAAAGGTTCCTGCACTACTTTGCTGCAACTCGGGCAACCGGAGTGCCATAGACTGCAATGTAAACCCTCAAAAGTCGCATGGAAGTTGCATCTTAATCCGTTCGGCGCCGGTCGCATATCTCAGTAGGTACTAGTACTGGACTCAACCCCCCGGGGTACTGCGCTCCCAGGGACACGAGAGAGCCGGAACTAGCAATACCTAGACAGGTCCGACTAAAGGATGGTCATCTGTCAGCCCTAAAGCTGACCATGCACTATACAATCTGATTGTACAATCCCCTTTATATCCACTATTATGGGTGCTCAACCTGCGGACCTCCAGCTGTTGTGGAACTACAAGTCCCATTATGCCTCTATGGGAGTCATGCTTGTAACTATGAGAATTATGCTTGTAAATGTCAGCCTTGCAATGCCTCATGGGACTTGTGGTTCAAGCACCTCATGGGACTCACGGTACTGCAACAATTTAAGGGCACTATTAAGGGTGCTCAACCTGCGGCCCTCCAGCTGTTGTGGAACTACAAGTCCCATCATTCCTCTGCCTTTGGGAGTCATGTTTGTAACTGTCAGCCTTGCAATGCCTCGTGGGACTTGCGGTTTCCTCAACATTTTAAGGGTACTATTAAGGATGCTCAACCTGCGGCCCTCCAGCTGTTGTGGAACTACAAGTAGAGTTGCCACCTGTCTGGGATTCACCCGGACAGCTTGGGTTTGGTATCCTGCGTCCGGGTTTCAGACTGCCTGAAACCCGGACACATTATTCAGGTCGGACTATGGCTTCCCAGCAGGGTTGCTGGCTGAAATTGTCTGTTACACTCTCACTCACAATGACCAAAGCTGGCACTAACAATCCCCCCCCCCCAAACACACAGACGGGAGAGGAGAGAGGGCTCAATCTGTTCCTCTTCCTCCCACCCCTGCCCCTCTGTGTCTGCCCACACTACAATCCTCAGCACTGTGCCTCAGAAAAGGAATGTGGGGGCTGGAAATTTAAAGTCCAGCAGCCGCAGATACATCTGGATGAGAGGTGCCAAGGGGTGAGTGAGCTCACCATCCATCCCTGTCAGTGACTGAAATCTCCCCTCTTCTCTCTCCTGCCTCTTCATGGGTACACTAAGGTAAATCAGAGTTCTCAGAGCACCCTTTACATCAGAGTTCCTTTTTACACCAGAAGCCACAATGTTCTCCCTTACATAAGAGTCCTCTCCATGCATCAGAGTTCTCAGTGTTCCCCCTTAGATCCGGGTTCCCAGAGCATCCCTTATGTCAGAGTCCCCAGAGTTCTCCCTTATATCAGAGTCTGCAGAGTCCTCCCTTACAGTGAAAGGGAACTCTGCGAGTTCAGATGTAAAAGGAGAACTCTGTGGACTCTGATGTAAAGGGGAACTCTTGTGTTCAGGTTTGACTTGAAGAAAAGGTGGCAACACTAACTACAAGTCCCATCATCCTCCACCATTGGGAGTCATGCTTGGAACTGTTCAGCCTTGCAATGCCTCCTGGGACTTGCGGTACGGCAACAGCTGGAGGGCCGCAGGCTGAGCACCGATTGGACTGTTTATGGTTTGTCCTCCTATTACACTGAGTTGGTAAAATCTAAAAGGAGGATGTACAATCAGATTGTATAGTGAATGGTGACTGGCAATGCTGGCTATACACTAGTAGATTTTCAGGTGCGAATTTTTGTACATTTAAGGAATAGACGAATGTCGCTCTAAAACTACATTTGAAAAACTAGTAAAGTATAAACTATATGTATATTTTGCGCAAATACCGTGTGACATAAAAAAATTGCAACACCCACCAATTTATTCTCTAGGGTCTCTGCTAATATATATATAATGTTTGGGGCTTCTTCTGAGTCATTTTCTAGCAACAAAAAAAAAAAGAAGATTTTTACACGTAGGAGAGAAGTGTCAGAATCGGCCTGGGTGAGAAGTGGTCTAGTTGTACGGTTTACCAAAATGATGAAATATGAGGAAGTGTGGGAGCAATCCATTCAATTTATATCCAATCACAGGAGCCGTTTTATTACATACTTTTTTTGGTAAGTCTAAAAAGGGGATTGTACAATCAGATTGTATAGTGTACAGCCAGCTAAAGGTGATTGTACAATCCGATTTTAGAGGCGTACGGCCAGCTTTATGGAGATTGTACAGACATTGTACTATTAGATTGCAATGTGTGTGCCCAGCTAATCACTGTTGTGTATGCGCAAGAACCTGATTGGCTCCTCCCAGTGAGGTCCCTCCCCTCCCCCACTCTGGTTTACAGGAAGCTTAATAAAATAATAACGGAATGAGATACTTCTGATGGATGTGAAGATCGATTTAAGGATATAATCATTTTTTTATAGGGTAGTGAAGGGTTAAAACTGGTTATTTTTTTTTTCTTTGTGTCCGTCTTCTCGATTCGTTCTGGGGACTGCCGGTAGATCTATAGGAGATTGTACAATCATGGTTCAGGGTGTATGGCCAGCTTAAAGGAGACAGCATGGAGGCTGTGCAATTGGGGGGGTCACCATACATGTTACCATCAGCCCGTGCAATCTTTGTACGATCGACTTTAGATCTACCAGATCTAATGCTGGCCATTCACTATACGAAAAAATATCATTCAAACTCGATTATAAATAACGAACACTCAGCCGAGGGAGCAAACGATAGGGCCATCATGTAACGACCGAATTCCGACTGATAAATCGTTCAATTATTTCGTTTTTTTCACCCGTTTTGTTGCAGTGCAAACAGTCCCGTTTTTTTAAGGGGCGAGAATCACATTCGCCTTTCGATTTATCGTTCGTTCAGCAGAATTTTCCAACCTGCTCCTTCGATTTTTTTGGCTCTCAAAAGTTAAAGCCGATTTTCTATTTGTTCCAATTAACCGGACAAAAAGAAAAAAAAAAAAGGAAGGGTCCAAATGACAGATTTTTGAACGATTTTTCGGCGGGTAACCGTCCTCGTTACAATATTACCGTACAATCTCCGTACAATCAGTTTTATATATACCAAAAACGATGCGTAATGAGGATCTATCCAATGATGGCCATAAACACTTCTGATTTCATTATCTGATCGAAGTATGATTGAAACAAAACGATCAAATCAGCAAACAATCAAATAAGCAGACCTTCCCTTCCGATCGATGCAGACTCAATTTAGGTTGCCCTGGGTGGAAAGCTCTTGATTACATCGCATCGATTGGCAACAATGAGATACTTTGTTCATGAATCTGATCGTATTTCAGTCAATTTGGCTTATATTAGTTGATGGTGGAACTAATAGAGATTGTACAATTAGATTGTATAGTGTATGGTCACCTCTAGATTGTAACCTAAAATACAGTCTTGTTTGCAAATAAATAAATAAAATAATAATATTATAAAAAAAGATGACAAAATCTATAATAATAATAATAATAATAATAATAATATTATTATAAAAGAAAACTACAAAATCTATAATAAATATTGAAAAAAAAGACTACAAAACCTATAATAATAATATAAAAAAAGGACTACAAAATCTATAATAATATAAAAAAAGCGACAAAATCTATAATAATATAAAAAAAGACTACAAAATCTATAATAATAATAATAATAATAATAATAATATAAAAAAAAAACTACAAAATCTATAATATAGAAAAAATTACAAAATCTATAATAATAATATTATCATAAAAGAAAACTATGAAATCTATAATAAATATAAAAAAAAAAAAACTTCAAAATCTATAATAAATAATAATAATATAAAAAAAAAAAAAAAAAAAAAAAAGGGGACTGCAAAATCTATAATACTACAAAATATGTAATAAAATAACAAATAAAAAAGGAAACAATTGTAATCTTTAAAATCTGGAAGGCGTCCCCATAAATCGGTGGTGCCCCCAGCTGTGCAGTAGGAAGGAGAGGATAGAAAAGACTTACAGATGGCGGGGAAGAGGAGGAGGAGGAGGAGGAAGGTTTCCTGTCGGTGATACAATGTTTCAGTTCCCAGATGACCCCACACAGACGATTGTAGGGGGGAGATCGATGTGTAGAACAGATGGCAATGATTGCACTGATCCCGGATCGCACAACTCTCACCCTTTGTACTGGAGGACTGATCACCTCCCCCCACCCTCCTCCTGACAACTTTCTTTCTGAGAACTTTTTTTTCCACCCCGCCCACTGTCAGATGACCCCGCCCATCACACTGAGCCTCCGCCCCCCCCTCACTGACAGCTGTCATACGATGGTGACAACCTGTTTGGGGGATTTCTGGAAATCACGGCTGGATGTCGAGCGGCAGAACGATTGTAAGATTAACCCGTTCAGCTCCGGTACCTGAATACACCCCGGATGGAGCCTATTCCATGATAAATGCCCCATTACTAGGGGCTCATTAAGCCTACGTTCACACCTATATGTGTTGTGATTGATGCGTTGTCTGGTGCGTTTTAATTACATTTTGCATTTTTTTAGGGGAAGTTTGTTGTTAGGGCCAGTTCATACCATAGAAACGCGGTCCAGATGCGTTCAAGGTGCTTTTCTGCATGCACGTTTTTGATGCGTTCCAGTGCATTTTTTATGCATTTTTGGTGCGTTTTTGATGCAGTCCCGTGCTTTTTTTCCCCCTCTTTTTTAAATAAGTACAAGTATGTTGCAGTGCATTTTTGGTGCATTTAGGTGCGTTTTTGATGCAGTCCCGTGCTTTTTTTCCCCCCTCTTTTTCCCATAAGGACAAGTATGTTGCAGTGCGTTTTTGGTGCATTTAGGTGCGTTTTTAATGCGTTTTACAGCGTTCTATACAGTCCAGTGCAGAAAAAATGCAGCATGTTCTACTTTTTTTTTCTGGAACTGGAACTGCAAGTACTGGTGTGAACTATGCCATTGAAAACCATATAACCTACTTTCCATGCGTTTTTGATGCAGAAAAAAAACGCACTGGACTGCATGTGGTGTGAACCGGCCCCTAAAGGTTAAGAAAAAAGAGGGGGGAAAAATGCACTGGACTGCACCAAAAACACGCATGCAAAAAAGCATCTGGAACACATCCGGACTGCGTTTCTATGGTGTGAACTGGCCCTAGGGGGAGCAGGAGAAAAATGCAAAACGCAACACTAGTGTTGTTGATGTGCTTCCATTAAAGTCAAGACTCCATTCTTTCGTGCTTTTTTTCAGAAACGCAGGACATTATTTTTAAGGCCCCTTTCACACTTGTGCGACCTGAAAGTCGCACAAGTCGACCTGAAAGTTGCGCAACTTCGCAGCGATTTTTTGCTGCGACTTTGACCCAATTTTGCTGAGACTTTGACGCAACTTGAAGCAATGCCTGTGCAATCCTGGGGTCTATGGACCTCGAGTCGCATGAAAGACACACCAAAGTAGTGCAGGGACTACTCTGAAGTCACACAGATATGAATGGTACCTGGAAAACAATGCGGGTACGACTTGTCATGTGACTTTGCAGTCCCAAGTCGCAGGACAAGTCGCACAAGTGTGAAAGGGGCCTAACATGGGTTCCTATGGAACACGTTCACATCAAGGCATTTTTGTGCCTCTGCGTTTTTGAAAAGGGGCGGGGACTTTCTTAAATGCCAAATGGTGCTTTTTTCAAATTTTTTTGGTTCAATAGACTTCAATGGATAAGCGGCAGTAAAGCATGTAGTGCGATTTTTACGCAATTTGCATTTTTAAAAATCTGCCCAACAACTAATTTGCCTAAAATAAATAAAAAATAATAAAAGATAAAAAAAAATGCAAAATGTGGTTAAAAAAAAAAAACACAAAAAGCACAGCTGAGACGCTCAAAAGCAACGCATTCAAAGGTGTGAATGGAGCCTCAGGGGGAGGTGTTTGTTGTCATGCGGGTGAAAAATGCAAAACACAGTACGTGCGTTTTTTTATGCGTTTTCACTGAAGTATTGGAAAAGCAAAAACGTAAACTGCGGCGGGTATAAAAAGTCCCCGAACCTTTCCAAAAAGAAAGCCGCGTCTGAAAACGCACGGATGTGAACGGGACCCGTAGGAAATGATGTTAAATGGACTGCAGTGCGTTTCTGCAAACTGCAAAATGCATCGGTGTAAACCTAAGGTCCCAATCACACTTGAGCGAAGCAAGGAACATTTTTTTGTGCGTCTTTTTACGCATGCCCTACATGCGACAAATGCACCAAAGTAGCTCCAGAACCTTTTTGCATTGGGCGCTTTTTTTTTCCGTGGGCATTTTTTGAGGAGACAAAAAAAGCACTGGAACGCATTGAAAGTGCATTGAAAACGCACATGCAGAAATGCATCCGGAGTTTGTTTTTGTGGTGTGAACTGGCCTCTCCAGATGCGTTTATGCTTGTGCTTTTTTAATGCATTCCAGTGTGGGGTTTTTTTTTTTTGCGTTTTTAATGTTTTTTTCTGGATGCATTCCAGATGCTTTTCCCTCCTTTGTTTTCCCTGTTGTTTTTTTTTTACTGTACTGGGGTCCAGTGCGTTTTTGATGCGTTTTTCTGCATTCCAGTACAGTTCTGTTCAAGAAAAATGCAGCATGTTGTACTTTTTCTGGACCCGGAACACACTGTTACTGCAAGCATTAGTGTGAACTATGCCATTGAAAACCACATAACCTACTTACTATGCAGACAAAAAAACAGCACTGGAACGCATGTGGTGTGAACTGGCCCTTAGGCAATTTTGAGCATTTTTTTATGCTCAAAAGCTCCTCTACTGAACATAACATTGGTGGTGGTGTTTTTTTTCTGCCTCTAAACTCCTGTGAGGGCCGGTTTACACCATAGAAACGCAGTCTGAATTCCAGATGCGTTTCTGGCACATTTTTGATGCAATTCAGTGCATTTTTGATGCATTCCGGTGTTTTTTTTTTCAGCACCCCACCAGATTCTGTGAGCTCCAGTTTTAGTAAAATTCTCCCCTTAGTGCTCTGGACTGAGACAAGCGCACACTACAGAGGGATAGGCTTTGTTCGGATTTCGTGTCTGAGGTTTACAACCCCTGTAATTTTTACTTAATTGTGAGCTCGATAAACCTTTGTACAAATATCATGTACCATAAAAGATGAGAACTACCACATACCTCCCAGATGGGAATGAGGGACACCTATAAGCAAAAGCATGCAGTCATAGGACACACCCCTTGCCACGCCCCCTTAAAGGAGAATTGTACAAAAAAACAAGATTGGTTAAACCCACAAGTGCTTTTTTTTTTACCACTACTATTCCTATAGATTGGCTTTTGGAATTTACAAATGCAGCAATTTAGAAATCAGATGAAAGGTTTAGCACTGGAAAACACTTTTTGATAGATAAAAAGTGCATTTTATATACATCTATATAGATCAGACCAAAATGAGGGACAAATGAGGAGGAAAGAGGGACAGAGGGACATTGCTCCAAATCAGGGACAGTCCCTCGAAATCCGGGACAGTTGGGAGCTATGCTACCACCGTCTTATTCTCCAGGGTCTCTGCTTTCAGAAAATAGATTATCTTTGGGGCAGTTTAACTAATCTTCAGGCCTAAAAAAAATGTGTATTTTAGCATCACACAGGTTCCATTCTAGGACCCAGCAAGACACCCACAAGTCAGATCTAAACCCTCAGGGGGTATAGGGTGAGTGACAGCATGAGAACCTAAATCCTGCAGGAATGTGAATGTTTATTTTCCAGCTAGTTGGAGGTTGAAGAAAGGATTGAAAAATCTCCTTCTGTATTGTGCAACACTGACTGGAGGAGTTTATGATGCAATTTTCTGATTCCTCCAGATAAGGCCGGATAGGAATGATGGTCACATGTCTGCTCTGCAGGACTCAGCAGATTATGTAAGAGGCAAATAGGATCTGTGTACATCACAGGCTGTGCTGTGTCTATGGAGCGATGTGCCTCTTACAGACACAAAACGATCGTCGATATATCACCTTTCCAACACGCCAGACCCACAGCTAGTTCCGTCACCCAGCCATCTACCTTTCCACGCACAATGACTTTTTTAATATTGTAGATTTCAAAAGTACAAAGTGGGGTTGATTTCTAAAACTGGAGAGTGCAAAATCTGGTGCAGCTCTGCATGGAAACCAATCCGTTTCCAGGTTTGTTTGTTTTTTGCCAAAGCTTAGCTGAAGTTAGAAGCTGATTGGCTACCACACACAGCTGCACCAGATTTTGCACTCTCCAGTTTTAGTAAATCAACCCCAATGTTTCAGTGTAACGCACCCAGACATTTATTATCCTGGAGCCTGGACAATGTTTTTTTTTTTTTTAGCAGGACAGCGCCATCTTTCTTCAGGTATCACCATCTGCTTCCTGGACCGATATGCTAGCTCATAAATCGCACAATCATGTGTGCACTCCGTGGTTTAAGTGTCACGTCTCATTGATATGTTATCGATTTTTTTTTTTTTATATGAATGATTTGCTCTGGAGCTTTCAGTAATTTTTTTTATTCATTTTGCATTTTTGGATGTCTCTCCCATTGTATTTATGTTTTGAAGGACAGCCCAGATATGTGTTTATACATTATAAGCAATGCTGGTCCTTGTAGTCCCACTGAGCACTATATAGCGCTATTAAGCAGTCAGGCTTGAGAAAGGAGCAGGGCAGCTCAGAAACAGATAGCCATGTATGTGTATGTATGTATATATATATATATATATATATCACCATTAAACAGTCTTACACAGGCTTGAGAAAGTAGCTGGGCAGCGCCAAAACATGTAGCCACGCCTCCTGGATGTCTCCCCCATTGTATATATGTTGCAGGACACCCCAGATGTGTTTTTATACTTTTTAAGTAATGTTGGTCATTGTAGTCCCGCTGATCCATATATAGCGCCATTAAGCAGTCTTACACAGACTTGAGAAAGAGGCTGGGCAGCTACGAAACACGTAACCACACCCCCTGGATGTCTTCCCCATTGTAAATATGTTGAGGGACAGCCCAGATATGTTTTTATAAATTATAAGTAAAGCTGGTCCTTGCAGTCCCACTGAGCTATATATATATATATATATATATATATATATATATATATATATATATATATATATATATATATATATATATATATCACCTTTAAGCAGTCTTACACAGGCTTGAGAAAGGGGCTGGGCAGCTCCGAAACACGTAGCCACACCCCTGGATATCTCCCCCGTTGTATATATGTTGCGAGACACCCCAGATGTGTTTGTAGTACATACGTAATGCTGGTCCTTGTAGTACCACTGGGCTATATTTAGCACCAATAAGCAGTCTTACACAGGCTTGAGAAAGAAACTGGGCAGCTCTGAAACGCGTAGCCACACCCCTGGATATCTCCCCCGTTGTATATATGTTGCGGGACACCCCAGATGTGTTTGTAATACATAAGTAATGCTGGTCCTTGTAGTGCCACTGGGCTATATTTCGCACCGATAAGCAGTCTTACATAGGCTTGAGAAAGGAGCTGGGCAGCTCTGAAACGCGTAGCCACACATATCCCCTGTGATGTCACTTCCAGTCCAGGCCTGCGTTCCACAGAGGTCCTTGCTTCCTGGCCTCGAGACGCTTCCTGGTTGCACTGTACTACCTGGCCAGTGGCAGTGATCTGGCTTCCTGGCATGGATGTATGTATACTCCCCAAACAACAGAACTGCCGGCACAAGGATTGTTGATGACGGGCGCTATTTTCACTTCTCCTATGTGAGGTGCCATTTACAATTAGTCTGATGTTTCTTTCTACTTGATGGTTCACAAATGTCTGGCACAGATCAGCCCCTGCTGCCGCCTCCCACCTTGTGACTTTCTACAAAGTTACAATGTACAGTCTGATCACTGGGGGGGGGGAGAGGAGACTGAGGAAATCCTTCCACCTGACTGCAGCAGAGTGATGACATCATCTTATCCTAGGAAATGTTGCTTCTAGTACAGAAAACGAACACATGTTGTGCACAATTGTTAAATTATAAAGCAAACCTGTTATAAAAGATTAATAGCTGGCGTCATTGCTGACCTTTTGAAAATGCTAGTTGCCTGGTTATTATATTAAGCCTGTGTCTTCAGCACACTATGTCACTGACCCAAAACAAGCCCACAAATGGGGAAAAACTGAGTCAGACTACATTATATGCATAGCTGATCTGAGTTAGTGACTGAAAGTATTGAGGATAGAAGGTCAGCGTGGCAGCCATGCATCTAGCATTACCAGAAAGAGAAATCATCAGAGGGGTCTATATTCAGCAGCTCTGAAATAGGTTAGTTTCCAGGGAGGTTGAACTGTGGGGTTGAGCATGGTGGAGCAACTACAGTCTCACTAGCTAGCCCATAGTGCTCTGGGAATCCTTTGTCACTGCTGTCAATATGCAGCCAGGCATCTAGCATTATCAGAAAGAGAGCTTAGCAGGGGTAGGCCACATATTTTTCTCATCGGGGATCTATATACAGCAGCCCTGAAATTAGTTTTTTTTCCATGAAGGTTGAACTATGAGGTGGAGCCACATTAAGCTACTACAGCCTCACCAGAAAACTTGTAGCAATCTTGGAATCTTTTGTCCTGGCTGTCATCCTGACAGCCAGGCATCTGGCATTATCAGAAAAATATGTCAATAGCGGTAATCCATATATCATCAGGGAAGTCTATATTAGCAGCTCTGAGGTTCTTTCCATGGAGGTTGAACTGTGGGTGGAGCTTCTACAGCCTCACTAGCTAACCCATAGTGCTCAATAAATCCTTTGTACTTGTGTAAGCATTATAGCCAGGCATCTGGCATTAGCAGAATAGGAGGACAGCAGGAGTAGCCCATATATCATTTCTCATAATGGCTTCTATATTCAGCAGCTCTGAAGTAATGGTCTGTCCATGGGGGATGAACTGGGGGCTGGAGTGGAGTTGAGCTTTTACAGCCTCACTAGCTAACCCATAGTGCTCTTTAAATCCTTTGTACTTGCTGTCCGCATGACAGCCAGGCACCTGACATTATCAGAATAAGAGCTTAGTAGGGGTAGCCCATGAAATTATTTCTCATCACGGGGTCTAGATTCAGCAGCTCTAAAGTAGCGTCCTTTTCCATGGAGGTTGAACTGTGTGGTGGAGCTACAACAGCCTCACTAGCTAACCCATAGAGCTCTGGAAATCCTTTGTCCTGGCTGTCAGTGTGACAGTCAGGCATCTAGCATTTTAATAAAGAGAGGTCAACAGGGGTGGCCCACATATTTTTCCCATGAGGGGGTCTATATTCAGCAGATCTGAAGTAGGGTTCTTTTCCATGGAGATGAACTGTGGGGTGGAGCTACTACAACCTCACTAGCTAACCCAGTGGTGGTCAACCTTCTTAAAATGGGTGGCCTCAAGTGCGGCCCGAGACATCACCAAAGGGCCACACATAAAATTCAATGAATGTTTTGTGTCAACGGGATATAGTTAAAGACTAATGGTACTATACAGGAGACAGGAACCAAAAAATGCCTAGATTGCTGCACACCACACAAAGCTGTCCATTCTGTGAGTGATAGCAGCCTCAGTCTAAGCCACGCGCACTACACATCACCCCCCAAGGCTTACTTATGTAGGTCAGGTGAAACGCGTCGGTGGTGTGGCTTAGACGGAGCTGGCTGAGGCGCCTATCACTCACAGAACGTACAGCTTTGCATGGTGTGGGGTGGTCGGTCTGGTTCTCATAATTTGTATAGAGTTAAGACGGACTCTTATTCAGCCTGAACACACAGCGGAATCACCTGATAGAACTACAGAGGCCTGAGTAGGGACCCAACGCTTTATCTAGGTTCACAATGATACAGGAGATGGTTAGAGACTGTGAATATAATACAGGAGATGGTCAGAGACTGCAGACATGATACAAGAGATGGTCAGAGGCTGCAGACATGATACAAGAGATGGTCAGAGACTGCAGACATGATACAGGAGATGGTCAGAGACTGCAGACACGATACAGGAGATGGTCAGAGACTGAGGACATGATACAAGAGATGGTCAGAGACTGAGGACATGATACAAGAGATGGTCAGAGACTGCAGACATGATACAAGAGATGGTCAGAGACTCCAGACATGATGCAGGAGATGGTCAGAGACTGCAGTCATGATACAGGAGATGGTCAGAGACTGAGGACATGATACAAGAGATGGTCAGAGACTGCAGACATGATACAAGAGATGGTCAGAGACTGCAGACATGATGCAGGAGATGGTCAGAGACTGCAGTCATGATACAGGAGATGATCAGAGACTATGGACATTTTATATAGGATTTGTTAGGAACTGGGGATATGCTTCAGGAGACCGTCATTGATTGGAGACACATTACACGAGACTGCTAGAAATCACTGCTATAAAAGGCCAATAGGGAAACACAGATTATTATTATTATTATTATTACTATACAGGATTTATATAGCACCAACAGTTTAAGCAGCTCTTTACAATATAAAAGGGAGACAATACAGTTACAATACAAAATACAAGAGGATACAGAGGGCCCTGCTCAGAAGAGCTTACAATCTAATGGGTGGGGCAGGTAGTACAAAAGGTTGTAACTATGGGGAATGAGCTGATGGAAGTGGTAAAAGATTAGTTGGAGGCGCGATAGGCTTCCCTGAAGAGATGAGTTTTCAGGGATTGCCTGAAGGCAGCTAGAGTAGGAGATTAGTGTCTGCAGGACCCCTGAGGGCCACACAAAAAAGTTCCAAAAGTATGCAGGTTGGTACTTTGAAAATCCCTTGCCCTGGCTGGCAATGTGACAGCCAGGCATCTGGCATTATCATAAAGAGAGGTCAGCAGGGGTGGTCCATGGAGCTTGAACTCTGGGGTGAAGAACATCAAGCTTTTACAGTCTTCTTAGATAACCCATAGTGCTCTGGGAATCCTTTGTCCTTTATTAAATGTTTATTATGTAAAATAAAGATATTGTACAAAATAAAAGTATAGAAAACATCAGCTTAAAATCATAAAAAAAATTATAAAATTGATCCAAAGCCTTTATACTTCTTCAGTTCCTTGTGTGATTTACAAGAAGAGAGATGTCAGAAAAAAACAACAACATGCCGAGCGTTACCAAGGAATTGAATTGCCAAAGACAAAAGTGACAGACTGCAGAGTTCATACAAAGTAAAATCCCCTTCGGACTGCCTTTCACTTTTTCCTTTGACAATTAAATTCCTCGGTAAGGCTCGCCCTGTGTTCATGTGAGTAGCTATACGAGGAAATGGGTGGCTTACATGCAGATCAGAGGAAGGTGTTTCTCAAACATACATGTGATGCAACAATCCCCAATGTACTGTATGCATGAACTTCTCAGAAGACACTGGGTGTCATAGAAAAAAAAAACCATGACAAGGAATGGAAAATTAAATTCGAGGGAAAAAACGCTTACTCAGCCATTCACTGGAAGAAAATAATCGACACGGGCGGACTTTGACCGGACTGGTCCGACGGACCAAATCCGGCGGACAATCCGATCGTGTGTGGGCTTCATCGGACCTTCAGCGGACTTTTCCAGTCGCAAATCTGACGGACTTTAGATTTGGAACATGCTTCAAATCTTTACGTCGTAACTGCGCCGGACCCAGAAATCCGCTCGTCTGTATGCTAGTCCGACGGACAAAAAACAACGCTAGGGCAGCTATTGGCTACTGGCTATCAACTTCCTTATTTTAGTCCGGTGTACGTCATCACGTACAAATCCGTCGGACTTTGGTGTGATCGTGTGTAGACAAGTCCGTTCGTTAAAAAAGTCAGTCGAAAGTCCGTCAAAAGTCTGCTGGAAAGTCTGTCAGACCAGTCCGGTCGAAAAGTCCGTCCGTGTGTACGCGGAATTAGAAAATAAATGGGTCACTTTTTTTTTTTAAAGAGGACATGTGTGTTCCAGTGCGTTTTTGATGTGTTTTACCGCATTCCAGTACAGTCAAGTGCAGAAAAAATGCAGCATGTTCTATTTTTTACTGGAACTGGAATGCACTGGTGTGAACTATGCCATTGAAAGCTTAACCTACTTTCCAAAATAGACTCTCATGTCAAAATGTAAATCGATCCTTGCAAAGTGATTTAACTAGCTGCAGACTTTGGGCGTGCTACACACGCCCAAAAACATGTCCTCGTAAAACGGCTATGTGTAGCACATCCAGTCTCTATGCCTTGCTTCTGGGACCCCGACCCTTCCCCAATATACAACTGTTGACTTTGATTAATCAAAGCCGGTGTTCTATCGATTTGTGCCCTCCGTTGAAAAGTGGCCGCGCCTGCGCAGAACGGAAGGGCACTCCAGCTGAGTTGCCGATCAGCTGGAGTTACATCACCTTAGCGCATGTCTTAGAAGTGTTTTTTCGATGGGAGATACCAATTCATGGCCACAAATGAAAGCTATGCAAAGAGCTGAGGGACACCGTACATGTCAGATTGTGCCTCGCTGTAAACCCGCGGCGCAACAGCAAGGCACAATATGACAAATACGGTGTCCCTCCGCTGTTTGCATAGCATAAAATTGTGTCCGAGAAATAGTATCTCCCGTCAAAAAAAAAAGTCTCCTACGGTCTGCGCATGAATGAAACGATATCTTCGTGGATGAAACGCGTCGGATCGAGCCTGCTGTTCCCATTGCGTCATTTTATCGATTAACAAGTGCTCGTTTTACCTCTTCTAAATGTGAGTGTAAATCTTTAATTTTTTAATAAATTTTGTGTTATGCGGATTCACGCTATGTGTGTTTTTTTATTCCTTTTTGGCCTTATAAGTTTGAACCCATGAGATGTTTTATATATCTTGGAGCCTCCTTTCTTGTCGACCGGTGGTCCTTGTGAGAAGATTTTTTTTACCCAATTCTACCAACGCCTATATCCATCTGGGCCTTATTATCTTTGGTGAAGAATCACCGACAAGTCTGAGTCATGGGGTGTATATCCTAATGAATCCACTTTTTCTGGTAAGCCTCAGTGTTATTGGTGGCCGTGCTCCACCCCCCACCCCCTCTTTCATGAATGTTTAGCGGTGGCTTGATAATTACCACTTGGGGCGTCAAGATACATATGTTTTGGACATTTCCATTTTCATCAAACACTTTTTTCTCACTCAGTGGACTCTTTGTTCATTCATTTTTTCTATTATTGCTTTTGAGTTTATAATAAGTTGTTCACTGTATTTTATGTGTATGGTATATATTGGTTTAATCACCTGACATCACTCCATTTATATGCATGTTATACATCGGTTTAATCACCTGTTCTCATTATTTCAATATTGCACATGTGTAATGTTTGATATCTTCACAATTATTCTAACTTTGATATATTTTAGATGTGTATTAGGTCATCTATGCACTTTAGACTACCCATTCAAATTTTAAAATTGTCACTAGCGCTGCACCATCACTTTCCCATTCGATCTGCGCATGCGCTATGGTGACGTCACTCCAGCTGATCGGAAACTCAGCTGTAGTGGAGAAAGACACATCCGCCGCTCCAGGTGAGACCAGGAAGCCTAATAATCCAGTAGGTGATCGCGGCGGTGGCTCGCCTCCGCACACAGTGAAATTAGAAGAAATGGCCGCACACCACTGTAGATCAAAATCCTTTTTATTTGGATATCCTAAAAAACTACAGGAATCAGAATGCTGGGTAGATGCGTTTCGCACACTTCACGTGCAGCTTAGTCAATAACTCAGCTGTAGTGCCCTTCTGTTCTGCGCACGTGTGGGCACTTTGACGGCGGGCACATATCCACAGAACACCGGCATTACTGTATACGCAGAGAAGAGGTCGGAAGCTGTAGCTGTCAAAAAAGCAATCTGACTTCGTGTTTATAACTAGCACTGCTCAGATGCGAAGATATAAAGATACAAAGTAACATATTGTTACTTTTCTATGATTCTGTTTGATTCATCTGCAGATCAAAGGAATAAATTAAAATCCGCAAATGTCAGTAACCTGACAAATGAAAAATACATTTTTTCAGTAAAATGTTCCTCTGTTTAAAGCGGAATTCCACTGTTTTTTTTAATTTATTAAAAGTCAGCAGCTACAAAAATTGTAGCTGCTGACTTTTAATAAACAGGCACTCACCTGTCCCACGATCCAGCGATGCGGCCACCCGAAGCCTCCGTTCTCTCCCCAGCCTTTTCGCGGCGCCGACATTGCGAGTGTGGGCGCCCGGCTGTGACAGTTTGCGGCTTCTAAGCCGGACGCGAGCCGTGCTGCGCTCCATCAATGGCCAGGCAATGTTCTGGGACCGGTCACGTGTCCCAGAACATTGCCGGGAGGGGCCGCTTAGGTGGTTAGAAGCCCGGAAGGAGGAAGTGGGAAGTCCCACTAAAAAACAAGTCCCCCCCCCCATTGTAGCATGTCAGGGGGCGAGGAGTACTTAAAGCGGAAGTTCCACTTTTGGGTGGAACTCCGCTTTAACCCTTCATTTACTCTAATCAGCCCTAATTAACTCCTTACTCTCCTTCAGCTAATATTTTCCTGATGATGATTTTTATTTTATTAAATATTTACATTTTTTTTTGTTTTTGCTTCATTTGTTAATATTTTTTTACACACTTAAAGTGGTTGTAAACCCATAAAAAAAAAAAAAAAAAAAAAAAACCCCGAAAGACGAAGGCATAATGAACTAGTATGCATGCATCATTATGAAATACTTATCTTATATCGAAGCTGTTGCAGCGGTCCCCGCACACCCTTGTGACTGGTGACATGTCTCCCGGAGCTTTTTCCGGGTTCTCAGGCTCTGGAGCTGCGATGATGTCACTCCCCCACATGTGCGCAGGAGCAGCCGGTCACGGCCCAAGCCCCTTAGAAACGGCACGATTGAGCTGTTTCTTCACATAATGTCAGCGCAAGCGTATAAGGTAAATATCTCCTAAACCGTGCAGGTTTAGGAGATATTTACAGTAACCTGAATATAGGCTTACCTGTAGGTACAAGTGGTGTACCAGGGTTTACAACCACTTTAAAAGCGAAGCTCTGAGCTCCTTCAGAAAAAAAAATTAAAAGTCAGCAGCTACAAATACTGTAGCTGCTGACTTTTAATATTAGGACACTTACCTGTTCAAGAATCCAGCGGTGTCTTCACCCGAGCCACTTTTTTAAGCGGCTCTCGGGTGCTGCCGCCTAGGCTAAGGGCACTTTCACACTGAGGCGACGGGGGCATCGGCGCTAAAGTGCCGCTAGTTTTAGCTATGTTTTAGCGGTGCTTTTAACCCCCGCTAGTAGCCGAAAAAGGGTTAAGAGCGTCCACAAAGCGCCGCTGCCGAAGTGCTTTGCAGGTGCTTTGGCAGCGCTGGCCTTTGATTTCAATGGCAGGGGTGGTGTATACATCGCTCCTAAACCGCCCCAAAGATGCTGCTTGCAGTACTTTTTCTAGCGTCCTGCAAGCGCACCGCTCCAGTGTGAAAGCACTCGGGCTTTTACACTGGAGTGACAGGAGAAGCGCTTTATAGGTGCTATTTTTAGCGCTAAAACGCCTGTAAAACGTCTCTGTGTGAAAGTGGCCTAAGGGAAACCAGCAGTGAAGCCTTGCAGCTCAACAGCCAGTTCCCTACAGAGCATGTGCGAATCATGCTGAACTTCGTGAATGGCTCGGTTGGCGGAGGAAGGAAGAGGGGGGCCAAACTTTTGGAAATGGGAGCAGGTACCTGTCAAAATAAGGTACCGGCTCTTCACTCCCTCGGGGGGGGGGTTGCAAACAAGCAGAGCTTCCCCTTAAATAAGAAAAAAATAAAATACAATTAAAGCACCTCCTCCCTTCATGCTCGTGCTCAGAAGCGAACGCATATGTGAGTCGCGCCCGCATAAGTAAACGCTATTCGAACCACACACGTGAAGTATCGCCGCAATCATTAGAGTGAGAGTAATATTTCTAGCACAAGACCTCCTCTGTATCTCTAAACAGGTAACCTGTAAAAATTTTTTTAAAGCGTCGCCTATGGAAAATTTTTAAGTACCCTAGTTTTTCGCCATTCCACGACTGTGTGCAATTTTAAAGCATGACATGTTAGGTGTCTATTTACTCAGCATAACATCATCTTTCACATTATACAAAAAAATTGTTTCTATACAAAAAATACAAAAAAAAAAAAAAAAATTATACAAATTTTTTTTTCGAAATCACGAAAGTGTAATTCTTTCAAAAAATTACATTTCAAAGGCCGCTGCGCAAATACAGAGCCACAAAGTATTGCAACGAACGCCATTTTATTCTTGAGGGTCTCTGGTAAAAAAAAAAAAAAAAAAATATTTTCTAGCAAAAAAAAAAAAAAAAAAAAATACTGATTTTAACTTGTAAGCAACAAGTGCGAGAAAAGGGCTTGAGCATGAAGGGGTTAAACGATGACAAGGTTATGGCTGAATAAACAAGTCCATAGCAGAAATGTAAAAATCGCTTTGGTCCAGGGAGGGTGAGCAAGTGAGAGAGGTGAAGTGGTTAAACGAATCACAAAGAAAAAAAAAACCCCACAAAACAAATGATTACAATATAAAAATACAAGTCATTCATTGCGGAATCCAGGCAGTTGTGTTTGAGACTTGGGTATGGATCAAGGAATAGGGACTTGCAGCAACGTTGCCCTCCAGTGGCCACAAACGCCTATGGCAGCTACTTCTCAAGCTGGAGAAGTGTGTGATCAGGAAATGTATGTGGTGCAGGGTAAAGTTCAAAAAGAGGTCACAACTATTGCAAGTCAGCATTAAATTAGATATAAAACCATAAATTAAATTAATTTAGTGTGCTAAATCACTATGTATCATTTCATGCCTTTTTTTTTTTTCCTTTTCAACCAGATTCTGATTTTACATTTTCTTCATCCTTAGTGCTGCTGATCTCCCCTGCAGCCTCTTTACAACCACTTTCTGTCTACATGCACTCTAATGCCCCGTACACACGGTCGGATTTTCCGACGGAAAAAGTGCGATTGGATTGTGTTGTCGGAAATTACGATCGTGTGTGGGCTCCATCGGACTTTTTCCTTTGGAATTTCCGACACACAAAGTTTGAGAGCAGGATATAAAATTTTACAACAAAATCTGATCGTTTAACCACTTCCCGACCGGCGCACGACGATGTACGTCGGCAGAATGGCACGGCTGGGCAAATGGGCGTACAGGTACGTCCATTTGAATTTCCCGCCGTGTCATTGCGTGCGCGCCGGCCGGGAGCTCCGCGAGTTGGGTCGCGGGTCCCGCGGACTCGATCGCCGCGGGGATACCCGCGATCGCCTCACGGAGAGATGCTGATGTAAACAAGCATCTCCCCGTTCTGCCTAATGACAGTGTCACTGGATATCTGCTCCCTGTCATCGGAGCAGAGATCAGTGACGTGTCACACACAGCCCCTCCCCCCTACAGTTAGAACACATCCCTAGTACTGATTTAACCCCTCCCCGCCCCCTAGTGGTTAACCCCTTCACTTCCAGTGTCATTTACACAGTAATCGGTGCATTTTTGATTGCTGTATAAATGACAATGGTCCCAAAAATGTGTCAAAAATGTCCGACATGTCCGCCATAATGTCACAGTCACAATAAAAATCGCTGACCGCCGCCATTACTAGTAAAAAAAAAAAATTATTAATAAAAATGCCATAAAACTATCCCCTATTTTGTAAACGGTATAACTTGCGCAGACCAATCAATAAACGCTTATTGCGATTTTTTTTTACCAAAAATATGTATAAGAATATGTATCGGCCTAAACTGAGGAAAAAAAAAGTTTCTTTTAATATATTTTTGGGGGATATTTATTAAAGCAAAAAGTAAAACACAATGCATTTTTTTCAAAGTTGTCGCTCTTATTGTGTTTATAGTGCAAAAAATAAAAATCGCAGAGGTGATCAAATACCACCAAAAGCGAGCTCTATTTGTGGGAAAAAAAGGACGTCAATTTGGTTTGAGAGCCACAACGCACGACCGCGCAATTGTCAGTTAAAGCGATGCAGTGCCGAATCGCAAAAAGTGCTCTGGTCAGGAAGCGGTTAAATTCCGATCGTGCGTAGACAAATCCGACGCACAAAGTGCCATGCATGCTCAGAATAAATAAAGAGATGAAAGCTATTGGCCACTGCCCCGTTTATAGTCCCGATGTACATGTTTTACGTCACTGCGTTCAGAACGATCGGATTTTCCGACAACTTTGTGTGACCGTGTGTATGCAAGACAAGTTTGAGCCAACATCCGTCGGAAAAAATCTGATGGATTCTGTTGTTGGAATGTCCGATCAATGTCCGACCGTGTGTACGGGGCATTACAGTGACTGCGGGGGACGGGTATCCCGATGGTGACAATAGTGACCAATGCCTGTGTATTGTATGGTAACAGGGGGGTGAAAACTGAGGGGAAAAAAAAAAGCCTAAAAAAGAAAAAACGAATGCAGCCACCACATCCAATGATTGGCTGCAATATATTACATTTTATGATTTCGAGCTTAATGCCGCTTTAAATATTCAAAATGGGATTCAAGTATACAGTTGCAATATAAAAACATTATTTCAAACACCTTATATAAGTCCTAATGATATTTATTAATAAAGCCAATTATGTAAATCAGAAACACACGTGACAGGTCCTCTTTATTAACGCCGTTAACTTCAAAATCGGTAATAAAGAACGTTAGGACTAAAGATTGCCGTCTAAGAAGTTTGCAGACTATTTCCAGTAACTGGTTTGGGGGAGGGGACGGTCACTCCCGAATATGTTGTAATACAGTGACAGTCACATAACTGACTCCTTTCCTCACATCCTTACCGCAGAGTCACAGCAATGTCTTTACCTGGGTAACACGATTACAACACGGCTGCCTGGTGTACACGTCTTCTCCCTTCTCCCAGCATGACAAACTTTCTTCCCTTGAAAAGGGGAAAATATATTGGCTCCCGGCCAAAGTTTATGGCGTTAAATTGGTTGTTAACCTCACACATGAAAGATGAGCAAAGCATATCCCTCTATATCAGGGATCTGCAATTACCTCCAGCTGTTGCAAAACTACAAGTCCCATCATGCCTCTGCCTCTGGGTGTCATGCTTGTGGCTCTCAGAGTCTTGCTATGCCTCATGGGACTTGTAGTTCTGCAACAGCTGGAGGTCCGCTAATTGCATATCCCTGCCCTATAGTGTGTACTTGTCTCAATCCAGAGCTGCTTCCTTCCTCTGCTATCAGCAGGAGTAACTTCTGACAAGTTTTCCTGACACCAAGAGAAACAAAGGTGACAGGGGAGGGAGATCCAGCACACAGCCTGTGATTGACAGCCTCAGTTCCTTTCTTGTGTGAAAAGGGGGGGTCCCTTCCCTCCAATCAGCTCTCAGAGCTCTCTTCACTGAGCTCTGCAGAGTGTAATTTCAGCTCTCCGCCCCCTTTTTTTGTCTGACAGCTCAGACAAGCTGTATAAATCCTGCATTTTGAACAGATGTGGAGGAGAAAGGGCTGCAGATAAACAGGCACCAACTTATATAGAAGGATTTGTTTAATCTCTGGGGGGCGTGTGTGTGTATTATATATATATATATATATATATATATGTATATATGTGTGTGTGTGTATATGTGTATGTATATATATATATATATATATATATATATATATATATATATATATATATATATATACACATATACATATACATATACACACACATACACACACACACAAAACTATTTGATCCCCTGCTGATTTTGAACGTTTGCCCCACCGCCAAAGATCTCCCCTGCTGTGCCTTTGTGTTCTGTCAATGGGTGACGGGTGATCGGCTTCTGCTGTGACTAATCACAGGGGTGGCGTGCGGGTGCTCCCTACCATGAAGAGCAGAATAACAAGTATATACAGTGAGGGGGAAAAAAGTATTTGATCCCCTGCTGATTTTGTACATTGTCAGTGGGCAAAAGAAATGATCAGTCTATAATTTTAATGGTAGGTTATGGCAGTATATCTGCGGTGGGCAGGCGGGAAGTGGTTAAATAGTACAGTAAAACCTTGGACTGCGAGCATAACTCGTTCCGGAAACATGCTTGTAATCCAAAACACTTGTATATCAAAGCAAATTTCCCTATAAGAAATAATGGAAACTCAGATGATTCGTTCCACAACCATTTATTCATAGGTCCTTCAGTCCATATAAAAAGATTATAGCAATGTGACCAGGTTGTGTAACCATAAAATGTCCATCCACAAATTGAAGCCTCCACAAGGGGATTAGAGGCAAAATCCAGCAGGAGCTCCAGAGTATAAAAGAAAAGAGAGGCGCCTCTAAGTGTAGCAATATGTTGCTAAATGTTGTACCTTCATTAAATGTAACCATATTGCTACACTTAGAGGTGTCTCTCTTCTCTTTTATACTCGGTTGTGACATGACGACTACTTGTATATCAAGACATTGCTTGTATATCAGGTCAAAATTTGATTTAAAAATTTTGCTTGTCTTGCAAAACGCTCTCAAACCAAGTTCCTCTCAAACCAAGATTTACTGTATAGTTTTTGTCCAAAAATAGAATACTATACATTACATCACTTCTGAATTTTTGTTCTGTCATACAAGAATTTTCACAACTTTAGTAAATTATTCGGTTTCGATATGAGATTAGCATGCAAAAAATAAAGAAGTAAATAAATAAAAAACGGCCGATCGTTAGTCCAATAAATTTATTATGTGTGTATCAGGCATTAGTCTGATGTGTTGTCTACTGACCATACAATCAGACGAGTCCAGTGCCCGCCCTCCCATTTCATCCTGTGACCGCTTATCAAGAAAAGAAATATAAAATCCCTTCATTACAAGGGGAGATTTATTATTTGTTGATTTCAAGAGAATTAAACAAAGAAGGAAACCACAAACTTCCTGAATTGTACGGAGGAAAACCTAAAGCAACATGAAGAATTCTCATGCCATACAAGGTCCTGTCACTTACAGAGTAACATGAGCCGTCATAGAGAGCTGCACTGAGGGGTTTTCCTAGAAGTGAAGACAGAGGATGGAAATCACATACTGGATTTTATCCCTGCAGACTTCATGGTCCTAAGTAAACTTTTTTTTTTTAAATAAATGTATGTGAAAGAGACCAACGTGACGCAACGAGTGCTAGTTTCACACGGTCATTAACCACTTAGTGGTCACCCCCACGTACATTTACTGCGGCAGGGCGGCCGCTCTGTGCCAGAACATGTACCTAGTATGTGATCTGACACTTCTGGGTCTGAGGCGCTTGCTCACCATCAGTGACCCACTCCCACTGACATTGGACACAGCAGGAGCCAATCAGCGGGTCCGGCTTATGCTGTAATGCATAAGGCATAAGGGCACTTGCAGAGCGGCCTCATTCACCTGAATGGGTCATGCTTGGCAGGTGCTAAACCCACCAACCATGACGCATGTACACCCCTGGCCACTGCAGCTAAAGGAGGGTGCAATTGGAGTGGGGGGGGGGGATAAAACACATCTTAAACTGTCCAATCACAGCCAGTCACATGTAAATACAGAAGTGTCGGTAATCGGCTCTCCTCACCTCCCACTGACAGAGTGTGTGGTGAGGAGTGTCGATCAGCACCATCTCCTCGCAGGGGAGACCTGGGCAAGTAATCAGGGCACTGATCATCAGTGCCCCGATTACAGGAAAGCCCCATCAATCAGTGCTGCCTATCAATGCCCACCACTGCCACCTATCAGTGCCTCATCAGTGCCCCCTAATCAGTGCACATCAGTGAAGGAGAAAAAAAAAATCTTATTTACAAAATTTACTGGCAGAAAATAAAACATTTTAATAAAAAATAAAAATCCCAGCAGTGATTAAATACCACCAAAAGCTCAATTTGTGTAAAGAAAAAGATAAAAAAAAAAAAAAAATCAATTTGGGTACAGTGTTGCATGACTGCGGAATTGTCATTCAAAGTGTGACAGCGCTGAAAGCTGCAAAATGGCCTGTGCAGGAAGGGGGGGAGGGGGGAGGGGGGGGGGGGGGGGGGGGAGTGCCCGGTATGGTATTGAGGTGGTTAAGGACGCCAGCTACCGTTGGCGGTAAATTACTGCAGACTTTCACTACTAAAATACCATTTGATGTCATAAAACAGCGCATGTGGTATTTTAGTAGTGCTTTTTAGTAAATGCCAAAAACATTTTTGAAAAATGCTGTACGGCATCTTACTGCTTATGCAGATACAGTAAATAAATTGTGGAAAAAACATTTTCTTTCAATTTGTTAATTTTCCAAAAAACGATGACAAAAAAAAAAAAATTACAACTTCAAAAAAACTCACCATGCCACTTAAATACCTTGGACTGTCTAACTTGCAAGAAAAGGGTTAATTTGGAGGGTATTTGTACTGTTCTGTCATTTTGGTGCCTTGAGAAATTTAGACCGTCAGTACATCAGGAATGATCAATTTTCAGATATATCCCATAGTTTGTTCCTAAACACACTAAATAATATACACTGATTTGGGTTATTTTCACCAAAGAAATGTAGCAGAATACAGTTTGGCCTAAATTTATGAAGTCAGATTATTTATTTGCAAAATGTTATAACAAAGAAAGAAAAACTTGTTCTTTTTGGCTTAAAAAAAAAAAAAAAAACAGTGGTGATTAAATACCATCAAAAGAAAGCTGTTTGTGTGAAAAGTTTTCTTTCTGAACCCTGAAACGTCATATCGCTGGGAATGCATGAAAGTAAAAAATATGTAATTTTTTTTTTTGTACATACCGTCACCAGTCAGTGTCCTTGATCACCACCACAGCATATGATGACGCAGAACTGCACTGGTGACAGTATGTGAAAAAAAAATGTATTTTTAATTTTTTCCCCGAAAAATTGTGACAAAATTTAAAAAACTTCCCGCCATGCCTACTTACTAAATACCTTGGACTGTCTGCTTTCCAAGAAGGGGTCATTTGGGAGATATTCTTTACTGTCCTGGTATTTACGGGCCTCAAGAAATTAGATAGACAGTCAGTACATCAGGTGTGATCAATTTTCAAATATATATCCCACAGTTTGTAGACGCCATAAATTTCACACAAACCAATCAATTTACACTTTTTTTATTATTTTTACCCAAGACATGTAGCAGAATACATTTGGATAGAAAGTTTATATAATATTTAAAAAAAACAAACAAAAAAACAAACAAAAAAAAAACACCCCAGTGGTGATCAAATACCATGAAAGAAAGCTCTATTTGTTTTGATATTAATGTCATTTTGGTACAGTGTTGCATGACCTTGTAATTGACAGTTAAATTAGCGCAGTGCTGAATAGCAAAAGATGACCTGGTCATAAAGGGGGTAAAAGAGCTCAAGACTATGTTTTGCATGGGAGAATGATCTAGATCAGTGGTCTCCAAACCTCAAGATTACACAGGCATTGCTTAAAGTCGCATCAAAGTCGCTCGACTTTCAGGTCGTACATGTGTGAAAGGGGCCTTAAAGTCCCTAATTTACCTCTCTGGTGTTTATGGGGTTCCAGGAAGGCTTTTGCATGATAAGTGGGTTTGTCTCTAAGAGCAGAAGTAAACCCCATACATTCAAAAAGAAAAAAAAAAAAATGGCGGCGCCCCATGCCCTGGTGCCGCCTCCTCGTTGCTATCATTAAGCATGCGCAGCCCTTTAAATATCCCCTTTTTGAAATCTCATTAGAAGACTGAAAATTCAAACATTTCAAACATTTTAGGACATCATAAAGCATGGCGGCGGTTTAATGGCACAGGATATTATGTGTCAGTTCCATAATATAAAAATGTTTTACTTTTTTTTGAGGTTGGGGGGGGGGGGGGTGGGGTTATTAGAGGACAGTTTCATCATCACTCAATCCCAGCAGCCCTTGAAGCTGTTCCAGCGGCAGCAATATATGAGATTACTTCCCCGTGACTTGCTGCTTTCCATCGAAGTCTTCCATGTTTCTCCATTAAAAAAATAAATAAAAATAATGTCCGGGATACATCCGAATTTCATCTCGACTCCATAACCTGGTTACAGGTCTACGTTTCCTTTGGCTTTAAATTTTTTGGCCGACCTCTCGCTGGCTCTCATCTGAAGCTTGCTCCCGTAGATGTAGGTGATAAATCCGTCAATTTCCACACTGAAGACGCAGTTTAACTTTGGAACAACTGTCGGAGGGGGGGTGAGAGAAAGGGAAAAAGTCGGAATAGGTGTGTAAATTACAGGGAAGGGGACCCGAGTTAAACTGTCTTTGGAGAGATTGACTCGGTCGTTCTGTGAAACGTCTCGGGTTATGATTGTACTCTGAGTAACATTATGATGGCCTCCTGCTTTAGCGGTTTATAACGCTGAATTATGAGGACATGCGGGTTGTCAGTGATGGGGGTTTGCTGACAATCTATCAGGAATGAAAGTGGACTGATGGTGAATTAAAGAGCCAGTCCATCCAAAAAAACAGACATTGACGTTTCTGGTCGGTGATCGAAAATGTAAAGGTTTAATACAACTTTTGATAAAAAAAAAAGAAAGATAAATAGTAGTAAATGCAGTAACATGGATCTTATGAGTAATGTGCATTTACTACTTTTATGCATTGAAGTCTGCAGAGCATTGCTCCACAATCAGTGCAACGCACAGGCTCCATTAACTCCTTTCCACCCAACCCCAGCTTCCCTTTAATAGGGTCTATATGCCCGGAGATATGAAGAATTGGTGATCATGTGACCACTGTCACAGTGGTCACATGATTGTAGCTGTCCTGCCGGCTACTGATTGTTAGTAGGGACCGAGCCTTGTCTTCAACAGCTCAGTCTCTGGGCTGGGAGCATGCAGTGACCATGATCTCCGCACAGAAACATGGGCCACCCAGTATTCTCATTTTTATGGTCTTTTTCTACTATTCACTATGTATGTTTCAATAAATATTACTTTTCTGTATCCCTATAGTTTACTGTGCCGTTAAAGTCAGATTTTGGGTCACCTTTTGGGACCCTTCCTTTTTGTACTCCCATAATTATTCACAGATGAGGCAATGTGAGTGCTCTCTTTTCTGGTTGCTAGGTACAGATGTTGGATGAGAAGACTTGGCTCACAATTGGCATTCCATTTCCTCCCAAAAGGTGTTCAGTAGGGCTGAGGTCAGGGATCTGTGCAGGACACTTAAATTCCTCCACACCAAAGTCATCAAACCACGCCTTTATGGAGCTGGCTTTGTACAAATGCTGGAACTTAAAAAAGGACCTTCACCAAACTGTTACCACAAGGTTGGAAATGCACAATTGGCTAAAATGTCTCTGTGTGCTGTACCAATAGCCGTACCCTTCACTGGAAACATCAATTAGCAGGATGTCCACATGGGCAGGTGTGATGGTCAGGTGTCCACACAAACCTTCAAGCCTTATAATGCACACAGAACATTGAAGGCTAAAATTAATGTGTAGGACCTGGCTGTGTACTCAGCTGACCGGAAGCAGCTTCTCTCCCATCTGGCCACAGCTAAGGAAATAAAAGACGTGGCAAATCCCTACTCTTGGCCTTCACACACAAAGTGAATAAACACAACCCTCACCTTTCAGTTTATCTTCTTTTGTGATTATTTTGAACACATGTTTCGTCTCCTGTAAAATGATGCCTGTGAGGCCGACATAGGACGGACACTTTGATTTGGATACTGTAAAAAGAAACAAAAAAAGTCTGAGATGATGCTACAGAGAACTTCCACAAAATATTAAATATTCTGTTAACTATCACACCATAGTCATCAAGGAACAGTTCACGCGGACTGATATTTTAGTGTTTGGTGGATGCTCAAGTGTTAAAGTGGAAAGCAATCCATAACTTATGTGGAATGTATGTTCCCTGCTAAAGATATTATTTTTATCAATTATGCTACCAAAATTAGAGCTCTGGGCTTCAGCAAAATGGCAGCCTCCAGCAAGAAGAAACCGGAACAATGCTGGAGGCAATTTACAGCACAAATTGCCTCCAGCATTGTTCCGGTTTCTTCTTACTGGAGGCTGCCATTTTGCTGAAGCCCAGAGCCCCTGAGCAGCAGTAAATCGTTAGGCTGTCAGATGGGACTCTCCAAATTCAGACGAGAAATAGAGAGCAACAATGCAAGTACAGAACAGGGGGGATACAGTGTATTACTGGATTCAAACAGTATAGAAACTTATTTTTAATGTTTTACATAGCTATACCTGCAAAAGGGGCCAGCCTTTTAATGTTAGGATACTTACCTGTCCAGGGACCCCACGATGTCGGCACCGCAGACGATTTTTTAATCAGCTCTCGAGGGCTGCCCGCCACCATGCCTTGTAAGGGAAAGCAGCAGTGAATGGCCCAGCGGCTGTAAAAGGAGGAGGGGGGCGGAGTCCTCCGGGAGTGGGAAAGGGTACCTGTCAAAAACAGGTATCTGCTCCCCCCCCCAAAAAAAGGTGCCAAATGTGGCAGCGGAGGGGGGAAAGGAAGCAAACAAACGGAGCTTCCCTTTTTGGGTGGAGTGTCACTTTAAATCTTCTGACTAATCTTCCTTGTTAAAGCCAAAGTCCAGGTTTCCTGTCACTCTAAATAGTTTGTTTGGGCCAAGCTGGCCAAAATGAATTATTTCCATAACCAAGTTATTCGGCTACTGTAAGCACTGCATCACATTCTAGTAGCTATAGCTACATACAGTATACAGTGATGTGTTCTGGAAGCTCAGATGACTTCCTATCTGCTGCTGGAACAATATGGAGTTTGGATGGGTGCTTCTCAGACAATTAGAGGAAGCCTTTTTTTTTTTTAATCAATCAATAGAAGGCTTTCTGTAATTAGAGGACGTGGAGAGACAGGCAGATTATATCATAATCCGCAATCCATCTGAGCCAAATCAGAGGAAATCTTGTGTTTACTGATACAAAAAAAAATACAAGATTTCCTCTGAATGGCTAAGAAGCATTCAGCCAAACTCTATTTTTTGCCGGCAGCCGTCTGCTGCAGAACACAGCGCTGCATACTGTATGTAGCTGATGCTACTACAAATCACAGCAGCCAAATCACTTAGTAATGGAAATAGTCAGTTTTGGCCAACTTGGCCCAAACAAAACTATATAAAAGGAGGCAGGAAACCTGGACTTTGGCTTTAAAGTGGTTGCAAAAGTCTCAATGTTATTTACCTACATGCATTTTATGCATAAAGATAAAAACCTATGTGCAGCGCCCCCCCCCCCCCCCCCCCCCCCCCCTCCACATACTTACCTGAGCCCTGTCTCTATCCAACGATGTGCACAAGAGCAGTAGCTCTCTTGGGTCTCCTCCTCTCTATTGGCTGAGCGACGGATGTCAGCGGTGACATGTCCACTGACATCCGCCGCTATCCGATCCGGTCCACCAATTTGAGACGGCGGATCAGTTTTCATCCGATCTCCCATAGAGAGGGGGACTCTGACAGATCTGTCTCAGCACAGTGAGTGGAGACAGACCCGTCATCCGCCCTGCTCAGCGGAAATCAATGGATCGCTCCCCACTGAGCAAGCAGACTCCATCAAAATGGACATGACTTGTGTGAAAGAGGCCTTAGGGAGGATTATAATCCCTGTCAGATTTATTTATTTTTTTATTCTCCAACCGATACTGCATCCACCCAGGTAAGTATGATTAAGGTAAAACCCCCAAACTCATACTTCTCTTTTAAGGAAATCCCTTGGGGCCCACCAGGTCACCAGAACTCCGATCTATTGCTTTTCTGGGGGATAACCCAAAATTTGGGATTTTCATTTACTTTCACTTTCGATAATGGTAAACAGGACAACTAGAGAGGGTGAATCTCCCTAACGGGGACACAGAAAGCAATAAAAACTAACATGGGCTCTAAGCCCTCTCCACTCCATCCAAAAAATAAATAAATTTGCCTTTAGGTGTACTTTAAGCTGTTATGTTAGATCTCTCATTATAATCATACAGATTATGGTGAGAAGGGACTAAATAAATTAGAAAGTCTTCCAACTAGGGCGTAACACAGTATGGTCCCACACTGGGCATTTAGCCCCGTTGCATGGGGCTGTAGCATTAAGCTGCAGGCAAAGGGCACATGTGTCCAGCCCTACTTTATGAGAGGCTGACAGCTGCTGCGGCTGGAGTGGGTAGCTAGAATTATTTTTGTTTAGGGCAGTACACGCCAGGAAGAAAAGCCTGGATTGTAAGGAATGTAGAAAAAATGATCCGAACTCCGGTTGATTCTTTTAAAATGTCCTAATTTTATTGAATAGCCACAGTGAAGAAACGCTGATTAAATCAGTTGACACGTTTCAGCCTATAAGGCCTTAGTCATAATGACTAAGGCCTTATAGGCTGAAACGCGTCAACTGATTTAATCATCTTTGTTCACTGTGGCTATTCAATAAAATGAAGACATTTTAAGAGCAACAACGGATCATTTTTTCTACATTACTCTACTCAGCCAGCCACCTTGGATCGAGCACCTGGGAGCTCTGCTATGTATGTGGTGTATGGGTAGTAGCGCTGACTTTTCGGTTTATACTTTGGAATGTAAGGAAACCTGAGTTTTAGGGCATTTGCCCCTGAGCGCATGCTGCCCTAAACGTTTGTAATGCTTGATGCACCATCCAGCCTCATAGTTTGACAGGCTGCCAGCAGAAGGACTGAACAGAACACCTGTGCCCGCTGCCTGCAGCTAAATGCTAGAGCCCCATGCAACGGTAAATGCCCAGTGTGTATGGATCCTTACTATGTTATGTAGGGATCTGGCATATATCTTAAAAATAAGATGATTATTTCTCATCTCAGGACAGTCGATGGAGCTATGTAAATCATTCCTTAATGCCCCAACAGCCAAATCCACATCCATGAGCAGAAGTATTTGTGGGATATGTGATGGAATGAGACATCTGAATAGCTTCTGTTCTATGAAAGGCTTTTGCTGTGTTATAACAAACAGGTCAGCCTTAGCTCCTGTAACTAGAAGGTGGCTAACAAACAAATTAGATCATCTACTAAAGCCCCATACACGAGCAGAATGTCAGGAGACATTTGCTGGTATGAAAAATACCAGCCGACATTCTGCCCATGTGTATGTCAGTCTGTCTGACAGAAGCTGGCTGTTCGACCGGCTTCTGTTGGATGCGCATGCTGGAAAACCAACAGCCGTCCGACTCCCGATCAGTGCTGTCAGCCAATGGCAGAGAGCGCTGATCGAAGTATTCTGGCAGGGGGCCGTCCACCTGTCAGAACACAACAGCTCAGCAGGAGGCGATTGCTGGACTAACATGCAACCTCGCATAGATAGTACAGCGGCTCTGTTTTTTTTTGTGTAACCCATGAAAAAAAAAAAAACAAAAAACAAAAAAAAAAAACAAAAAACAAAAAACTGTAGTTTGTACCCGGCTTTAGTCAGAAGATTTGAGTTACCGTACTTTGCACATATCTGTAATCATTGATAATGCCAGCACACTATACATACCCATAACCAGCGCTCCATGCATATCCGCCTTCAGTAGCTTATTCTGGATCATCTGCGGTTGTCTACACAAGAATAATTCATAAATAGTAAGCTAGGATCACAATACTAACACAGTAAACACAAAGAATGGAAGCACAGAGAAGGGAAGGAGTTAAATGCTAGCGGTTATATTTCCCGGACTGGCGAGTAGACTAAGGCTCCTTTCACACAGATGGACTGGTTGGGTCCATCTTTCAGTTTTTCAGGCAGACCCAATCGAACCACCCATTGCCCTCTATGGACGGGCAGATGTCAATGGACATGTCTCTGTTGACACCCGCTAACAACCGATCCCATCTGCTAAAAAACAGACGAATGGGAATCCCCATTCGTCTGGCGAGTCGGGTGAGAGGTCCGTTTCCATTCACCTGCCCATAGAGAAAAGCTGGCCGTGCCCGCTCTGCATCAGTGGCGCGCACACAGACCTGTCATCTGCCTGCTCAGCGAGGATGATACTCCACCGAGTAGGTGGATATGCTGGTGGACTCTGCAAGTGTGAAAGTGACCCAAGACCATACAAGATTGTTTGTATGAGTGTGTACAAATGTACCTACATTCACCATCCCCACCCACTTCATATCATTGCTCTTCTCTACAATTGGACACTTTATTTTTTACTAATAATTTTATTTATTTTTTGGTAATGACATCTCCCAGCTCTTGTGGGATTTTTGCCTATGAAAGAATGACATCCCAGTGGCTTACAGCCTTCTGGAATATGGACATCATGCATTCCAGGAGGCCATAGGGTGCAGTGTAAACGCTGATGCGTGTCATCAGGGGGCCAGCTGTCCGTTCCTGGTTCTTGTAGCTGCCCCCCCCCCCCCCCAATAATGTGCCAGGGCGTCAACTGCAGAAAGCTGAGACAGCCAGCCTAACATAGTACATAACTAAAAAACGCTGTAGTGTAGGACCAGGTGTATGCTGGAGGTGGTAGAGGATTGCAACAAGACAATTCTGGATTTACGAGTATGTATTTTGAGGATAACCCAGGAAACCAGGTAAGGGGGCAGATAAAGGAGCAGGGGAGTGAGGTTCCTTCCTAAGCCCATGAATCGCACTGCATTCCTGTGCAATTCACATGTGATTCAGTGCGGTGCGCACCGCACAAAAGTAGTGCATGCACCAATTTTAGAAACATATTGCGTTTAAAAATGACCATGCGATCCAGTGCAGGCAAATGCACTGCATTTGCAAGCTGCGCTTAGGGTGTTGTGAACATTGCACTGACAACCACTGCAGATCACAGGGGCAGTGCGATCTGAACACAGTGTCAGAAAAACTCATGGACCGCAGGTTTCCCGTACTGCGTTCTTATGTAAACCGGGGCTAAGGCCCCTTTCACACTTGTGGCGACTTATCCTGCGACCTGGGACTGCAAAGTCACATGACGACAAGTGATTCCCCATGATTTCCAAGGAGTAACTTATCTGTGCGACTTCAAGTCGAAGCGACTTCAAAGTAGTCCCTGCACTACTTTGGTCTGACTTTGATGCGACTTGAGGTCCATAGATGTACTTGAGGTCCAAGATTACACAGGCATTGCTTCAAGTCACATCAAAATCGCAGCAAAAAAAAATGCGGCAAAATTGTGCGACTTTCAAGTCGCACAAGTGTGAAAGGGGCCTAAGAGGGACCAAGACTGTAGAAGTTCTGCTGAAAAAAAAAAGCTGGCACCAGTATTATCTGTGGTCTAATTGCAGCTGATCTTTTTTTCACCAGTGCTTTATTCTGCATTGTGTTCATGTAAGAGAGGCGGCCATCTTGGTAGAGACAGAGCTTTGCTTCCTCATGTTAGAGCCTCCAGCTAAGAGAACAGTGAGCAGCACAGTAGTGACACCAAATCTCACTCCAAATCTATTAAGACCAGAAGTCAGAAGCTGTACAGTGTCTTAGATCTCATACTGCAGATATACAGCTATGAGGCTACTTGCTCTGATACCTTCTGTGCAAGTTAGAAAATCATAAAGATACTCACGCATCCGGCCTCAACCCATTACACAAGTCTCGGATATACTGTTTCCAAAGATCATGAAGAGGAAGAAACATGTCGTATCTGAAAATGAGGACAACAGGAGAAATAGTGACAGACATTCAGACTAGCAAAACAGACCATAAGCAGTGAAATTGCGGTAAAAATCACATGCGTTTTCGGTGCCATTATCAGCCGAATGCTGATAACACTATTTTCAGACGAAATATTTAGACAGCCGAAATTTCAGTGCATCTCTAGTTATAACCCTCCATTACTCTATCCAAAATGGAAAAAAAAAAAAAAAAAAAAAAAAAAAAGAGTTTGCCTATACTTCAACCTAAAATCAGCTACATACATACGTACCATCTGCATCAGTCACAGCCTGAGTAGAAAGGCCTGTCCTATGTCAGAATGTGGCATAGTAGGACCTTTGCTTTCTGTGTAGAAGCAGTGTTCTCTCTGCAAAGTACAAAACCATCCAAGTGCTGCGCTGATCACTGTGTTACTTCACAAAACACAACAAACACAAAAAATTCTTACAAGACCAAAAATATAAAAAAAAAAAACAAAACAAAAAAAAAAACAAACACAAAAAAACCCTCAACAAATGATTGCACAAATTGAATAGCACACAGGCTATAAACTGACCCAGTATGGTAAAAAGTAAGCAATTGACAATATTGTGTGACACTCGCAGTGCAAGGATCCACATAGTAAAAAAATTGCACTGAAATTGCATGAAAAAAAAAAAAATGAAAATAATGAAAAAAAAAAAAAAAAAAAAATCTTTCTGCCATGGTCAGACGCACCTCCTGCCGAGTCATGCGTGTACACATGACTGGACTTTACAGCATACTTGGTCCGGCGTACCAGAGTCCGTTGGACAATTCGATCGTGTGTGGGCTCCAGCGGACTTTGTTTTCTCAAAAGTTTGACGGACCTAGAAATGAAACATGTTTCAAATCTGTCCGATGGACTCGAGTCCGGTCGAAAAGTCCGCTCGTCTGTATGCTAGTCCGACGGACAAACACCGACGATAGGGCGGCTATTGGCTACGAACATCCTTGTTTTAGTCCGGTCGTACGTCATCACATATGAATCCATCGGACTTTGGTTGATCGTGTGTAGGCAAGTCCGTTCATTCGGAAAGTCCGTCGTATAGTCCGCCGAAATGTCCGCAGGACAAAGTCTGCTGTAAAGTCCGCTCGTGTGTACGCGGCTTTAGAGGTACAGCATTCAGCAAGGCTCATGTTCCCTGCTGATTGAGGAGCCGTAGCTCTGACCATGTAGGGTGCAGGCTAGACCTCTGCAGAGAGACCACTGCTTCCACACAGAGGGCAAAGATCCTTCTCTGTAGCATCCTCGGCAGGGGACAGGCTCATCTTGCCAGGCTGAGACTGCTTTCTAAAAAAGGAGAAGAAAAAAAGAACTGCAAGACTTTGCACACCTTTTGATTTGATGCACCTGGACTGATTTAACCTCTTGCCAACCACAGAACGCAAACAGGGAGGGCTTTAACGTCCACACGCATGCGCCCACGTTTCTGTGCCGACTGTGTACTCCCAGTGACCAGAGACAGCTCCCAGACTCTAGATTAGAGCAAGAGCTGGTGGGACTGGTTCCTGATCATGTGACCACTGGGACAGTAAACCACAGTGGTCATGTGATCGGCTAGTTCTTCTTGCCTCTCGTGCTTACAAAAACAAAAAACAACCCTGTAAGACAAAGGCATAATGAGCTAGTATGCTTTGCATGCTAGCTCATTATAAAATACTTAACTTAGAACGAAGCCCCCGCACACCTCAGACGGCTGACATCTTTCCCCGGTGTTTCTCTGAAGAAAGGGCATGCGCCAATGACGCAATCGGTGGGGTATACAGTAAATATCTCCTAAACTATGCAAATTTAGGAGATATTTACAGTACCTACAGGTGAGCCTTATTATAGGCTTACATATAGGTACAAACAAACCAGGGGAGTTTACTTCCTCTTTTAAGAACCTGTTAAAGGGAAGCTGGGCATGGATGTGAAGTGCTTAAACAATGTTCAATTTATCTGTAAATAAAAAAAATTAAAGTTACGTACCGGTAACATCTTTTCCAGTAGTCTTTCAGGACAGCCACCATGAGAGATAGTTTCCTCCTCTTCCTCTAGGAAACACTGCGCCAGCCCATAAATTCTTACTTCCCCCTGCCAGACCTCAGTATATTCCAAGATTACCTCCGGTCAGCTGGGGAGACACAAGAACACATTAATAACATACTATTCCATATCATTATCATGCTGCGTTCTGGTCTTTTATAAGACACCCCAAAATTTCGGGTGGGTAACTAGGGCTGTCCTGGAAGACTACTGGAAAAGACGTTACCGGTACGTAACTTTAATTTTCCCCCTTCGTCTTTCAGGACAGCCACCATGAGAGGATCAACGAGCACTTACCAGTTAGGGTGGGACTACAGCTTGCAACACCTTTCGCCCAAAGGCTTGCTCACTAGCCGACACCAGGTCCACTCTGTAGTGCTTAACGAAAGTGGAATAGCTGGACCATGTTGCAGCCCTGCATATCTGCTCTGGCGTCGCTCCAGCCTTCTCTGCCTGAGAAGCTGCCATAGCTCTAGTAGAGTGTGCCCTTATACCCATTGGGATTTCTTTCCCTGCTAATGTATAGGCCTGGCCAATGGCTACTCTGAGCCATCTGGCAATAGTGCGTCGAGACGCTTTGCATCCTTTTCTGGCCCCAGAAAACAAAACAAATAAAGAGTCTGACTTTCTAAACATCTTGGTCAGCTCTAGGTACTGAAGGATACATCTCCTTACGTCCAACAAATGAAATTTTAATTCCCTTTCCCCCGAGGGGTTGGGACAAAATGAGGGTAGAACTACCTCCTGACTTCTGTGGAAACCAGAAGCCACCTTAGGTAAAAATGCTGGATCAGTCTTGAATATGATCCGATCTGGAAAAATAATGCAAAAAGGAGGTCTAACTGATAAGGCCTCAATCTCACTAACTCTCCTGGCAGTTGTCACTGCTACCAAAAAAACTGTTTTTAACGTAAGATCCTTTAGTAGACATTCTTCTAAAGGTTCAAAGGGGGTTCCCGTCAGGCCCTGTAAAACTAACGACAGGTCCCACTTGGGAAAGGAAGGACCCTGAACCGGTCTTTGTCTAGACAGAGCCTTAAAGAATCTGACCACCCAAGGGTTGGTGGCCAGATGCTTTTCTAAATAAGCACTGAGTGCTGACACCTGACCTTTAAGGGTACTTATGGATAAACCCCTGTCTGCCCCGCACTGAAGGAATTCCAACCCAGCTGTGGGACTATGTACCGCAAAGGAGCCTTCTGCACACCATTCATTGAAACGTACCCAGACTTTTTTATAAATCTGGCGTGTTTCCTTCTTCCTGCTGTTGAGGAGGGTGGAGATTAATTTCTCAGAAAACCCCCTAGCTCTTAGCATACCCTCCTCAGTAGCCAGGCCACTAACTGCCAATGGTGAACCTGTGGACAGAGGACTGGGCCCTGTGAGAGGAGATCCTCTCGAGGTGGCAGGAATAAGGGAGGTTCGACCGCTAGCTGCTTGAGTACTGAGAACCAAGCCCTCTTTGGCCAATGTGGTGCTACTAGAATCAGGGACGTGTTTTCTATCTGGAACTTCCTGAGGACCGCCGGTAATAACGCTGGGGGCGGGAAGGCATAGCAGATTCTGAAATGCCAGCTCTGGATCAATGCGTCGACCCCTCGCGCTCCCTCCCCTCTGTTTAGGGAGAAAAAACAAGGGGCCTTTGCGTTGCTTCTTGACGCGAACAGATCTACTTCTGGAGGACCCCATTTCTCTGAAATGAGATTGAAAACCTCCTGGTTGAGGATCCAATCGCCCTCTCTCAGTTTGGTCCGGCTGAGAAAATCTGCTATCACATTCTTCTCTCCTCTCAGGAAGACTGCTGAGAGTGAGAGAGTGTGAGTCTCGGCCCAGTTCAGAATGTCTGATGCTAAGGCCAACAGGACTCCGCTTTTCGTGCCGCCCTGTTTGTTTAAATAGGCCACGGCGGATGAGTTGTCCGACTGCACCTGAACATGGTGGCCCTGTAGCTCCTCTTTGAAGAACCTGAGTGCTAGCCCGATTGCCCTCAGATCCTTCCAATTGGACGACCTTCTTAGTTCGTCGCCCTCCCAGGTGCCCTGTGCTAAAAGGGAACCCAGATGCGCCCCCCAACCTTTGCCGCTTGCGTCTGTGGTTACCACCTGAGAAACTGGGATGAACCACAGACGACCCTGCGACAAGTTTGAGACCCTCCTCCACCACCAGAGGGATCTCTTTACTTGGGGTGGAACCTGTACCAAGGTGTCCAGATCTTCCTGACTGTGATCCCAGACCCTTAGGACAAAGGACTGTAAGGGACGAAAGTGCAGACCTGCCCATTGCACTGCTGGGAGGGTAGCGGTCAATAGACCCAGGGCCGACATCAAAACTCTTATGGAGACCTGACTGCTGCACTGAAGAACCGCCACTGCCCTGTCCAGTTTTTGAACTTTTTCTGCTGGAAGAAACACCCTCAGTAGCGTTGAGTCCAACAGATAGCCCAAGTACATAATGCGCTGAGAGGGAATCAAACTGGATTTCTCCAAGTTCATTAGCCACCCTAGACCTGTAAGAACCCTCTTTGTTAGTTCTAGATCTCTGACTAACTGCAGTGGACACGGTGCAAACAGGAGCAAGTCGTCCAGGTATGCTATCACTGATATTCCCTGGAGCCGAAGAAAGGCCATCACCTCCGCCAAGACCTTGGTGAAAATACGGGGCGAGGAGGAGAGCCCGAAAGGCAGCGCCTGAAACTGTAGATGTACCGTTGTTCCACCTACATTTACCGCTAGCCGCAGAAACCTCTGCGAGGCTTCTGTAATAGGAACGTGTAGATACGCGTCCCTTAGGTCCAGAGATACCATAAAGCAGTTGCGGGGCAACAGGGCTCTGACTGTGAAAATTGTTTCCATACGGAATCTCCTGTACGTCACTGACCTGTTCAGGGGCTTTAAATTCAGAATCAGTCTGAATTTCCTTGTGGGTTTCTTCACTACGAAGATGTGTGAATAGAAACCCTCTCCCTCCTCGGCCTTTGGAACTCTGAGAACCACATTTTGATCTACCAGATCTCTTAATGCTTCCAACAGAGCCTCGGCTTTTGCCGTACACCTGGGTAGGTGCGTGACAAGAAATCTCCGTGGAGGAGGATTTGTGAATTCGATATGGTACCCCCTTCTTATAATCCCTAGGATAAAGCGATTGGGGGATATCGCTTCCCACTGTGGGAGGAAGGCCCCCCAGTCTTCCCCCCACCCTGGTTGGGGAGTCATTGGTTTTTACGGGGCTGTTCAGGAGGGCGAAAAATCGCCCCTCCCCTGCCCTTGCCCTTCTGACCCCAAAATTTCTTTTGCCCTTCCGGCTTTGGAATTTCTTTACGCTTTTGCGGACGAAACCCCTTCTTTGTCTGTGTAGGGGTTTTCCGCTTAACTGGGAAGGATTTCTTCCTGTCTGCTGTGCGGTCCAAGACGGTCTCTAACCCTGGGCCGAAGAGAAGGTCTCCCGTTAACGGTATGCCGCACAACTTGGCCTTAGAGGCGCTATCGCCCGGCCAAGTTTTTAGCCAGAGGGCTCTCCTGGCCGAATTGGCCAGAGCCGCTGATCTGGCCGACATACGGACTGATTCTGCCGAGGCATCCGCTATGTAGGCGATACCCCGCAGAATCGTAGGGAAAGAAGATAGAATTGTTTCTTTTGCCGTTCCAGCTTCAATATGCTCTTGAATCTTAGAGAGCCAGTGCTCCAGATTGCGAGCCACTACTGTGACAGCCAACTCAGGTTTTAAATTACCAATTGTTGAATCCCAAGTCTTTTTGAGGAGAGAGTCTATTCTCTTATCCATGACATCCACCAGGGCCCCCATGTCCTCAAAAGCCAGGTCTGTGTGTCTGGAAACCTGGGAGAAGGCAGCATCTAACTTGGGACTTTTATTCCAGATAGATGTAGGATCATCCGAGAATGGAAATCTCCTTTTTAAGGATCTAGAAAAAAAGGGTTTCCTTTCGGGATCCTGCCACTCCTTTTTAATAGTTTCAACCAGTACCTCATGTACTGGAAAAACTTTCCTCCTTTGTTCCCCTAAACCCTTGTACATTTGGTCATGAAGGGTCAGGGGTTTCCTGTTTTCCTGAATACCGAGGGTTGTATAAATAGCCCCTAAGAGGTCCTCTACCTCTTCCAGGGATAATTTATATCTGGAGGATTTCCTGGACTCCCCGTCCAGGTCCTCTCCCTCTGAATCATCCTGGGAATCGTAGGAGGAACTGTCTGGTTGTCTTTGTTCCACTCCGGAGGGCCCTGGAGCTTCCACTGCCCTAACTGAAGTTGCAGGTTGGGCAGGAGCAGAGCCCTGAGCCTGAGGCGAGGTTATATCCTGGGGGACTGGACTAAAGGGAGGCTGAAACCTTTCAAATAAGGCTTTAAATGAAGAGAAGGAGGACGAAAGCTCCTTAACCGAGGCTGCAAGTCCTGACTCCTGTTCAGAGTCCCTCTCCTTAACAAGGGAGTCTATGCACTCCCTACACAAGACCTTTGTCCATGTTTCCCCTAAAGTGTCCCTTCAAGAGGCACACCTCTTCTTAGAGCTATGTGCAGACCTAGACTTCTCTGTAGCTTTCTCAAAATACATGAAAAGAAAAAACAAACATTTTGTCACTTTTTTTTTTTTCAAAAAACAAGGATACAACCCTGGGAGTGCACTAGACCCTCCTTAATATGTGGGGATCTGAGCCTCCCTCCCCTGACCACCCAGGGTGTCTGCCCCCCCATGACAGGAACTATACATGGAGGGACAATCCTAGATAAAGAGTACTCTTCCCCAGGGCACTCTTACCTTAGGAAGGCTGGAGGTAGTGTCCGTTGGCTGAGCATCTGCTTCCGACATGACTTGCAGGTGGTTGCTACTACCGAGTCCCACGCTGCCTGTGCGCGTCCCAGACTCGTCTCCAGCCTGTGCCTGGCTTCCCTATCAGCGCCGCGACCCGGAACCGGAAGTCGCGGGTCAAAGGCAAGCACTCGCCCTTCCGCCGGAAATGACGTCGCCCGTCGTCCGGCCCGCATAGTTCCAAAAGAAAGAAAGAAAAAAAAAAAAAAAAAAAAAAAGAGAGCGGTCTGTATGGTATACAGGGAAGGTGAACGCTTGCCTGCTGCAGCCCTGTAGCCGCGATAGGGAATCCCCCCAACCTGAAGCCGCGCTCGGCTAGGAAGTGGTGGCAACAGAACGAGGGGTAAGTCCCCCCTATGCCCTAGGAAACCCCTGCTCCCATTACAGGCTCCAAAAAAATATAAACAGCCGCAGTCACCCTGACTGAATGGCCTGGTTCCTTGCACAGTGTCTCCCCACCGGAGGAAACACTAATACTGAGGTCTGGCAGGGGGAAGTAAGAATTTATGGGCTGGCGCAGTGTTTCCTAGAGGAAGAGGAGGAGACTATCTCTCATGGTGGCTGTCCTGAAAGACGAAGGGGGAAAATGGTTATGCCCCAGTGAAGTACAGTGGAACCTCGGATTACGAGCATAATTCGTTACAGGAGTATTCTCGTAATCCAAAGCACTCGCATATCAAAGCGAGTTTTCCTACTGAAGTCAATGGAATCAAAAATAATAAGTTCCGCATTGACTTCAATGGGATGCAATACCGCATGCGGCAAGAGGCGCCGGAGAGTCTCGGAAACGGCCGAAAAGGCCCGAGCACACTTCGCCTGACCTCGGCAAACCTCGGAAAGACTCCATTCACGAGCCTTTCCAAGGTTTGCCGAGGTCAGCCGAACTGTCCTCGGGCCTTTCCATGCATTTCTGAACTCCGACGTTTGGCGCTGTTCGGCTCCGGCGCCCCCCATCTCATGCCAAAAGCGCTACTGCAAACCGCTTTTGGTCTGAATCCTGCTCGTTTTCCGAGACAACACTCGCAAACCAAGTTAGGATTTTTAGAAATACAGTGCTTGTTTTGCAAAACACTCGTTAACCGCGTTACTCGCAAGCCGAGGTTCCACTGCATAGTGAATATAGCACAGTGGAAGAACATATGTAAGCAAATGATAGAGGGCGTTACCATTTAAGTGTATAACCTCCCTCTAGTACCCGTCGTGGTGCTCAGGAATAGAGAGGGCCGCAGTCTCACCTCTGCTGATCAGATTTGATGTCGAACAGCCTCATCTCTCGGCGCTCCTTGGCGGTCAGTGCTTTGGTCTTGTTGCATTTCCGCTTCTTCTTCTTGTGGACGTGCTCCAGGACTACGGCCTTCCTATACAGATACTCCTCCGGCACCTTTCTCAGTTTTGGCATACAACGCTTTAGAAACGCATTGACAAATGCATCTGCTTTTTTTGAAGACTGAAGCTAAAAACAAAGCAACAACAAAAGGTCTTCAAAAGTCTACAAACCAACCAAAACCAATTTGTTTTCTACTTGTAGCATCTTTAACCACTTCAATACCGGGGACTTTTACCCCCTTCCTGCCCAGACCAAATTTTCAGCTTTCAGCGTGGTCACACTTTGAGGGTCGGTTCACACCACCTGCAGTCCAGTGCATTTTTTTTCTGCATCAAAGACACATGGAACACAGGTTATATGGTTTCCAATGACATAGTTCACACCAGTTCCAGGAAAAAAAAAAAGAAAAAAGGAAGAAGTAGAACATGCTGCATTTTTTCCTGCCCTGGACTGTACTGGAACGCAGTAAAACACATCAAAAAAGCACTGGAATGCACTGGAACGCATCGAACCCCAGTGCAGTGGGGGAAAAAAAAAAAAAAAGCCATCTGAAATGCACCTGGTAATGCATCAAAAACACATGTAAAAAACGCATCCGGAGCGGATCTGGGGTGCATTTTTGTGGTGTGAACCAGCCCCGAATGACAATTGCACGGTCATAAAACACTACCCATAAGAAATTTGCATAATATTTTTTTTTTCCCACACAAATAGAGCTTGGGGTTTTTATTTTTAGCTAAATAAACGAAAAAAGACCTAAACGGTTTTGGAAAAAAAATAAAATAAAAAATATAGCGTTTTTTCTTCATTTCGGTTATAAAATTTTTCAAATAAATAATTTTTCTTCATAAAATTTAGGTCAAAATATATTCTGCTACATTTCTTTGGTGAAAATAACCCAAATCAGTGTATATTATTTAGTCTGTAGGAAAGTTATAGAGTCCACAAACTATGAAAAATGTGTATATATATATAAATGATCAGTGTGCTGTCTATCTATCACGGGAGGTGGGACATTGTTACTACGGCCCAGACAATTCAGCTCCATGACACACAGAGATCGCGGCAAGGAGAGGAGGAGGAATGACGGGACCTCTTTAATGTGAGATCTGGGGTCAAAAAGACCTCAGAACTCACATTTACACATAAATGCAATAAATTAAAAAAAAACAAAAAAAACACCCCTTTAAGACGATTGAGCAGAAGGGACGTTTGACGTCGCTTCCGCCATCTGTTATGGAGTCGAGTGGGGGCCATCTTTCCCTCACTTGGCTCCAGGCCTGTCAGGGGAGAGGACACGATCGCCTCCGCCGCTACTGACGGCTCTGTTAAGTGGCGGAGATGACACGAGCGCGGCGGGGGGCTTTCTCCCGCCCCCCGATAAAAGTGATCTTGAGGCGAATCCGCCACAGAGACCACTTTTATCTTTAAGAGAACCGCCCATTGTTGTTGAAAATACCGGGGTTATGGCAGCTAGCTGCTGCTATAACAACGGTATTTAGCGTCAAAGTACCGATATACAATGACGGCGGTAAGTGGTTAAATCAGCAAAAATATTTGAAAGCGTCCAATGCCTTTAAAGGGATAAAACATGGGAACATGTGCATGGAGGCCAGAGATATACTACATATGAGCCTTTACTTTTGACCCTACATACATCTTAAAGGAGTTGTAAAAGGCAGAAGGTTTTTTTATCTTAATGCATTCTATGCATTAAGATAAAAAACCTTTTGTGTGTAGCAGCACCCCCCTAATTACCTACCCGAGCCCCTTCTCTCTCCAGCAATGTCCACGATCCCCTCAGCCATCCATTACACTCCTGTTTGGCTGAGACAGAGCAGTGGCGCCATTGGCTCCCGTGGCTCTCAGTCAAGGTCAGTCAGCCAATCAGGGGAGAGAGGGGGCTAGGCCAGGTCGGGACTCCGTGTCCGAATGGATACACGGAGCTTTGACTCGGCTTGGGTGCCCCCTGTAACAAGCTGCTGGCTGAGGGGCACTCAAAGGAGGGAGGGGCTAGAAGCAGCAAAGAGGGACCCGAGAAGAGGAGGATTGGGGCTGCTCTGTGCAAAACCAACTGCACAGAGGTGGTAAGTATAACATGTTTGTTATTATCTTTTTAAAACGAACCTTTACAATCACTTTAACAACATGCCGACCGTCTGCATGGCTCCCCTGCTTGAATCGCCGTAGCTGTACGGGGGCCGCTGTAAGGGGAATAGGGGGCACGATGTCCGCTGGGCACCCGCGATCGCTCGTGAGCAGGAACGTGGATCTGTGTGTGTGTGTAAACACACAAATCCACATCCTGTCAGGGGAGAGGAGACAGATCGTGTGTTCCTAGTATATAGGAACACCGATCGGTCTCCTTCCCCAGTCAGTCCCATCCCCCCAGTTAGAACACACATTTAACCCCTTGATCGCCCCTATTGTTAACCCCTTCCTTGCCAGTGACATTTATACAGTAATCAGTGGCTATTTATAGCACTGATCGCTGTATAAATGTCAATGGTTTCAAAAAAAGTGTCAAAAGTGTCCGATCTGTCGTAGTCTCGATAAAAAAAAAAAACAAAAAACAAAACGCAGAACTCCTCCATTACTAAAAAAATAAATGGTCACTTGCATACTGTAACCCCACAATACACAAAATATAAAAAGAAAACATTTAAAAGAATAGTTTGCATTTACAAAGTATTTACAGAGGAATTACCTCCAAGCCAAGTTCTTTTGCCTCTTCTGGGGGTAATGTTTTGTAGACATCTAGGGGAGAGAAAGAGAAAAAAGTATGAAAATATTGAAATCATTTTCAAATGTTTCAAAAGGAATATTCCAGTTTTGCACACAGAGGCGGGCTTCTTATACACAAATTCTGTCAGGCTGGGGAGGAAAGCAGCTTCTAATGTACACTGTGAGGAGCTCACAGTGTGCAGTGAATTTAAAATACGCCATTTCAGTCCAGGAGAGGAGCCGGTACAACTGTGCAAGACTAAAAAGGGAAAGCCGGAGATCAGATTTAAGATTTTTTTTTTTTATGATTTCTAGTAAGGACACAGACAGCAACAGATCCTGACTAGGATTCTAACCTTTCCCTACATTAATAAAAATGTTTCTGCTCTAGGCTCCATTCATACTTGGGCGACTTTGGACACATGAAGTCGCAGCCCATTGTTTTCAATGGAACCTGTTCAGAACTTAAAGTCGCAGTGACTTTGAAAAAGGTGCCTGCACTACTTTGATGCGACTTAGTGCCAGAGTGTGTAAAATTCACACTCAAAGTCATGCTGGAAATCGTGCGACTTTGGAGTTGCACAAGTGTGAATGGAGCCTTCTATGCATTTTAAAAGGTCTGACCTAGCATCACCTCCTCTGTGTTTTCCTAGGAATTAAAAAGAAAAAAAAAAATGTGACTTTATATGACGTACGCGGTTGGAATTAGATAAATGGTTATTAAAAAGTAATGTTTATTGGTACATATAATTGTAATATAGTTACTGTATTTGACTGTATTAAAGTAATAATACATAAAAAAATTCTTAAAAAAAATTCCTGTGACATCACGTCAAAGTAATAATACATAGTAATAATTATTCAAATACATGCATATAATATAAAATAATACTAGGTAACCTGTGATCTCTGTCATTGCTGATATATATAAAATTGTACAAATTGCATGATCATAAAAAAATTCCTGTGAGGTCATGTCGCGTGGCTCCGCTACACTGGCGAGAACCCTGGAAGTTGGTTTGGCGCCAATTGCCGGGCGGCATACTTAGCCGCTCGGGCAATGACACCTCCCTCTCCCTTTGCACACCTTGCGTGACGCTGGCGATGCCTATTTTGGTATCAGTCCCAGATGGTTCAGTCACTCGATTTAATCTCTCATTCACATTTGATATCATGCACCATCCCGGATTTCGGGTTTTCTACGTTTCAACATTAGGTATTCTTTGGAATGACTGTGGTCACTTATTATTCTTTCCTCCCTTGTCTCCTCTGTTCGTACTTTGATCTATGAAGGCTCCATTTGGTGGTTCATTGTTTCACTCTCTCCTAATTTTCACATTCCTTGGAGTTGGGTTCGTTGTTTTAACACTTACAACCATTGTACATTGGGTTATATTGCACATTACTAATGAAATGCATACTAACATTCTCCACAGAAGCCCTTTATGGCTGTTGACCACTATCCTGGCCAGGTATGAGGATCACTTTATGGATACACATTCACTCTGGATACTGTCTATCTTGGTTTCTGTCGTGGAACACACCGCTTCAGCTCCCGGAAAAGATACCACCAGGGGGGCTCATTGCTTCCACCATTATATTAATACTCTGTAAGGTATATAGGGGAATCCCTTTATCAGTTTTGTTTTTGACAACCAATTCTTTTTTTTCAACATTGTTAGACCAATTAGGATTCCATATGTTCTCGTGCAGATTATATCACGTGCTTGCTCATGAAGAGTGGCTCTAAGTCATAAAACGTGTTGAGCTTATTGATGCCATGTTACATTTTTACCATGCAGTTATAGTAATTTATATGGAATCTTTTCATATGTACCATGTATTCCAGGAATTTTATACAAATTTTTTTATTATCGTGCAATTTATAATTTTATATATACCAACAATGAGATCACAGATTACCTAGTATTACTTTGTGTTATATGCATGTATTTTATTGAACTATCACTATGTATTATTACTTTGTAATATAGTTACTGTATCAATTATATGTACCAATAAACATTACTTTTTAAATAACCGTTTATCAACCTGCAACCGCGTACTTCATATCAAGTCCCATTTTCTTTTCTTTTTGCTCATAATGCCAGGGATGGAGGCATATGACTAGGTCACTGCTTCATATAAAGTCCCAAAAAAACCTTTTTTTATATTCCTAGGAATTAAATGCAAGCACAAAAAAAAGAAAAAAAAAAAAAAAAAAAAAGGAAGGACTTAGAATTAGAGTTAGAATTACCGGTGACTGTATTTCTAAGAGCCTTTCAGGACAACCTTGGAGAGAGAGCGCAGCTCTGCCCATCTTTCAGGAAACACATGCAGCCTTTAAATCCCTCCTCTTCCACCATGGCTTCAGTTATTGTGTGGTCTCCGACATACTGGAAAACAAAGCACAGAAAACCACAAACAACCATGATAGACACCAAAAACCACTTATAAGATAAAAGGGACGGAAGTAGCGGTTGTCCTGAAAGGCTCTTAGAAATACCGTCACTGGTAAGTCTAACTAAGTCTCTCAAATCACCTTTCAGGATAACCTTGGAGAGGATAACCGAGAAACTTACCCTAGGGTGGGACTACTGCCTGTAGTACCTTCCTGCCGAACGTTTGATCTGTGGCGGACAGCAAGTCCAACGTATAATGTTGGAGAAATGTCAAGTAGTGGGACCAAGTGGCCACTTTGCAAATTTGTTCAGGCATAGCACTGGCCCTGTCGACCCAGGAAACTGCCATTGATCTCGCAGAATGAGAAGCAATACCTGAGGGGGGTATTTCTACCTTCGCTTTGTAGGCCTCCGTGATTTCCCATCTAAGCCATCTGCCCAATGTGCTTTTGGAAGCTTTCTCCCCTTTACGTGAGCCTGAGAAAATCACGAAGAGAGCATTTGATTTTCTGAATTTCTAGGTGACTGTTAGAAAGCGTAGTAGGCACCTCCTCACATCCAATGTGTGGAAAGTTTCTTCTCCTGGGTTGGCAGCAGCAGAGGAGAAAGTGGGCAAGACTATTTCCTGTGAACAGTGAAAAGTCGAAGAAACTTTAGGCAGGAAGGCTGGATCTGCCCGGTCTGAAAGAACCTTTAGAAAGGGTTCTGTGACTGCCAGGGCCTGAAGCTCGCCGACTCTTCTTGTCGACGTGATGGCTACCAAAAAAAATGTTTTAAGGACGCTTCCTGTAAGCGTTTAAGCGGAGCTCTCGTGAGACCCTGTAAAACAGACAAATCCCAACTTAGAAAAACTATTTCGTGCAAGTGCCCTTAAAAAAAAAAAAAAAAAAAAAACCACACAACACACACCACACGATAGAGCCGCCACCTGGGTTTTCAGGGTGCTGGGGCTGCCAGTCCCTCCATTCCATCATGGAGAAAATCTATGACTGACACTAAACTTTTGACCTGGAGGCCTTTAAAAGTACACCAGGAATTTAACTTTTTCCAAACCTTCAGGTATATGGCCCGAGTTACCTCCTTTCTACTAGAGAGTAGGGTCTACACTAATTTATCCGACAGTCCCTTGGATTTTAGGAGGTCTTCTTCAGAAACCAAGCAGTTAGATGTAACCGGTCTGCTTCACAGACCCCTGCGTTAACAGATCCTTCCTGATCGGCAGCTTCCATGGAGGTTTTGCGGCAAGGTTTAGTAGTGTCTCGAACCAGGGTCTTTTAGGCCAAAAAAGGAGTGACCAGGATCAGATTGGCATTTTCCTCCCTGAATTTCCTTAGGACCAGTGGTATCAGGGGAAAGGGGGGGAGCGTAGCACAGCTGGTAATGCCACAGGTGTGCAAAAGCATCTATGTCTATAGCTTGGTCTTCTCAGAATGAGAAGGACTCTGTACTGTCACATTCTGTTGGCTGGCAAACAGATCTATTTGAGGCTGTTCCCACACTTCGGGGATCATCAAGAAAACATCTTGGTTCAGACTCCACTCTGCTTCCACCACTTTCCTTCTGCTGAGTAGGTTTGCTAGCAGATTTTGGGACCCTTTTAGGTGGACCGCTGACAGAGAGGCCACGTTCTGCTCTGCCCAGGCAAGTAGCTGACTGGCTAGTTCCAGGAGTCCTCTGCTCCTTCTTCCAGTACATAAGCTACTGCAGTCATATGGTCCGAAAGGACCTGAACGTGTTGTCCCTTTAATGCTTGTTGAAAGGCTAGGAGACCGAGAAAGATGGCCTTTAGTTCCCGCCAATTTGAGGACTTTTAGGCTTCTGCTTTGGACCAAGCCCCGTCCAGGTGGGCTCCCCAACCCCAAGTACTCTGTTAGACGCTTGTCTAGTGGAAAGACCCAAGAGAGACCTCTTGCCAGGTTGGTTGAATCCCTCCACCACCAGAGCGCCCGTTTTACGTTTGAGGCAAGTTTTGTTTCTCTAACGACTCCTGGTGTGACCATCTTTGTAAGATATTCATCTGAAGAGGTCTGGAATGAAATCTGGCCCACTGTACAGCTGGGATTGATGCCGTGAGTCCTAAGACTGCCATGGCTGATCAACTGAAATTGAGAGATTCGACTGAATCTGTCTCACCGCAGATTGGATCTTCTCCATCTTCTCTTGTGGCAGAAAAACTAAGCACAGAGTTTATCGTATAGCCCAGAAACCTCATCTCCTGCGTTGGTTCTAGATTTGATTTTCCTAGATTCAGGAGCCACCCTAGGTTCTTGAGGTGAGTCTGAGACACCTGAAGATTTGTTAAGACTTGTTCTTTGGAGCCCACGAAAAACAACAGGTCGTCCAGGTATGGGATGACCGAGATCCCTCTTAGCTTCAGAGGCTCCAGGGCTTCCGCCATTATTTTTGTAAAGATCCTGGGGGAGGATGAAAGTCTGAACGGCAGAGCTCTGAATTGGAGATGCCAAACTGAAGTCCCCAGGTTGGGGGCTAGGCCGAGAAAGCATTGGGAAGCTTGAGCTATAGGGACATATAAATAGGCGTCGATAGTTGCACCTTTTCCTCCTGGATCTCCAGGGTAGTGTAGATCGCTCTCAGAAGGTCGTCCACTTCCTCCAAAGATAGTTTGTACCTAGAGGCTCGGCTATCATCTTCCTCTTCCTTCTCATCTGAATCCCTGAGGGAGGGAAGAGTACTCGCCCCCTCATCCCCCGAGTCCACGACCTCTACTGCTCTAGAGGTGGATGCCCTCGGGCTGGATGGTGGATGCTGGGGCTCAACCTGGCCTGCTGGGCTCTGAACCAGCATGAACTTGACCGAACCCAACGAGTTCGTAAGTTCCCGTACTGAAGAGAACAACTCCTTGTATTGATGGGATGTTTCCTCTTCTAGCAATTCCTTAATACAGGACCTGCACATTGCCTTCTGCCATGAATCTCTGAGGGGGTTTTTGCAGGAAGGACATTTCCTCAGACTTGGTGGGTCTGAATTCTTGGATTTTCCTAAAGCCTTTTCCTGTAATGAGAAAAAATGAAACTCACCTAGGGGCCACTGACACAACTTTCCAACCCTTAGTGCACAACTAGACCACCACCAGACAGAAGGAAACAGAGACCTGAGTGGTGCAATCTCCCCAGCAACCAAGTCCAGACTGCAGGGTCCAAGCGGAGTAACCTCTGACCATGCAGCCACAGGCTTCCTGCAGGGAGGATCCAAAAACAAACATAACATAAGCCCATATGCACAAGAATAAACGGTACCACTGTACCCCTCTTACCTGGGCCTGACCGGTGCCTGGGGCGCCTGCTTCCGACCGTAGCTGTCGGTCTCTCCTCCATCTTAGCAGAGAGCGTAGCAGGGTACTGAGAAAAAAACATCTGGTTTTTGAATTACCCGGTCACGGAATCATCGAGAGCCAGAACCAAAAGCGCCGGTTGACAGACCTGCCCCCCTAGTCTCTGCATTCCAGGCGCTTGGAATCACTTGTGCCTCGCCCCTGCAGGAAGCCGCATCACCAAACATGACATCACCCGCCGGCTGGGACCTGGAACCAACATGCGGGATGCTGACTAGCAGCGGCCCCCGCCCGGCCACCAGGGCCATGCCAGCGGACCCTGGGCACATAGACGCCGACGCCTCCTGCGGGCCCTTGCATCCCCTGAGCTGGTGAGACTGGGACTCCAGAACACCCCCCACATGTACTGGGGGGGGGGGTTGCTGGTATGGGCACTGCACACAAAACACGAAGGGTAAGCCTTCTCCCTCCACCTTGGAGAGAGCGCAGCTCCCTGGTTCCAGCATGCGCTTCCACCATGGTGGAGGAAACACAATAACTAAAGCCATGGTGGAAGAGGAGGGATTTAAAGGCTGCATGTGTTGCCTGGAAAATGGGCAGAGCTGCGCTCTCTCTCTCTAAGGTTGTCCTGAAAGGCGATTTGAGAAAAATCCTGATGTGTCATCATGAAGATCCCCAGAAATAAAAATGACCGATAAGTCCCATTTCACAAATCTTCCAGGATGATGTCCTAAAGGATCAGTCCACCAAAAACTGATATTTGGTGCTTCATGGATGCTGTAGATTTAAACCACTAGATATCTCCGATATCTTTGGGGACTTTATTAGGGAGACTACGGAGCTCCCATCTCTGACCATAATGAGGGTTTCCTGACACCTGCAGGATTTTTTACGGTTTTATAATATAAAAGGGGACGAGCTGGAATGCACAGAAGAGGTTGGGGGGGGGGCACAAGTAGAGTCAGAAATTTTGGCATGGAGATCTCTCTGTTGGAGAGTCATACATACATCAACGAAGCCAGTCCAGCAAGCTTCACTTATAGCTGACATATTACTTCTGGAAGGACATACCCCTTACTTTTTTTTTGGGCACATACACTTTATGGTACTCGCAGAACTCCTACCAGAAAGTCCAATGGTATGTGAAAAATCCCTGCCAGGAATTCCAGTGGTGCTCGAAGAACAATGCTGGCCTTCCAGAGTTCCCAGAAACAAAGCTATGCATGTCCTCTGACCAAAAGAGTATTTAAGCTCCAGCCTTGGAAGTGACTGGTGCTGTGTGCCATTGCCAGCTATCCTTTGTGTAAAAGAGCTATTATACTTCCTGGTTGCTTTGCTTGTTGCTGACCTGGTCTGATGCGATTACTCTCTTGCCTGCCGCCTGCCTACAGCATCTGTCTGGCCCCAACTACTTTTTTTATCTGCCGCCTGCCCATGACCTCTGCCTGGATTCAACTACTCTCTTGCCTGCTGTTTTCCCATGACTTTGATTGGATCTGACTACTCTTTTGCCTGCCCATGACCGCTGCCTGGATCCAACTACTATTTTGCATGCCTATGACCTCTGCCTGAGCCTGACTACTCACTTACCGCCTGCCCACGACCTCTGTTAGGACTCAACTACTCTCTTGCCTGCTGTACTCCAATGACCTCCATCTGTGCCTGACTACCATCTTGCCTGCTACACTTCCATGGACCTCCATCTGCACCTGACTACTCTCTTGCCTGCTGCATTACCATGGACCTCCATCTGCGCCGACTACGCTTTTACCTGCTGCACTCCAATGAACCTCCACCTGCACCAGACTACTCTCTTGCCTGCTGCATTCCCATGGACCTCCATCTGCATCTGACTACGCTTTTACCTGCTGCACTCCAATGAACCTCCACCTGCACCTGACTACTCTCTTGCCTGCTGCATTCCCATGGACCTCCATCTGCATCTGACTACGCTTTTACCTGCTGCACTCCAATGAACCTCCACCTGCACCTGACTACTCTCTTGCCTGCTGCATTCCCATGACCATCTGCATCTGACTACTCTCTTGCCTGCCCAAGACCTCTCTGCCTGGACCCGACTACTCTTTTGCCTGCTGCCTGCCCATGACCACCGCCTGGACCCAACTACTCTTTTGCCTGCCATATGCCCATGACCTCTGTCTGGCCTGACTACTCATTTGCTTACCGCCTGCCCATACTATGACATTACTACTCACGTGTCTGCCGCCTGCCCATGACCTCTGTCTGTCCTGACTACTTTCTTGCCTGTTGCCTGACCTCCGTCTGGACCCAACTACTATTTTGTCTGCTGTCTGCCTATGACCTCTAACTGGACCGGTCTACTCTTTTGCCTGCTGCCTGCCCGCCCATGACCTGGACCCAACTACTCTTGCCTGCCCATGACCTCTGCCGGGCCTGACTACTCTATTGCCTGCCCATGACCTCTGCCTGGATCCAACTACTCTCTTGCCTGCTGTTTGCCCATGATTTTGATTGGATCCGACTACTTTTTTGCCTGACCATGACCGCTGCATGGATCCAACTACTATTTTGCATGCCAATGACCTCTGCCTGAGCCTAACTACTCACTTACCGCCTGCCCATGACCTCTGTTTGGACTCAACTACTCTCTTGCCTGCTGTACTCCCATGACCTCCATCTGTGCCTGACTACTATCTTGCCTGCTACACTTCCATGGACCTCCATCTGCACCTGGCTACTCTCTTGCCTGCTGCATTCTCATGACCTCCATTTGCGCCTGACTACTCTCTTGCCTGCCCAAGACCTCTCTGCCTGGACCCGACTACTCTTTTGCCTGCTGCCTGTCCATGACCACCGCCTGGACCCAACTACTCTTTTGCCTGCCGTGTGCCCATGACCTCTGACTACTCATTTGCTTACCGCCTGCCCAGGCTATGACATTACTACTCACATGTCTGCCGCCTGCCCATGACCTCTGTCTGGCCTGACTACTCATTTGCTTACCGCCTGCCCATGCTCTGACATTACTACTCACTTGTCTGCCGCCTGCCATGACCTCTGTCCGGCGTGACTACTTTCTTGCCTGTTGCCTGACCTCCGTCTGGCCCAAACTACTATTTTGTCTGCTGTCTGCCTATGACCTCTGTCTGGACCTGTCTAATTGTTTGCCTTCTGACTGCCAATGACCTGGACCCAACTACTCTTGCCTGCCCATGACCTCTGCCGGGCCTGACTACTGTTTTGCCCGCTGCTTGCACACAACCTTTGCCTGGATCCCACTACTTTCTCACCTGCCCATGACCTCTGCCTGGACTAAACGACTCTTCTGCCTATTATTCCGTGTACAATCCTCCACACCATAGTCATTTTTTTCCAGCTACCCCCTTACTGGGGCAATCCAAGGCCACTAAGTTTTCCAACCCATCTTCACCATCATCCATTAAGACCAGCTGTCACTTAAACTCTGCGCCCGGGTGAACCCACATCACCTGCTTGGGGGCACCATAAGAGGAGTCGCTCCAAACCATGAGTCGTAATTGGAGAAGGTGCCTGGTTCTGATTTGCATATCAGTCAATCCACCCCTGCATATAAAGATTTAATAGTTGTAATTCCCACAGGTCCTTTTTTTTTTTTAACAACTTCTTACTTTTTCTTTAAATCGGAGCTGTTCCATGTTTCTGCCTCCTAGACAGGATTCTGCAACCTTCCATGACACAGACTGAAGATTTAATGAAATTATGGGGTTTATGTATCAATCTACAGCACGCTACAAAACTGCATATGCCCAGATTCCAGGGGGAGGATTTACGGCCCCACAAAAGCCGTTTATTGCAGTTTATTTTTACTGGGACTCAGGAAATTTATCAGCGACATTACAATTTGCTTTTTATTGCTCGCTTCAATAAAACAAGCAGTTTTTTTTTTTCTGTAACAAGTCTCTAAGCCGAGAAAGAACGTTCTCTGCTGATTGTGGAGGGCGCATTGCGTCACGTCTCGTCTCTCTCATCTCGTTGGTTTTCCCTCGGCGTCTGACATAATTGTTTACTGCTCTGGCAGCTGGTACACGCCGTCTGCCTCCATTTTCTCTTCATAATCTGCTTTTCCTGTTTGAGGAATCAGTTGAGAAAAGCCATCTCTGGGGTGACAAAATAAAAACAAAAAACCTTAAGGCTGAACTCCGACCTTCCCTTCGGTCTTGCTTAGTTGTACCGACTCCTCTCCTGGACTGAAATGGCTCACTCCAATTTCACTGCACACTGTGAGCTTCTCACAACATGTATTAGAGGCTGCAGGAGGTCAGACAGAGCCCCACCTCGTGTCCTGGCTGGAGGATGTCCAGCATCATCTAGTAGCCCTTTCCACCCCAGCCTAAATGTGCCTGGCCCCGCCCCTTTCATCAACTGGATTTAATTTCTTTTAATTATGAAGATTCAGCATCACATATGGGCATTCTGCATGCAAATAAAGCACTAAGAAATGACCACTTCTCCAGACTCACATCAGTCTATGAAGGCATTTTTCAGATCTGCATAACTCCTCCCACCGCTTGCATCAGGACTGAGGGCTCCTAAGAGGAGCACTGAGGCGGGGTGCTGTGAGGTTTTCAAGAAGCTGTGTACAGCCCCTCCCAGCAGTAACTCAGCACCTCCTGTTCTCCCTTTAATCAGTTTAACCTTTCAGCACCCTCAGCTCCCCCCTACCAGCAGCAGCAGCTCTGATAGCTCCTCCCAGAAGTAATTTAGCATCTCAGCTCCACCCTCCTATCAGTGAATCAGCAGCTCAGCTCCTCCCTCCCAGTGATGTCTTAGCAGTTCAGCTCCCCCTCTCAGCTGTGACACAGCCCATCCCCCAACCTCCTCCCCACTACCAGCAGTGACTCAGCAGCACAGCTACCAGAGCTCCAGATATGTGTTTACATTAGAGATTAGAAGGCGCCATGTCCCGTTCTGCTTCTCATTATGACATCGCAGACGACCCTTTACAGGCAGATACCCTCCCCCCGATAGTACCTGTAATAGGATTTTTCCCCCAGTTTGTAATGAGAAAGTTGGCCCCCCCCCACCGGGGTCTTCTTATTTCTGGGGACAGTTTATGAAGACCAGCAGACTGCAGTTTGGATGTTAAAATGTTTCATTTATATCATTTTTAGCACCTGTCATCAAAATTCTCAGCTTTCCCCAATATCCAGGGCCACTCCTTGTGTGTGAAGTCTATAAAAATTCCCCAGAGTTCCCTTATTTATAAGACGCATTCCCGGAAAGATGGCCCCAGACCCCCCCCATATAAGATGTGTCCCTGGGGTTCCTCCCTATAGAGGATGTGTCCCTGAAATTGTGATCCCTGGGGTCTCCCCTATATGTGTCCCTGGGGTTGCCAGTATACAAGATGTGTCCCTGGAAATGTGTCCCCGGGGTTCCCCCCTATACCAGAGGTGTCCCTGGGGTTCCCAAATTTAGAATGTGTCCTGGAAATGTGTCCAAGAGGTTGTTCGTATAAACGAATTGTTCCTTGGGTCTCCCCTATATGTATCCCTGAAATTGTGCCCCCCTCCCCATAAGAGGCGTCCCTGGAAATGTGTCCCCGTATATATATTAGAAGCCTCCCTGGAAATGTGTCCCCCATATATAAGGAGGTGTGTCCCTGGAAATGTGTCCCCCGTATATAAGGAGGTGTGTCCCTGCTGTAAATGTGTTCCCCGTATATAAGGATGTGTGTCTCTGGAAATTTGTCCCCCCGTATACAAGGAGGTGTGTCCCTGGAAATTTGTCCCCCGTATACAAGGAGGTGTGTCCCTGGAAATGTGTCCCCCCCGTATATAAGGAGGTGTGTCCCTAGAAATGTGTCCCCCGTATATAAGGATGTGTCCCTAGAAATGTGTCCCCCATATATAAGGAGGTGTCCCTGGAAATGTGTCCCCCATGTATAAGGAGGTGTGTCCCCTGTACATATGTGTGTGTGTGTGTGTGTGTGTGTGTGTGTGTGTGTGTGTGTGTGTGTGTGTGTGTGTCCCCTGTATATTAGGAGGTGTCCCTGGAAATGTGTCCCCCGTATATAAGGAGGTGTCCCTGGAAATGTGTCCCCCGTATATAAGGAGGTGACCCTGGAAATGTGTCCCCCGTATATAAGGAGGTGTCCCTGGAAATGTGTCCCCCGTATATAAGGAGGTGTCCCTGGAAATGTGTCCCCCGTATATAAGGAGGTGTCCCTGGAAATGTGTCCCCCGTATATAAGGAGGTGTCCCTGGAAATGTGTCCCCCGTATATAAGGAGGTGTCCCTGGAAATGTGTCCCCCGTATATAAGGAGGTGTCCCTGGAAATGTGTCCCCCGTATATAAGGAGGTGTCCCTGGAAATGTGTCCCCCGTATATAAGGAGGTGTCCCTGGAAATGTGTCCCCCGTATATAAGGAGGTGTCCCTGGAAATGTGTCCCCCCCGTATATAAGGAGGTGTCCCTGGAAATGTGTCCCCCCGTATATAAGGAGGTGTCCCTGGAAATGTGTCCCCCCCGTATATAAGGAGGTGTCCCTGGAAATGTGTCCCCCCCGTATATAAGGAGGTGTCCCTGGAAATGTGTCCCCCCCGTATATAAGGAGGTGTCCCTGGAAATGTGTCCCCCCCGTATATAAGGAGGTGTCCCTGGAAATGTGTCCCCCATATATAAGAAGGTGTCCCTGGAAATGTGTCCCCCGTATATAAGGAGGTGTCCCTTGAAATGCGTCCCCCGTATATAAGGAGGTGTCCCTGGAAATGTGTCCCTGAGGTTCCCCGTGTATACGAAGTGTCTCCTCTATATGTCCCTGAGGTTCCCCCCATACAAGACGTGTCCCTGGAAATGATAGAACTCCTTTTAGTAAATAAGCCAAATATCGCTAAACTTGCAGCTCAGCAAAACACACACAAAGTCTTCTGCTGCATCTCCCGTAAATCCCAGCATTCCCCTCACCGCAGTGCATGCTGGGAGTTGGGACCCCATTTTATGTCTGTAATATAATTTATATCTCATTATTTATAGCAGACTCTCAGGTAGCCCCAAGTGCATGCTGGGAGGTGTCATTCCAGACCAGTCTTTCTTTATACTTCATATCTATGATAACAAACTCCCAGACACCCCCCTCCATCCGGGGCTCTGCGGCCATGACAACACTCACCCGCCATCTCTCCTCATGCGTGCCTACAGTCACCACTTCCTGGTTCCTTCTGATGACGTGTTGGGAGGCGGTCCTTCCCGGTGGCTTTGATGTCTCTAGCCTGAGTTACCATGGAGACAGAGTTCCGTGAGAAGCATTTATCACATGAAAGAGCTCTGAGACCAGCAGATCACGTGACGTGACTGCTGCGCTTTAAAGAGAACCTGTCACCAGTACAACAAATGACATTTTAATTAATAAATCAATATGTTTTGAAAAAGTATACGCTATTTTTATTGTAGGAGTTTTAATAGAGACCCTGTGTTGCCAGACCATTCATTTGAAGGTCTGTACAGAGAAGGTGTGAGTGTGGGGGAGTTAGGACTGTAAGTGGGGAATCTGTTCTGGGTGCAGGAATTGGGGCTCTGAGGGGACATCTGTACTGGAGGGATATGAGCTTTGGGGGGGGGGGGGGGATTTTCTTTACATTGGTCTATGCATTACTACTCCTAACCCCTGCAATCCCTGCGTAACACATGCCTGATTCCTGCACTCTATGGATTACACAATCCTAACCCCTTCACTCTGTGCACGATGCACTCCTGACTCCTGTACTTTCTGTGATACCCACTACAGACCCCTGCACTCTGTGCATTGTGCACTCCTGACCCCTGCACTCTGTGCATTGTGCACTCCTGACCCCTGCACTCTGTGCATTACACACTCCTGACCCCTGCACTCTGTGCATTGTGCACTCCTGACCCCTGCACTCTGTGCATTGTGCACTCCTGACCCCTGCACTCTGTGCATTACACACTCCTGACCCCTGCACTCTGTGCATTGTGCACTCCTGACCCCTGCACTCTGTGCATTGTGCACTCCTGACCCCTGCACTCTGTGCATTGTGCACTCCTGACCCCTGCACTCTGTGCATTACGCACTCCTGATCCCTGCACTCTGTGCATTATGCACTCCTGACCCCTGCACTCTGTGCATTACACACTCCTGACCCCTGCACTCTGTGCATTACACACTCCTGACCCCTGCACTCTGTGCATTACGCACTCCTGACCCCTGCACTCTGTGCATTATGCACTCCTGATCCCTGCATTTTGTGTGTTGCACAATACCGACATTTGCACTCTCTGTGATACTTACTCCTGATCCCTACACCATGTTGTACATTTCATACTCCTGACCACTGCACTCTAAGTACATGCAATGGAGAGGTTCCTATGTTAAGGAATAGACTTCCTGGAGTAGTCAGATTTTCCAGTAAGATAAAGGGCACATTACTAGTAAATTAAAAATAATTTATGGAAAGGAAGGCATGCTGGTTCTTGTAGTTCCACATCCCCCTGAAAGTCTCTGTTCACCTGTCACGTTCCTCGCCCCCTAACACAAGCTTATGTTGTAATAACAGGTCTGCTGTAAGAAACCTCCGCACCGTACTTCTATATGATATGTATTAGAGGCCTCGGTGACCCCTTTGGCCCCGGCCATCAGCCGCTGCTGTCAGAGAAGCACTTTTCTACCGTCAGATCTGTAGTAAATGACATGTTCCCGGGGTGACCGAGCTCTGCTGGGCAGTCTGATTGGATAGAAATTGCAGAGGTCGTGTAATCGCGGTTTTTTTTTTAATTCCATCCTGCTCCGTGCTGGAAGACATCAGATGGACCTTGTGTGACGTCAGACAGATAAATCCACAGATTATAGAAGAGAAGAAAATGGTGAACATAGACATTTCTTTTTTTTTGTTTCCTATGGTAGACATTCACATCTATGCGTTTTTGCAGCCGGTGCGTTTTTGGAAACGGTCAGGGACTTTTTTCCCTCCGCGTTTTGCGTGTAATAAACTTCAATGGAATCGCATCAGAAACGCAAGTGTTTGTGATGCAATTTTTCATGTGTTTTGCGTTTTTTATTTTTTCCTTTTTAAACACTGTATATAGCTGGTTGCTAAGGAGCGGGTCGGGAAGTCGGCCGCCGCCTCCCTAACAACCGACGAGTCATCAGCTGTCACGTGATGTCACAAGGGGCGGGATCTCCAGGGTGATGTCACCGGATAGCCACGCCCCATGGCTATAAAAGAAGTGTCAGACAGCGGGAGCCGACACAACGGAGGCAGCCAGCGTCGGAGGAAGACCGTGTTTTCTATTTTTTAGCAGGCATCAGCGGCAGACGAAGAAGACATCACCAGAAAGAGAAGAGGGAGAAGAAACACTGGAGGGAGAAGACGGAGGAAGAAGACATGATTTTTAATAAAGAGCCTGTCAAAAACCATCTCTTGTGTTTTGGTGAATGGGTAGGGGGTACATACTCATTCATGTGAGGGGGGGGGCGGGATCTGGGGGCCCCTTTATTAAAGGGGGTTTTCAGATTCCGATAAGCCCCCCGCCCACAAACCCACGCAACCACCAGCCAGGGTTTTCGGGAAGGGGACCTTGTCCCCCATCAACCCCCCCCCCCACATTGAGGGCATGCGGCATGAAAACAGCATAGAGTCCCCCCTCCAAGACCATACAAGACCCTTCGGTAAAGGGGGCTTCCAGATTCTGATAAGCCCCCCCGCCCGCAGGCCCAGAAACCACCGGCTAGGGTTGTTGGGAAGAGGCCCTTGTCCCCATCAACATGGCGACAAGGTGCTTTGGGGTGGGGGCGCAGGGCCCCCTGGCCCCAAAGAACCCACCCCCCCATGTTGAGGGCATGCGGCCTGGTGTGGTATAGGAGGTGGGTGCTCACTCATCCCCTCCCTTTCCTGACCTGCCAGGCTGCATGATCCTATAAGGGTCTGGTATGGATTTTGGAAGGGGACCCCCATGCCTTTTTTAAATAAAATTATGGCATGGGAGTGTCCTCTCCAAATCCATATCAGACCCGAAGGGCCTGGGGGGGGGAACCCACGCTGTTTTTTTTCACAATTACTTTTTGTTTTTGCCAGCAATTTTTTTTTTTACATTCAGCTGTCAGCTGATGACTCATCGGTTGTGAAGGACGCGGCACCCGCCTTCCCAGCTTGCTCCTTAGCAACCAGCTATATACAGTGTGTTTAAAAAAAAAAAAAAACGCAAAATGCATGAAAACTACATGCAAAAACGCATAAAAAAAAATAGGGTTTAAAAACGCACTTCAAAACACGCCGAAAAAACGCATCAAGCGCAGCCACATAGATGTGAACCTAGGGTAAATCAGGAAAATACTGTATTATGGCCGCTAGATGGGGCTGACAATCACAGAAAATAAAATAGCTCCATCTAGTGGCCATAAAGCGGTATTCACTCTATTCAGGATAAATGGATAGCATTTGACCTGGAGAGAATATAGCTTAGTATTTATTTTTTGCCAGTGTTCGCACACAGAGAATACACATGCAATTTCACAGGACGAATAACTGCATTTTTTTTTTTTTTTTATAAATACACCCCTTTGATCAACACAGACAGTTCTTTCTGCAGATTTTTTTTCCAGTTTACGCAGCTCTGATTTATTACACATATTAGGGCTCTGATCAGATTTTTGCGTGATGGGAATGTGGGCGTTTCAGCAAGACCCAGCACTGCACGCTACTTACCTTGGTACGATACCATGCCGTTTATTCCGAATGCTTCCCAGTGCACCTTGCCAATGGAGGCGCACAATGCATGGCAATGCACAAAACATGCACTGCAGTGCAGTATACCGCCAGAGGAGGAGCTGTTGTGTTTTTTGGGGCATTGAGGTGCGTTGCCAGTAGAGATGTGCACACTGAAAAATTTGTTTCGTTTCTGAATCGTTCGTTAACCACTTGCTGAGCAGGCCTTTTTTTGGAACTTTTTGTTTACAAGTAAAAATCCGTATTTTTTGCTAGAACCCCCAAACATTATATATATATTTTTTTAGTAGAGACCCTAGAGAATAAGATTGTTGCAATATTTTGTGTCATACGGTATTTGCGCAACAGTCTTTTAAACACAATTTTTTTGGAAAAAATAAAAAAAAAAAACCCCAAAACAAGGTTAGCCCAATTTGTGTATAATATAAAAGATGATGTTACGCCGAGTAAAGAGATACCCAACATGTCATGGTTCAAAATTGCGCATGCTCGTGGAATGGCGACAAACTATAGTACTTAAAAATCTTCATAGGTGATGCTTTAAAAATTTTTACCTCCAAATCCCTCCTTTGCACTTGAAAGTATTCAAAAGGCCAAGATCTGGGTTATTGAATACTTTCAATTAAATAAAAAATGGCGCCGCTAGGATGCCGGTAAACCAGAAGTGATGTCATGTGATCGTTTCATGGTTACCATTGCGGCGACCCGATCAAAGCCGCCCCCATTGTGACGTCATGGACCGGTGCATGCTGGGTCGGTGGTGTTACAAGGGGGCGGTGCCACCAGGTGACGTCACTAGTTGCCCCGCCCTTACCTATATAAGAACTTTCAAAGGGCGGAGGAGGCATTCGTCAGTCAGTCTTCAATGAAGGTGGAGCTTTTTTTTTTGTTCTTTTTGGGGTGCAGCAGGTGGCGTGATTGACGATGGATTTACATCGGGGGCACTGTTTTTTAATTTTTCAGTAAAGGAATTGTCAAAAACTGTGTTTTTATTACTTTTTTGGTGAATAGGGAGGGGTACTATATACCCGATACTCATTCACATGGGGGAGGGGGTCCGGGATCTGGGGGCCCCTTGTTGAAGGGGGCTTCCAGATTCAGATAAGCCCCCCACCCGCAGGTCCCAACAACCACAGCCCAGGGCTGTGGGGAAGAGATCCTTGTCCCCATCAAAGCAAACCCCCCCCTCCATGTAGAGGGCATATGGCCTGGTATGGTTCAAGAGAGGGGGTGCGCTCGCTCGTCCTCCCCCCCTTTCCTGAGCTGCCAGACTGCATGCTGTGATAAGGGTCTGGTGCTGATTTGGGGGGACCCCACACCATTTTTTTTATTTTGGCGTGGGGTTCCCCGTTTTTTTTTTTTTTTTACTATTTTTTTACCGGCAAATTTTTTTTTTAGCATTCAGCTATCAGCGGGGAAGCCCACTGACAGCTGATGACTCATCGGTTGTTAGGGATGCCACGGCTGGCTTCCCAGGCCCCGCTCCTTAACAACCAGCTTTTACTGTGCCCTGATTGGGCAAAGCTTTGCCCAATCAGGGCGCAGAATGCACTGTACAGCATGCAGTGCATTGCAGGGCGTTCGGTGTGAACTAAGGAAAAGGAAATGTGAGGCGCTCAGGTAGTGTATAGGAACAAGATCCTGTGCCCCCCGCCAGGGGTGGACTGACAACTCATGGGGCCCCCGGGCAATAGGAGATTATGGGGCCCCCGGGCAATAGGAGATTATGGGGCCCCCGGGCAATAGGAAATTATGGGGCCCCCAGACAATAGGAGATTATGGGGCCCTCAGGCAATAGATTATGGGGCCACACAGTATACACACACACACATACAGTATACACATACAGACACACAATATACACACACAGAATAAACATACACACACTGAAAAGGTACTGGAGAGGCGGGGCAGCTATAATCTTAGGATTTTTAAAAAAACACAGATTTTTACATACTGGTTTTATTGAGGCTGGCAACCCTGATGGGGCCCCTTAGTGGCATGGGGCCCTCGGGCAGTGCCCGAGTGCCCGAATGGTCAGTCCGCCCCTGCCCCCCCGCTGTGAGTGCCAGCCGGGAGGAGAGCTCACTTATTCTCCAAACGATACTGGAAATGACAAGTGTCCCGAAAGCCGCACATCCAATCAAATCCCACTGTGATATGGTAAGTGGCAGTCTCGGCCTGGACCCCCCCGCCAGGTCACGCCTCCAACGCGTTTCATTCTACCCACCGGAGCTTGCTCATGGGTATCACATGAGCAACGTACCACAGCACATGAAAATGTGCTCTTTTTCGCAGGTTGCCACACATTAATAAACGGTTCCCAAGCATCTGCATTGTGTTCATTACTCATCTTTGTTTAGGCCACTTGCAGTATATTGTACAACACCACGGGAGATGTTGCCGCTGCCGACCCGACCCCAGCAGGCTCAGCAGCAGCCAGATCCCAGACACCTGTCAAAGTTCCAGCCATGTGCATGTATAATTCATTTAGCAATTTCCTGATATCTTGGCAGCGTGCCCTCTCCAAAAAAAAAAGAAAAAAAAAAAGCAATTTGACTCTTTGAGATAAAAAATGGAGAAAAATCATCTTTATTTATTTTTTATTTTTTTTCTTGCTGGCGAGCGATTCCCCCCAATGATAATGCAGTCACCGGATATTTCGGTCTGGGCACAGCTTCTATAAAGAAAAAGAATAGAAACAATTTATTGCAGCTGAATCGTCTCCCACGCCTTGGACCCGTCAGTGCTTTCCCTGTCCAGCTCTGCAATTACTTCCATTACCTTCGTTCGCTGCAGCGATATCCTGTTCTGACAAGGTGGGAGAGCGGGATGTGAATTTCCTCTGAACTGAGGACTGTTATAGTCCACGGGGGGAACTGTGGGCAGCCGGGAAACCTGCAAGGAACACCGAACATGGGAAGTAGAAAAATGTTGCCTTTGCTGGACACTAATAATAGAAATGTGAACCAAAATGGATCTTTTATATTGAGATGATGGATAGTCACTTATTTTACCAAAAAAATGCCTTTAGCGCAACCCAGCCAATAACCTCAAGAGTGGTGATAGCTTAGCTGTACAGTTCACATAGGGAGGGACTCATGCAAATAGACAGCTGGCTTCAGTAGTCATTAGTGCAGCTCTTAAAGGAATATCTGTAATACTGTAAAGAGACACAAGAGGGCGCATCTAGTTGCAGCAATTGAATTTATTAAAAGAAAGTACTGCAAATTAATCACTAACAAGCAAGCTTGAGAAATATCTGTACTACTGTAAAGAGACACAAGAGGGCACATCTAAGTGCAGCAAATTAATTAATTTATTAAAAGAAAGTACTGTAAATTAATCACTAACAAGCAAGCTTGAGAAAGAGGCATTACCTCCTCGAAACACATAGCCACACCCACTTCACGCCCCCGGCATCTGACGTCATCGCTGTCAGATCAGCTCCTGTGCCTGGGTATATCATCTGGTAACAGCTGTTCTATGTTCTACTGCTTGGCATTACCCCTGTACTGCCTGGGTTCCATGGATGACAGCTCTATGATTACATGATATGCACTGTTTTTATCCAATTACATGTGAGTGGTCAATAAATTCATACATTTGCTGCACTTAGATGTGCCCTCTTGCGTTTCTACTTATTTGAACTGTAAGGGCTCATTTACACTTTCTTCAATCTCAACACACATTAAAGCGGAGTTCCACCCAGAAATGGAACTTCTGCTAATCAGGTTTCCCCCCCCCCCCCCTCCGGTGTCACATTTGGCACCTTTCAGGGGGGAGGGGGAAGCAGATACTGGTCTAATACAGGTATTTGCTCCCACTTCCAGCCAAAGAGCGCCACAGAATTCACGGCGATCTACGCCATATCCGGCCGCTCCTCTGTCCGGCCCCTCTCTCTCTTCTGGGAGACACACAAGTCCCAGAAGGCAGCAGGGACCAATTTCAGAATATGAAGCGTCCAGTCCGCTTTCACAAAAAAGTGGTCTCAGCGGTGGATTCGCCGCGAGATTACTTTTATGGGCGGCGGGAGAGGTGGCTCCCCCCCCCTCTGCGTCACGGGTGTCTCCGCCACTTACCAGAGCCAGTGGAAGCAGCGGAGACGATCCGATCCTGTGGCCTGATGGGCAGGAAGCCAAGTGAGGGCATGATGGCCCCCACTCGACTCTATGCCCTTGGAGGACCGGAGCGACGTCAAACGTCACTTCCGCCCTCCGGCCTTAAAGAGACAATTTTTTTAAATTGCTTTTAAGTGTAAATGTGAGATCTGGGGTCTTTTTTGACCTCAGATCTCACATTAAAGAGGTCCTGTCATGCTTTTTTTCTATTACAAGGGATGTTTACATTCCTTATAATAGGAATAAAAGTGATCCAAACATTTTTTTTTTTAAAGTGACCCGTATTTCCGAGCTCACGTGCAGAAGCGACCGCATACGTAAGTCGTGCCCACATATGTAAGCGGTGTTCAAACCACACATGTGAGGTATCATCACGATCGTTAGAGCGAGAGCAATAATTCTAGCCCTAGACCTCCTCTGTAACTCAAAACTGGTAACTTGTAGAAATTTTTAAACATCGCCTATGGAGATTTTTAAGTGCCAAAGTTTGTCGCCATTCCACGAGTGGGCGACATGTTGGGTATCAATTTACTCGGCGTAACATCATCTTTTACAATATATAAACAAATTGGGATAACTTTACTGTTTTCTTATTTTTTTATTCAAAAAAGTGTATTTTTTTCCAAAAAAATGCGTTTGCAAGACCGCTGCACAAATACAGTGTGACATAAAGTATTGCAACAATCTCCATTTTGTTCTTTAGTGTGTCTGATGAGGCTTTGGTGGAGCTTCAATGAGCCTTTGGTGGGGCTTTGGTGAGGCTTCGTGGGGCTTCGATGAAACTTCGGTGGGGTTTCAGTGGGGCTTCAAGCGAGCTTTGCCATAGACTTCTATGGAGGCTTTAAAGATGCTTTGAAGCACCACTAAAGCTACATAATTTTTTAAGCGAAGCCGAAGCAAAGCAAAAGCAAGGTGTAACCAGAAATGTAAGCTAACCATTTTATTTAGTGACAGGAGCTTTGACTAGCGTTCAGAAAGCTTTAAGGGCTCATTTACTCTCCCCCCCCATGGCGTATTTACACTTGCTTCAGCTTCAACACACATTAAGGGCTAGTTTACACTTGCTTCAAAAAAAGGCTTCGGACAGGCTTTGTTAAAGCTCTCTGAGTCCTGTTTACACCTTGCTTTTGCTTTGCTTAAAAAATGACACCCTATGTAGCTTCAGTGGTGCTTCAAAGCGCTGAAACCTCACCGAAGCCCCACCGAAGCCTCACGGAAGCCCCATTGAAGCCTCACCGAAGCCCCATTGAAGCTCCACCAAAGCCTCATCAAAGCCTCACCGAAGCCCCATCAAAGCTCCACCAAAGCCTCATCGAAGCCCCACCGAAGCTCCACCAAAGCCTCATCGAAGCACCAAGCAAAAGCAAGGTGTAAACAGGACTGTAAGCTAACCATTTTATTTAGTGACAGGAGCTTTGACTGGCGTTCAGAGAGCTTTAAGCGTGTCCGAAGCCATGTTTTGAAGCAAGTGTAAACTAGCCATTAATGTGTGTTGAAGCCAAAGCAAGTGTAAATGAGCTCCTAGAGGGGGAAAAAAATCACATGGCCATCCATCCAGGAAATTTGATTGTACAATGGTTGTTTGCCAATGGGGCAAAAAATGAATGTTCTGTAGGCTACTTTCTTCTCTGAATGACTATCCTCTTAGTATGAGCTGTAGTTAAAAAAGAATTGCATTATGACCACTAGATGGAGCAGAGGAGCATACAAAATACCTATGTCTTTAGAGCTAGAGATACAATGTAACAAATCTAGAGGGGATTAGCAAATAGATAAGCATTGGTTACATGTATTTGTCAATTCTCTCAAGCATCCTTTAGAATTGATACATTGTATCTCTGCTTCCACCTAAAATGGATATCTGTTTTTGGTGGACCAACCCTTTGCAATCAGGTGAAATAAGGTTAGGTTCAAACCTACACGATTGTTTGCACGGGCACAGCAGCCTATTCATTTGAATGAGGGACACCTATCAGCAAAAGTATGCAGGCATAGGACACACCCTTTGCCACGCCCCCTTAAAGAAGAATTGTACACAAAACAAGATTGGTTAAAGTGGATGTAAACCCAATCTCATCCTTTCTAAACTACTGCCATAGGGGTTATCTATAAGGATATACACGCCTCCTGCATGTATCTTTACCTGTCAAATGTCTCCCCTCTGTCTCTTATGAGACCCAAAAAACTGCAGATTCTGTGGGCGGGTCTGTTGTCTGGAGCTCGGTGGGTGGAGTTGTGATGTCAGTAGACTCCCCGCCCACCTCTACACTCCCCGCCCACCTCTACACTCCCCTTGTCAATATGCATTTTCTCCTGTGTATTTCTTACACTGAACTTCTGCTATGATCTCTAACCTCCAGTGAAAAGACAGGAAAGTCACCACATGACTTCTGCATGCCAAATCATGGTGAGGTGTGGAACAGCCAATCCTTGCAGAGCTGCTGAAGAAAGAAGTGGGGGAGGGAATTAAAAAATGCCTGTGTCTTAGGCTAGTGCACGAGATATGTAAATCACCTGTCACTCACAGCAAGGGGGAGGATTTGACAAAGTTTTTCTCTGTTTGTCAAGATTTATCTCACTGAACAATAAAAGAGGATTGCTCAGAGATGGATTAACTCTTTGTGGCAAGACTGGGCTCAAATGATAGGAAATCTTATACTCTACATTATGACATAAAAAAAAAAATAAAAAAAAAAATTCGGGTTTACATCTACTTTAAGGCGTGAAAAACCACGCAGTATTGCAACGTACCAAGGTCGGAATGGGCCCTAAATAACGTGAAAAGTTGTTTTCACCCCCCACCCCCCCTTCACCACCCAATGTTCCAAACTCTTCCGTCGGTCGAATTCCGTATCACAGGACGCTGTGCGACCATTAAGCAGACTTTTCCGAGTTGGAGATCTCACGGAGAGATCATTGAGTTAACCTGTTGTGAATTTCATTAGGCGGTGACGGCGAGTGACACGGGACAATAAGTATGATGAATGGGACGTATTTTTTTCGCATTTTGCTGGAAATAACGCGCTGACTGAATTGCGAGTGAATTAATTTTGTTATCTTCGGGTTTCGCAGAACAATTATGAAGATACCTCATTTATCACGGCAGCCAGATAAAAGCGTTGCAGGGAAAAGCTAATTTGCGGACGGCAGGGAGAGGTCAAACGTATTTAAGACTTTTTATTTTCCAGTGTGTGAGTACTAACCCTGCGAGGGGGGGGGGGGGCGGAGCTTTGTGTGCTGAGACTGTGAGAACAAACTGGAAGGGCATTTACTTTCCGGCAGATTAACATTTTGTGAATTCGTCCCTGGAAAATGCGCCGATTTAAAGTGGACAGCGCAGAAACTTTACAAGTTTCCGCAAATAAATTTCTCCACTCTTTTCCTAATTCAAAAGCCATCCTTTTACCTCCAGTCCAGTGACTGTGCCTAGGCTGAGATGATGTCATCAGTCTGCTGCAGGCAGTAGGAACAGTGGCGGCTGGTGTTTTTTTTTTTTTTTTGGGGTGCGGCAAACAACCACCCCTCCCCCCCGAGCGGCACCCACCCCGCTGTTTGTCAGTCCGGCACTTACCCCATTGGCGGCGGCAGCGGGTGGCAGGCGGCATGGTGCAGCAGCTCCGTGTCCTCTCCTCTATGGTGGCTTCCAGCTCCTCCCCTCCTCCTCCTAGGCGTCCAATAGGATCGCCTGTTCTTTCAGCCAATCAGGTGACCGGTGTCAAAACCGGCTTCCTGATTGGCCAGGAGGAGGAACAGTGTTCATTCGCTGTTGTAACACACCTGGGTGGGATCGGAGCGCACTCTTTGCGACCCGAGCCCACCCAGGTGTGTTACAACAGTGACAAAACAGCCCCCCCCCTGCATTGGAATCTCTGTGTCCTGAAAGGGGCCGGACGCATGAATGAATGAATTAATGACTTGTATAGCGCTACCTATGCGAACTGAATCACCTCAGGGCGCTTTTTGCCGCCGGTGTCCATCGTGGATGGGGGGGCAGCGATGGACAGGGGGGGGGGGGGCTCGGCACTCGAAGCATTTCCATAGGATGCATTATGGTGAAAAAAACACAAGGGTTTACAACCCCTTTAACCCCTTCCCAGCCAGTGTCATTAGTACAGTGACAGTGCATATTTTTAGCACTGATCACTGCGATAGTGTCACTGGTTCCCACAAAGTGTAAAAAATGTCAGTTAGGTGTCCAATTTGTCCACTGCAATATCGCAATCCCACTATAAGTTGCTGAATGCTGCCATTACTACTAAAAATAAATAAATAAAATAAATATATCCCATAGTTTGTAGACACTAACTTTTGTGCAAACCAATCAATATACGCTTTTTGGGATTTTTTTAATCAAAAATATGTAGCAGAATACTTATTGGCCTAAACTTATGAGGAAATTAGATTTTTTACATTTTTTTTTTCAGAATTGTCGGCCTTTTTTATTTATAGCGCAAAAAGATTAAAATACAGAGGTGATCAAATACCATCAAAAGAAAGCTCAATTTGTGGGGGGAAAAAAAGACAAAAAGTAATTTGGGTACAGCGTCGCACACCCACGCAATTGTCAGTTAAAGTAACGCAGTGCTGTATCGTAGAAAACGGCCTGGTCATGAAGGGGGGTAAACCTTCCGGGGGTCACGTGGTTTTAAAAACACGCCAAAAATGCAGCATGCAGGATTTTGAAAAATACACAACACCCGCAGCACACTGGTATAGAGAGTTCTATAGGATTTAAAGGGATACATTTTTCATGCATTTTTGTTCCACTTTGTAACCACTTCCAGACAGCCCCACGCATATATACGGTGGCCGAGAGGCCCTTCAGCGCGAAATCACATACCTGTCGGTGATTTTGTTTCCAGGGTTTGCAGCGCACGCACGTGACCTGCTCCCGCTGTGGTTGGACACAGCGGGAGCCAATCAGCGGGTCCAGGGGACCTGCTGATCGTTCCCGAGGCAGACACTATTTGCTGATCCCGGAGTTCAGATTTAAATTTATAAATAAGCTCCTGCAGCCAGAAAATGAGGCGGAACTCTATTTGACTCGTTGCAGCTTCTAATGCACATGTGAGAAACCCACAGTGTGCAGTGAAATCAGAGTAATCAACTTTGGTCCAGGAGAGAAGCCTGTGCAAATCCAAAGGGAAGGCTAAAGGTCAGATTTAAACCCCACCTCCTCTATCTCCCTGGGCTGGGGCTCTATTGGTGAGATCTCTGAATTGAGTTCCCGGGTCTGTACACCTGCTGTGCCCATTATGAGGGGTTCTCACCATCCCTGTGTTGAGTTCCCAGGCATGTACACCTGCTGTGCCCATTATGAGGGGTTCCCACCATCCCTGTGTTGATTTCCTAGGTCTGTACACCTGCTGTGCCCATTATGAGGGGTTCACACCATACCTGTGCTGAGTTCCCGGGTCTGTACGCCTGCTGTGCCCATTGTGAGGGGTTCCCACCATCCCTGTGCTGAGTTCCCAGGTCTGTACACCTGCTGTGCCCATTATGAGGGGTTCCCACCATCCCTGTGTTGATTTCCTAGGTCTGTACACCTGCTGTGCCCATTATGAGGGGTTCCCACCATCCCTGTGTTGATTTCCCAGGTCTGTACACCTGCTGTGCCCATTATGAGGGGTTCCCGCCAACCCTGTGTTGATTTCCCAGGTCTGTACACCTGCTGTGCCCATTATGAGGGGTTCCCGCCAACCCTGTGTTGAGTTCCCTGGTCTGTACGCCTGCTGTGCCCATTATGAGGGGTTCCCACCATCCCTGTGTTGATTTCCCAGGTCTGTACACCTGCTGTGCCCATTATGAGGGGTTCCCGCCAACCCTGTGTTGAGTTCCCTGGTCTGTACGCCTGCTGTGCCCATTATGAGGGGTTCCCGCCAACCCTGTGTTGAGTTCCCGGGTCTGTACGCCTGCTGCGCCCATTATGAGGGGTTCCCACCATCCCTGTGTTGAGTTCCCGGGCATGTACACCTGCTGTGCCCATTATGAGGGGTTCCCACCATCCCTGTGTTCAGTTCCCGGGCATGTACGCCTGCTGTGCCCATTATGAGGGGTTAATTTTGTTTATTGAAAAATCTTACAAACAACAACTTATATACAATAAAACCATAATAAATAAATAAAACATATTTACAAAATAATTGAATATGATTATACAAAACAAGAACATAATAAATGGTACAAACCAAAACACAATGCCTACGGGAGAGCCAGACTAAGGAACATCACCGTCACCATGCATGTAGCCTTTTCATTATGAGGGGTTCCCACCATCCCTATGCTGAGTTCCCGGGTCTGTACGCCTGCTGTGCCCATTGTGAAGGGCTCCCATCATTCCTGCTGAATTTCTATTTATTTTATATTATGTAGAATGTAACTGGAGGCACCAAGGTGGGAGGGATAAGAGCCGAGAATCATGGCAGGAAGATCTCACTCTTGGAACATCCCACTATAACTATAGAAGCCAGGCCCTGACTCAGCTCTCCGGGTGGATTGGCCCTTTAATCAGAGTCCATCTACAGCTGTTGCTCGCTGATTTCAGCATCAAAGATATTTATAGCTGTAAATCGCAGAGCCAGATGTCAGTGTTAGTTCTAGCTGCCAGTCACCAATGCAGACATATTATGACTAACACCTGTCAGATCCACAGCCCAAATCTAGTGCAAGCCGATTAACTTGCCACCAGACCGGCGGTGGGGGTTGGAGCACCTGGATAACCGACACAAACACAGCGGGCGCCTACCAACCCCATGACCTTGGTGGGAAGTGAAGCTGGGACCCCTGCGCTCCAAGGTCACAGTGCTAGACAGTAAACCAGTGTGTTCTAAAGCAATGTTTCTCGACTCCAGTCCTCAGGTACCCCCCAACAGGTCATATTTTTAGGATTTCCCTCAGATGAAACGGCTTTGGTAATTACTAAGGCAGTGAAACTGATCAAATCACCTGTGCAAAATAATGGACAGCCTGAAAACATGACCTGTTGGGGGTACTTGAGGACTAGAGTTAAGAAACATTGTTCTAAAGTACCACTGCTATACCATCCATATATGCAGATTAGTATTTATTAAGATTGTTGGGTCTGTTTATAAAATTTTTTAAAAAAGCACCACTAGCAAATTTACATGTGCATTCATTCTATGCAAGATGGGGAAAAAGGAATGTTCTTTAGGCTATAAAAATGTCCTTTTATTATGGGTAGTAGTGCAATACCACATTGTGGCCACTAGATGGAGCATAGGCAATACATATGAATTTGTAAGGCAGTAGTGCAATACCACATTGTGGCCACTAGATGGAGCATAGGCAATACATATGAATTTGTAAGGTAGTAGTGCAACACCACATTGTGGCCGCTAAATGGAGCATTGGCAATACATATGTATTTGTAAGGTAGTAGTGTAATACCACATTCTTGCCACTAGATGGAGCATAGGCAATACATATGAATTTGTAAGGTAGTAGTGCAATACCACATTGTGGCCACTAGATGGAGCATTGGCAATACATATGAAATTGTGAGGTAGTAGTGCAATACCACATTGTGGCCACTAGATGGAGCATAGGCAATACATATGTATTTGTAAGGTAGTAGTGCAATACCACATTGTGGCCACTAGATGGAGCATAGGCAATACATATGTATTTGTAAGGCAGTAGTGCAATATCACATTGTGCCCACTAGATGGAGCATAGGCAATACATATGAATTTGTAAGGTAGTAGTGCAATACCACATTATGGCCACTAGATGGAGCATAGGCAATACGTATGTATTTGTAAGGCAGTAGTGCAATACCACATTGTGGCCACTAGATGGAGCATAGGCAATACATATGAATTTGTAAGGCAGTAGTGCAATACCACATTGTGACCACTAGATGGAGCATAGGCAATACATATGAATTTGTAAGGTAGTAGTGCAATACCACATTGTGGCCACTAGATGGAGCATAGGCAATACATATGAATTTGTAAGGTAGTAGTGCAATACCACATTATGGCCACTAGATGGAGCATAGGCAATACGTATGTATTTGTAAGGCAGTAGTGCAATACCACATTGTGGCCACTAGATGGAGCATAGGCAATACATATGAATTTGTAAGGCAGTAGTGCAATACCACATTGTGGCCACTAGATGGAGCATAGGCAATACATATGAATTTGTAAGGCGGTAGTGCAACACCACATTGTGGCCGCTAAATGGAGCATTGGCAATACATATGTATTTGTAAGGTAGTAGTGTAATACCACATTCTTGCCACTAGATGGAGCATAGGCAATACATATGAATTTGTAAGGTAGTAGTGCAATACCACATTGTGGCCACTAGATGGAGCATTGGCAATAAATATGAAATTGTGAGGTAGTAGTGCAATACCACATTGTGGCCACTAGATGGGGCATAGGCAATACGTATGTATTTGTAAGGCAGTAGTGCAATACCACATTGTGGCCACTAGATGGAGCATAGGCAATACATATGTATTTGTAAGGTAGTAGTGCAATACCACATTGTGGCCACTAGATGGAGCATAGGCAATACATATGTATTTGTAAGGCAGTAGTGCAATATCACATTGTGCCCACTAGATGGAGCATAGGCAATACATATGAATTTGTAAGGTAGTAGTGCAATACCACATTATGGCCACTAGATGGAGCATAGGCAATACGTATGTATTTGTAAGGCAGTAGTGCAATACCACATTGTGGCCACTAGATGGAGGCAACACATTTGTATTTGTAACAAGAGATACAATGTAACTGAGATGAAGGAGATCAGACGCCGCTCACCAGCCCAGTGCTGTCATAATGTGTGGCCTTAGCCAGCGCTGCTCTGGCCGTGTCCACCGACGCGTTTCGCCCTGCCCTCTGGGGCTTGACCACATATACAGAGATAGACAGAGATACAATGTAACAGGAATACTAGCGAGAATTAGCAAATCAATATACCCAATGGTTCTGATGCACCTCAGCTCCATCTAGTGGTTATAATGTAGTATTTCACTAGTGCCCATAATAAAAGATCTTTAATTCAAAAGAAAAAATTGCCTAAAGGACATTTATTTAGCCCCAATTTGCACAGAAATTGACTAAATAGACCCCCTATGTGTTTGTAAAACTGTCTCAATACATTCCTGACATGTCACAATGTACAGCAACAGTATCATTTTCCAGAAAAGTTCCACCGCCCATCAATAATGAGCTCTCCTTGATTTCCTATCATGTGGCTTTGAGATGATGTAATCAGTCTGCTGCAGGCAGGATGAAGCATTTCCTTGGTCCCCCCCCCCCAGTGTCAGACTGCAACACTGTAACTTTGTAGCAAGTCACAAGGTAAGAGGATGCATAAGTGGCTCTTTTGTGTCAGACATTTGTGAACACTGCCAGGAACTGCACACGCACCAGGGTTTACATGACTGCGTCATCTCTGAGCCGGCATCCCAAGTCCAGGAAGTCGATGGTGACCATGGATGATGCCTGAACAAAGATGGCTCCATGGTTCTGGAGAGAAAAGCAGATGAAGGCATTGTCCGGGGGAGTTCTGTGACCTCTGTGAGAGGTAATAAATACCTGGAAGTGTTACACCGACACCTTATCTATTCTAGCATTCCATCAAAGGCTCCCGAAGCCTCTACCACCGGGGTCATCTCTCTTGTAGACCAGGTTCACCACAAACTAAACTAAGCAAAGTCTAAGACTGGCTTCACATATAAATGTGAATAGGATTCGGTTTTAACTGCATCCAATTCACGTAACATGTGACTGTGAACGCTTTCAATGCAGGCGGTTCACACATGTGTGGGGCGGTTTCAAAAATGCTCTTGTGTGTTTTTGGGGCCGGTGTAGGTGCAATTTCAGGTGAAAATTCACACCTGAATCGTACCTGAACCAGTGAACAGAAACGCACCGGACTGCCGCACTGAAACCGCGACCGCATATATGTGAACCGAACCGAAAGAAACACCAGTGGCTGTCAGTAGGCATCCAACATGAAGCCCCACCTGGGACCTCCTTGTGAAGGAATGTGATGTAGATAATAATAATAGTAATCTGAAAATGTCTATTTTCTTATGTGTATACATATTTTTCTCCTTACTCATTATATAAGTATACAGGTTTGCTCTGTTCCTATATTTTCTCAAGATGGCGGGTACCCCCTACATCCCACACATCAGAAGAACGCGGAACAAGATAAAACCAAAGATCAGCCAGACCTCGTTATGAACATTCTCCATCTTCTTTACTATCGTAACCAATGAGATGTACCTATTAGACTAACATAGCAATGACGTATTTGTGTGTATAAAACATTAACACCGCCTTGAATAAATTAGAAGTGTAAGGAGTAACAGAGCTGAGCGTGTCTCAGAGTGTTTACTTTTATATGCATGCATATCAACACTTTTCAAATTAGAGACAGCAGCAGATAACCTTGGGCTCGATTGGAGCTCTTAATCATTTCCATAACACTCCTCCTCTGATGTGTCCAACCCCAAGCCTGGGCTTGAGGAGGGGAACCCAGGTAGTGCTTCATGTTTGTTTGTTCAGACCAGCAATATCCAAACTGCGGCCCTTAGCTTGTCTTAATCTGGCCCTTGGGGCACTATTCCTCCCACTGACACCAATGATGGGGCACTATTCCTCCCACTGATACCAGTGATGGGGCACTATTCCTCCCACTGATACCAGTGATGGGGCACTATTCCTCCCACTGATACCAATGATGGGACACTAATCCTCCCACTGACACCAATGATGGGGCACTATTCCTCCCACTGATACAAACAATGGGGCACTATTCCTCCCATTGACACCAATGATGGGCCACTAATCCTCCCACTGACACCAATGATGGGGCACTGTTCTTCCCACTGACACCAATGATGAGGCACTATTCCTCCCACTGACACCAATGATGGGGCACTATTCCACCCACTGCTACCAATGATGAGGCACTTTTCCTCCCATTGACACCAATGATGAGGCACTATTCTTCCCACTGCTACCAATGATGGGGCACTATTCTTCTCACTGACACCAATGATGGGGCACTATTCCTCCCACTGACACCAATGATGAGGCACTATTCCTCACTCTGATACCAATGATGGGGCACTATTCCTCCCTCTGACACCAATGATGGAACACAATTCCACCCACTGACCACTCAGGCATTTTTTACACCTGCTGGCGCTGGGGCAGAAAGTCTGGAGTCCCCTGGTCCAGATCAATAAAGTTATCCATGTTGGAGTGCTGCCAGACTGCCAGTGCTTCTTTGGACATTGCTTAGCATGCTGCACTTGGCATGAATATAATATTTTCGGTGCTGAATCCTCCTCAAGCTGTACATCGCATATGGTGTATCGTAACGTATCCGTAAAGGTTGTCTATGAAGAAATAGGCAGGCAAGGTCCTAAATACAATCATGTCATTATCAGTACTTTACACGCACATACAAACCCAATTAGAAGAGTTTCTGTACAGTACATGTGTATTGGCCAGCAGAGGGCAGTCTAATACCAGCAGACTTCTTTGCATCAGATGTAGGAGGAACATATTCCAGGAGCTCCTCTACTGCCTGTTGTTATTTTATTTAAGATTATAAAAGCAAACAACATTCCTTGACGATAATTCGAACATCAAATTAATACCCACAGATTGTCGTGCAAGGTTGACAGCATTCTCCTTACTGTTGTCCTCGTTCTCGTTAATTGGCTCTCAAGCTTTCTCTCTCTTACCAAAACTACCTTTGCCACATACTGTGATGGGTAGCCTGAGATGGGGGGGACAATAAGTCTTACTTCTCCAGTCCAAACACCCTTGGGTAGGAAGACAGGGAGCACAGGGATGGAGGCATGGCACAAATGACGGTGGATAATGATGTCATTGGAGCTTGAGAGTGATTTCGCCAAGCAGCTACAGGTGACATAAGAGGAGGGTCACTGATGAGAAGAGGTCAGGAGCTAGCTAGGGTCAGTAACAGCCGGGCAATATAGTACCAATATAGCAAGAATGGCAAGTAATTATGAGCTTGGGTTTAGTCTGTCAAGAGGCTTTTGACAAGGGGCTGGAGATGACAGATGATGAGGGTCATCAGTGAGAAGAGGTCCGAAACAGGCCAGAGTCAGCAACAGCCAGGTAACATGGTACCAATATGGCAAGTAGTGATGAGTTTGGGTTTGGTCTGTCAAGATGCTGGAGATGAGGGTCATCAATAAAAACAGGTCAGGTATATGCCAAAGTCAGAAACAGCCAGACAAGATGGTACCAAAATGGCAAGTATTGATGGGCTTGGGTTTGATCTGTCAAGAGGCTTTTACCAAAGGGCTTGAGATGACAGGAGATGAGAGTCATCAATGAGAAGAGGTCAGGAACAGCCAGGTAACATGGTACCAATATGGCAAGTAGTAAAGAGCTTGGGTTTGGTCTGTCAAGAGGTCTTCGTCAAGGGGCTGTAGATGACTGAAGATGAGGGTCATCAATGAGAAGAGGTCAGGAACAGGACAGGGTCAGGAACAGCCAGACAAGATGGTACCAAAATAGTAAAAAGTGTAAAAACAGTAAAAATTCTACATTATGCCGACTAGAGGAAGTTGAGGATCATAGAAAATAAATACTAAGATCTCTAAGATCATCAGCTCCATCTAGTGGCTGTTACTACTTTATGAATATTATTAAATCATTAAAAAATTACTGCATTTTGGCCACTAGATTGAGCTGAGGATCATAGGAAAGCCCTATGATCCTCAGCCCCGTGTAGTGCCTGTATCATTTTATGAACCTATTTCATTCATTAAAATAATAATAAAAAAATAAATAAAATAAATAATGGGTGGTTCTGGAAATTCCTGCAGTATGCCCACTAGATGAAGCTTAGGATCATAGGAAATAAATACTTAGATCTCTAAGATCATCAACGCCATCTAGTGGCTGTTACTAATTTATGAATATTATTAATGCATAAAAAATTGCTGCATTTTGGCCACTAGGTGGAGTTGAGGATCATAGGAAAGTCCTATGATCCTCAGCTCCATGTAGTGACCTGTATAATTTTATAAACCTATTTAATTTATTAAAAAAATAATTAAAAAAATAATAAAAAATGGGTGGTTCTGGAAATTCATTTTATGAACCAATTTCATTCATTAAAAAAAAATAATATATATATAAAAAAATGGGTGGTTCTGGAAATCTCAAAATTATTAGATGGAGGTGAGGATCATAGAAAATAAATACTTAGATCGCTAAGATCATTAGCTTCATCTAGTGGCTGATACTATATATATATATATATATATATATATATATATATATATATATATATATATATATATATATATATATATATATATATATATATATATATTTATATTTATATATATATATATATATATATATATATATATATATATATATATTTATTTATATATATATATATATATATATATATATATATATATATATATATATATATATATATATATATAAAAATGGGTGGTTCTGGAAATCTCAAAATTATTAGATGGAGGTGAGGATCATAGAAAATAAATACTTAGATCGCTAAGATCATTAGCTTCATCTAGTGGCTGATACTATATATATATATATATATATATATATATATATATATATTTATATATATATATATATATATATATATATATATATATATATATATATATATATATATTTATATATATATATATATATATATATATATATATATATATATATATATATATATATATATATATTTAAAAAAAAGAGTGGTTCTGGAAATCTCTAAATTAAACTAGATGAAGCTGAGGATCATAGAAAATAAATACTTAGATCACTAAGATCATCAGCTCCATCTAGTGGCCTAAATGCAGTAATTTTTTTATGATTTAATAATATTCATAAAATAGAAATGGAGCCAATGATCTTAGCGATCTATGTATTTATTTTCTATGATCCTGAGCTCCATCTAGTGGCCATATTGTGGCATTTCCCCAAACCACTCTATTTATTTATGAATAAAAAACATTCAACCTTTTGAGGAAATACAAGGAGAACATTACATTTTGTCCCATTTGCACAGAAGGAAACCTTCCAGCGTTTCTCAGGGCGAATAAGCTACGCAAATTATTCATAAATAGACCCCTTAGTTATTGACCATAAGGACTGAATGACTGTATAGGGAGCATCTATATATATATGTAATACAATAATGGAAATATGGTACAGCAAACTTACAATAATCAGAAAGTGGCTGAAAAAGAATGAATTACCAGTGAATACGTGCCGTTTAATAATATGTGGCTTTGCTTAAAGCGGTATCTGGAGGCTGGTACGGATATAGCGGGCTCTGTGATTACGAAGTCGCAGAAGGTTACTGGCGGCTGACGACACGGCAGAGATGAAAGTATCGCTGTTTCACAATGCGGCATCAGAAACCCTGCGACACGGGAGGTGACGGGGGGGGGGGACAAGGCAGCCGGCTCAGACATTGTCTTGATGTCTTTCCAGTGTCAGACTCTGGAGTTCTCGCTTTCATTTTTACGACGAGGCCTTTAGCTCTGCGCCGGCACTTTGATGTTTTTAGACGCGCTTTCTGGTATTTACAAAAAATACTGTATTATAAGAATAAAAAAAAAAAAAAAAAAAAAAACAGAAGTGAAATACATTACAGCAGGGCTAAAAGCAAACTCAAAGCCGTATGAGCTGAGAAGCATAGATAAAGAATAACGGAAGGGTTTAAATGCTTACTAATGCTGGAGAAAATGCTGCTGCAAGCTCCCTTCATTGACGATCACATGACCCACAACCATGGCATTGGGTCACCTGATCTTTGTAGAGGGTGGGGGGTGGGGGGGTCCCAGATACCGTAGCAGATTATCTACAGACTCTTCAGATCCAGATCAATGTCCATCTTTACAGTGTCAGAACCTTTAAGCGACCCGGCAACACTGTGAGCACGTTCCCAAATTTCAGTGCGTCCTCCAAGCGAGTCACAAGGTCCTGCTGAGAGACCATTCTTGTATGTGTGCGCTGTAAAATATTTTGTACTGTTTATAGGTCTTACAGCAGCACCATCTTGAATTTAAATGCATTGTATGGTGTGCCCCCCAAATATGTACTTGTATGTTGTAATAGGCCCTGACCAGGTTTTTGGGCTGGAGCACCCCTCCCCCTCCTCATTACCTCCTATTTAGTGGCCACCAGTGATTAGGATGTATCCCTTTCAGTTCTCCCACATAGAGGAGTTTGGCTCCCATGGTTGAGACAGAGGATCTTCCATTCTATTACTAGAGTAGGACCCACTAATTCGGGGTACTTTGTCGCAGTAAGTGGGCTTAGCATTCTATGACCGTATAGTGTGACCAAACCCCCGTATTTTTTGAATATGTTCAGGTGTTTTTAACTAGCCCTGCAGGAAATGTCATTCTTGTATGTGTGCGCTGTAAAATATTTTGTACTGTTTATAGGTCTTACAGCAGCACCATCTTGAATTTAAATGCATTGTATGGTGTGCCCCCCAAATATGTACTTGTCTGCTGAGAGACCAGCCTTCTTCCTGGCTCTCTCCAGCGAGGGACCTCCCCTGGGTCTCCTCCTAGGGCACAGCTTCCTTTAGACCAGGCAGGACAGCTTCAGGACCACTTCAACACACGTCAGGCCCCCCAAATCAGTCTATTGGATCTAACAGCAGAGCTTCCATCCAGCAGCACCTCCCTAGACGTCAGCCCAGGGGAAGAGAGAGGGGGGCACGTGGCCTGTCCCAAATATTTATATCCCCCCCAGCATGCACCAGTGGCCTAAACTTCCACTGGATTGGCTGTAGAAAATATAAATATTCAGAACTTAGTTTTGTTTGCAAAATCTCATACTATGACTAGTGACACCAGCGACACCTACTAGTGACAGTAAAAATTCACATGTCGACTTAAAGCGGAGTACCACCCAAAAAATGGAACTTTCCGCTAGTGACCCCCTGACATGCCACATTTCGCATATTATTGGGTTTCTTTTGGGGGGGGGATGGTGGAGCGGGTACCCAGTTTTCACAGGTACCCAGCTCCCACTTCCTCCCATGGCGCGGCAGTGCCGGAAGGAAGTTCACCTCTCACACCTTCCCTCCCTGTAATCTTCTGGGACACGTCACAGGTCCCATAAGATTGCCCGGACAATCACAGCGCGCAGTGCGGCTCGACAGCTGGGCGCCCACAGTTACAATACCGGCGCCGTGGAGAGGAGGGGGAAAGGAGCGGGGCTTTGCTTTGCTTTGACCCAAGTCCAGTCCAGTCCAAGAGGAGGAGGAGTTCTTGGACCAAAAATTGGTTGCTTTATTAATCGTGACCAATTATGTCATATGCCTTTGCTGCGGGAGCTCCAGGAGAATAATCTGGATGATTTTCGGAATTCTCTCCGAATGACGGACCCCTGCTTTCACCAACTCTTGGGATTGTTGACCCCCTATATTAAGAAGCAGGACACATGCATGAGGCTTTTATTTTATTTTTTTGGTTGAATAATAATGATTTGATTTGGTATATTTTCTATATTTTTGGATGCATAGAATGCACTTTTTGGTTAAGTTCTATTGGCAGATATCATGTCTAATTTTATTTGTTTTCTTTTTTTAATGCACAATAAAAAAAATTGTGGAGAATAATACTTGGCTATGTGTTTTGCTTCAAATGACAGTAAAATGTAAAATTGACAAGGGACACCAACATAGTTGTATCTTTGTTCATTAAAACTCCGGGATAATGGTGTTGTGTTAACTTGCCCAAATAAAAAAAAAAAAAAAAAAAAAAAAAAAAGCATAATAATATTATTCTTGATATTCTTTGAAAATTTTGCAATAACTCCATCAGTATCAACAGCGAAGCAGCTTCATTATTATCCCATTAAAGAAGAAGAGAATTGTGCGCTGCATTTGGAGATTTCATAATTTGCCGCGTCACGAATGTTAATTCTCCATTACAAATGCTAGTTTACAAGACCGACCGCTTCTAGCTCGTCCTTCCTTCCGAGCATGCGTGTTTGTACTTTGGACTTTTGTCCGACGGACTTGTGTACACACGCTCGGAAAATCCGACAACACACACTTGTCCGCGGAAAATTTTAAAACATGGCATCCAACAAAAGTCCGACAACAATTGTCCTATGGAGCATACAAAGGGTCGGATTTTCCGCCAACAGCCTGACATCCAACATTTCCCGTCGGAAAATCTGATCGTGTGTACGAGGCTTTAGACAGAGATCTGCTGTTCCTAGTGATTAGGAACAGCAATCTCTCTCCTCCTCCAGTCAGCCCAGCCCCATACAGTTAGAAACACCTCTATAGGGAACACTTAACCCCTTGATCACCCCCTAGTGTTAACCTCTTCCCTGCCAGTGACATTTTTACAGTAATCAGTGGCTATTTTTAGCTCTGTACAAACTGTGTCAAAAGTGTCAAGATCTGTCGCACTCCTGCTAAAAATCGCAGATCACCGCCATTACTAGTAAAACCAATCAATATACGCTTATTGCGATTTTTTACCAAAAATATGTAGAAGAATGCATATCGGCCTAAAATTTTTTTTTGGTGATATTTATTATAGCAAAAAGTAAAAAAAATATATTTTTTTTCAAAATTGTCGCTCATTTTTTGTTTATAGCGCAAAAAATAAAAACCGCAGAGGTGATCAAATACCACCAAAAGAAAGTTCTATTTGTGGGGGGAAAAAAAAAAGGACGTCAATTTTGTTTGGGAAGCAACAATTTTGATCCTAGTATTATTGCTAATGAAATTCAAATAAGAGTATACAATGATCTTGATCGATTGTTCAAAGATATAAATTTCTTACTGTAATATTTAATTCCTCCTTTTGTGGCATGTGAAGCCCAATCGAGATAGCTTCCTGGAATTTCTTTGGAGAGGTGCATGCCGGGTAACCAGCATGCACCTCTCGTTCTCGCGCATGCGCGATTCAACGGCGGTCGTCGTACTGTACTGCCCACAGACTCCTGGGAAATAATGTGTCATCATTTCCCAGGAGCATAGGCGAGGGAGGAAGTCTCGAGGAGCTCCGCGGACCAGGAAGTGGCAGATTACGAGGACTACATAGCAACAGGGCGTTTAGGGTAAGGCTAAAAAATTTTTATCTCGAAATGTTTGTTCATAGGTTAAAAGGAATCTTTTAAAGGAAACTCCGCTTTAAGGGGGAAATCTTCCAGTCTGCAAGTGGTTAAATAATTTTGCATCAGTACAATTTGTCAAAATTTTTCTAATAGTCAATTTCGCAATCATAGTTACATAATTAGTCTGGCTGAAAAAAGACACAAGTCCATCTAGTTCAACCTGTCCGTTTTGCCGGTATCATATCCACTCGTCCCTGATTATGACCGGTTCCCAATTAAATGCTGGTAAGACTTCACCACGCCCTGTCAGCACAGCCGCCATACACCTCATTAATGAGGTTTGAGCCTAGCGCCTAGAATTCCTCAGCACTCGGCGGACGCTGTTGACATAGCAAATATGTTGTTAATAATAAAAATGTCGCGTCTCCTCGGAGAAGTTCCTGCGCATAAACACGCTTCGGAAAGAAGTTGGCCTGTTGTGCCACTTCATTTGCATATCAAGAAGCCGGGGCTCCCTGATGAACCAATCAAGGTGAGGTCTAGCTGCTGAGCTCTCAATTCTCCGATCTCATTAAGGAACGCCACCTCGAGAGGGACGAGGACGGGCCGCAACGCGCTCTAAATGGCTTATTGTTTAAGGCTGTGCTAATGTCTGCGCGAGGCCTGGTGTGCACAGTGTGATACATTGGATAGAATGAACACTTCTAAGCAGATAATGACGCTGAGAGTGGAACCTCCTACTTTTACAGCACTCTGGGGAGAAATTGTAACTTTTTATTATCTTTTTTTTCTTCTTAGCAATCTCTTCCTCTCTCTTTCAATGTCTTGCTATCAAGAGAACGCCATAGATTTGTTGTAAGTGGTGCGACAGCTAAAAAAAAAGAACGACCAAAGGGGCAATGTGCATCTAAAAAGCACCTGATTTTTAGCAGGAAGTCCAGGAGGACCATCACCAGTAGGAGGTCCTGGATGGTCATCACCAGTAGAAAGTCCTGGAGGGCCATCACTAGTAGGAAGTCCTGGAGGGCCATCACCAGTAGGAAGTCCAAGAAGGCCATCAACAGTAGGAAGTCCAGGAAGACCATCACCAGTATGAAGTCCTTGATGGCCATCACCATTAAGAAGTTCAGGAGAGCCATTACCAGTAGGAAGCCCTAAAGGGCCAATACTAGAAGGAAGTCCAGGAGGGCCATAACCAGTAGGAAGTCCAGGAGGACCATCACCAGTAGGAAGTCCAGGAGGGCCATTACCAGTAGGAAGTCCAGGAGAGTCATCACCAGTAGGAAGTCCAGGAGGGCCATCACAAGTAAAAAGTCCAAAAGGGCCATCACCGGTAGGAAGTCCAGGAGGGCTCATAAAATCCGGCAGCTCCTTATGGGGTCATCATTACTACACCTGTAAATCCTGCTTCCTTTGAGGTTTCCCCTTTGAGGTTTCCCCTTGGTTACACATTAGGCACATTATTCACTGGCGCCCCCTAGATACCACACAGATTATTCCCACTTGTCCTTAAGAATATAGCCAGTCTGGTCCTCCAACCTTGGAGGAGAGGGGCTGTCACCAGATCTGGCCAGCATTACATGTGTTAACAACCATTACAATTTGTTTGTTTGTTTTTTTTTGGTTTTTTTTTAGCATTGATTTCTGAAGTGGAAAGTCGGCTCTTTCTGTAGTCTGGCCTCGCTTATTGGTTACAGTAAAATAGGACAGGAAGATTTATCGTCTCCAGAGGTAAATATTGAGCCACAAGGAGGACCTGCCAATATTTTCATTGCAACAATACAATTTGTGCTCTGCTGATCCATCATTAAATCTCCCTGGAGTGGATTTCCTGAATGGCAAGACGACGGCGTTAACCAATTCGCGGCACGGGGGGGATGGGGGAGCAAAATGCCTGGCTGGCTCAGGGACGCCGAGACATTTCAGCACCATGCAGGGAGATGGACAGTCATACCAGAAAGCCATGAGAAACTGTAGAAAGGTTAACCAAGGTTCTTTGTGATGGATCGGGTTGTATAGAACAGACCAACCAAAAATAGCAAAAAATAGCAAAATATATATATATATATATATATATATATTATAATTTATAAAATACATGTATATGGTATATTATTTATTATATTTATTATTATATTTATTGTTTATATATTTATATAATAACTGTGGGTATATATATATATATATATATATTATATATATATATATATATATATATATATATATATTTATATTTATAAGCATCCACATCTTTGCATCCAAGATTAATAGCCATTTAGATCTGATGAAGAAGTGGATGCTCTGAAACGTTATCTCCATGTTTTGATGTCACTTCCGATGTGACTCTGAGTGTGTTTCATGCTGGTTCCGAGACGACAAGACGGATGTCCGGCCTGTTGTTCTTCTCCTTTCCTCTCGTGTTACCATCTACACACCACCATCCACCGGGGACCCTCTGAGTGACCACAGTATTATACTGTTATATGCCTATTGATGTTTATATAAGTGTGAGTAGCCATTTGGCTGATTTTAGTTAAATATACCATTCGTTGCATCTTCTGCTGCACTTAGTTTCTGACGTACCTTGCTCTCTTTAGCAAGCCAGTGGTCGTCTTGGAGGTGTGTTTGGGGTCGTTATCATGTTGGAATACTGCCCTACTACTTCTGTAGTGTTGGGATAACCTGTCAGAAGTGACTAATAGCAGAGGAATGAGAGAGCAGACAGAAATCACACTCAATGCTGTCCTCACACCTCCCGTGCAACTGGACAGGATACCTCCTTGTGATATCAGAGGATCCCTCCTTCACCCGAGCTCCCAGGCCTGAGGTCATCCCCCCCAGACTAGGGGGATACCCTCAAGGGCCCACCGACAGGCTCCTAGCATTCCATCTCCAACTTTCACCTGAACTCCACACTGCCCCTGCTGGCCTGATTCTGAGTATTTGAGGGGTGCTCCCTGCCAAACTATCTGTTGGGGATAGATCAGGGCCCTCATGAATACTTCTGGCAGCTCCTCCTAACCTCCCTCCCATTCTTCTGGAAGTTTCTAGCAAGTTCCAGAAGTTGGGGGAGGTACCAGATATACTGCCTGTAAGTCATACCAGTCTCCCTGGATCACTCACCCAACCCAGATTAAAACACAGCCTTGGCTGCCAGCCAAGCAAAAAACATTTTACCTCTACAGTAGTACCTTGGATTATGAGCATAATCCGTTCCAGAAGCATGCTTGTAATCCAAGGCACTCGTATATCAAAGCGAGTTTCCCCATAGGAATCAATCGATAATTCGTTCCACAGCGACTGCTGGTGTATGCAGTACTGTATGTGGCCAGAGGTGCGGGGGCTCAGAGACACTCGGGAACCAAGCGTCTCCGAGTGTCTCCAAGTGTCTCCGAGCGTCGCCAGCACCTCCGCACCTCTGGCCAAATGCGGTACTGCACACCCCAGCGGCTTGAATCCTGCTCGTCTTGTGAGACAACGCTCGCAAATCGAGTCAGGATTTAAAAAAGAAAAAGCTTGTATATACGAAACGCTCGTAAACCACGTTACTCGCAATCGGAGGTTTCACTGTACTAACAAAGATCCTAACATTACCTACTCTATCACACTAGAGGGTCCTACACAAAGTAATTTGCAATATTTTTAAACCTGCTCCTTGTACTGAAAGAATTGCTGGCGATCCTGCCATGAAGGTCCTTGCACAGACACTTCCTGTTATAGGGTGACAACGCTCTATCCCTGTCTCCCAATTGTTCCCCTGTGTTGTCACCCTTTTATTCGCCTATCATAACCTCCTCAGTTTTGTCACAACTCTGATCCTTTGGCCTAGTCCTCCTCCTCGTCTGGTGCCCTCCAATATTCAAAAGGTTATAGGCGAGCGGAGGGATGGCGCCTATAGGATCTATATGGTGGCTCTGTGTGAAGTCCCAGCAATTACAATACAAGAGATATACAAGCAGTTTAATATCTGGTTCCGGTGTATCCTGCCCCGTGACATTCCCCCTCTGTGGGTAGGGGGACATTGGGACTCTCAGGCCCCTGGGCCCCTTTTGTTTGGCACATTATTTGCACCTTTAATGAATACCCCCTTTCAACTCCTGAGGAAGGAACGAAACGCGTAGGGTCACTGAAGGTCCCATCATGTGATTGTTGATGGTTACTAACCATCATTGGTGTGAATGAAGATCAATATCTGTATATGGGGTGTTGAGAGCCCAGAGGGTGGTGTTACTGTCATATATTTTAAGCAATGTGATTGTTTTAACCATTTATGTGTCATTAAATTATTGCAGCATTAACTGGTTGTGTTTATTCTTCTTGGTATTGTTAAAGCGGTATTAAACCCAAAACCAAAAATGTAATATATTGCAGCTTACCAATCATTAGATGTGGTGGCTGCATTAGTTTTCTTTTTATTGGCTTTTCCCCTCTGTTTTCACCTGGTGATCTGGCCAGTAACACATCTCCTGTATTAGAGTGCCTCCACTCTGGATGAAGGAGCACAGGGGGGCACCTTTGGACAGCAGCATTGTCAGTCTGGGGGAGGGGAATGTTAGATGCAGGAGCGGCCCGTCCATTTAGGGCACATGGCGCCGCCCCCTCTGTCACACCACCCCCATATGTAGAATGGATAGATTCATGCATAAGATAAATCTATCCATGGCCACCGCTGCCATCCCCTATTCAGGCATCCGGCCCCTTTTCAGACGCCAGGCGTCTGAATTACAGCGGCGGGGGGGATGTTTTGAAGCACCTGATTGGAGCCATAGGCTCTAATAGGCTTAAAAAAGGTGGACTCGGAGCGCTTTTCTAACACTGAACCGCCTCTCCACCAATCAGAAAGCGTGGGTCTGATACTCGTCACCTGATTGGCTGAAGGCACAGGCATTCCTATTGGATGCCTAGCGGAATGGAAAAGAGATGCATGGGAACCATGCAGGACACAGGAGTCATCACCGGACTCACTGCATGTCCCACAGCTAGTCACTGTCACCCGCTGCCTGACCCACCACCAAGATGGGGTAAGTGCCGGTCAGACAGCGAGCGGGCAGCCCGGGGGGGGGGGGGGGGTCACAGTGGCTGCATTTTATGGGCACAGAGGCTGCATATGATGGGCACAGAGGCTGTATTTTATGGGCACAGAGGCTGCATATGATGGGCACAGAGGCTGCATATGATGGGCACAGAGGCTGCATATGATGGGCACAGTGGGTCTACATTTTATGGGCACAGTGGCTGCATTTGATGGGCACAGTGGCTGCATTTTATGACCACAGTGGCTGCATTTTATGGGCACAGACGCTGCATATGATGGGCACAGTGGGTCTACATTTTATGGGCACAGAGGCTGCATATGATGGGCACAGTGGGTCTACATTTTATGGGCACAGAGGCTGCATATGATGGGCACATAGGCTGCATATGATGGGCACAGTGGGTCTACATTTTATGGGCACAGAGGCTGCATATGATGGGCACAGAGGCTGCATATTATGGGCACAGTGGGTCTACATTTTATGGGCACAGTGGCTGCATTTGATGGGCACAGTGGCTGCATTTTATGACCACAGTGGCTTCATTTTATGGGCACAGACGCTGCATATGATGGGCACAGTGGGTCTACATTTTATGGGCACAGACGCTGCATATGATGGGCACAGTGGGTCTACATTTTATGGGCACAGAGGCTGCATATGATCGGCACAGAGGCTGCATATGATGGGCACAGTGGATCTACATTTTATGGGCACAGTGGTTGCATTGGATGGGCACAGTGGCTGCAATTGATGGGTTTTTTTCAGTATTTTTCAGTATTTTTCAGTTTGTTTGCGCACCCCCCCAAAAATTTGAAGCACCAGCCACCACTGGTTAGATGTACTTGCAGATTTTAATACAGTAACTAATTGAAGCGAAACTCCAGCTCACATTTTATAATCATTTACAGTTTTTTTTTTCCTTTTGGGATAAATGTTTTACATAAATCAATAAAAGCTGATTAGCACCCCCTGCTAGTGTTAAGTGGTTTGTCTCATCCCTGTAAACGGATACATTCTGCTAGAGAGCTTGAGCTTGTGGAAAACAAAAGACTTGCTGGTTGGATTACCAGGTGAAAATAGAAGAAAGAGGCTAAAAAAAAAGAAAACGAATGCAGCCACCACATCGAAGACTTGCTAAGCTGGAATATAATAAATGTTTGCTTTTGGGTTTAATATCGCTTAAGTACATTATATTTAAAAAATATTTATTGCTTATAATTTATGGTGCTTTGGCTAAATCGAATTGAGTTAAGGTTTACAAATAAATTTAAATCTGCGAAAAAGGGGGCGGGGCCCCCAGCTAAGTCACGAATTATAATAAAGAGAAAAAAAAAAAAGAGAGAGGTGATTAAATATAAATAAGAATGAAGAATTCATTATAGGAATGTTACCGGAGGTAAATGCGGTAAAGGTGAACTCCAAGTACAGGGGACTATCAGAGTGAGCCAAGAGGCGCCTTTTCATTTAAAGAGCTCGGCTCCCATAAACACGGCCTCGGATAACGCCGCGGTGGTTGTGTACTCAGCATTGTTAATTGATGAGAAGGTAGAAGACATAATGATCGCCGATTGCAGCTTTGTAGCCCCCGGTCAGGATTAACCTTTCAGGAGTCCTCCTTCACCGGAGCGTCAGCCGTTCCCCGCTCATTAACTATTGATCAAAGCAAACTTTTATACCATATTATTATTCATTTGCCGAGCTCATCAACCTGCGCAAAAAAAAAAAAAAAAAGGACACACGCTGCTCTCTACTTGCTGCGCCTCGCGGTTGGGTTTCCAGCAGCCTTTTCTGAAGCTTCTTTATGTAAAACTTTTTTTTTTGCAGTTTTGCTTTTGCAGGTGCGAAGTGAGTCCACCTTAAAGCTGAACTCCGCGTTTAACCACTTCAGCCCCGGAAGGATCCACCCCCCCCCCTTAGTGACCAGGCCATTTTTTTGCGATAAGGCACTGCGTCGATTTAACTGACAATTGCGCGGTCGTGCGACACTGTACACAAACAAATTTTATGTTATTTTATTCTTTTGGTGGTATTTGAGCGCCACTGCGGTTTTTATTTTTTGTGCTATAAACAAAAAAAAGAGCGACGATGTTGAAAAAAAAAAAATTCTGCTATAAAACACATCCAGTAAAAAAAATTTAAAAAATACATTTTCTTCATCAATTCAGGTCAATATGTATTCTGCTACATGTTTTTGGTAAAAAAAAAAAAAAGATTACCAATAAACGTTTATTGATTGGTTTGAGCAAAAGTTATAGCGTCTACAATTGATGGGATATTTTTATGGAATTTTTTTAGGCCGATACGTATTCTTCTGCATATTTTTGGTAAAAAAATCCCAATAAGCGTATATTGATTGGTTTGCGCAAAAGTTATAGCATCTACAAAATAGGGGATAGGTTTATGGCATTTTTATTTATTTTTTTTATTTTTTTTTACTAGTAATGGCGGTGATAAGCGATTTTATAGCGGGACTGCGACATTGCAGAGGACAGATTAGACACTTTTGACAGTTTTTTGGGAGCAGTGACATTTGTACAGCGATCAGAGCTAAAAAAAATAGCCACTGATTACTGTATAAATGTCATTGGCAGGGAAGGGGTTAACGCTAGGGGGCGATCAAGGGGTTAAATATGTTCCCTAGAGAGGTGTTTCTAACTGTGAGAGGCTGGGCTGAATGGAGGAGGAGAGAGATCGCTGTTCCTAATCACTAGAAATAATTAGAAATAATATGAGATAATTGAATAAATTTAAATAATTAGAAAAAATGTGTTGTGTGTAGGCAGGTGCAGTTAGCCTTCCCACCTGTAGATGGCCTTGTTCCATTATTGGATGGGAAGGGAAGTCTTATAAGAGACTTGGTCCTATAGAGCTTCCATACTGTGTCTTAAGAGAGTAACCTGATTGGACACTGAACTCTCGTGAGACTTCGACAGCCATCTTGGGTGAGGGAACTTTTGAAATAGGGTCCCCACATCCTCTTGGCATGCTTCTGGAGAGTATGTGGCAGGGAAAGGCAGGGCCGGTGCTACCACTAGGCAAACTAGGCAGCCGCCTAGGGCGCCCTGCTACCTAGGGCGCCCAGCCACTGGTGTTCCTACTCTCTTCTCTCTGCAGAAAGCAACTAAGTCTCAGCATCAGAAGGCAGCCACTGCTCCATTCGCACATAGTGTCAGAGGCGCAGCAGCGGTGGAGGACTGTGTCAGTGTCCCGACTCCCGAATGAACGGAAGCAAGCAAACATTAATTGATGAGTGCTGGTGAGGCTGCATTGATGGGTGCTGGTGAGGCTGCATTAATGGGCACTGGTGAGGCTGCATTTGATGGGCGCTAGTGAGGCTGCATTAATGGGCACTGGTGAATCTGCATTTGATGGGTGCTGGTCAGGCAGCATTTCATAGGCACTGGTGAGGCTGCATTTGATGGGCGCTGGTGAGGCTGCATTGGATGGGCACTGGTGAGGCTGCATTGATGGACGCTGGTGAGGCTGCTTTTGATGGGCACTGGTGAGGCTGCATTTGATGGGCGCTGGTGAGGCTGTATTAATGGGCACTGGTGAAGCTGCATTTTAATGGGCGCTGGTCAGGCTGCATTTGATGGGCGCTGGTGAGGCTGCATTGATGGGCGCTGGTGAGGCTGCATTTGATGGGCACTGGTGAGGCTGCATTGATGGACGCTGGTGAGGCTGCTTTTGATGGGCACTGGTGAGGCTGCATTGATGGACGCTGGTGAGGCTGCTTTTGATGGGCGCTGGTGAGGCTGCATTTGATGGGCGCTGGTGAGGCTGTATTAATGGGCACTGGTGAAGCTGCATTTGATGGGCGCTGGTCAGGCTGCATTTGATGGGCGCTGGTCAGGCTGCATTTGATGGGCGCTGGTCAGGCTGCATTGATGGGCGCTGGTGAGGCTGAATTTGATGGGCGCTGGTGAGGCTGCATTTGATGGGCGCTGGTGAGGCTGCATTTGATGGGCGCTGGTGAGGCTGCATTGATGGGTGCTGGTGAGGCTGCATTTGATGGGCACTGGTTAAACTACATAGATGGGCGCTGATGAGGCTGCAGTTGATGGGCGCTTCATTAAAAAGGTGGGGTTTACATGGGCAGGGAAAAAGGGGTGGAGCTGGGGGGCGGCAAAATGAGGTTTCGCCTAGGGTGTCAAAAATCCTTCGACTAGCCTTGGGGGAAGGAACCTGCTTGTGAGGGATAGTGTTTAGCACAGAGTCAGATTCCAGGTGAAGAAAGTGTCCACATCACCAGACAGGAATGTGGGCACCCAAGGAAGGGCAGAATCATGTAAATCCTGGTACCTGTGCAATGCTTGGTTGTGTTTGCAAAAGTCTGACGAGGATCAGCCCCTGCTGTGAGGGTTACAGTGTTGCAGTCTGAGCAATCACTGAGGGAGGGTAGACTGAGGAAGTTCTTCCTTCTGCCTGCAGCAGACTAATGACATCAACTGAGCCTTAGGCAAAGTCACTGTACTGGAGCCTAAGGATGACTTTAAAAGGTGAATTTCTATTCACGCAAACTTGTAAGGTCGCTAAACGGTCCACTTTTACTTTAGATCGCGGATTCTGATCTGACTGATCTCCAGTGAAACGCGTTCAGGCACCTCCACTTGTCTCCATGATGATCTGGGGCTTCAAAATCGTGACTTGGGTAAAAAAAAACGATTATGTATATTTTCACTTTAATTTCACCAGATGACGAGAAGAAGACAAAGAGAGCCGCCGCGCCGCTCATAAAACGCTGCGCTCCTAATGAAAACAAATCATCGAGCGGCAGGCCGGGGAGTCGCTGCTGACTAATTTTATCCCTGCCATTCAGAGATATTACAGAGTGAGTGACATGGTGGGCGCTCGCCGCAGCCTGCTCTATAAGTACGCCGGGAACGCGCCGAGGTGCCGATGCTGACACCTATTACAAATCTGCTCTACTCTTAATTGGTCTATTTTTCCCCAGAGCCCATACAAGCTGCCATTGTTATAGATTGTATCATTCCACTCCTAATGATGACGGGGGGAAAGCTCCAAATGCAATTATTACATTCCTTACTTGCTGGATTAGGTAGGCTGGGAGGGCGACTTCAAGAGCACCTGTCACTACAACAGGGGGGCGTGCAAAAAACGCTCGCCGAGGTTGGCGAGAAAAACAAGGCGCATCGTGCTGGTTTTTTCCCAGGGTATCATTTTCTCCTTTTTATTGGGTGTTTGAATATTTTGTTACATTTGTATTCTGTGGTGTATATTGGGCTATGTTTACACCCTTCAAATGAAACTAAAGAATATTCCCAGCTCAACTCCCCAGCCAGACTGCAAACAACCCAATTCTCCTAACAGTTTGCATTAACCACTTCAATACCGGGCACTTATACACCTTCCTGCCCAGACCAATTTTCAGCTTTCAGCGCTCTCACACTTTGAATGACAATTACGCGGTCATGCTACACTGTACACAAACTAAATTTTTACCATTTTGTTCCCACAAATAAAGCTTTCTTTTGGTGGTATTTGATCACCTCTGGGATTTTTATTTTCTGCTAAACAAATAAAAAAAAGACGGAAAATTTTGAAAAAAAACGTTTTTTTTTTGTTTCTCTTACAAAACTTTGTAAATAAGTACGTTTTCTCCTTCACTGATGGGCACTGATGGGGCTGCACTGACGGGCACTGATAAGGTGGCACTGATGAGGTGGCACTGATGGGCACTGATGATGGGCACTAATATGCGGCACTGATGGGGCACTGATATGCGGCACTGATAGGTGGCACTGATATGTAGCACTGATGGGTACACATAGGTGGCACTGATGGGCACCGATAGGCGGCACGGATGGGCGCTGATAAGTGGCACTGATGTACACTAATGGATGGTACTGATGGGCATCACTGATTGCCAGGCATTATTGATTGGCACTGTTTGGCATCCATTGTGGGCACCGGCATCCATTGTGGGCACTGATTGGCATCCATTGTGGGCACTGATTGGCATCCTTGGTGGCCATGGGTGGCATACCTGGTGGTGACTAGTGGTGGGCATCCCTGGTGGTCCTGGTGGCATCCCTGGTGGTCCAGTGTGGGCATCTTTGGGGGGGGGGGGCTGCGCTAATAAACAATCAGCACAGACCCCCCCTGTCAGAGGAGCAGCCGATCGGCTCTCTTCTACTTGCCTCTGACAGACGCGAGTGAGGAAAAGCCAATTAATGGCTCTTCCTAGTTACACTGTGATCAGCCGTGATTGGACACAACTGATCAAGTGGTAAAGAGTCTCCGTCAGAGGCTCTTTACCTAGATCGGAGTTGTGGTGTGTCAGACTAAAGCGCCGCAACAACGATCGCCGCGATGCGCGCCCCCGGGGGGGAAAGACGTCATATGACGCCCGGTCAGGATAACACAACCACTTTGCCAATGTCATTTTGCTATATGGCGGGCGGCAAGTGGTTAAAAACAGGGGTTTAGTTTGCACACATTTGCAAATACATGCTTAAGCTGCAGAGCCTCTCCATGGCACCCCAGTATTATCTGCAATCCTAACTCTATACATTTCTGAGAGCGTCCACAGTGGAAGCACATGCATAATAATGGATAGATAGAGGGTAGGTAAGCCTAATGGTAGCATAGCATGTCATTTCTGTCTGCTGCCTCCTTCCTCTTCATTTCTGACATCTGAAGTTTATCTGACACCAAGAGAAAAAAGGTGACAGGGGAGGGAGCTCCAGCACACAGCCTGTGATTGAGAGCCTCAGCTCTGTTCCTGTGTGAAAAGGGAGGGGGGTGTCCCTTCCCTCCAATCAGCTCTCAGAGCTCTCCTCACTGAGCTCTGCGGAGTATAATTTTAGCCTGTTTTCGGACCGCTCAGACAAGCTTTATAAATTCTGCACTTTGAAGGAATGTAGAGAAGAAAGGACTGCAGATAAACAGGTACAACTTATTCAGGAGGATTTACCTCCCAGCTTTTTGAGATGGGACAAGGGACACCTATTAGCAAAAGTATGTAGGAATAGGACACCCCCCCTGCCACGCCCCCTTAAAGGGGAATTATATGGAAAAAAAAAAGGTTTGGCTGAAGTGCTTTTTTACCACTAATATTCCTTTATATTGGCTTTTGAAATGTACAAATGCAGCAATTTAGAAATCGGATGAAAGGTTTAGCTCTGGGAGACACTTTTTGATAGATAAAAAGTACATTTTATATACAACTATATGGATGAGACCAAAATGAGGGACAAATGAGGAGGAAAGAGGGACAGAGGGACATTGTTCCAAATTGAGGACAGTCCCTCCAAATCAGGGACAGTTGGGAGCTATGGAATTGTTTCATTTCTGTGTATTTCCTGAGGTCAGTTGCTTCACTGGGTATACTGTATGTGAGGGTTTATGACCACTGTAAACGTCAGCTTTAACCACATAAGGACCGCCCCACGTATTTATACTGCGGCAAGGCGACCCTTAACCACTTCAATACCGGGCACTTATACACCTTCCTGCCCAGACCAATTTTCAGCTTTCAGCGATGTCGCAGTTTGAATGACAATTGCGCGGTCATACCACACTGTACCCAAACTAAATTTTTACCATAAAAAAAGACAGAAAATTTTGAAAAAAATAAGTTTTGCTTTTGTTTCTGTTAAAATAAATTGTAAATAAGTACGTTTTCTCTTTCACTGATGGGCACTGATAAGGCGGCACTGACAGGCACTGATACGGCGGCACCGAGGAGGTGGCACCAATGAGCGGGCACTGACGGGCACTGACGATAGGCACTGATATGGGGCACTGGTAGGCGGCACTGATGGGTGGCACTGATATGCAGCACTGATGGGCATTGATAGGTGGCACTGATGGGCACTGATGGGTGGCACTGGTTGGCACTGATGGGCACTGATGGGCGACACTGATGGGCAATGAAAGGCGGCACTGCTGGGCACTGATAGGGTGGCGCTGATAGGCGGCACTGATAGGCAGCACTGCTGTGCACTGATAGGCGGCACTGCTGGGGACTGATGGGCACTGATACGTGGCACTGATGGGCACTGATAGGCGGTACCGCTGGGCACTGATGGGCACTGATATGTGGCACTGATGGGCACTGATATGCGGCACTGATATGAGGCACTGATGGGCATCCCTGGTGGCACTGGCAGTGGTAGGCATTGAAGTGGGCACTGACTGGCAGCTGCCTGGGCACACAGTGGCATTTCCCTGGTGGTCTAGGGGCATACCTGGTGGTCCAGTGTGGATCGCTTCCCTGGTGGTCCTGGGTAGGATCCGAGGGAGGGCTGTGCTGATAAACAATCAGCACAGACCCCCCCTGTCAGGAGAGCAGCCGATCGTCTCTCCTCTACTCGCGTCTGTCAGACGCGAGTGAGGAAAAGCCGATCACCGGCTCTTCCTATTTACATCGTGATCAGCCGTGATTGGACATGGCTGATCATGTGGTAAAGAGTCTCCGCCGGAGACTCTTTACCTAGATTGGTGTTGCAGGGTATCAGACTGACACCCGGCAACAACGATCGCCGTGATACGCGCCCCCCCGGGGGCGCGCAGCGGCTCGATATTCCTGATCACGTCATATGACGTCCGATCAGGAATATCAAACCACTTTGCTGCCATCATTCTGTAATAGGGCGGGCGGCAAGTGGTTAAAGAGGAACTGCAGTCTGCTCACATAATTTGTAATAAAAACATCTTTGCCATTCTTAAGCTTCCCTCCAACCACTTTCCATATTATTTTATATATACTGTGATTCTGTACTTGCCAAATATGCTGCAGAAATCTCCCTCCACTGAGTCTGGCTGCAGCCACTTTAACTGTGGGCAGCTGAAGCTGCTGCCTGTTCACTTCCTGGATTTACACAGACACACAGAGACACATCTCCAGCTCTGCAGCTCTCATTGGCCCTCTTATGACTCATCCCCCTCCCTTCCTGGCAAACTCTCACAAGAGTGAGAGAGAGAGAGCTGTACATGATGTCATAAGCCTAGTCTAATGACCAGACAAGAAACAGGAAGTGGGCTGTATAAGGGATTTACTGGCAGAAAAAAAATGTTTTACTATCCAAAGTTGAAACAACAACATCCCACCTGGCAGAACGGCGATCTGCCTTGTTTACATAGGCAGACCGCCATTCTACCTCTCCTCAGAATGATCGGCGGGTCCCAGCGGACATCGCGGCCGCCGGACCCGCTGATTGGCTCCTGCTGTGCCCAATCACAGGGGGAGCAGGGCTCTGGCGGTGAGCGTTCGGTAATTACAGAGCTGCAGGTTGAAAAGGAAAGTTCATTTTTAATGAATATTCAATTACAATTTGACTTGTGTAGCAATTATGTATGCTTTTTTTTTTTTTTTCATATTTGCTGTTTTTTTTTTTTACCCTCTAAATATATAAATCCACTTTGTGTGCACCAAATGCCTTTACAAACCCAGATACTGCCTTGTAAGAGTAGCAGTGACATCATCCCTGTACTGTATACAGCCTGTGCAGAGCGAAGAGCTGTGGGAGGGCCCCAGCAGGCTCCGCCCATCACAAGTTCCCTGCAGAAAACTACAGAAGGGGCGGAGACAAGACCTGTCACTCTGCACAAGGAGAGAGAGCAGAGCTGTGGGAGGGGCCCAGCAAGCTCCACCCACCACGGGCTGCCTGCATAAAACTACAGGAGGGGGCGGAGACAAGAGAGGTCACCCTGCACAAGGAGAGAAAGCAGAGCTGTGGGAGGAGCCTTACAGGCTCCACCCATTACAGACTGCCTGCAGAAAACTACAGGAGGGGGCGGAGACAAGACCAGTCACCCTGCACAAGGAGAGAGAGCAGAAATGTGGGAGGGGCTTGAACAGCTCCACCATACCTCCCAACATTTTGAGATGGGAATGAGGGACACCTACTAAAAAATGTATGTAGGCATAGGACACGCCTCCTGCCACACCCCCTTAAAGGAGAATTAACCAAAAAAAAAAGTTAATGAAATCCACAAGGACTTTTTTAATCACTACTATTCCTTTATATTGGCTTTTAAAACGTACAAATGCAGCAATTTAGAAATTGGATGAAAAGTTTAGCTCTGGGAAACACTTTTTGAAAGATAAAAAGTGCATTTTATATACATCCAGGCCTTTTTTTCACAGAAAATAGGTGCAGGAACTCAACCATAACCCCCCACACACACACACATACCCTCCAAACCACATCAAATAGTGGGTATGGTGAAGTCATACTAATAGTGGGAGGGTTTTAAAGGGGCATTAAATACCAGGAGTGCATTATGCAGAGTTCGGTAGGGTTACACACAAAGTGCAGAGTTTAGGGTTGTGCTACATACATAGTGCAGAGTTCAGGGGTGTGCTAAACACAGGGTGCAGACCCTTCTCCTACAGCTGCTTACTTCTGCATCCTCCATCCACGTCTCACCTTCACCCCTCTTCTACCCTAGTACCTCCCCGCACACTGTAGATGGCTCCACCTCTCTCATTTGCAGGGAGATCATCCAGTGGGAGTGTCAGCAGCCACACTGCACCCCAGGCACCTACATCTCCCAGGTCCCCATTCTGCACTCAGTGGGAGCCGCTCAGGAGATCTGATCTGTGGGAGCCATTGGAAGACAAGCTGTCACTTGTAAACACAGAAGCCGGACTTCTGTGTTTACAAGTGATAGTGGTAAGCGGGGAGCAGAGGGCCTGAGCCAGAGGTGGTGGAACTGAGTTCCACCAAGTTCCAGCTGAAAAAAAGCCCTGTATACAACTATACAGATCAGACCAAAATGAGGGACAAATGAGGAGGAATGAGGGACAGAGGGACATTGCTCCAAATCAGGGACAGTTGGGAGCTATGGGCTCCACCCATTAAAGGGCTGCCTGTAGAAAACTACAGGAGGGGGCGGAGACAAGACAGGTCACCCTGCACAAGGAGAGAAAGCAGAGCTGTGGGAGGGGCCTTACAGGCTCCACCCATTACAGGCTGCCTGCAGAAAACTACAGTAGGGGCGGAGACAAGACAGGTCACCCTGTACAAGGAGAGAGAGCAGAAAACGAGAGAGAGAGAGAGAGAGAGAGAGAGAGAGAGAGAGAGAAGCTGTGGGAGGGGCCTTACAGGCTCCACCCATTACAGAATGCCTGCAGAAAATTACAGAAGGGGGCAGAGACAATACCAGTCATCCTGCACAAGGAGAGAGCAGAGATGTGGGAGGGGCCGTACAGGCTCCACCCATTACAGGCTGCCTGCAGAAAACTACAGGAGGGGCGGAGACAAGACAGGTCACCCTGTACAATGAGAGAGAGCAGAGCTATGGGAGGGACCTGAACAGGCTCCACTCATTACAGGCTGCCTGCAGAAAACTACAGGAGGGGGCAGAGACAAGACCAGTCACCCTGCACAAGGAGAGAGAGAGAGAGAGAGAGAGAGAGCAGAGCTGTGGGAGGGGCCTTACAGGCTCCACCCATTAAAGAATGCCTGCAGAAAATTACAGAAGGGGGCGGAGACAATACCAGTCACCCTGCACAAGGAGAGAGCAGAGATGTGGGAGGGGCCTTACAGGCTCCACCCATTACAGGCTGCTTGCAGAAAATGACAGGAGACAAGACCAGTCCCCCTGCCCAAGGAGAGGGATCAGCAGTGAGCGGTCTTTATTACAGGAAGTCTCACACTGGTTTACTGCACAGATCTGGGAGAAATACACAAAGCACACTGAGATCCAAGGAAGAATACACATGATGAACGGATTTAGACAATATTTGCTGATCCCGGGGTTCAGACTCTGCAAAGTGGATAAGCCTCCTACCTGGAAAAAGTAACATCCACCATAATATTAAATTGTTACAGCTACTCCGGGTGAGCCGCGCTTTGTTATGCTTCTTATTTAAATGGAAAATTGGATTTTTCTCAGCGCACCGTACACAAACATGACGGGGATTTTAATTATTGCCTAGAAACAAGGCCCGAGTTTTGAAAGCACAGTTGCCCGGAGAGAACTCTTATTATCCACTTCTTTGAAAGTAATATAATTACGTTGTCAGGACTGAGCAATTTTTCACAATAGATTGAGTCAGCGAGCGGCTCGGCAAGGCTTATGAAATGCCTCGTCCTGCGCTCAGCCTGCCTTCCCCGTCTTCCCTTCTCCATTTAAATCATTACCATCCACCTGTAATCTCAGAAATTTCATTTGGCTTCATGGTTTCCTCCCAAACCAAGCTGATTTACGGCCGAACCCCGGGCAGATATATAAAAAAGAATGCAGTTTAATGCCGTTATGCGGTCATTAAAAAGCCGTAAGTTTTATTTTATAAGCAACTAATGTAAGTAGCATAATTGGTCCTAATGTACGACTCGTGTATTCCGCGGCACAGCTGCACTCAGACGGGGAGCAGGAGGAGCTGTACTTTGAGCCAGTTAGGCTCTGCCAGCTGCACGAGAAAGGAGCTGTCAAGAGAGGAGAGATGATCTCATCAGCCTACTGCTGCTCGTTTATTGTCCAATCACAGACTTGGGGTGGGGTGGGGACCATGTGTCAGGGCTGGGCTCAGCCCTTACTTCCCAGAGCTGGCCGCTCAGCTGTCGGCTAGTTGCCAGCTCCTATCTCTCCACAGTTACTCAGCTGTTGATGATATCCTGCTCGTCAGTCCTGCCTACTTAAGTCGTCCAGCCTAGAGGATCTCTGCCTCCGCCTTGGTCAACATCACAGAGACGCTCTCCTGTGTTCCTGTTAAAAGACTTGCTTGGATGACATCTCTTCTGGCTCCAGATCCTGCTTGCTGTTCTACTACGCTCATCTCCGACTCCTTGACGTTTTGGCTTGTCTGACTATCCGTTCCGGTTCCTGAACTCTGGCTATGTTTTGGCTACATTTGTTCTGTTTACTTTTATTATTAAACAAGTGTGATTTAACTTTTACTTCTGTCTCAGTCTGATTTCATGGTTTCTGACACCATGCTGTAAGAAAAGAAAATGTAAATAATCCTTTTAACCACTTAAAGCGGAGTTCCACCCAAAAATGGAACCCCCTGACATGCCACATTTGGCATGTCATTTTTTTGGGGGAGGGAGTGGAAACCCTTTTTTTTAGAGGCACCCAGCTCCCACTTCCTCCTGGGGCTCTGCGGCACCGGAAAGGAAGATCATCCCTCCCCCCTCCCTCTCTGCAATCTTCTGGGACACAGGTCCCAGAAGATTCCCCGAAAAATCACAGCGCGCAGCGCATACCTGGCTCTGAAGCCACAGCCGGGCGCCCACAGTAGTGATGCCGGCGCCGTGGAGAAAAGGGGGAGAGGAGTGGGGCTCCACTTCTCGGCGGAACCCCCGCTTTAACCACTTGCCGACCGCTGCGAGCGGATATACGTCGGCACAATGGCAGCGGTGGGCAAATGAGCGTACCTGTACGTCCCCTTTAATTGGCGGGGTTAGTGGGCCGCGTAAATCGTGACCGTGCCTGCGGCACCCGCGGACTCGATGTCCGCCAGTCTCCTGGCGATCGTGTCACAGAGCCGCAGAGCGGGGAAGTTCCTATGTAAACAAGGCATTTCCCCGTTCTGCCTAGTGACATGACAGAGATCACCGCTTCCTGTCATCGGGAGCAGTGATCGCTGTCATGTTGTAGTGAGCCCACCCCCCCCCCACAGTTAGAATCACTCCCTAGGACACACTTAACCCCTTCATTGCCCCCTAGTGTTAACTGCCAGTTTCATTTACACAGTAATAAATGCATTTTTATAGCACTGATCACTGTATAAATGCCAATGGTCCCAAAATAGTGTCAAAAGTGTCCGATGTGTCCGCCATAATGTTGCAGTCACGATAAAAATTGCAGATCGCCGCCATTACTAATAAAAGAGAAATTAATAATAAAAATGCCATAAAATGAACCCCTATTTTGTAGACGCTATAACTTTTGCGCAAACCAATCAATATACGCTTATTGTGATTTTTTTTTTTTACCAAAAATATATATAAGAATACGTATTGGCCTAAACTGAGGAAAAAAATTTGTTTTTTTATATATTTTTTGGGGGATATTTATTATAGCAAAAAATATTGCTTTTTTTTTCAAAATTGTCGCTCTTTTTTTGTTTATAGCGCAAAAAATAAAAATCGCAGAGGTGATCAAATACCAGCAAAAGAAAGCTCTATTTGTGGGAAAAAAGGGACGCAAATTTTGTTTGGGTACAGCATTTCATGACCGTGCAATTGTCAGTTAAAGCGACGCAGTACCGAAACGCAAAAAGTGCTCTGGTCAGGAAGGGGGTAAAATCTTCCAGGGCTAAAGCAGTTAAGAACCCAGCCTTTTTTTTTACATTTGTTGTTTACAGGTAGAGATGGGCTCGGGCTCAGGCATGTCAGGGCTAATCACAGGCACTGAGACATTTCCCGGTCCGCAGCTGCACAGATCGGTAAATGTCTCAGTGCCTGTGATTAGCCGACTTCCTGGCGGGATCGGGCACATGGGGTTTTCGAACACGCCCGGGCCCATCTCTATTTACACTGATAGATGGGCACTGATGGGCACAGATAGGCACTGATCACCTATCAGTGCCTATCTGTGCCCATCAGTGCCCATCCTTGCCACCTATCAGTGCCACCTATAAGCACCAATCAGTGCCACCCATAAGTACCCATCAGTGCTGCCTATGAGTGCCCATCAGTGCCGCCTATGAGTGCCCATCAGTGCTGCATACCAGTGCCACCTATAAGTGCCCATCAGTGCCGCCTATTAGTGCCCATCATCAGTGCCCATCAGTGCCACCTCATTGGTGCCACCTCATCGGTGCCCATCAGTGCCGCCTTAGCACTGATGACACTGATGGGTGGCACCAATGATACTGATGGGTGGCATTGCTGGACATCACTGAATTTTTTTGTTTTCATAATGCTGCCAGTCAGTGCCCATTTGTGGGCACTGATTGGCATTGATTGGGCATATGTTGGCACATGTGGATGGCCATGGGGGATGTACCTGGCCATCCACATGTTATGTGCTTCCCTGTTGGTCCTGGCGGCTTCCCTGGTGGTCTGAAGTGGGCATCCAAGGGGGGGGGCTGTGCTGATAAACAATCAGCACAGACCCCCCCTGTCAGGAGAGCCACCGATCGACTCTCCTCTACTCACGTCTGTCAGACGCGAGTGAGGAAAAAAATATACAAACACAGGACAGACAGTTGACGCGTTTCACAAGCAAGCTATCGCTTGTGAAACGCGTCAATTGCCTGTCCTGTGTTTGTCTGATACACTTGTGACAATAAAGGTACATCAAGCGAGTTTTTTGGAAATTCGGAGTGCGACCATTTCTTCTTTTTATTGGAACGTCACTTTACATTTTTACACTGTCCCACTTGCTGACCAGGCCTTTTTCTGAAATGTGTTAAAATCAGTATTTGTTGCTTGATAATTACTTAGAACCTCCAAATATTATACTTTTTTTCGCAGAGACCCTAGAGAATAAAATGGCGGTTGTTGCAACTTTTTATGTCACACTTTTTTTTCGCGCAGAGGTTTTTCAAACAAAAGTTTTTGGGAAATAATACGCTTTTATGAATTAAAAAAAAAAAAAAAACATAATACATACCCCAATTTTTTTGTATAATATGAAAGATGATGTTACACCGAGTAAATAGATACCTAATATGTCATACTTTAAAATTGCACACACTCCTGGAATGATGACAAACTACGGTACTCTCCATAGGCGACAGTTTAAAGATTTCTACAGCTTACCAGTTTAGAGTTACAGAGAAAATCCAGTTCTAGAATTATTGCTCTCACTTAGACATTTGCGGTGATACCTCACATGCGTGTTATAAACACCGTTTACATAGGTGGGCATGACCTACGTATTCGGTCTACTACTTCGGGTGAGCACGTGGGGGTTTTGTTGGCTCTTTCAAATTAATTTCATTACATTTTTTTACATTTATACACTGTCCCTTTAAATTTTTTTTAACACTTTTATTGCTATCACAGGGAATGTAAGCACCCCTTGCAATAACAATACAGCATGACAGGTCCTTTTTAGAGACAGATCAGGGGTCTAAAAGACCCCAAATCTCTCCTCTACCCTTAAAAGGAAAAGAATAAAAATGTATCTTTGGCTTTACGAAAAAAACCCAAAAAAAACCCCATGGCCTGTGAATTGGAAGTGACGTCATGACATTGCTCCGGTCCTCCAAGGGCATAGAGATGAGCGGTGGCCATCTTGGCATCACTTATCTTTATGGCAAGCCACCGCCAGCGCCAGTCGGTTTCCGGTCTAACTGATTGGTAAGGTATGCCCGGGAAGCGGCGGGAGGGGGCATCTCTCCTGCAGCTTTTAAAAGTGATCCCGCGGTGATCACTTTTATCTGAAAGAACGGCGCCTAAGGGAAAAGAAAATGCCGGGGTTTTTGGCATCTAGCTGCATCCATAACCCCGGTATTTACCGTAAAAATAATGGCGTATTTTCTTAGTTAGGCAGTCGGCAAACCCTTTCCCTATCTAAAGATAGAAAAAAAAAAAAAAAAAGCTGCTGCATTATATCCTTTAGGGCTTCTATAAACTTGTTTCAGTCTTTGCTGCACCTCTGAAAAGCGAGCCATGGTGGCTCACTTTTTAGAGCCAGTTGACACGCCTCTATCACCTCCTGGACAGCTGTTTTAACCCTTAAAAGACTGCAGCACTATGCTGCAACCTCAACCACTTGAATGAGTTGCTATGCTGCATTGCAGCGCCGGCAGTTTGTACTGATGTGGCTGTTGGACATGTTAACTTGTGGCTGGATGGTGGTCAGGCCTCATTCACTTGGGGAAATGTATACAAGCCGATTGGCTGGATGTAGAATAATGCTTGCATAATGGGGGGGGGGGGTTGGGTTTTAATATGTAAAAGCTAATATGAGATTATAGTGAGTGGGTTGACATTTGCTTTAATAATATTTGATGTGGTTTTTAGTAAGCGGAGTTCTACTTTAACCTCCTTTGGATGATCCCATCCTGCACCCCGGCCCCCCTCACCCTCCCATCCTGAATTATTACAATGGCTGGTTAGCATGTCAGGCAAGGATTACGAATATGCATTAAATCCAAAAATAAAAGCCGCAGTTATATATATCACAGTGACGTTCCATGTGACGCTCCTTCCTCCCACGTAGAATGGCTGTTCTCCTCAGTCTGGATCACCTCCCCGGTCTCATGATTACTATATTGGGGCGTCCTTTTGCCAAGCTTTCCTTTCCTGTCTTCGCTGTCTGGGGATGGTGCAGGTGGAAAACATCTGCTCCAGTCTTTGTACATAAAGCAGTGAAGACAATGTGCTAATATACTTCCTTCCAATCCCTGGCATGCTGTCACCCCCACCCCATGGCCCACACATATCACCCCCTCCTTCTAGACTACAGTAGATCACACCAACTTTCCAGGTGGTCCTGGCCAAATCACACCCACTTTGTGGATGGCCCTGCCCAGGTTATGCCCACTTTCTGGATGGCCCCACCCAGGTCACACCCACTTTCCAGGTGGTCCAGCTCAGATCATGGCCACTTTCCGGGTGGTTCAGCCCAGATCATGCCCACTATCCGGGCAGTCCTGCCCAGATTGTGCTAACTTTCTGAATGGTGTCGGCCAGATCACATCCAGTTTCTGGATAGCCCCACCAAGGTCACACTACTTTCCAGGCAGTCCTGACCAGAACACGCCTATTTTTTGGATGGTCCCACCCAGAATACATCCACTTTCCAGATAACCCCGAAAAGATCACACCCACTTTCTTTGTGGTCCTGCCCAGATCATGCCCACTTTCTAGGTGGTCCCCCCCAAATCATGCCTACTTTCTAGGGAGTACTGCCTAGATCATGCCCACCTTTTGGGTGGCCTACCCAGGTCGCACCCACTTTCTGGGTGGTCCAGCCCAGATCATGCCCACCTTCCAGACAGTCCTTCCCAGATAACTACCACTTTCAAGGTGGTCCCACCCACATCATGTCCACATTAGGTGGCCCCACTCAGATCACGCCCACTTTCTGGGTGGTCCATTCCGGACCATGCCCACTTTCTGGGTGGTCCAGCCCAGATCATGCCCACCTTCCAGACAGTCCTTCCCAGATATCTACCACTTTCAAGGTGGTCCCACCCACATCATGCCCACATTAGGTGGCTCCACTCAGATCACGCCCACTTTCTGGGTGGTCCATTCCAGACCATGCCCACTTTCTGGGTGGTCCAGCCCAGATCATGCCTACTTTCTGAGTGATCCAGCCCAGATCATGCCTACTTTCCAGGCAGTCTTGCCCAGCTCACGCACATCTTTGAATGGTCCCACCCAGATTATGCTCACTTTCTGGGTGGTTCAGCCCGGACCACACCTACTTTCTGGGTGATCTAGCCCAGATCATGCCTACTTTCCAGGTAGTCCTGGCTCACGCACATTTTTGGATGGTCCAGCCCAGATCACATCCACTGTCTGGATAGCCCTGCCCAGGTGTGATCCAACCAAGATAATGCCGACTTTCCAGGTTTTCCAGCCCAGATCATGCCCACTTTCCGGTGGTCCCACCAAGATAATGTTCACTTTCTAGATGGCCCTGCTTAGGTCAAACCCAATTTCTGGGTGGTCCAGCCCAGATTATGCCCACTTTCCAGGTGGTCCCCCCCAAATCATGCCTATTTTCAAGGCAGTTCTGCCCAAATCATGCCCACTTTCTGGGTGGCCTGTCCAGGCCACACCTACTTTCTGGTGGTCCAGCCCAGATCATGCCCACTTTCCAGGTAGTTCTTCCCAGATCATGCCCACTTTAGAGGTGGTGCCACTGAGCTCATGCCCACTTTAGGTGGTCCCACCCAGATCACACCCTCTTCATGGGTCGTCCCACCCAGATCACACCCACTTTCTGGGTGGTCCAGTCCAGATCACACCCACTTTATGGGTAGCCCAGCCCATATTACATCCACTTTCTGGGTAGCCCAGTCCATATCACACCCACTTTATGGGTGGTCCCACCAACATCACACACATTTTCTGGGTGGTCCTGCCTCTGATAATGCAGGAACTGCCCACTAGCTGCTGCAATCCCCTCGGTAATGCACAAGCTCAGTATAAGGCTCCTTTCACACTAGTGGTGATGTAGTCTGTGGGGAATTGTTTTTCAGAGAACACTCTCTGGACAAGGATTTTGCAGTTGTTCAGGAGATGATAATGCGACCTCTTGGAGTCTGTTTTTTTGGCTGACTACACGCAACTAAAAGACAGCATTTTACTTGCAGCTGCTATGAGGTCTCATTAACCTGCATGAAAGTGTTTGGTAGGCGTTGCCACTTGGCTTAGGCAATCTTCACTCACCTGAGTGGCACTATCTCGACTTGTAGGTAGGCAGTAAGAGGGCAGTAAAAATGCAGGTCAACTGCCCGTTTTTACTGCCCCATGGGCCGCCTGTGTGAAAGAAGCCTAAATGTGATGTTGTGATCTGGGGACAGAGCAAATAGATGTGGGGCCTTCCCAGAAAACCTGGGACATTTGTCCACAGGTATCCCTGCCACTGTGCCCCCTCTCCACGCCAAATACCCCTAGCACCGTGACCCCTCTACATCCCTGATACACACAGCACCGTAACCACCCTACATCCCAGATGCCCCCATCACTGTGACTCCGCTGTACCCTCAGAACTGTGACCCCTCTACACCCCAGATTTCCCCAGCACTGTGACCCTTCTACATCCCAGATACCCCCAGCACTGTTATCCTACTATACCCCAGACACCCCTAGCACTGTGACCCCCCTACATCCCTGCAGGCATGTACTGGCCATTGGGACTACAGGGAGTTTCCCGGTGGGCCGATGGCTCAGTGGGCCGATTTCAGTGACAGTGGACCGCCGCCTCCCCCTGGTCCTCTGTCCCCCCGCAGTGCTCACTTCCTCTCCCTGGCTAGTTATGCAGTGCGCCTGAATACAGACATGCTACTCAGGAGTCAACACTGAGAAGCTCATCATACGATCCGGAAGGAGGGCGGCCTCACTTTCCTGCCTAATCTTGTCCCATTGGGGGGGGGGGGGGGCGCCAAACTGATTCTTTGCCCCAGGTGAAATAATGTCTAGCTTCCCCACTGGTACTGCCTATAAGAGAAATAATGTAAAACGGCTAATGGCTATTGGGGGGGGGGGCTTGTTTGGCAGGCCGGGGGAGGCGGGTTTGTCCAGCCTTCATGGGAGAGACCTGTCAAAGTGGGCCAGTCTGGATGAAGTGCAGGGCCAAATTTTTGTCCCAGTCCAGCCCTGCATCCCTGATACCCACAGCATTGTAACCACCCTACATCCCAGATACCCCCATCACTGTGACTCTGCTGTACCCTCACAAATGTGACCCCTCTACACCTCAGATATCCCTAGCATTGTAATCCCTTTACATCTCAGACACCTGTTTCAAGGTAGCCACCCTACACCCTAGATTCTCCCACCATTGTGATCCCTTTACACTCCAAATACCTCCAGCACTGTGACTCTGCTACACCCCAGATACCCCCCAGTACTGTAACCCTAAAACACCACAGATATTCCCAGCATGGTGATCCTTCTATATCCCAGATACACGTAGCACTGTGACCCTTCTACATCCCTGATACCCACAGCACTGTGACCACCCTAAACTCCGGATACCCCCAGCACTGTGACCACTCTACACCTCAGATACCCCCACCACTGTGACTCTGCTACAGCCCAGATACGCCCAACACTGTTACCCCACTACACCCCAGATATCCCCAGCACTGGGGCATATATCCCTCAGAAAACCCGGTACTGATAGAGGTATGTGTGCTACTATTCTTCTGAAAATGCTAGTTGCCTGACTACCAAGCTAATGCACAGGCTTTGATATTTTAATCTATTCAGGACAGGAATGCAGATCTGGTGATTTTCCCATAGAGAAGTGAGAATGTAGAATCGCTTAGGACCGAAAGAGCAAGGAGCCAGGAAAGGGAAAATATATATAAAAAACAATTTCATGTTGGTGAGTGACCTCATATAGAACATCACTTTAGGAAAAAAAAAAGTGTATGAATGTTAAACTAAATAAAAGAAATTAAAGTTTGGTATTCTTTGTCATCTGTAGGTAACAGTGAATCTGTGACCTCGATAACCTTCTTGTTTCCACATCAGAACTTTGCGCTCTTGTTTCAGATACTCTTAAATGTCTCCTCAATTACATCGCCGCACTTTCTTCTTCTCTCTTGCTGCTAATTTTTGCCGCCTGCTGTGTTCCTCCTGGTAGATTGTAATTCACTTACACTGAATGGAATGTCTGTGTTTTCTAAATTCTCAGGTATTGCTGTCTAAAAATACATGCTGTCGAACCTGCTGTGCTTTGCTGTGCCGGGTCTCTTAGACATGAGCCGTGCGCTGTGCGAGATGATTGGCTGCCATATTGAAAGGCTTGCGTATGGGACTCATGCTGATTCTACTTTTATAAACTTAAAGTCAATCCAAAGCTGGAACTTTTATTTATTTATTTTTTCGGTTTTGGATAGAAACACGGCTAAGCCGAAGGGAAGGTGGAAGGGAAGAACCTGCAACCTATATTGCTGCAGTAGTTTGCAGTTCAGGTGGGGATGGGGGGGGGGGGCCGGGTGCACTTTGGCCTTGGATGCTTAAAGCCCTTTTCCCCACTCATGTAAGAGTGGTGGGTGTATTTTTGGTCTTGGGTGCTAAAGGACCTTGTCTTCGCCCATGCAGGAGGGGAGCGGGGTGCACTTTGGCCTTGAGTGGTAAAAGACCCTGTCCCACTCGTGTAGGAAGGGAGGGGGGTGCATTTTGACCTTGAGTGCTAAAGAACCTTTTCCCCTCTCGTGTAGGAGGGGAGGTGGGAAACTTTGGTCTTGGGTGCTAAAGGACCTTGTCCCCACTCATGTAGGAAGGGAGGAGGCACACTTTGTACTTGGGTGCTAAAAAACCCTGTATCTGCTCATGGAGAATGGGGAGGTGACATACTTTGGTCCTGCATGCAAAATGACCCTGTCCGCACTCATGTAGGTGTGGGGGGGGGGGGCACACTTTGGTCTTGGATGCTATGAGGACCTTGTTCCCACTCATGGAGTTGGGGAGGGGGACACACTTTGGCCTTGGGTGCTAAAGAACCCCGTTCCCACTCATGTAGGATGGGGCACACTTTGGTTTTGGGTACTAAAAGACCTTGTCCCCACTCATGTAGGTGGGGAAGGAGGCAAACTTTGGCCTTGGGTGCTGAGAACCCTGTCCCCACTCATGTAGAAGGGTAGGGGGGTACACTTTGGCTTTGGATGCTAAATGACCTAGTCCAAATCATATAGGACGGGGATGCACTTTGGCCTTGGGTGCTAAAGAATATTGCCCATGCTCATGTAGAAGGGGAGGGGGGCACACTTTGGCCTTGGATACTAAAGAACCTTGCCCATACTCATGTAGGAGGAGAGGGGGGTGCACTTTGACCTTGAGTGCTGAAGGACCTTGTCCCACTCATGTAGGAGGGGTTGTATAAAGTTGGTGACGTCAATCCACCAATCTGCTAAAATTCTTTTGCAAGGGCATTAGTGGCCACTCTGGTCTTTCTGAGTGATCATGGTAGGACGGGTGGATCTTCATCATGAAGTCAAACTAAAACCAGCTGCAGAGGACTTTTAGAAGATTGCTGAAATAGAGTCTAATTAGGACCACCAAGCACACCATATCCTGCCACCATGTTTGGTACTTATCCTTTCTGCTGCCCCTTGCCACCGAAATGCTGCTCCATTAAAGGGAAACCTTCCTCTGAAGTCTATGCAGCAAACAACATTTCTGGGAGTGGTGATCCTTTGGTCTTATGCTGCACTTAGAGGCTCCCATCCCCAACCTTCAACTCACCACCACAGAAGTGATGTGGAGATCAAGAAAAAACCACTGAGCTCACCACTGGACCAGGAGAACAACACTTGCACAACTGTCTGGCTCTAAACAAACTTCAGCCAAAGGTTTCTGTTCAGTGGAGCAGTGTTTGGTGATGTGGGCAGCAGGAGAATTGAGCACTTACTCTATTTTGTGGGTACAACATTTTGTCCAGTTTCATTTTCCCAAAATAAATGAAGACAAGAAGCTAAATACAAATGTTTGGTGACTCAAACCCAAAGGCCCAGTGGCCCAGTGAGGTTTCCCTCCATAAAGTGTTACTAAACCCACAACAGTAAAATCAGTCTGTAAATGCAGTAAAGCATGCTTGCTATACTCACTGCAGAACCTAAGGGAGTTAATCCTCTGCATTAAGTAAAAAGGCTGTTTGATCCTGTCTCTTCTGATCCTCCCCTTCTTCCACTGTCCCCAACCCATCTGCTGGTAGTACAGAGCCTTGGGGGCACTCTGCACATGCTCAGTTTGGTGTGTATTGCTAGAGAGGTTTTTTTTTTTCCGTGGGAGGGTGCATGTGATCGGCACAGGGCCAATCAGCACTGTCCAGACAGAGGGTCAGGGGTCCTGCAGCCTCATGGGACAGTCAGAGGAGAATGAAAACTCCTCCTACAAGCTTTAACCAGACACTGATGTCACAAGACTGCTATATACTGCTGATGAGAAAAGGTATTTAGCAGTTTATATTTACTAAAACTTTTGCATTTCCATGTTCTGTGTACTGTGGGAGGCCAGATATAGTGAATGCAGAGTCCTGGGTTTAGTAACACTTCAAGCAGAGGCCCAGAATTAGGAATTCACATATATACAGTCTAATGAGAGCGCCAAACGAAAATCTGAGAGTTCAAAACCTTATAATACTGATTTTAGTTTACATTATACGGGCCTAAAAATTCCAACTGCAACCTCCTGGTAACACTGGCTAGTGCAGCTCTGGTTTGCATTTCAAGTATGGAGTCACAGGAAAACAAAAATTACCAACCCATTTCAGGGGCCCCATATTCCGCTTACTTCAGGACTCAGATGATACAATAACCGGGAAAAATTTGTAATTGTATAAGCCTTTTGTTTATATGCTGATTCCAGGTGTAACTTTTAGGGCTCGTTCACACGGCCTGCAGGCCTTGCCGCGCCTCTGAAAACCGTTTTGTGGTGGAACGCTTTTCAGGGAGTGGTACAGGAACAGATGGCAGGCGTTCAGGAGGTGATACAACCATCTCCCGAATGCCCATTTTTTTTTGTTTGTGGCAGCCAAATGGAGACTTTGCATGGAAATACTACAAAGCCTCGTGGTTGCGGCTTGGCCCCATTCCATAAACATGCGCACAGGGTGTGCCGGGTGTGCCTGGGCTCACCCTAATCACCCTGAGCGCAACACACATAGCGGCAGTTGGGTGCCCGGTGCTGGAACTTCTTGTGTTCCAGAAGCTGGCACAGAAGGGAGATGCATACAAAGTGGCAGCGGGAGCTGGAATCCTCTCTGTGTACCAGCACCCGGCACAGGAAGAAGTACACTGTCGGCGGCTGGGTTTTTTACCATCGGAAACCTCCAGCACTGGCCTTTAGTGTCTGCACACACAAATCCCTCCCTGCTCTCCCTATACAACAGAGGAGGGGGCAGGGCGGGATATCCACTTCAGCATCCGCTGCAGCAGCCTGGCCAGCCACAGTAAGTTTAAGATTCTATTCTGTGGGAGAGAGGAGAGCTGCTGTGGGTATGGGGCAGTGAAGGTTGAAGAGCTGGAACTCCAGCTGTACTGGAAGGAGAGGAGAGGATTCTCTTGGGGAGAATTTGTAGGGGAAAACTCTGTACTGGGGGAGAGGGTCTGTAAACTGGTGTAGTAAACTTTGTACAATAGCACACGCATGAACTCTGCGCGCTTGAAGCCTGCACCCTATGCATAGCGCACGCCTGAACTCTGCACCCTGTGCATAGCACACGCCTTAAGCCTGCACCCTGTGCATAGCGCACACCTGAACTCTGCACCCTGTGCATAGCGCACACCTGAACTCTGCACCCTGTGCATAGCACACGCCTTAAGCCTGCACCCTGTGCATAGCGCACGCCTGAACTCTGCACCCTGTGCATAGCACACACCTTAAGCCTGCACCCTGTGCATAGCGCACGCCTTAAGCCTGCACCCTGTGCATAGCGCGCACCTGAACTCTGCATCCTGTGCATAGTGCACACCTAAACTCGGCACTCTGTGCATAGCACATGCCTGAACTCTGCACTCTACATAGCGCATTTCTGAACTCTGCACCCTGCGTGCAGCTCACACCTGAACTCTGTACTTAGCACACGCATGATTTCCGCACCCTGTACCTAGCTTACTCCTGAACTGTCCATCCTATGTGTAGTGCATGCCTGAACTCTGTACTCTTTGCATAGCCGACACATGAAATTAGCATTCTGTGCATAGTGCACTCCTGAACTCTGCACTCTACATAGTGAACTTTTGAACATCTGCACCCTGTGCGTAGCTCACGTCTGAACGCTGTACATAGCACACGCCTGATCTCTGCACACTGTGCCTAGCTCACTCCTGGACTGTGCACCCTGTGTGTAGCGCACACCTGAACTCTGCACTCTGTGCATAGTGCACGCCTGAAGTGTGCATTCTATGCATAGCACACTCCAGAACTCTGCACCCTACGCGTAGCTCACGTCTGAACTCTGTACATAGCACACACATGATCTCTGCTCATTCCTGAACTGTGCACCATGTGTGTAGCGCACACCTGAACTCTGCACTCTACACAGCACACTTCTGAACGATGGAACTCTGTACATAGCACACGCACAAATTCTGCACCCGATCGTGCCGTTTCTAAAGGGTCCGTGCCGTGACAGGCGGCTCCCGCACGCATGCGTGGGAGTGACGTCACGTGACTCCGGCCAGTCACAGAGCCGAAGTCCACGGCCCCGGAAGGAAGAGGGGCGAAGATGGAAGCGGCCACCAGCGGGGACCTTGCAGGCTTCGTTTGCAGGTAAGTGCAACATAATCGGCTAGTATGCCATGCATACTAGCCCATTGTGATTTTACTTTGCAGGGGAAAAAAGAGGAAGTAAAACCCATCAGGGTTTACTTCCTCTTTAATTTCTTTTTTTGATCAACTTTATTGCCATGTGTGTAGCGCACACCTGAACTCTGCACTCTACACAGCGCACTTCTGAACGATGGAACTCTGTACATAGCACACGCACAAATTCTGCACCCTGTACATAGCTTACTCCTGAACTCTGCACCCTGTGCGTAGTGCATGCCTGAAGTCTGCACTCTGCTGGTGCACTCCTGAACAGTACACTATGTATGTAGCATTCTTCTGAACCCTGCACTCTGCACATACGTAGTGCACTCGTGGCCCCTGCACCCTGTACATAGCAAAAGTTAACCCCCCTCACCCTGCCACACACTTTTTTCTGCCATCTCCCTGGTAGGGGCCCCAGTGTATCACTTTGCCCAGGGCCCCATGATGCTTTTAAGACCACCCTGGCTCTGTGTGTAGGTGGGGAGATGGGAAAGATCTCTCACTGATGGCTTGGCTTATAAGAGAAGTGTGGAAGCGCGTGTATATACTGTGTATATAACACACACACACGTGTGTTTGAGCTTTGAGGTGCACACCCTAATGCAATAGGCTGCGCACAACTATGCCCCATTCACTTGAATGGGTTGAATTTGACAGGCAGTACCGGGGGTACATGGGGTGTAATTTTTGCTGCGCCCACAGCATGTGTACAACCCTGTCTGACTACCATTGCAGCCTAACTACTTCTCTACCGGGCCAATTCTGACACTTCTCTCCTAAAATCAGCATTTTTTTTTTTTTTGCTAGAAAATCTCTTAGAACCTACAAACATTATATATTTTTTAAGCAGAGGCCCTAGAGAAAAAAATGGTGGGTGATGCAGTTTTTTTTTATATCACACGGTATTTGCACAGCGGTTTTTCAAACAAAAAAATTTGGGGAAGAAATACACTTTATTGAACACAAACACAATAAAATACCCAATTTTTGGTAAAATATAAAAGAAATAGATACCTAACATGTCACGCTTTAAAATGACTTATGACTGTGGAACGGCGCCAAACTACGATACCTAAAAATCTCCATAGGTGACCCTTTAAAAGCCTTTACAGGTTACCAGTTTAGAGCTACACAGGAGGTCTGGCACTAGAATTATTGCTCTCGTTCGAAGATACCTCACTTGTGTGATGCCATCACCATTTACAAATGTGCGCGGGACTTACGTATGTGTTCGCATTTGCTCGTGAGCACAGGGGACGAGGGACTTTCATTTTTTATTTATTTATTTTATTTACAATTTTTTATTTTAACTGTCCCTTTAGAGTGGTTGTAAACCTAGTTACACCACTTTTACCTACAGGTAAGCCTATAATAAGACTTACCTGTAGGTACTGGAAATATCTCCTAAACTTGCACGGTTTAGGAGATATTTATCATATATGGCTGTGCCAACGTCACTGATGCTTGCGCACGGAAGAAAGGGCACGAACGTGTCGTTTCTAAAGGGTCTGTGCCGTGACCGGCAGCTCCGGCACGCATGCATGGGAGTGACGTCACGTGACTCCAGACAGTCATAGAGCCCAAGTCCACGGCCCCGGAAGGAAGAGGGGCAAAGATGGAAGCAGCCACCAGCGGGGACCTCACGGGCTTCGTTTGCAGGTAAGCGCAACATAATTGGCTAGTATGCGATGCATAGTAGCCCATTATGATTTTACTTTGCAGGGGAAAAAAGAGGAAGTAAAACCCATCAGGGTTTACTTCCTCTTTCATTTCTTTTTTCGATCAACTTTATTGCTATAACAAGGGATGAACAACATCCCTTCTGTTAGCATGGGCCAGAACAGGTCCTCCTTATGGAGAGATCTGGGGTCTGTTAGACCCCAGATTTCTCCTCTCACCTCAAATGCAGCAGAACAGACACAGATCAGTCTGATCGGTTGATCGGTCTGATCAGCTGCTTCACTGGCCGGTAACAGGACAGTAAACTAAGAACCAGAAGTGACAAAATCATCGTTGTTTTCGGTTTGTGACGTTACAGACAGGGAGGAACAACGTCAGTTCCTCACTCTAGAGGATGCCGCTGATTAGATAGGAGAGCCCGGGAAAGGTGGAGATACCCTTCTCCGCAACCTCTTCAGCTCCAAATTTTGAAACTAGGATGATGCCTGTAGCTGCAGGCACCATCCTGGTACAACCATTTAAACCTCAAGACATCATATGACGTCCACCATGGGGGGTAAGTGGTTAAGAAGGGCTTAACTGACCTCAACTGGAATATGCAGTAAGACCTCTGGAGTAAGACCTCATCTGGGATGTGCAGTTCAGTTTTGGGCACCAGTTCTCAAAAAGGATATCAGGGAACTGGAGAAAGTGCAGAGAAGAGCAACCAAACTGATAAGAGGCATGGAGGAGCTCAGCTATGAGGAAAGATTAGAGGAGCTGAATTTATTCTCTCTTGAGAAGAGGGGATTAAGGGGGGATATGATTACCATGTATAAATATATAAGGGGTCCATATAGTGAACTTGGTGTTGAGTTATTCACTTTACGGTCAACACAGAGGACAAGGGGGGACTTTTTACGTCTAGAGGAAAAGAGATTTCATCTCCAAATACAGAAAGGTTTCTTCACATCAAGAAATGTGGAATAGACGCCCCCCAGAGGTGGTACTGGCCAGCTCAGTAGATTGCTTTAAGATTCATTCCTAAATGTACATAATATAACTGGGTACTGACATTTATAGGTAAAGTTGATCCAGGGAAAATCCGATTGCCTCTCTGGGATCAGGAAGGAATTTTTTCCCCTGCTGTAGCAAATTGGATCCTGCTTTTCTGTTTTTTTTTTCGCCTTCCTCTGGATCAACTGTGGGTCTAGGATTGGGTATATGGGATTGTATGATATTTTTTATTTTATTTATTTATTTTTTTATTTTTATTTTATTTTTATGGTTCAACTAGATGGACTTGTGTCTTTTTTCAACCTGACTAACTATGTAACTGCCTATTAGACATGTGCCATTCGTTTTGGTCCTAATGTAAATTCGGACAAATTTTTGGTTATTCGGAGATTCGGATGTATCGTAAGAAATTTGTTTAAATTCATTTTGCTTATTCGTTTTCTAACGAATTCTAAATTTTCGTAACGATTCTAATTCGACTGGTCGAAAAACGATCGACCGATTTGAATTCTGTATGAAAAATAGCTGGTTGTTAAGGAGAGGGAAGCCAGCCGCCGCATTCTTAACAACCGATGAAGCCTGCTGACAGCTGAAATGTAAACTAAATATTGCCAGCAATGAAAAAAAAAACAAAAAAAAAAAAAAAAAAACATAAGGATTCCCCCCATACCAGGCCCCACGTTAAAATGAAAAAAAAAAAAATGACTTGGGTCCCCCTCAAAATCCATACCAGACCCTTATCCGAGCATGCAGCCTGGCAGGACAGGAAAGGGGAGGGGGCTAGCGAGCGTCCCCCACCCCACCCCCACTCCTGAACCATACCAGACCCCAGCTTGCCCCTTAAAATCCATACAAGGTATGGATTGGGGGGGGGGGTGCTGTTTTTTTCAGAATTTTCTATTGCCGGCATTCTTTTGTTTACAATTATCCATCAGCAGGGAAGCCCGCTGATGGCTGATGAGTCATCGGTTGTTGAGGACACGGGGGGCCGGCTTCCCAACCCGCTCCTTAACAACCAGCTATTCTTCCCACAGAATTCGTATCGGTCGATCATTTTTTTTTCACCGATCCGAATTCGAATCGTTCTGAAAATTTGGAACTTGTTAGAAAATTTAATAAATGAAACGAAACTAAAGTATTTCAGAAACAAATCAACAAAACTATGTTAGTAAAATAACAAATCTATCCCAAATTAAACAAATTTTTTGGTTCTGCACATGTCTACTACCTATTTTTACTGCCCCCCCAGCTGCCCGTGTGAATGAGCCCTTACACGATCAAAAATGTGTTTTCTGTTACATGTTATCCTGTCAATTGATACTATTAAGATTTTGGATTTTTGGATCTTTTGTTTGGCGCTTTCATTCGTTTGTTTATACGTGAATTTCATTTTCCTAAATTTTATCAATTTTCTCCGAAATATTATCCTTATCAACTTATCAAATACGCCCCGGCAATGTTTATCAGGCTCATGAAACTTGAATTTGGAAAATGAAATCTTGCTAATCTTATTTCAAAACTCTTTTTATTCAACTGTTATTCAGCATTATACAATACAGGTTTTTGTTTTGTTATAAACAAGTTGTCTTACCTTGATTCCAACCTTTATTTAAAAATAAATATTATCGACGGTGAGTAATGACGAGTCTGATCTGCCTTCGAAGAAAGAAAAACGAAAAAAAAAAAAAAAAAGAAGAGAAAAACAAAAATGTACGGACATGAAATAATTTAATACAAAATAAAAAAATAAAAAAAAAACTGAAAGAAAATTAACCCAAACACACACCCTACTTAAAAATATTTTTTTTTTCATGAGAAGGTTTCTAAACGCAATAAATTTACAGATTGTCATAAAAATAATTGCTCAAAAGTTCGTGCAAAAAGAACAACGATCGCCATCTTGGGAAGGAAATGCCTGATGATTACTGTTTTTTTTTTTTTTTTTCCGTTAATAAATGCGCGCAGCAAGGCGTCAACCAGACTTTTTGTGTATGATTTTTAAATTCCTCTTTTTTTTTTAAACTAGATGCAATACTTGGGTGTTTTCCATTTTTCACTTTCGTGTAGGTTCTCCAAAAATACATGTTTTTTTTTATTTTTTGTAATTTTTTTATTTTTTGTATTTAATATTCATTGTGAAGAGTTTGCCATGCTTCTTTCAGTCTTTTTCCTGTCCTTTTTTCGTAAATTTGCAGCTTTCGTAAAGAAGAAGGGGGGAAAGGGAGAAAGGGGAGGTTTTGGATAAGTTCCTGTGGGCTGTTTGGTTGGTTGAGAGGAATGACTCACAAAATGGTCCATCAGTGGTTAAACAGCAAAAACACAAGCTGATGAAATATCAACAACAGCAAGTAAAGCATGGGGTCGCTGGCCACGCTGGGTCCCGTGCCTGCAAGAGAACAGAAACATGGCGTTAGAAAAGACGCAAATTAACCCCTTTATGACCAGGGTCAAAACAAACCTGACATGTGTTAGTAAAGCTGTACATATGATTGCAACTACTTTGTGTATCCAGGTGAATTATTATATATATATATATATTTTTTTTTTTTTTTGGGGGGGGGGGGCTTTTATTTGGTGCTAAATTGTAATTTTCCAAAAAATTGTGACAAAAATTTACAACTTCAAAAAACTCACCATCTCTCTTACTAAATACCTCAGACAATTTAGCCCCAAATAAAAGCCCCCCCCCAAAAAAAATATAAATATAAAAAAAAAAAAAAAAATATATATATATATATATATATATATATATATATATATATATATAAATATATATTTATATATATATATATATATATATATTTATAATTTATATTTTTATATATATATATATTTTTTTTCTTTATATATATTTATATATATTTTTTTTTGGGGGGGGGGGGGCTTTTGTTTGGTGCTAAATTGTAATAGCTTTCTCCATATTTTATTTTTTTTTAAATTATTATCAAAGGAAAACTGACCCAAAATATAAAAAAAATACTGTCACCAGCCTGCATCCTTGATCACTGCCACACCAGTCATATCAGAGTTGATTTACTAAAACTAGAGAGTGCAGAACCTGGTGCAGCTCTGCATAGAAACCAATCAGCTTCTAGCTTTTTTTTTTTTTTTTTTTGTCGAAGCCTAATTGAACCAATCTGTAGTTAGAAGCTGATTGGTCACCATGCACAGCTGCACCAGTTTTTGCACTCTCCGATGACGCTGTACTGCACTAATGTCAGTATGTCAAAAATAAATTGTGAAAAAAAATTAAAAATTTTAATTTCTTCATTTTCCAAAAAATTGTGACAAAAAAATTACAACTTCAAAAAACTCGCCATCTCTCTTACTAAATACCTCAGACTGTCTACTTTCCAAAAAGGGGTCATTTGGGGGATATTTGAACTGTCCTGGCATTTTAGGGCCGAGAGAGCCCGTCAGTATGTCAGGATTGATCAATTTTTAAATATATATATATATATATATATATATATATATATATATATATATATATATATATATATATATATATATATACCATAGTTTGTAGATGTTGTAACTCAAACCAATCAATATACACTTACTGTGAATTTTATTTTTTTTTTTTACCAAAGATGTAGCAGAATATATTTTGGCCTGAATTTATGAAGAGGTTTGATTTTATTGGATATGTTTTAGAACGAAAAGTAGAAAACATTGTTTTGTTTTTTTTTTTATCTTTTTCAGCCTTCTTTTCATTTATATCACAAAAAATAAAAAAACCCAGTGGTGATCAAATACCACCAAAAGAAAACTCTTTTTTTGTGAAAAACTGCACAAGTGCAGTACTGAATAGCAAAAAAAATGGCCTGGTCATGAAGGGGGTAAAACCTTCTGGAGGTCAAGTGGTTAAAATCCTACATAACATTTACTGACCCTGACCTTTTGACCCCAACACTAACCCTGACCTAGATGAAACCTTGTTATAGCTATTTTGTCTTTATTTTTTTATTTTTGTATTTTTTGCACTTTTTTTGTAAACATTTTCCTCCCCTGGCAAGGAGAGAAAAATACAATGTATTATATGATGTATCCATGTATGTAGAGTATACAATGTATTATTTAATGGATCCTAAATGTATACAATGTATTATATAATGGATCCTGTATGTATACAATGTATTCTATAATGGATCCTGTATGTATACAATGTATTCTATAATGGATCCATATGTATACAATTTATTCTATAATGGATCCTGTATGTATACAATGTATTCTATAATGGATCCTGTATGTATACAATGTATTATATAATGTATCTTGTATGTATACAATGTTTCTTGTATGTATACAATGTGTTATATAATGTATCCTGTATTTATACAATGTATTCTATAATGGATCCCGTATGTATACAATGTATTATATAATATATCCTGTATGTATAAAATGTATTCTATAATGGATCCCGTATGAATACTCCACATACTTTGCCCCCTGGAGGACAGAACATTGGGAAAAAAAAGTGTGGGAGTTCTTCTTTAATATAGACCAAATTTCTTTGGCCAGAAAAAAAAAACAGGAAGCACATGGTGGCTGTTTTGGGGTTTTCTCATGGATTCTATCATTACACCCCTATTAAGTGATGGGCACATACTATACAATCAATCTACGGTAATTGGGTGGTATCACGTTCTACACCTTCTATCCGCTGATATGCATTATTGCCCCCCTCGGACATGGATTAGCGGTTTTGGTGACACAGATTTTGCTGCAAAATTATAGATTGCCACCAGCATCAGTTTGTGAATCAGACACTCAATCTACTAAAATGTCTTTTCAGAGATTACACCATTATATAAATCCTGATATCTAGGCAGGTCTTGGCTATGTTCACCAACGCCTGGCACAGATCAGCCCCTGCCTCTCACTATATGACTTTGCTACAAAGTTACAATGTTGCAATCTGATAACTGGGTAAGTGGGGAATAAAGGAAATCCTTACTACTGCCTGCAGCATACTGATGACATCAGCATTTGCCTCGGCAAAATTACTGACACGAGCTCAGGGGTGTCTTTTTTAATGATTAAAGATATTTTTAAAAATTATTTAATAAAATTAAAACTAAATGATACCGCTTCTGTATATTGTGGCATATCAGGCAGTGGCAGAACTACCAAGGTCACAGAGGTGGCACTTCAAAGGTCGTGACTGGGCCCTGGCATTCTGCCACCATGGGGGGGGGGGGGGGGCAGCAGGAAGGGGGCTGCTGAAGAACATGAGAAAGGGACTATAAGGCTTGGTTCACACTGCTGTGACCCCCAAGCCGTGTCTCTTGCTTGCAATTTACCTGTGACTTGCTTGTGACTTTTTGTGATTTAGAGAGTCTTTAAGGCCGGGTTCACATATGTGCCCCCATGGTTTCCAGCCTGGGGTCCGGTGCGTCCCTGTTCACCGGTTCAAGTGCGAATCAGGTCCGAATGTTTGCCTGAATTCGCACCTGAACTGGACCCAAAGACGCACAGGACCCTTTTGGAATGCAGATCGCGGCCGCCCCGGACCTGTGTGAACCGACTCCATAGCGAGCTGAGCACACTCGGATGTCATGTGAATTGGATGCGGTGAAAGCCGCATCCAGTTCGTACATATGTCATAGCACCCAGCTCTCCCTGATTTGGAGGGATTTTCCCTGATTTGGAGCAATATCCCTCTGTCCCTCATTCCTCCTCTTTTGTCCCTCATTTTGGTCTGATCTATACAGTTGTATATAAAATGCACTTTTTATCTATCAAAAAGTGTTTTCCAGCCTTAAACCTTTTATCTGATTTCTAAATTGCTGCATTTGTAAATTCCAAAAGCCAATATAAAGGAATAGTAGTGGTAAAAAAAAGCACTTGTGGGTTTAACCAATCTTTTTTTTTGTACAATTCTCCTTTAAGGGGGGCGTGACAAGGGGGTGTGTCCTATGCCTGCATTCTTTTGCTGATAGGTGTCCCTCATTCCCATCTCAAAAAGTTGGGAAGTATGCATATGTGAACCCAGCCTAAAGGATTTAAAGAATAAAGGGCCCTGGGACCAGAGGAAGGATCCCAGGACCAATGGAAAAGGGCCCTGGAGGTCAGGGGGGTCCTTCATGGCTTCTTACATCGGGGCCCTGAAGGATCTAGTTACGCCTCTAATATCAAGACTTTAATTTATTTAGGCTTGTAATGTTACTGAAAGGTTTGCTATCATTTTGGGACTTGTAAATTTGTGAAAGGAAGCTCAGCATTCCACCTATTGGCTAGAAATGGTAAATCCGAAAACCTTCACCTGCGGTAATTCATATTTGCCCAACTGAACAATAAATAAAACATATTTGGAATTTTTTGTTGGCTTTGAGCATACTAAATATACATACCTCCCAACATTTTGAGATGGGAATGAGGGACACCTACTAGCAAACGTATGTGGGCATAGGACACACCCCCTCTGCCACGCCCCTTAAAGGGGACATATCCAAAAAAAAAAAGCGTTAATTAAATCCACAAGTTCTTTTTTTTTCCACCAATATTCCTTTATATTGGCTTTTAAAATTGACAAATGCAGCAATTTAGAATTTGGATGAAAAGTTTAGCGCTGGGAAACACTTTTTGAAAGATAAAAAGCGCATTTTATATACAACTATATAGATCAGATCACAATGAGGGACAAATGAGGAGGAAAGAGGGACAGAGGAACATTGTTCCAAATCAGGGACAGTCCCTCGAAATCAGGGACAGTCCCTCGAAATCAGGGACAGTTGGGAGCTATGAATGTATACAAAACTTTACGCATTCTCTTTACATAAAGAAAATAAAAAAATAAATAAAAACTCATATTGTTATTATATGCATCGTGGACAGCACATTCCTATATTCCACCAAACTATATAATAAATCAGCAAAAATACGTTTCGATTTCCCGCAACGCCTGGATCCAATTTTTTCCTGCAGAATAAAGGTAAATAACGGGGCTGTGAGCACATAACTGATACCTGTGGCAGCATTTGGCTTCCTATACATTAGTCATTGCAGTTGCAACATATTGTGTTTGCAGATGTAATTTCAATTTGTGCACTCAGGCAGGTCATGTGTACTGGCTTGCAACCGCACATTACATTCAATTACTCTTTTGCACATGTTCCCTTATAGAAAGCTGCACACACTGCACGGCAAAATTACCGAGCTGAGCCTCATAATGAGAAGTAAACATGTCACCATTCCCACCGCTATGTGCTTAGCTGTAGAATTGCAAATAAGGTCTGATCAGACGCCTGCGAGCACGGGCCCTGGAGAGAGCGGCTGGGAAATAGGTAGAAGGCGAAGAGGCCCTGTCACCGGTAGCTGCGAGATGCTGATGGGAGATAATGAATGCCCGCCTGCCAGCCTTGTGAAATGCTCGCAGAGATGTGTTAGCCATCACTTATTATATGGAGGGATGAGAATTGGAGGTAGACATGGCAAAAAATGATAACATGAAGTGTATCTAAAGCCAATTTTTTAGTATGTTCTCATATGGAATCATACCTCTCTGTATAGAGTTCTTAAAGTGGATGTAAACCCGAAATGTTTTTTTTTTTTTTTGATGTCATAATGTAGAGTATAAGATTTCCTATCATTTGAGCCCAGTCTTGCCACACAGAGTAAATCCATCTCTGAGCAATCCTCTTATATTGTTCAGTGAGATAAAACTTGACAAACAGAGAAAAACTTTGTCAAATCCTCCCCCTTGCTGTGAGTGACAGGTGATTTACATATCTCGTGCACTAGACTAAGACATGCATTATTTTTTAATTCCCTCCCCCACTCCTTTCTTCAGCAGCTCTGCAAGGATTGGCTGTTCCACACCTCACCATGATTTGGCATGCTGAAGTCATGTGGTTACTTTCCTGTCTTTTCACTGGATGTTAGAGATCATAGCAGAAATTCAGTGTAAGAAATACACAGGAGAAAATGCATTTTGACAAGGGGAGTGTAGAGGTGGGCGGGGAGTCTACTGACATCACGACTCCGCCCACCGAGCTCCAGACAACAGACCCGCCCACAGAATCTGCAGTTTTTCGGGTCTCATAACAGATAGAGGGGAGACATTTGACAGGTAAAGATACATGCAGGAGGCATGTATATCCTTATAGATAACCCCTATGGCAGGAGTTTAGAAAGGATGACATTGGGTTTACATCCACTTCAAGCTAATCTCCTTTTGTTAATCTTTTGCAAAGTTTCTTACCTGGTGATCCTGCCAGTAACATCACTTCCTGTATCAGGCTGACAACGCTAAGTTACTGTCTTGTGTTTGGCAGCAGTTTTGACACATACCTGGTAATGTATTTTTAATTACATTCGGTCAATCCTATATGGGAACACTCATGCCGTGAACAGACGATCGGAATTTCCGACAACCAAACCGTGGATTTATTTCCGACGGATGTTGGCTCAAACTTGTCTTGCATACACACGGTCGCACAAATGTTGTCGGAAGTTCCGATCGCCAAGAACTCAGTGACGTGCAACGCGTACGACGAGCCGAGAAAAATGAAGTTCAATAGCCAGTGCGGCTCTTCTGCTTGATTCCGAGCATGCGTGGACTTTTGTGCGTCGGAATTGTCTACACACGCAACGTTTTTGTTGTCGGAAAATTTGAGGTCCAGCTCTCAAACATCTGTTGTCGGAAATTCCGACAGCAAATGTCCCCTTGGAGCGTACACACGGTCAGAATTTCCGACAACAAGCTCACATCGAACATTTGTTGTCAGAAATTCCGATCGTGTGTAGGAGGCATCAGTATTACTCACCTTAATCCATGGTCTAACAACATCTGGCGTCTTTTGGAATGAAATGTAGAAGGGTACCTCTAGCAGCACCCATTTCACAGATTGGTATGCAGAGCTACATCACTCTTCGGGGGTGGAGTGTGGGCGGTACCTCTAGCAGCACCCATGGTCACAGATTGGGTATGCAGAGCTACATCACTTTTCGGGGGTGGAGTGTGGGCGGTACCTCTAGCAGCACCCATGGTCACAGATTGGGTATGCAGAGCTACATCACTTTTTGGGGGTGGAGTGTGGGCGGTACATCTAGCTGTGCCTACAGGCAAAGACCGGCATTTGTACAGGATTCGTTCTTCAGAAGAGGAATGTGGGCAGGTGATGCTTTGACCATAGCATCACCTATGGTCAAAGACCAGCATTCAGAGTGGCTTTGCTTTTCAGGAGTAGAATGTGGGCAGGTACTTCTGGCAACACCCACAGTCAAAGACCATCATGCAGATAGGCTTTGCTCTTCAGGGGTGGGATGTGGCAGGTACTTCTGACAACACCCACAGTCAAAGACCATGATGCAGAAAAAGGGTAAAGAAAGAGGCGCCTTCTAAGTATGAACTGTAGAAACGTTATGGTACAATGAATACAAACACTCACATTGAGGTTAAAAACGATCAGCATGAGGAAAATCCTGCAGCGTTTGTCTCCTTGCTCGCTGGTTCAACAGGCTGTGTCACTCGGGAACCCATAGAAAGCCGTCCACTGGCTCTGTACACTCTGTGGCTCAGATGGTAATACAGAGGAGAGGTCTGAGGCGCTCGTGGACAGCAGCAGAGGGGCTTTGCTCTTCAGGGGTGGAACGTGGGCAGGTACTTCTGACAACACCCACAGTCAAAGACCATCATGCAGAGGGGTTTTGCTCTTCAGGGGTGGAATGTTGCCAGGTACTTCTGGCAGCACCCACAGTCAAAAACAGGCATGCAGAGCAGCATCACTCTTTAGTGGTGGAAAGTGGGCAGCTACCTCTGGAAGCACTCACAGTTGAGGACTGATGTTCAGAGGGGCTTTTCTCTTCAGGGGTGTAATGTTGGCTGGTACCTCTAGCAGTACCCAAGGTCAAGAACCAGCATGCAGAACAGCTTTGCTCTTCAAGGGTGGAATATAGGTGGATACCGCTAGCAAAATTTGCGGTCAAAGACCAGATTGTAGACTGGCTTTGCTTTTCAGGGGGGAAACATACCTCCAGGTAAAGAACCAGTATTCATAGAAGCTTTGCTCCCCAGCGGAGGAATGTGTATGGATAACTTTAGGATTACCCATAGTCAAAGACCTGCATGCAGAGCGGCTTCGCTCTTCAGGGGTGGATTATGGGCAGGTACCTCTAGCAGCACCCATAGTCAAAGACTGTCATGCAGAGCATGTTTGTTTGTTTGTTGGTCGGGGGGGGGGATGTAGGAGGGTACCTCTAGCAGCACCTATGGACAAAGACAAGCATGTAGAGTGGCTTTGCTCTTCAGGGGTGGAATATAGCCACGTGCCTCTAGCAGCACCCACAGTCAAACACTGACATGCAGAGCGGCTTCGATCGCATGCTCTCGGCACAGCTGTATTTACAATGTGGTATGAAAATATGCAGCCGCTCGGTGTCAAGGCCCACCGGCTAAGAGGCTGCATATTTCTGTACTGTCCACGCCAAGAGGTTAAAAACAAATTTAATATTTGGGGGTTCTAAGTTGTTTTCTAGCAAAAAAAAAATTATGTTTTTTTTACATGTAGGAGAGGAATGTCAGAAATGGCCCGGACTGGAAATGATGAATGCCAGGAGAGTTATGGAAGTTCCTTTAGCGATCCTGGACCTGTTCTTGTACCAAACACACCCTCTAAATAAATAAAAAATGTAAAGCTTGTAGATGTTTTTTTTTTTTCAACTTTGAGCATTGAGCGATTTGGCTTTGGCAAAATTTTGCTAACAAGCGAAATCAGTAATTTGGCTGCAAAAAGATCCCTCCACTCATTCTTCGCTATATGTAACAAACAACAAGCAGACCAATAAACAGCTAAATCTAATACATGTAATATGGTAAAGAATGAAAAAAACAAATCCCTTAGGAGTCCTCCAGATGGCGCTCTTGCTCCCTCTATAAAGCTGCAATAAAGTGAATTACTGCGGCTGTCACGCTTGATTGGACAGAACCTTATATGTGTTGAAATGTATTTGACATCCGGTATGTAGAGGCTCCCATTCGGCTATTACAATCTATACATTTATTTTATATGAAGTAGATATATATGTATCATTTGTAGAATCCACAGGCTGTAAAGGCCTCATTACAATGTATGAGAAGGAGAACACGTCCTCAGTCATTTTTTAAAAATGTATTATAGCAAGTGAGAATTATTAGAGCGATGCTTTGATTCCCCCCCTTGATTACGACACTCCGATCATAAAAAAAAATAAAAAGCCATTCTGTTTTAAATTAGTATCAATCACTTGTATTAAAAGCATGTTCTCTATTTAAAGGGTAAGTTCACCTTTTCATGAGAAATAAAAAGATGACAAAACTCCAAATATCTCAATCACCCCTTCGGACCCGTGATGCCCCTGCTGCAAGTGTAGCAGTCTGTACACCGCACCCCGTAATACAGAGCCCCGGGGGGGAGCATCCCTCAAAAAGCTTGTAATGGCACACTCCATGACTATAGAAATGTGTGCACGCTCCCCCCATGTATACAAATGTGTGCACGCTCCCCCCATGTATACAAATGTGTGCACGCTCCCCCCATGTATACAAATGTGTGCACGCTCCCCCCATGTATACAAATGTGTGCACGCTCCCCCAATGTATACAAATGTGTGCACGCTCCCCCCCATGTATACAAATGTGTGCACGCTCCCCCCATGTATACAAATGTGTGCACGCTCCCCCCATGTATACAAATGTGTGCACGCTCCCCCCCATGTATACAAATGTGTGCACGCTCCCCCCATGTATACAAATGTGTGCACGCTCCCCCAATGTATACAAATGTGTGCACGCTCCCCCCATGTATACAAATCTGTGCACGCTTCCCCCATGTATACAAATCTGTGCACGCCTCCCCCATGTATACAAATCTGTGCACGCTCCCCCCATGTATACAAATCTGTGCACGCTCCCCCCATGTATACAAATGTGTGCACACTCCCCCAATGTATACAAATGTGTGCACGCTCCCCCTATGTATACAAATGTGTGCACGCTCCCCCAATGTATACAAATGTGTGCATGCTCCCCCAATGTATACAAATGTGTGCACGCTCCCCCTATGTATGCAAATGTGTGCACGCTCCCCCAATGTATACAAATGTGTGCACGGCTGTCGTCCCAGAAGGAAGCCTCTTTTAAAGATGATGCACAAGAAAGCCTTCAAACAGTTTGCTGAAGACAAGCAGACTAAGGACATGGATTACTGGAACCATGTCCTGTGGTCTGATGAGACCAAGATAAACTTATTTGGTTCAGATGGTGACAAGCGTGTGTGGCGGCAACCAGGTGAGGAGTACAAAGACAAGTGTGTCTTGCCTACAGTCAAGCATGGTGGTGGGAGTGTCATGGTCTGGGGCTGCATGAGTGCTGCCAGCACTGGGGAGCTACAGTTCATTGAGGGAACCATGAATGCCAACATGTACTGTGACATACTGAAGCGGAGCATGATCCCCTCCCTTCAAAGACTGGGCCGCAGGGCAGTATTCCAACATGATAATGACCCCAAACACACCTCCAAGATGACCACTGCCTTGCTGAAGAAGCTGAGGGTAAAGGTGATGGACTGGCCAAGCATGTCTCCAGACCTAAACCCTATTGATCATCTGTGGGACATCCTCAAACTGAAGGTGGAGGAGCGCAAGGTCTCTAACATCCACCAGCTCTGTGATGTCGTCATGGAGGAGGGGAAGAGGACTCCAGTGGTAACCTGTGAAGCTCTGGTGACCTCCATGCCCAAGAGGGTTAAGGCAGTGCTGGAAAATAATGGCGGCCACACAAGGGAGGGAGGGGACAGAAGGTGTGTGAGACAGTGCAGGAGAGGACACACCAGTACAGCTAACGATTGTTTGGCTTGTATAGAGTGGTGCGCTCTAGCACCTATAAAATGTGAGTACCCTATTATAGGGAAGATTGTGTTTTTTAATAAATTTTAAAACAGTATCACACTATCCAGTTTCCTCTGTTTTCTATATGGATATTTGTGCAAGCAACCATCCAAGGATCTGAATGCTGACCATAAACCCAGAGGTGGTTTAAAAACATGATTAGACTGAGCTTAGGTGCGAGGTCACATGCTCTAAGGTGAGCGCATTCACCAAAGGGGGAGCACAAGAGTGGACATGAGCACTTTACTGTCTTATCAACTGTAATGAGAACCAGAAGAATGGATTCGTTATGAATGGACTTTATGTTGCGTTCCTGTGTAGACACATTAATACATGATATATTTTGGCACAAGAGCACTTTAATACACAGTTCACTTTATTCTATATTGATTATTTTTATGTTGTTGCACTTTACTTATTATTTAGAATTGTACAAGTTTACAGGTTATTACTGCAATTATCCCATAGGGTTGCATATTTTCCATCGCATACGATTGTAATATATGTACATAGAGTTGTGTATGGTACACAGGCTGTCACTGGGAGTATCGCATATGATTGCAAATTTTAATCGCATAGGATTGCAATATTATGCATATTTATTAATCGCATAAGAGGGTAATTATTATTTAGGTGTAGTTAATAGTACTAGTATTTAGTATGATAACCACAAGATTACATTTGGATAGCGCAGCATTTTTTTGTTTTACTTTTTAGCAAATTTACACTGTTATACAAGCTGTACACTCACTACTTTACATTGTAGCAAAGTGTCATTTCTTCAGTGTTGTCACATGAAAAGATAGAAGAAAATATTTACAAAAATGTGAGGGGTGTACTCACTTCTGTGAGATTCTGTGTATATATATATATATATATATATAGTGATAGAGGGGAGCGTGCACGCATTTGTATAGTTATGAAGGGGAATGTACATGCATATGTAGAGTCATGGAGGGAAGCGTGCACGCATTTGTAGAGTCATGGAGGGGAGCGTGCACGCATTTGTAGAATCATGGAGGGGAGCGTGCACGCATTTGTAGAGTCATGGAGGGGAGCGTGCACGCATTTGTAGAGTCATGGAGGGGAGCGTGCACGCATTTGTATAGTCATGGAGGGGAGCATGCACGCATTTGTATAGTCATGGAGGGAAGCGTGCACGCATTTGTAGAGTCATGGAGGGGAGCGTGCACGCATTTGTTTAGTCATGGAGGGGAGCGTGCACGCATTTGTAGAGTCATGGAGGGGAGCGTGCACGCATTTGTATAGTCATGGAGGGAAGTGTGCACGCATTTGTAGAGTCATGGAGGGGAGCGTGCACGCCTTTGTAGAGTCATGGAGGGAAGCGTGCACACATTTGTATAGTCATGGAGGGAAGCGTGCACGCATTTGTATAGTCATGGAGGGAAGCGTGCACGCATTTGTAGAGTCATGGAGGGGAGTGTGCATGCATTTGTAGAGTCATGGAGGGGAGCGTGCACGCATTTGTAGAGTCATGGAGGGGAGTGTGCACGCCTTTGTAGAGTCATGGAGGGAAGCGTGCACGCATTTGTAGAGTCATGGAGGGGAGCGTGCACGCATTTGTAAAGTCATGGAGGGGAGCGTGCACGCATTTGTAGAGTCATGGAGGGGAGCGTGCACGCATTTGTAAAGTCATGGAGGGGAGCGTGCACGCATTTGTAAAGTCATGGAGGGGAGTGTGCACGCATTTGTAGAGTCACGGAGGGGAGCGTGCATGCATTTGTATAGACATAGTGGGAAGTGCGCACACACTAATATAGTCATGGAGGGGAGCGTGCACTGCGCCGCTGTCCTGAGGCATGAATAAGGGGTCACTTTCTGCACACTAAAACGTATTGTTTAACATAGGGCAGTGTAAATGAACTCCTAATGCATTGGGGTGCTATTCAGAATGAATGACGCAGCAGCACAGTTATGCATGTTACGTGTTGCAGTCATGTGCATTTTACCAAGTCTAAATGGGCCTTAGAAGAATACCCGGTGATCCTGCCATGTTCAGGCACTTCCTGTTATGAGGTGACAAGTGTCTCAAAATTTTTATCCTGCGTTGTCACCTTGTCACATGCTTTCCTAGTGGAGACTACAAGCAGCCATGCCAACACACATTGAATATTTTTTCTTCCCCGGGTTGAGTAAAACCACTTAAAGCTGAACTGAACTGCATCTGAGCACCACATACCAAAAACACAATTTAATTCATTTTTAATATTCAAAGCAAACTCCCCCATCCACCCATTTTCCAGCTTTATTTTGCTGAGAAATCACATTGAAAAACACCCCAGTAGCATTTCTATCTGCAGCCATCTTGAGTAAGGGTGCATGATTCGTGTAGCATTTACTTCCTGGAATCCATCTGCCTATAGCTCAGGCATGCAGGCAGGAGGGTATGCTTAGCTGAGAAAGCCCCTACTTCCCTCCCGAAGACTTCTGGGATGCATGACATCCTTTTGGCCGAGGGAAGAAATACCCCAGATGCCGCACATCCAGCAAGATCCAGCAATCTCTGTAGTAAGAGCAGCCTCAGCCCGGGCTTCCGCCAGGCCACGCCTCCCCGACCTGTTTCGCCCCACCCACAGGGCTTCGTTATTTTGGTCTAGGCAAGAAAGCAGGAAGCAACTGAAGAAATGTAAAAATAAGTTTAAAACAAGTAAATATGATATACCTTCCTATCTATTTAGTAAGGTTAGCAGCATGAGGAGTAAAAATGTACTTCCAAACTTAACATCAGTTTTTCAATAAAAGTAGAGTTTTCCTTTAACCATTTTCGATCCGCCCTATAGACGAATGATGGCCAGGCAGGAGTTCACTCATTCTGGGTGGACATTATATGACCTCCTCCCTAGAACCGACATCGCAGCAGCAGTGTGGTCTGTCACCTGACACAACAGACGACAGATCAGTGTACCGGCCCGCTGACAGTACCATGTGATCGCTGTGGCTAATCATAGCAGATCACATCACAATTGTACTCAATGGATGGCTTTCATTAATGCCATTCATTGTGTACTATTGTGTTGATCTCTGTGATTGGTCACAGTGATCATATGGTACAGACAGGGCCAATCACAGCCCCTCTGCACCATGTAATTAGCTGTGGCCAATCACAGCTAATCACAATAGTAAACACCGAAATGAATCGATTTCATTCAATAAAAATGGTTGTTTATAACAACAGGAAAATTCACTGTAATAAGCAATCATAGTGTACAAAAAAAAAAAAATCCTGATCACCTCTCCAGAGTAGTACAGTGTTACTTTGGTAACACTCTGTTGCTCTTGTCAAAGTATGCAAAAAAAAAAAAAAAAATTTAAAAATGTTTAAAAAATTATTATTATTATTTTTTTTACATACCGTCACCAGTCAGTGTCCCTGATCACGGCCATACCAGTTATATGATGACGCTTTACTGCACTGGTGACAGAATGTAAAAAAAAATATTCATAGTACTTTTTTTTTGTTTTTTTATTTAATTTTTTTTTGTTTTTTATTACATTTTCCTTATTTTTTTTTTTTTTTTACGATTTTTTTAATTTTATTTCTTCATTTTCATTAAAATTGAGAAAAAAAAATTACAACTTCAAAAAAACCTGCCATGACTCTTACTAAATACCTTGGACTGTCTACTTTCCAAAAAGAGGTCATTTGGGGGGATATTTGTTCTGTCCTGGCGTTTTAGGGTCTCAAGAAATGAGATGAGAGGCCGTCAGGATTGATCGATTTTCAAATATATATCCCATAGATTGTGGGCTTTATAACTTTCAGACAGACTAAATAATATACACTGATTTGGGTTATTTTTTACCAAAGAAATGAAGCAGAATACATTTTGGTGAATGATTATTTATCTGCAAAACTTTATAACAGAAACAAATAAAAACTATTTAAAAAAAAAAAAAAAAAAAAAAAAACATTTTCTGTCTTTTTTTTGTTTATTTAGCAAAAAAAAAATTTAAAAAATCCCAGCGGTGATTAAATACCACCAAAAGATTTATTGTTTTAAAAAAATGCTAACAAATTTCATATATGTACAGTGTAGCATGACCGCGCAATTGTCATTCAAAGTGTGACAGCACTGAAAGCTGAAAATTGGCCAGGGCAGTAAGGGGGGGGGGTAAAAAGTACCCGGTACTGAAGTGGTTAAGCTAAAATCTGGGCGATCCTCATACGCCGCCTCTGGTAACGGCGCGTTCGATGCCTTTGTTCTTTGTTTTGATCTCGAGAGACGACATTTTTAATTTTCCCCGTCTTGTGGGCATTTATAAAACTATTATGATCAGAGAACGTTTTTATTTTTTTATTTTTTTTTTATCCTGGAAGAGGAGAGCCGATAAATTATTTTCAAAGGTTTGACAATATATTCGTTATCAGCCGGGGCCCCGAGAAGCCACCTGACTGTCAGCGGCTTGATGTATTGTTTCGGCAGAAATGTCATCACTCGTCCAAAACTCGGCGTTCGGAGCAGAAGGGACACTTGAGCAGAAGGGCAGCCGTGACACTGACGAATACGGGAGACTCTTATTTCGCGCCGGCCTTGATTAGCTCTGTATTTTAAGGGATGTTGTCATGGGGGAATACAATCGCAGCTTGGGTTTGAAATATGTTTTTGACAGCTCGGTGTGATAATTCTCCAGACTAGCGGCAGTATATTAAAGAGAATGTTTACCCTTTCAATTTTATTTTTAGCGATACATGTGCAAGAGATCAGCTTAGAGCTGCCAATAATAATAATAATAATAATAAAAAAATGAATAGTCCACAAAAAGCTAAAATAAAAAAGCAACTTTTGCTTTTTTTTGCAGCTGTTCCAAGCAGTATTCCTTTTCCGCCACTAGATGGCCTCACTCTTGACAGCCTGCACTGCTTAAACCACTTCTTCTAAGTCTTAGTACTGCCCCTAGCAGTACTTCTTTCCACCACTAGGTGTCCTCACGCTTGACAGCCTGCATTATTCATCCCTCTTCCTCTGAGCCCAGAGGGTCTTGGACCTGCCCCCCTCAGTACTTCTTTTCTACCACTAGATACCCTCAGTCTTGATAGCCAGCTTTATTCAACCCACTTCCCTTTAGCCAAGGCAGATTTTGACCTGCCCTCCGCAGTACTACGTTTCTGCCACTAGATGTCCTCAGTCCTGACAGCCAGCATTATTCAACCCACTTCCCCTTAGCCAAAGCAGCTTTTGACCTGCCCCCTGTAGTACTTCTTTTCTGCCACTAGATGTTCTCAGTGTTGACAGTCTGCATTATTTAACCCACTTCCTCTGAGCCCAGAGGGTCTTGGATGTCCCCCCAACAGTACTTCTTTTCCCCTTAGATGTTCTCAATCTTGACAGTCTGCATTATTTAACCCACTTCCTCTGAGCCCAGGCTGTCTTGGACCTGCAGCCAGCAGTACTTCTTTTCCACTACTAGATGCCCTCACTCTTGACATCCAGCTTTATTCAACCAACTTCCCTTTAGCCAAGGTGGATTTTGACCTGCCCCCCACAGTACTTATTTTCTGCCACTAGATGTCCTCGGTTTTGACAGCCAGAATTTTTTAACCCACTTTTTCTAAGCCCTGGAATGTCTTGGACCTGCCTCCAACAGTACTTCTATTCCCTCCTTGATGTCCTCAGTCTTGACAGTCTGCATTATTTAACTCACTTCTTCTGAGCCCAGGCAGCCTTGAACCTGCCCCCAGCAGTACTTCTTTTCCACTAGATGTCCTCAGTCTTGACAGCCAGCTTTATTCAACCCACTATCCTTTAGCCAAGGCAGTTATTGACCCGACCCCCACACTACTTCTTTTCTGCGACTAGATGTCCTCAGTCTTGACAGCCAGAATTTATAACCCACTTTCTTTAAGCCTAGAAGATCTTGGACCTGCCCCCCCTCCCAGTACTTCTATTCCCCCTTGATGTCCTCAGTCTTGACAGTCTGCATTATTTAACCCACTTCCTCTGAGCCCAGGCAGTATTGAACCTGCCCCCAACAGTACTTATTTTCCACCACTAGACTAGATGTCCTCAGTTTTGACAGCCAGCTTTGATCAACCCACTTCCTCTTAGCCCAGGCAGTCTTGAACCTGCCCCCAGCAATACTTCTTTTTCGTCACTAGATGTCCTCACTTTTGACAGCCTGCATTGTTCAACCCACTTCCTCTGAGCCCAGGTGGTCTTGGGCCTTCCTCAGAAGCACTTTTTTGCCACTAGATGTCCTCACTCTTGACAGTCTGTATTATTCAGCCCACTTCCTCTGAGCCCAGGCAGTCTTGGACCTGCCTCCAGCGGTACTTCTTTTCTTGTCACTATATGGCCTCACTTTTGATAATCAGGAGCTTTTTATTTTGGGCAGAGTGGAAGGTTTTCTGAATAGGGCTCCCTCTCCTGCTATTGATCCTCTTCGCCCCACTCCTCCACTGCTCTGTCTGTCCATGGGAGCACTGAGAATTACCCAGTATTTCTTGGTATGGGGGCGCATGTGACCCACTTCCCAGGTTGTAGTATTTTGACCTTAGTGGCCAAACTCCCAGGATGGCATGCCTGTGCCTTAATAGCTAAACTCCTAAGTGTAGTGCTGGGGCCTTAGTGGCCAAACTCCTAGGTGTAGCACTTGGAGCTTAGTAGCCAAACACCTAGGTGTAATGTTTGGGCCTTAATGGCCAAACTCCTAGGTGTAGAACTTGGAGTTTAGTGACCAGCCTCCTAGGTGTAATGTTTGGGCCTTAATGGCCAAACTCCTAGGTGTAATGTTTGGGCCTTAATGGCCAAACTCCTAGGTGTAATGTTTGGGCCTTAGTGGCCAAACTCCATGGATGCAGTGGCTGAGTCTATTTGCAGACTTTCCAGGAAGCAGTGATTGACTGTGTCTTAGTGGCCAAACTGCCAGGATGCAGTGTTTAGGCTTCAGTGGACAAACCTTAGAATGCAGTGCTCAGGCCAAAGTAGCCACCCCCCCCCCCCCCCAGGATGCGGTGCTCAGGTCTTAGGGGGCAAACTCCTAGGCTGCAGTATTCAGGCCTCAGTGGTCGAACTAATTAAAATAATTGCAGTGCTAAGGCCTTAGTGGACAAACTCCCAGCATGCAGTGACTATGCTGTCAAAAAAAACTGTGTAAAACTCCTAGGAAACAGTGCTTGCGCCCCAGTGGCCAATCTTCCAAAATGCAGTTCTCCGTACTTTGTGACCAATCTCCCAAGCATAAATATTGTAGAAAACATCTGTTGTAATTCCCCTGTGGTGGTGAGCAGTTGGTGCACTGGCTTGTGTTGTCCGCCTAGCACCCGAGCAAACATATAGGTAAAAGAAAGTCATATGATTAAGGCTACAGGCCGAAACGCGTAAGCCCTGTATTATTTTGTACTACCCGAGACAAAAGAAAAACAGGGGCGCACCAGCCTAGTGTATTAACTTTTATAAAAGGATTTATTTAAAAATGATTAAAAGAAACAACTCACAAGCAATGGATGGAAGAGGCACAACATAAAGTGTACCGACAGCCAGCATGCGACTATAGGATGAGCGATGCCTTCCAAAAATCGTAGAGAAATGCATACATATCACAATAGCTTACCTGTTTGCTTATTTTGTACTACACCTGGATTAATAAATTCATTATTGCAGAAGATAAAGCTGCTGGCTTTCTTTTACTTACAACCTCCCAAGCAATGCTTAGGCTTTAGAGGCTAAATTCCCAGTTTGCAGGGCTTGGACCTTAGTGGGCAAACTATTTAATTGCAGTGCTCAGGCCTTACTGGCCAATCTCCTGGGTGCAGCACTGAGAACTTACTGGCCAAACTTCTTGGTGCAGTGCTCGGGACTTAATGGCCAAACTCCTGAGTACAGCGTTACACCTTGGAGTTTGGCTTTAGTGGTCACACTTCTAGATGTAGTACTCAGGCCTCAGTAGACAAACTACCAGGATGAACTGCTTGAGTTTTAGTGGCCAAGCTTCTAGGTGATGTGCTTTGGCCTTAGTAACCAAAGTCTAAGCTGCAATGCTTAGGCCTTAGTGGCCAAACTTCTGAGCTTAGTTCTCAGGCCTTAGTGGGCAAGTTTTTAGGTGCCATGCTTGGGCCTTAATAGCCAAACTCCAAGGTGCAGTGCTTGGACCTTAGTGGCCAACCTCCTAGAATGCAGTGCTCAGGCCCTAGTGGCTAAACTCCGAGATGCAGTGTTTGGACCTTAGTGACCAAACATCTGTCATGTGAAGGAGAGGAGAAGGTCATTAACCCAACTTGAGCTCCACCACAGGAACTAGACTCTGTGCTCCTGTGAGTGAATGGAGTGGTAGTGGAGTGTGGTGAAGGTGAAAATAAGCTCCCTGTTGCACCTATCTGCTTAAAGGGACAGTCCCTCTGCCAGGCTAATTTCCACTTTCAGTTTCCATATGGTGATTTAGGATAGAATACAGATTTCAGGTAATGTCTCCAGCTGCAAACGACTGGATAACTGTTACCGGAACAAGGTTAATTCATGCTGAATGCAACAAGAATGTTGGAAATGCCCTACCTGTAAGGTGGAACAACCTCCCTATCCATAGCTTGCTGGTTGGACAATGAAATAGCAGCAACTGACTGCTACATTATCAACTGTGCTCACTCTGCTCTCTCCTCCTCTCAGCACATGTGCATGCAGCCCACCAGATTGGCTCTGTATACTGCCCAGCGGGTGGTGAATGGAAGCTAATATTAAGATAGAATCAGCTACTTATGCTAGCTGTATGTAAAAAATAAAAATATATTTGCCCAAATACAAAACTGCATCAACATGGTGTGAATTTTACACCTGCCTGGAGTTCCCCTTTTACTGATCAGGGGTTAATAATGTTTTACAAAGGTCCACGCTACTGTTAATCTGGCCGCCGTTGGGTTAGCACAAGTAATACCGTCTGTGTAACAATATAAATTCCCAAGCAGATGGATCCAGAATTGAACAACAGACTCTTCCCACCTACACTTGTTCCCGCTGCACAAAACGCTTTTGTTTCTTAGGTTTTGGCTCCTCTACTTTCCATTCATTACCTGCTGACTGTAAATGGCAGGATTGTCATGATTCTAAATGCTATTAAAAGGTAGGGAAAATGTGTTCAGAAATATCACAGACCTGCATATTTCTGAATAGGGTCTCAGCGGTGTAGAACAGTGGTCTCCAAACTGTGGCCCCTAGCTTGCCTTTATCTGGCCCTTAGGGCACTGTTCTATCCACTGACCTCAACAATGAGGCACCATTCCTCCCACTGACACCAATGATGGGAAAATATTCATCTTATTGACACCAATGATGGGGCACTATTCTTCCCACTGACACCAATGATGGGACACTATTCCTCCCACTGACACCAATGATGGGACACTATTCCTCCCACTGACACCAAATATGTCACACTATTCCTCCGGTTAATAGCAATGATGGGGCACTATTCCTCCCATTGACACCAACGATGGGGCACTATTCCTTCCCACTGACACCAAATATGGGACACTATTCCTCCCATTAATAGCAATGATGGGGCACTATTCCTCCCATTGACACCAGTGATGGGGCACTATTCCTCCCACTGACACCAATGATGGGACACTATTCCTCCCACTGACACCAATGATGGGACACTATTCCTCCCACTGACACCAAATATGGGACACTATTCCTCCTGTTAATAGCAATGATGGGGCACTATTCCTCCCATTGACACCAATGATGGGGCACTATTCCTCCCATTGACATCAATGATGGGGCACTATTCCTCCCACTGACACCAATGATGGGACACTATTCCTCCCACTGACACCAAATATGGGACACTATTCCTCCTGTTAATAGCAATGATGGGGCACTATTCCTCCCATTGACACCAATGATGGGGCACTATTCCTCCCATTGACATCAATGATGGGGCACTATTCCTCCCACTGACACCAATGATGGGACACTATTCCTCCCACTGACACCAATGATGGGACACTATTCCTCCCACTGACACCAAATATGGGACACTATTCCTCCTGTTAATAGCAATGATGGGGCACTATTCCTCCCATTGACACCAATGATGGGGCACTATACCTCCCATTGACATCGATGATGGGACACTATTCCTCCCACTGATAGCAATGATGGGGCATATCCTGGACAGCTTATCCAGGGCCACCGTTCATTCCCTTTTAGAAGCTGAGCACAGTTCGTGGGCTGCTTTGTGAGTAATTGAGAAGCTGTTTGTTCTTGCTATTTTTTTCCCTCTCTTAGAGGGCACTATATATTAATGGATACTTTATTTACTTTTCCAGTATAATTTTGCATCTTACCCCTGATTATTGGCTGTTAGCTATGAAACGCATAGAGTTTCCAACAAGGGGTGCCAAGACAAGCTTGCCCAAATTATGAATTTTAACGATTTTATTATGTATTTGCCTGTATATGTGATGTATGAGGATTCATGGGTTCATCTTGCTAATCATGCCTTTGTGATGTTTTGTATCATCTACGTATTTATTGTATCAATCATGTCTGTTGATTATTTGTATTAAATACTCTATCATTACATTTGATGTATTAATCCTTTATGATATTATATATATGATCCTTTATTAATTATTAACATAATACATTATGTTTCCCCTAATCATGGACCTCTTTATGTGATTGAGAAAGCAAAGTAAATCAGAGTTATACACATACTCTATTTATTATTTATTTATTATTTATTATTTTCTGCAATGACATGCCTCAATCTCTTTTCTCTATTCCTCCCACTGACACCAATGATGGGGCACTATTCCTCCCACAGATATCCGACAATGGAACACTTTTCTTCCCACTGACACCCAACAATGGGGCACTATTCCTCCCATTGACACCAATGATGGGGCACTATTCCTCCCACTGACACCAATGATGGGGCACTATTCCTCCCATTGACACCAATGATGGGGCACTATTCCTCCCATTGACACCAATGATGGGGCACTATTAGTAGTACTCTGTTGGGTCTTTATTTGCACCATTTGTCTGCATTATACAGTGCCTCAAAAGAGTATTCACACCCCTTGAAATTCCACATTTTGTCAAGTTACAACCAAAAATGTAAATGTATTTTATACAAATTTTTTGTGATAGACCAACACAAAATCACAGATAATTGTGAAGCAGAAGGAAAATTATAAATGTTTTTCCAAATGTATTACAAATAAATATGTGAAAAGTGTGGTGTACATTTGTATAGCACCCCCCGGAGTCAATACTTTGTAGAACCGCCTTTCACTGCAATTACAGCTACAAGTCTTTTTGGGGATGTCTCTACCAGCTTTGCACATCTAGAGAGGGACATTTTTGCCCATTCTTCTTTATAAAATATCTCAAGCTCTGTCAGATTGGATGGAGAGCGTCTGTGAACAGCAATTTTCAAGTCTTGCCACAGATTCTCAATTGGATTTAGGTCAGGACTTTGACTGGGCCATTCTAACACATGAATATGCTTTGATCTAAACCAGGGCCGTCTTTAGGGCAGGGCAAAAGGGACAGCTGCCCTTGGCCCCATCATTGTTGTGGGGTCCAAAACCCTTAAGTTTTAGTTCCATGCTGTGTCCCGATATCTCAGTGTGAAGTGCTGCTACTGATGCTGCCCAGCTCTGCCCTATTGTCATGTACCGATGACTCACCTGCAGGCCCTGTGTTTACATGTAAATAACCTGCATTGATATGTAAATAGCAGGGGACTAGCAGCATTGATATGTAAATAGAGGCGGCATTCATATGTATATCATGCCCCCCCTGAGGTCATATCCACCATCACTTCTGCTGAATGCTGCCCACTAGCGAGGTAAAAGAGCATGCTGGAAAGTCCTGCCTACAACTGTGGTCATCAAGCCTAACATTAGCCTGTTCTGCAAAGGTAAGCAAATTGGAGGTGAAACCCTTCTTCAAAATAACATGGTGCAACAGCAACCTGAAATGTGAATATGCACATCTCAGCAGATTTGTGAGGGTGTCATTAACAATTGGTGGCACTGCTGTGTATCTTCTGAAGGGCAGCCCATTTCTGTGGTGTCAGGAAAGTGATTTTGCATGTGTTCCCGACACACTAAATGTCTCAGTTACATTGGTGGTCAGTGTAAATCTTCTCATTACATTGGAGCTTGGTGTAGAATCCTTTCATTCACACTAGTGGCCCACCCTCACATTGGTGGTCATTGTAAATTCCCCAATATATATACTTGCCAAAGATTTCCAGCTTTGCTCTACGATTCAGAATTTGCCACAGTGTACTGCCTCCTAACTAATCCCATCCCCCACCACTGCCACTGATCCCATCAACCCACCAGCCTTATCACTGATCACACAACACCCCCACTCCTCCAGCATTGCCACTGATCCCAGGATTCCTAGGAGTTTTTTGTCTCCCAAGTCCATGGTGTGCAGGCAGTGAGGAAATGATGTGCTGTAACCTTTAGCAACCAATGAGTGAGCAGTAATGATGTGCACTAACCTTTTGCAACCAATCATTGAGCGGTGAGGATATGCAGTAACCTCTAAGAACCAATCAATGAGCAGTAATAAAGTGCAGTAACCTCTTGCAACCAATTAGTGAGTGGTAAGGATGTCCAATAACCTCTTGCAACCAATCAGTGAGCAATATAGATGTACAGTAGTCTATAGCAACCAATCAACAAGCAGAAGTCACGTGCTGTAACCTCTAGCAAATAATCAGTGAGCCATAATGTGTGCTGTAACCTCTAGCAGCCAGTCAGTGAGCGGTAATGATACACTGTAACATCTGGCTACCAATCGCTGCCTGATCTGATTCAATAGACTTATTTTGAGTCTAACTGCTATTTATTGTATGTTTTAGAGCAAGTGGAGAGCGAGATTGCATGGGGGGGGGCAAGAAAATGTTTGCTCGGCGTCCAGTCAATATTAAAGATGGCCCTGATCTAAACCATTCCATTGTAGCTCTGGCTGTATGTTTAGGGTTGTTGTCTTGCTGGAAGGTGAATCTCCGCCCCAGTCTCAAGTCTTTTGCAGACTCTAACAGGTTTTCTTTTAAGATTGCCCTGTATTTGGCTCCATCCATCTTCCCATCAACTCTGACCAGCTTCCCTGTCCCTGTTGAAGAAAAGCATCCCCACAACATGATGCTACCACCACCATGTTTCACTGTGGGGATGGTGTGTTTAGGGTAATGTACAGTGTTAGTTTTCCGCCACACATAGCGTTTTGCTTTTAGGCCAAAAAGTTCAATTTGGTCTCATCTGACCAGAGCACCTTCTTCCACATGTTTGCTGCTTCCCCAACATTGCTTCTCACAAACTGCAAACGGGACTTCTTATGGCTTTTCTTTCAACAATGTCTTTCTTCTTGCCACTCATTCATAAAGGCCAAATTTGTGGAGAACACGACTAATAGTTGTCCTGTGGACAGATTCTCCCACCTGAGCTGTGGATCTCTGCAGCTCCTCCAGAGTTACCATGGACCTTTTGGCTGCTTCTCTGATTAATGCTCTCTTTGCCCGGCCGGTCAGTTTAGGTGGACGGCCATGTCTTGGTAGGTTTGCAGTTGTGCCATACTCTTTCCATTTTTTAGATGATTGATTGAACAGAGCTCAGTGAGATGTTCAAAGCTTGGGATATTTTTTATAACCTAACGCTGCTTTAATCTCCACAACTTTATCCCTGACCTGTCTGGTGTGTTCCTTGGCCTTCATAATTTTGTTTGTTCACTAAGGTTCTCTAACAAACTTCTGAGGGCTTCACAGAACAGCTTTACTTATACTGAGATTAAATTACACACAAGTGGACTCTATTTACTACTTAGGTGACTTCTGAAGGCAATAGGTTCCACTAGATTTTAGTTAGGGGTATCAGAGTAAAGGGGGCTGAATACAAACACACGCCGCACTTTTCAGAATATTAATTTGTAAAAAATGTTAAAAACCATTTATCATTTTCCTTCCACTTCACAATTATGTGCCACTTCGTGTTGGTCTATCACATAAAATCCCAATAAAATACATTCACGGTTAATTATTATTTTTTGGTTGTAACATGACAAAAGAGTGGAACATTTCAAGTGGTATGAATACTTTTTCAAGGCTCTGTATATCAGGCCTATGACTCTAGGCCCTCATACTTTATGTGCTGATTCTTTTTTTTTTTTTTGCAATATTACGCAAACTCAATAAATATTTAAAAAAAAAAAGAAAGTTGACAAAGGATGGTTTAGAGATATAAATAAAAATTGTCGGTTGGTTAAGTCTTTTTTTAAAAAAAAATCTTAAATATCCATCTTGAAAAGTTTTTTTTTTATCCCTGTTATGCAGCGTACATACGGTCGGACTTTCCGACCGGACTGGTCTGACGGACCGAGTCCGGCGGACAATCTGATTGTGTGTGGGCTTCATCGGGCCTTCAGCGGACTTTTCCAGTCGAAAATCTGACGGACTTTAGATTTGGAACATGTTTCAAATCTTTACGTCGTAACGCCACCGGCCCCAGAAATCCGCTCGTCTGTATGCTAGTCCGACACACAAAAACCGACACTAGGGCAGCTATTGGCTACCGGCTATCACCTTCCTTATTCTAGTCCGGTGTATGTCATCACGTACGAATTCGTCGGACTTTGGTGTGTAGGCAAGTCCGTTCGTTAAAAAGTCAGTCGGAAGTCCGTCGGACCAGTCCGGTCGAAAATTCCGCACGTGTGTACGCGGCTTTACTCGAAAAAAGGCTATGTTTGCTCATTACATACACATGCTGTGCTATCATATCTGGGTAGACTGACCCTTTAAGCAGTGTCGTGGTTGGGTGTAGAAGTATGGTTTGTATTATGCTGAGCAGTTAATTCCCTTCAAGATGTGGCCAAACATGATCCTCATCCACGGGGGGAGCGGCGTGCTTCTCATATAATGTCTAATCAGAGATATTTTGATCCGCTGATTGGCCTGTATTTCAGGCATTCACGGCTCTCTTTGTGGACGCGTTTAATGCAATCAGGGCTGCAGTGTGAGCGTGCGGAGGGTGGGAATTATCTGGTGCATTGGTGGCCATGCTGCAATTAAATGACTTGGGGGCAGATGCACAAAGGATGCTAATCAGGCCTGACGAAAGCAGAATCTAATCAAAGATGAGATCAGTCCGAAGAAGAGAGCCTGCTGGGAATGGATAGGTTTAAGTTGACCACCGAAAGTTCCCCCTTGTCCCCATTCTTTTTTTTAAATATCCCCTCCTAGGCAATGCATGGCTATGGAAAGTTATCTTTTGATTCATCCATGCAAAAACTTTTCTACAGTTTCTAATAGCATAGCTCTTTAGATCTCTAAATAAAGCCGATTAACAAGACAAGTTTCTGTAGCTGGGAGGGCTAATTAACTATCTGACCTCCTAAACCAGCAACTCAGAATAATTGGTTGCAGTGCCCACCCCTCCTTACAGTGTACTGTGTGCATCTCTGTAGTATATGCACATAATATCCTCATGTTTTCATCCCATTAAACCCCTTACCACCAGCTCCCACTGGCCCTTTAAGAAGTTTTTTTTTTACTTTGGAGGCCGGTAGGCAGGTTCCTGATCAATCACTCTGATTGGCTGTCATAGTGGTCTTGTGATCAGGAGCCCGTCCTCAGGATAGCGCACTAACTCGCATTAAACTACATTAATTGATAAAAGTCAAAGCTGTGTTCAGTATCTTATTGCAGGGGTCTCCAAACTGCGTCCTGTGGGCCAGATGTGGCCCTTTGCTTGCCTTTACCTGGCCCTTGGGTCACTGTTCCTTCCAATAATACAAGGCACTATTCCTTCTACTGACACAAATGATGGGGTACTTCTCCTCCCACTGACACCAATGATAAGGCACTGTCTATTCCTCTCACTGACACCAATGATGGGGCACAATCCCTACCACTGAAACCAATGATGGGACACTGTCTATTCCTCCCACTGACACCAATGATGGGACACTATTTCTCCCACTGACACCAATGATGCGGCACTATCCCTCCCTCTGAAACCAATGATGGGGCTCCATTTCTCCCACTGACACCAATGAAGGGGCACTATCCCTCCCACCGACACAAATGATGGGGCACTATTCACTCCCACTGACACCAATGATGGGGCACTATTCCTCCCACTGACACCAATGATGGGGCATTATTCCTCCCACTGACACCAATGATGGGACATTATTCCTTCCACTGACACCAATGGTGTCATTTTTATTACTCCCACTGATAACCAAGCTTATGGCAATGTTTACTGCCACTGATGCTGGGGGAATTTCTACTCTGGTCACAGTCCCCCCCCCCCTCCCCCCCTAAATTTTGAAGGGCAGTAAACTGTATTTGAAAGTTTGGAGACCCCTGCCTTACTGTAAAGCAATTATAAGTAAGTTAAAGTAAATCATGAAAAAGCAGAGTAATCCATGGTACAGGATCGCTACTCTCAGTAAAGCAAGGTAACCTACAGTGCATTGCAATACACCAATAATAAAGCAAAAGAGCCTACGATAGAATGATGAAACAATAAAAAATTACGTTAACCATTCATAAAATACAGTGCCCAACAATAGAAGCACAAGAACCTACAATAAAATAGAGTACACAATACCCCATAGTAAAGTACAATACTCTCTAATAATGTGTACCATAGTAAAGTGCAACGCTCTATAATAAAGTACAGTACCTCAAAGCAAAGCACAATGCCCTGTAATAAAGTACAGTACCCCATAATAAAGTACAATACTTTATAAAAAAAAAGTACAGCACCCCAGAGTAAACTACAATTCCCCCACAATAAAGAACAGAATATCATAGTAAAGTACACCCTATATTAAGTGTGGTGTATCATAGGAAAATACACTACAATAAAATACAATACCCCATAGTAAAGTACAATACTCTGTATTAAAGTACAGTACCCCACAGTACTCCAGTACTCTAAGATTAAGACTAATTCCCCATAGTAAAGTACAATACTCTTTAAAAAAAAGTACAGTATCCTATAGTAAAGTGCAGAACCCTACAATAAAGAACAGTACCCTATAGTAAAGTACAATACTCTATAACAAAAAGTACAGTACCCCATAGTAAAATACAATGCTGTACAATAAAGTACAGCATCCAATGGTAAAGTACTATGCCCTATAATAAAGAACAGTATTCAAAACTAAAGTACAATACCCTACAATAAAGTACAGTATGCCATAGTAAAATACAATGCCTACAATTAGGAGAAGTACCCCATGGTGAAGTACACTACTCTATAAAAAAAAAAGTACAGTACCCCAAAGTAAAGTGCAATACCCTACAAAAATACAATACCCTACAATAAAGTACCGTATCCCACTATAAAGTACAATGCCCTACAATAAATTACAATACTCCATAGTAAAATACAATGCTGTACAATAAAGAACAGTATTCAATAGTAATGTACAATACCCTACAATAAAATACAGTACCTTATAGTAAAATACATTACCCTACAATTAAGCGCAGTACCCCATAAGAAAAAGTTCAATATTCTATAAAAAAAAAAAGTGTAGTACCCCTTAATAATGTGCAGTACCCTACAACAGTGGTCATCAACCCTATCCTCAGGGCCCACTAACAGGCCAGGTTTTATGTATTACCTTGGAGAGATGCAGACTAGAATACCGCAATCCCTGAGCAGCGAATGATATCACCTGTGATATATTTCAGTTATCTTGCAAACCTGGCCTGTTAGTGGGCCCTGAGGACAGGAGTTGATGACCACTGCCCTACAATAACAAACATTACCCTATAGTAAAGTACAATACTCTATACAAAAGTACAGTATCCAAAATAAAAGCACAACACCTCTTAATAAAGTACAGTACCCCTTAGTAAAATACAATATACTACAATAAAAACAGTACCCTGTAGTAAAGTACAATATTCTCAAATAAAGTACAGCATCCAACATTAAAGTACAATACTCTGTATCCAACAGCAAAGTACAATACTCTATAATAAAGTACAGTACCCCATAGTAAAAAGCAAAAACCAGACAATATAGAACAGTACCCCATAGTAAAGTGCAATACTCTATAATGAAGTACAGTATCCAATAGTAAAGCACAGTACCCTATGATAAAATACACATAGTACATACACATAACACCACATAGTTAAATGCATTACCCTACAATAAAGAATGGAATCCAGTCGTAAAGTACAACACCCTTTGATAAAGTTCAGTTTGTCATCGTTAAATACTATACCCTACAATAAAGAACAGTGTCCCATAGTAAAGTACAATACTCCATAATACAGTACAGTACCTTATAGTGAAGTACAATACCTTATAATAAAGCATAGTACCTTATGGTAAAATACAACCCCCTATAATACATAATAAGTACAGTGCCTCAGAATAAAACACAGGAGCCCATAATAAATTACAGTAGGTAATAGTAGGGTTGTCCATAAATAGCTCTACAAAAACAAAAACTTCCCAATTTTGAGCGCTGTCTGTGACTATGAGGCATTTACTGGTGTGGTAGACAGAGATCCTGATCACAAAGGATTCTCCAATGTTTTGAAAAATCTCCTTATCTCCATCCCACTCCCTTCTATGGAGTAAAGTGCTTCACGTGTACCTCTGCCAGCACCAAATGAGTATTGTGGCAGCTCTATAAGCAGTAATAAGTCATTGAAAGATAGACTGGTATCTTCTTTCTCAGGGATACAGCCATCTGTCTATGACCAGCTTCAGCCAAGCAACCAATCAGAATGACCATTGTATTGGGTAATCCTGTATATATCTGGATGAGTATCAGCAGAATACCAGCGAATGTACAGATATTTCCAATAGCTTAGCCATTAATATATCTATTTTACGTTATTTCTCAGCAGAATGACTCCATGGATTCCAAGCTTGCCAGGAGCGTCTGGGAGCCAAGCTGATGTAGTCATCGGCCAATTCCGCGTCTTCCTACTCCCAACTGAAAATTTGGCATTGCAGAACTCTTGCTAACACACTGCTGCTTCGCTCCCGGACAAACAGAGGAGTCTGCTGACAAATAAACTTACTATGTTGGCAAAGCTTTTGTATGACGTCAACTTCTGGCCACCAATCTGCATTCCTGCCAAAGGCCTTTGTGAAAAACAAAGATAAACATATTACTGTATGCAAGTGAGGCAGAGAGAATGAGTGTGGCATTGAGTCTGGAAGACTAACTCCACCGAAAACAGAAATGTCCCTTTCCATGGGAATAATCACAACTTCACTTCGGTGGTCAGTAGTTTTTACCCCCCCCCCCCCTTCCCCAAGGCCATAACAAAGGTGCCACTATCCAGAATAATCTGTTTATTCCACATTTAAGTCTATGATGGGTGTAATGACACCATTATTTCTTGTTGTTGCCATTGACAGCTGGGCGGAACTGGGAACATGTCCAATGAAATCCATGAGAGGAACAAAGGTTGTTTCAGTTCAACTACTTATTGACCCAAACAGCCATTTCAATTATAGCCTTACAATTTGTTGAATTTTTAACTTATTTTGTATTATGGAGAGGGAAATTTAGAAGTAGAAACACTTAACAGTGTTCTGAAAAGATAAGTTCCCAGATGGGTAGGAACAGATTGAAGAACTATGGTTGATCAACAAGACATGCAGTATATAAAAAGGCAAGGGTTACTTATCCCAAAAGGCTTCAATTCTAGCTATAATATCACTTTTGTGTCGAGGCCATCTGTCCCAGGTCTGACAGGACAGTCCCGCATGATTAACCTCTGTTTTTACTGAATATTACAATACCCTCTGGCAGGTGACGTGGGCTTTCCCAGGGTGTTCAACCTAAACAGCAGTTGGCCTTCACCAGAGCTCCTGATGGTGGAGATGGTCCAGAAACCTTAGTGGTCCCCGGAGATCTTCGCTGCACCTGTCACCAGGTTGTGGCCTCTGGGATTGTCCCACCCGGTAGAAGGTACAGTAAGGCTATGGTTTAGAGACAGGAGACCACGCAAGCAGCAAGCAAATGGTAGCCAGACAGTCTTGGTCGGCAGTGATGAAGGTGCCAGACACTTCAAAGGCGGAAGGTTAAATACCTTTTGGCCAGAGGACAAATCTAGCATTATTTAAGGGAACTTAGGAAATACTTGCAGGGATTCTGTGAGTACCATTGCAAGTATTGACAGGGATTCTGGAAATACTGGTGGGGATTCTGTGAGTAACATTGGAAATACTGACAGGGATTCTGTGCGTGCCATGGGAAGTATTAGCAGATATTCTGTAGGTACTATTGGAAGTACTGGCAGGGATTCTGGAAGTCCTGGCATGAATTCTGTGAGTGCCATGGGAAGCAGTGGCAGAATTCTGTGGGTGCCATGGAAGTACTGGTGGGGATTCTGGAAGTCCTAGCAAGGATTCTAGGAATACCATTGGAAGTCCTGGCAGGAATTCTGTAAGTGCTATGGGAAATACTGTCAGGGATTTTGTAAGTCCTAGCAAGGATTCTGCGAGTATCATAGCAGAGATTCCAGAAGTGTTGTAACACAGTGCTGTATCCCAGGATTATTATTGTGGGGATCGGAGCCATGGGTGGACTGTCTCAGCTTATTTAGAGGTATGGCCTGCGTGGTGATCAGCTCATAAATTGGGTGTTATTTGGGTGTGCCCACCAGAGTCTGAGCAGGAACTTCCTGTAAAGTGGGTATTGTTTGGGTGTGCTTACCCAGAAGGTGGGCAGGTGAAATGGATTCTGTTGGTGGGTTTAACGATGTCCCGGTGTCCAGAAACATAATGTTGTAAGTATACTTTTATCTGGACTGACCCATTAAAGTAGACCTCACCACACCTTCTTTTCTGTTTCAAGCACCGCTTTATGCAGTGACTTATCTCCTTTAGACCTCGTCCATCTGGCCAGTATGGTCACCTGCTGAATAATCGCCTTCCACAGACTGCTCAGCTCTCCAATAAGACGTGCCAGTTTAATCTAACTGAGCTTTACTTGTGAAAATATAACACATGGATGTTCACTGGTCAAATTAAAGTAATACTAAAAGCATGCCATTTTTTTTGTTATATTTACCTGCTCTGTGTAATGGTTTTGCACAGAGCAGCCCCGATCCTCCTCTTCTTGGGTCCCCCGCCAGCACTGCTGGCTCCTCCCCCCACTGACTGCCTCCATAGCAAGCCCCTCGCTATAGGGGCACTCGTGCATGCTCGCTTCCAAGCCCTGTCTATAAGACACACAGTGCGGGACTTGGCCCCACCCCTGCTCCCTCCTGATTGGCTCTGATTGCAGCGGCAGCCAATGGCTCCTGCTGCTGTATCTGGGCCAATGAGGAGCGAGAGCCCCGAGGGAGCCTTGCCTCTCAATTACATTGCTGGACCGAGATCGGGATCAGGTATGTATTTGGGGGAGGGGGGCTCTAGGGGCAGCTGCATGCAGAAGGTATTTCACTTTACTGCATGTAAAAATTCTTCTACCTTTAGAATCACTTTAAAGTATCATTGGACAATGATTTTCTACACTTAGTGCCCACTATGAAGGTTGGAAACTAACTAAAGAAACATGAAGAATAAGGGACTAAACCAACAAATCCAAACATGCAGGTAAACAAGATTGTACCACTTCAGAATACAGTAATAGCAAATTGTAGTTACACTGGATTACCACTAGATGTCAACACAAAGATAATTATACATTACATTATGAATCCAATGCAAAGGGGATGGATGCATGATAAGTGTTCCCGAACACCTTAATTTTATAACTACCCTGTTTCCCCGAAAATAAGACCTAGCGTGATTGTCGTTGATGGCTGCAATATAAGCCCTACCCCCCAAATAAGCCCTAGTTAAGTTAAGTCCTTGTAGGTCTTATTGTCTGGGTAAGGCTTATTTTTGGGGAAACAGGGTAGGGCTTATTTGGGGGGGTAGGGCTTATATTGCAGCCATCACTGACAATCACGCTAGGTCTTATTTTCGGGGAAACAGGGTATGATGAATCCAAGGAGTGAATGTTAAACGCAGTCATACATGTGAATTTTTTTAGAAAAATGCCTAAAGCTGAATAATTTTTACACATCTAGACCGGTGTTTCTCAACTCCAGTGTTCAAGGCCCCCCAACAGGTCATGTTTTCAGGCTTTCCATTATTTTGCACAGGTGATTTGATCACTTTCACTGCCTTAGTAATTACCACAGCCGTTTCATCTGAGGGAAATCCTGAAAACATGACCTGTTGGGGCGCTTTGAGGACTGGAGTTGAGAAACGCTGATCTAGACTGAAAAAAAGGAAAGATTCCCTTACAGTGTAAAATAAAACCTCACTTTCTCTGCGCATTTTACACCCGCTGCCCACTGCTGCACCATAAACAGATTGTTTTTTTCATTACAAAAAACAAGTTCAAACTATTTGTTCACAAATCACCAGCATCGGCGGCAGCTCGCTTTGTCCGACGTTCTCTTAATGTAACATAAAAAAATTACATAAAAAAGAAAAAAAAAAAATCAACAATTGCTGAAATCAGCCTCGGCTCGCGGCGGAGAGTCTCTGGGCGTTCAAAGTGAGCGCTAAGTACATCTGACAAGTGGGAACAAATGCGTCCTTAAAATCAGCATAATCTTTTTTCCTTTTGTTTACTTGATGGGTGAATTAATAAAATATTACAAAATTATCCGGGCCCTGGTGCCCTCGCCGAGACTGCAGCGAATGCGTGGAACACCAACGCAGACGACCGACTGATTTACGCTCCATTAGAGTTTAAAGACATCTGACGAGGAAGCAGGGAACCATTAAATCTACTGAATGTACAGCTTTTTTCCCCTTGTCTTGTTTGTGCTGACCCTACAAATAGAGGAAAACAACCAGCTTAACGACTCTCAAAAGATCTGTTCTGCAGCCTCTGGGCTTTTGCCGCAGACATTTCAGGGTTTTTTCAAAGCGGACCATCCACCGTGGCACAATATGGCTTTTTAAGTTGCCTTCCTTCCTCTTCCTAAGTAACTGCATAAAAGTACCTGTGGGGGCAAAAACAGATAGAGGAGCATGCCTAAGCTAAGCCTGGGATGGCCTTTTTTTTTTTACCACCCCTTCCCAGTTAACAACACCCCAATATCCCATTTCTCCACATTTTTGCTGTCTCCCCTCCTTTGCTGGCACAGTAACCAATGACACTGCGGCCCAGCTGCCAGCATCCTAGCAACCAGTGACACTGTGCAACATTGATCACTTGCACGCAGGAGGCTGGGCCTTCCCAGTTGACAACACTCCAATATCCAATTTCTCCTCTTTTTTGCTGTCTCCCACCTTTGCTGGCACAGTAACCAATGACACTGTGGCCCAGCTACCAGCATCCTAGCAACCAGTGACACTGTGCAACTGTGCATCATTGGTCACTGGCATGCAGGTGGCTGGGCCTTATAGTACCTTAATTTGTTATAGTGCAGGCAACCGCCACCAAGTGCCACCTGATATGCAACACCATTGAGCTGCAGTGAGGATGGAGTGTCTGCTATGGGCACTCCAGCTTCTGTGCCAACCCCTGCCAAGTTAAGCCTGAGGCCACCCCCCCTTCCCACCCTTCCCAGTTGATACCACACCAATCTTACCCATTTCTGCTGCCTGCCCCTTTGGTTGCTAGGATGCTGGCACAGCAACAAATGGCAGTGTGGCCTGGCCACCAGCATCCTAGCAACCAATAATACTGTGCAGAATTGATTGCTGCCATGTGTCTTTACTTTGCCTCATTGGCAGCACACCTCTGATTAGGAAATATACTCTGCTTTTCTCCGGCTTCTTTCTGCAGTGCCTAGGTGAGGATGACATCATCCTCCGACCCGACCAAATCTCAGAGAATATTGAGTGGACCGAATCTCTCAAGAATATGATTCTGCACTGTGCTGCTTATTTAAGTTGCCTCCCTACCTCTCCCTAAAGTTCTGCATAAAAGTACCTGTGGGGGCAAAAACATTTAGATAGAAGAGTGTGCCTGAGTTGAGCCCGAGGCAGCCTTTTTTGCCACTCCTTTCCAGTGGGCACCACCCCAATCTCACCTATTTCTCCGTATTTTTTGCTGCCTCCCTCCCTTTTGCTGGCACGACAACCAATGACACTGTGGCCCAGCCGCCAGCATCTTAGCAACCAATAATGCTGTGCAGCTGTGCATTATTGGTTGCTGGGCACATATAGTACCATTGCTTGTAATGGTGGAGGCAACCGTCATTAAGTCCCAAAAAGGAAGAAACGGCTGCTTTTTAAGACAATGAACATGAGTCCTTTATCAATCCATCCAAGTGACACAACACAGGAAAAACGACAATCAAGGCATCAAGGCAGACATGTTTCACACAGCATCATGTGCTTAATTATTGCCTTATTAAGTCCCAGCTGGGGTGCAATTTTACTGAGCTGCAGTGAGGATGGGACATCTGGTATGGACACTCCAGCTTCAGTGCCGCCCAGGGCAAAGTTAGGCCTGAGGTCACCAAGGCTTTGCAATTGACACCACCCCTGCTTGGTTCCTAGGATGCTGGCACAGCAATGACACAGTGGCCGGACCGCCAGGATCCTAGCAACCACTGACCCTGTGCAGCATTGGCTGCTGGCACATAGACGGCTGGTCTCTATAGCACCATTGATTGTAATAGTGCAGGCATCTGCCAAAAAGTGTCACCTAAGATCAGAGCCATGGATAAGGAGGTACCACTAGTCCTCCTGTATGGGCCCCGGGCCAGCAGGGGGGCCCAGGCAACAGGGTGAATCAGATGTGGGCAAGGGAGTGTGATTGGTGGGGCAATTACTGGAACCAACCCCCCTGTATGACTCTCTCTGCAGCAGCTGAAAGCTGGCTTCTTATCCTATCTCTCCCGTTGGTTTTCAGCTGCTGCAGAGAGAGCCATACAAAGGATCAGTTCCAGTAAATGCCCCCCTGCCATAGCGATCACCCTCCCTGTGCCCCATACATTTCCCCTTGCTGTACCGGCCCCCCTGTGTGCCCCACCTACCCTTGCAGTGCTTCCCTCCTCTCCTTCCTGCCGGTAGCTGCAAGCACACAATAGGATCCTTCAATATTGAGAGTGGGGGAAGGGTCCAGTAAATATGTCATTTGACAGCTTATGTATTGCACCTGAACGTAAAGACGGCCTATTTTGCTAAACAGCCAATGACATTCTCCCTTTACATTTCTCACCTGCTCTAGGAAACTGGCAGCTGCTATCTGATTGGTCAGTAGGAATAATGTGCACACTTCTGTTTTGGACCGCTCTCGTATATGGTACTCGCACACCAAAGCCAATCTCTCGGATCCAGTGTATCCTGATAAACTTATTTTGGGCTAAATAGTGCTCTAAGCAGATTTGCCAAAGGAGATATTTTGGAAAAGCTTCGTCCGCATCATATAAATTACATGTTATATATCTGCATGCAACAGAGAATGTGCCATCTGTGTGCTCTTGAATAAGAAAAATGAAGGGCGTGCAAGCGGTAATTAAAATGGTTCCACAATTGTGTATTTTTGGTTAGGCTGACAATCAATCAACGGCCATTGACCACGGCTTACTGCGGAGCAACCCCGGAAAGAAGAGACAATCAATGACAATGAGGAGGCAATGCGACTCTGCTTAAAGTGGACCCAGCATCAGATATGTTTTATATATAAAGTGCAGAATGCTAATAAAAGTGTCATTGTAACACTTCCAGGTATTTATTACCTCTCACAGAGATCACAGAACTCCCCCTGAAGATGCCTTCATCTACTTATTTCTGCAGAAGGACGGCACCCTGTTTGTTCAGGCATCATCCAGGGTAGGGTTCCACCTTTTCTTCAAGCCAAACATGAACACTTTAGCGGCACAGGGACGATTTTTTTTAATATAGACCACGGGTCTCCAAACTGTGGCCTGGGGGCCAGATGCGGCCCTTGGGGGAATGTTTCATCCACTGATACTAACAATGGGACATAATCCCCCCCCCCCCACTCACACAATGAAGGGACACAATTTCTCCCAATTACATCAAGATGGGGCACTATTCCCACCCCCAATGATACCAACAATGGGGCACATTTTCTCCCAATGACACCAATGATGGGGCACAATGCCCCCCAATGACACCAACAATGGGGAACAATTTCTTCCAATGACATCAATGATAGGGGCCAATTCCTCCAAGTGATTCCAGCAATGGGGCACAATTCCTCCCACTGACACTAATGATGGGGCACAATTCCTCCCAGTGACACAAATGATAGGGCACAATTCCTCCCGATGACACCAACAATGGGGTACAATTGCTTCCAATGACACCACTAATGGGAGCCAAAAACATCAATGATAGGGGACAATTCCTCCAAGTGATTCCAACAATGGGGCACAATTCCTCCCACTGACACTAATGATGGGTCACAATTCCTCCCACTGACACTAATGATGGGTCACAATTCCTCCCACTGACACTAATGATGGGGCACAATTCCTCCCACTGACACTAATGATGGGGCACAATTCCTCCCACTGACACTAATGATGGGTCACAATTCCTCCCACTGACACTAATGATGGGGCACAGTTCCTCCCACTGACACTAATGATGGGGCACAATTCCTCCCACTGACACTAATGATGGGGCACAATTCCTCCCACTGAGACACAACCTTTTCTACTCCCACTGGCCACAGTCCGGCCCCCCTAAAACCTGAAGGACAGTAAACCGGCCCTTTGTTTAGAAAGTTTGGAGACCCCTGCTATAGACTATAGGATTATAAAAGACCAGGGGGACCTTTGGGTGCTCCGAGGAGAGCAGCTATGCGTGCTGCAGCGAACAGTGGGTGTGGCCAAACTGCTCTTGCTGATATCATCACCCCACCCCCCACCCCCCAGTGATGCCAAACCTGCCCCCAGACAGCTGACCGCAGCTCCCGGATGGCAATAGACTTGTGTGTGACTATTTCGGTTCCTTGGGGAGCCACAGCCCAGTCTGAATAAAGTGGCAGACTGAAACCCGGACACATGAATCAAAACCCGGACTGTCTGCGTGAATCCTGGACAGGTGGCAACCAGTGGCGGCTAGTGGTATATTTTTTTTTGGGGGGGCAGCAAACAATATAACCGTTGCCACCTCCCCTGGTCGGTCGGGTCACAGTCGGTCACCAGCCCCGTGCTTACCCCATCTAGGTCGCGGACAGCACTTCCTCCAGGCGGCGGCTTCACCCTGCATGTCCTCCTCCTCGGCAGCTAATAGGATCGATTCTCCTCTCGGGCCAATCGGGTGTTGGGTCTCGGGATCCGCTTCCTGTTTGGTCGGGAGGAGAATCAGGAAGACAGTAGCCAATATTAATTCGCTATTGTCACACAACTGGGTGGGCTCTGCGCCCCGAGAACACCCTTTTTTGAAGCCAATTAGAGCCTCAGACTCTAATCATGTGCTTCTAAAAAAAAAAAAAAAAAAAAAAAAACCCATTGAAATCCATGCGTCAGGTGCCCTGCATGTAGATTAGGGGGCGGGCGCATGGATTAAGGGGTGGCACCCCATATGGACGGTTCAGGGTCACCATCTACTTACTGGACTGAGATTCCGGCTCAGAGAAGGCACAGTCATGTAAATCCAAGCGCCTGTGTACTTTCAATCCTTTAGCACCCAATGTGAAAAAGTGTACCCCCCCCGCCTCACCCCCAGGAGCTGTGAACTTTCTTCGTAGCATAGGTTGCACTGCTCACCCTTTTTGCACCCCATTCTTGCTGAATGGTGGCCTCCTCTTCTGCCTCCCCCTTGATCTGGCTCTACTATAACTTTTGTTTGAAATGCTCACAGACAACGTGGAGTTAGGTTCAGTATTGTTCAGTATTTAAATAAAAATACTCCCGTTTAAATATTTATCTCCTAAAATCCAAAATATATTTGTCAAAAACTGCTAGTATAACTGCATGTGACATGTCTTTATATTATCTTCCCCTGCATTAAATAAATAATGCTATGTGGGAAGTTATGCACTGAGCAGTGATAAGGCTCTATTCCGTTGTACAATGCTGACAAAGTGACATGTTTCAGGTACCCGGGATCTACACTCACCAGCCACTTTATTAGGTACACCTTACTGGTTTTTGCCTTCATTCTTCTTGGCATAGATTCAACAAGGTGTTGGAAACATTCCTCAGAGATTTTGGTCCATAGTGACATGATAGCATTTGTCGGCTGCACTTACTTGATGCGAATATCCACCACATCCCAAAGGTGAGAACCTTGGATGAGATCTGGTGAGTGTGGTGCTCTATTGGATTGAGATCTGGTGAGTGTGGAGGCCATTGCAGTACAGGAACCTCATTGTCCAGTGGTGAGATGATTGGAGCTTTGTGACATGGTGCATTATCCTGCTGGAAGGAGCCATCAGAAGATGGGGACACTGTAGTCATAAAGGGATGGACATGGTCAGCAGCAATACTCAGGTAGGCCGTGGTGTTTAAATGATGCTCAATTGATACTAAGGGGCCCAAAGTGTGCCAAGAAAATATCCTCCACACCATTACACCCCCACCACCAGCCTGAACCGGTGATACAAGGCAGGATGGATCCATGCTTTCATATTGTTTACTCCAAATTCTGACCCGACCATCTGAATGTCACAGCTGAAATGGAGACTCATCAGACCAGGCAATATATTTCCAATCTTCTATTGTCCAATTTTGGTGATCCTGTGCGAATTTAAGTCTCAGTTTCCTGTTCTTAGCTGACAAGAGGGGCCCCCGGTGTGGTCTTCTGCTGCTGTAGCCCATCTGCTTCAAGGTTCGATGTGTTGTGTGTTCAGAGATGGTATTTTGCATACCTTGGTTGTAACGATAGGTTATTTGAGTTACTTTTGCCTTTCTATCATCTCAAACCAGTCTGCCCATTCTCCTCTGACATCGACAAGGCATTTTCCTCAACTCAACTACCACTCACTGGATATTTTCTCTTTTTAAGTCCATTCTCTGTAAACCCCGAGAGATGGTTGTGTGTGAAAATCCCAGTAGATCAGCAGTTTTTGAAATATTCAGACCAGCCCGTCTGGCACCAACAGCCATGCCACGTCCAAAGTCACTTAAATCCCCTTTCTTCCCCATTCTGATGCTCGGTTTGAACTTCAGCAAGTTGTCTTCACCACGTCTAGATGCCTAAATGCATTGAGTTGCTGCCATGTGATTGGCTGATTAGCAATTTCTGTTACTAAGCAATTAAACAGGTGTACCTAATAAAGTGGCGGTGAGTGTATTTTGGTACCAAACAGAATAAGGGATGGGAGCACAGGACCAACTGATGGCTTGCTGTGGGGATGCAGACCGCAGAGGGGTGACACCGGGGCCGCCGATAGGGGGTTGTACCACAGGGGGGCCGGAAAGAAGGGGGATCAGTGCAACGGGATGGGAGGACAATTTCAGAACAATACACCATAGGCGTGCGCACAGGGTGTGCCAGGTGTGCCTGGGCACACCCTAATCGCCTTATGTAGTGCATATTCCCCCCTGTTTAGACCACTGATATTTCATCCCCCAAAAAAATGTTACAAAATACACTAATTTATTTAAAAATAAAATAATAATAATGACACTGTCCACTGCCCTACTGACACCATCAGTACATATACACATGCATATGTATTTGAGCTTTGGGGTGCACACCCTAATGCAAGAGGCTGCGCACACCTATGCAATACATTGTGTCTGTGTCTCTCCCTCCAGCAGCTAAAAGCCAGTTTCTCCCCCTCTCCCCCCTGCCAGCTTTCAGCTACTGGAGGGAGAGACACAGACACAGTGCTTCGTTCTGTAATTGTCCTCCCATCCCACTGCACCGATCCCCCTATCTGTGCTGCCCACATCTGATTCCCCTCTTTGGGCCCCCCCCCAGCGCCACCGGCTTCCCTCTCCTGCCAGCTGCTGCAGACGCACAGGCGGAAGGCAAGTGGGGAAAGAGGTCAGTAAATATGTAATTTACCACCCCTTCTTTTTCTGAATTGGTGTGATCAATACTGATTGCTCCTCTGTCCATTCACAACTGAGCATAGTAAACTGTGTTTACTATGCTTGAGTTTATGAATTAACAGGTGCCTCTGTCTCCTGTTCATTCATCTTCAGTGCAGTTGAGGCTACAGAGAAAGAAATCAAAGAAACAGTGTCCTCAATTTCTTCCTCTGTCTCAAAGGTGAGATGTTCGGGGGGTTACAGCATAAAAGTAATTAAAATAAATAAAATAAAAAATACATAAAAATTATTTTTTAAATTTTAATTTTTTTTTAAATTGGAAAAAAACTATTTAAAATATATTCATTTTTGTAATTCGGGGGGATGACACCATGTTTTACCGCACCAGGTGACACCAACCCTAGCGACGCCACTGGAACCAACCCCAGCTCATTCATTCACATATATTAATTCGTCATTCAAAGAGAAAAACAGGAGACACAAGGGAGTGTAGAGATGTAACACTGAATCATGGTGTCCTGCATGTAGGCAGGTACAGTCCTCTTTCACCACTACAGGTGGTGCTCAACCGCAGCAGCATTGCAGAGGGAGAGGAAGTAAAAAAGAACATAGTTCCTCTATGGTTACTTGGGTCACTGGGGCAGCTATCCGATTGAATGCTAGCAGCCTATGTGACTCTGGCGGCCATCTTGGGTCAGGCAGAGTCTATTTAATACCCTGGTTCCTGGGCTTGGCACGCATTTCACTTGTGTGTAGTGTAGGGACAGGTCACCTGTCTGTCAGGGACAGTAATTAGTTGCAGGGAGAGGTTCCAGAAGAGTAGGGAAAGAGCAGGGCATGCCATCCTTCCTGGAAAACTCCCTGTTTGAGCATGGATCGGTCAGGCTACATTCCATCCCTCATGACAGACTCTGTGGGGGCAACCGAAACCAACTGTTATACTCTTCCTTGAAAAATAGTGAGTGCGCCCACCGGGTTTTGCTTTATTGAACTTTAAATTCAATACAGTTCTGTTACTGCAACTGGATTCTGTGTTTACTGCCACTACACCACCCTGCACCTCCCTACATGTATATCCTTTAAAGGGCCACCGAAGCAAAAAATATTGCATTCTGATAACTGTGTGAAGTTAAACCCTGTATATATGTACCTTACTATTTAGATGCAGACCAAGCTGTCCAGAAAAAATGACAGTTACAGGAGTTGGGACAAACCAAACAACATGGCCAGGGGTGCTTACACCAATTGCCTGCTGTGTTGAAGAAGAAGTCCAGCTCTGCAAATGAAGTGCCTCGTCTGCAATCTGGTGATTGCATTGATGTGGCACTTCCCATAGTGCACCTTGTCCGGCGCCCAAACACAGTGCACTTAAAGAACATTTTTTTTTGTGTGACTGCTGGGTGGGGTGGCGCCCGTGTGCCCCCTATGGATGGGCCGCCTCTGGTTGAATGCTCGTTTGTGCCTAGGATACCAGAAAAATTACTTTTTGTTACCCTATCCCAGGGTCTCGCAACCTATGGTGCTCTTGCACTCTCAAGCACCGTTCCTTGTTCCAACCCCATACCCACCTCCCTGTACCACCTCTTTTGGAGAATACTGAACAAAGTATCATTTTGTGCTGTTCAGTAATTTGTATGGAATTTGGTGATGATAATAAGGAAAGCAGTAAAATGGATCCCCTGTAGCCAGTAAAAATACCCCCACAAGCAACAATAGACCCCCCCCCCCGCAACAATAGACACCCCCAGCAACAACAAACCCCCCCCCTGCAACAAAAGACCACTTGCAATAAAGTACCGTCTCACAACAACAGACCCACCCCAGGAACAATAGACCCCACCAGGAACAATAGACCTCCCAGCAGCCAGCATTAATAGACCCAAAAAAGAAAATGAGTACAGCGCTGCGCCAAACGTTAATAAAACAAGAGGTGATTATAATATACAGTTAGCAGCTAACACACCCCTAGACATAGGCAAAGACAGAAATAAAAAATAAAGTGTAGCGCTATGTGTATATACAAATCATATATATAACATATGTGAACAGTGTGTCAGATTGTCCTATACGGGACAAAACCAATATAAAAACAACACTAAGTGATACAAAATAGACATGTGAAAGTGACTACAATAAATGAGTAGTATAAATCCGTGTTATAAACACAAATGTTTGGTATATAGAAACGTATAAATATAATAAATCAAATAATATAGTCCATTAATTGTTTAGGTCAATAATGACTAGTGGAACAGAAAACCACCACCAAAAGTCTATAAGGACAAAAATGAAAAAAGTAAAAATATAATAAAAATTAGGAAATTCCCGGGGTTTCCTCCTAAGCGAAGTGGTTCACTTCTAGTAGATGAATAAATAGATCACAGATGGGTGAAAGGTCTAGATAAGTGGCAGGACCAACACCGAAGCATCTAAGGAGGCTTACCGGAATCAGGTGACCTGAGAAGACTTACGTCTCACAAGTCAAAGAAAGCTTAAAGACCACCAGGTCTTGCGGGGTAAAAACGTCAGATGGTCCTCGGCTTCCAAAGGAAGGGGGGGGGGGTTCCACCACAGCTTCAAACGTCCCCAAGACACTCCAACAGGCCCAATGGATAATTCAAGTATCATGCGAGAAAGAAAGCTCACATGGCATAATAAAGTTTTTTAAAAAGACATCAATTTATTAAAATAGCAAAATGAACACTCACATGATAGGAGATCAGAATTAGCTCATATAAAATCATTCGCGGTAATAGTGAGGGGTCCACCCGACATGTTTCGGCTACCAAGTCCTGCAGAGTGTCCCCAACAGCAAGCCTCTGCTATGTGGGCACTCGAGCAGGCTCATTCCCGAGCCACGCTCCTGTGAAGGAGCAATGTTCATCCACACACAGAGCGTGGCTTGGCTCCACCCCAACTCTTTCCTCATTGACTCACTGTCTGTGATTGACAGCAGCAGGAGCCAATGACTCCCACGGCCGTGTGAGCCAATGAGGAGAGAGAGACCTGGGAGAGCCCCTGCTATTATGCACATTGCTGGATTGAGAGGGGGCTCAGGTAAATATAAGGGGGCGCTGAGGGGGATCTGCACTCAGCAGGTTTGTTACCCTAATGCAGGGATTTCCAAACTACGGCCCTTCAGCTGTTGCGGAACGACACGTCCCATGAGGCATTGTAAAACTCTGACATTCACAGACATGACTAGGCATGATGAGAATTGTAGTTCCTGAACAACTGGGGGGCCGTAGTTTGCCCTAATGCATAGAAAGGTAAAAAAAAAAAAAAACTTTTGCCTTTACAACCACTTTAAAGGGGTTGTAAATCCTCGCAGTGACCGCCGCCCCCAACCCCCCCGTTTTACTTACCTGAGCCCTTTCATCTCTTCAGCGGGGACGCGCTCTCCCTCTCTCCACAGGGTCCCGGCTCTTGATTGGATAGATTTATAGCAGCACAGCCATTGGCTCCCACTGCTGTCAATCAAATCCAATGATGCGGGCGTCGGGGGGGCGGGGCCGAGTCCGGCATTCGTGTCTGTGGACGCAAATGCTGGACACGGGAGTGTGCCTGCAAGGTAACCCCCTCGGGAGAGCACTTCTCCTAGGGGGTTATCTGATGCTGGGAGGAGTGGCGAGAGCCGCCGGGGGACCCCAGAAGAGGATGATCGGGGCCACTCTGTGCAAAACGAGCTGCACAGTGGAGGTAAGTATGACATGTTTGTTATTTTAAAGAAAAAAAAACGATCCTTTACAATCACTTTATCTAGGAGGGTGCTACAATATTTTTGATTTTGCTCAGAGTTCTACTTCACCAAGTGTGGATAACTTTCTCCAGTCAAAGGAAAATCAAGGAAACCCGTACTTGATAGAACAAGAAGACTACCACTGCTGAGAAGGTGACATCTCCACCACGGGCCGAAATTTTGAACATTATATGATCTTAGGAAATGTGCATACGAGAACAAAAAGCCGACACAGATAAAGAGCCTCTTTATAGCAGATCTAGATTTTTTTTTTATTGAATTTAATTTTTTTTCTATAGAACTGCATCCATCATCTGACATGCACAGTCTCTGTTCATTGCGGTGAGACGGCTGGTACTGGGCAGTCTGAGCCCCGCAAAAAAAAAACGCTGGGTTAGCGAATTACAGATGACAGGAAAAACATGATCTGTAGCAGACTAAGCTGATTCCTCACACCTTGCTCCTATTATGCCAAACTTTTCAAAATCCATTTTTCAAGAACAGAACTCAAAGTCACGCAGCGGGGAAGGCGTCAGACAATGAAATAGATGGGATATTGAACAGAGATATTCGTGGTATGATGTAGGAGGGTGTGAAGATGGAGTTTGAAAGAGTTAACGACACTCAGATGCTGCCGCAAAGGAATGATGGAATGATAGCTTGAGGGAAATGAGTTATCCTCCAATTGTTCAGGTGGAGGCTTCACATGGTCGGCGCTAGAGATGAGAGAATGTCTGAAAAGATGTAGTTTGGCTAAACTTTTTCAAATGTCTAAAATATTGAACAGAGATGACTGTTGTGTGATGTAGGAGGGTGTTAAGATGTAGGTTGGAAGAAGTAATGTCATTCAGATGCCACCACAAAGGATTGGCGGAATGTTATTGAACAGAGATATTCGTGGTGTGATGTAGGAGGGTGCGAAGATGGAGGTCGAAAGAGTTAACAACACTCAGATGCTGCCGCAAAGGAATGATGGAATGATGCCTTGAGGGAAATGAGTTATCCTCCAATTGTTCAGTTGTAGGCTTCACGTGGTGGGTGCTAAAGGTAAACAAATGTCTGAAAAGTTTGACCAGTTGTAGTATGGTTGCACTTTTTTAAAAATGTTGTAACTTACAAAGTTTAGGATTTTCGAAAAAGAAGAATTGCTCAGTGGAAACCAGCAGGTCAGAAGAGGCAATGTCATTCAGATGCTGCCACAATGGCATGATAAAATGATACCTTGAGGGAAAGGAGTTATCCTCCAATCTCTCAGTTGTGGTGCTAGAGATGAGAGATTGTCTGAAAGGTCTGATCAGCTGCAGTTCGGCTGAACTTTTTGAAATGTCTAGAATATTGAGATGATTTTGTGTGACATAGGACAGTGTGATCAGAAGAAGCAATGTCACCCAGATGCCACCACAAAGGATTGACGGAATGATATGTTGACTTAAATGAGTTATCTTCATATTTTTCACTTGAAGGCTTCTTGTGGTTGGATTGATGGAATGATATATTGAGGTAAATGAGTTATCCTCAAATTTGTTCAGCTGGAGGCTTTTTGTGGTTGGCGCTGGAGATGAGTGAATGTCTGAAAAGTTTTAACAGCTGTGGTTTGGATGAACTTTTTGAAATGTCTGTTATACTGATGAGAGATATTTGTGGTGTGATGTAGGATGTTGTGAAGACAGACATTGGAAGAAGCAATGACACTCAGATGCCGCTGCAAAGGAATGGCGAAATGATAGGTTGGAGGAAACCAGTTATCCTCAAATTGTTCAGTTGTGGGCTTCACATGGTAGGAGCTGAAGATAGACAAATGTCTGAAAAGGTTGACCAGTCGTGGTTTGGTTGCACTTTTTAAAAACTATTGTAACTTACAAAATTTGGAATTAAAAAAAAAAGAAGAGTTGCTTAGTGGGAATCAGGAGGTCGGAAGAGGTAGAGACAATCAAATGCCACCACAATGGAATGGAAAAATTATACCTTGAGGCAAAGGAGTTATCCTCCAATTTTTCAGTTGGAGGCTTCATGCGGTTGACACTAGAGATGAGAGATTTTCTGAAACGTCTGATCAGCTGTAATTCAGCGGAACTTTTTGAAATGTCTAGAATCTTGAACAGAGATAATTGTTGTGCGATGTAGGATAGTGTGAAGATGTAGGTCGGAAGAGGTCAGGCAAGGTCACTCAGATGCCTCCACAAAGGATTAACAGAATGATATATTGATGTAATGAGTTATCCTCAAATTTTTCAGTTGAAGGCTTCTTGTGGTTGGATTACCGGAATTATATATTAAGGTAAATGAGTTATCCTCAAATTATTTAATTTGGAGGCTTTTTGTGGTTGGAGGTAGAGATCAGTGACTTTGGCTTAACGTTTTGAAATGTCTGTTATATTGAAGAGAGTTTTTTGTGGTGTGATGTAGGTTGGTGTAAAGACAGAGGTCAGAAGAAGCAATGGCACTCAGATGCCATCATATAGAAATGACGGAATGATATGTTGGGGGAAATGAGTTTTCCTCAAATTGTTCAGTCGTAGGCTTCACGTGCTTGGCACTAAAGAAAAATGAATGTCTGAAAAGTTTGACTGGTTGTTGTTTGGCTGGACTTTTAAAAACATTTTGTCATTTACAAAATATGGAATTTTCAAAAAAGAAAAATTGATCATTAGGAACCAGGACCAGGCTTTAAAAGGGGTGTATCACAGATCAGCAAATGATGCGGAATGGTTTGGGAAGCTTCTGATAGCCTTGCCCCATAAGATGATGGACCAAAAGTCAGCCTGAGCCACATCCCTAAAATTTTCTACATGGGATAGAAGGGTCAGATATAATGGTACTGGCAGTCAAGCTAAGCTTGCTCAAGAAACAGTAATAGCAAATATAAAGCAGAACAGCCTCTGGTCCCTTTCTCCCTGAAGCTTTTTGGAAATCCGAAATGCCAAAAATATCACCAAAATGTAGATTTTGCTTGGGACTAGAGGTGAGTTTGAGTTTGACTCTGAGTTCAGTCTGAACCCAAGTTTGGCCAAGCCCAGAAGGCAGTTTTCAGTGCTGGGCCAATGGGCTACAACCTGGACATTCCGCACCCACAGCTGCACATGCACAAAGTGGTGGGGAGGCTTGTGACACTTTTGACCTAATATGGCCACTTGGCTGCATTAGGTTAAATGTCATTGGCCATATTAGTTCAAGTGGGAAATGTCCCAGACCACATTTCCTTGTATCTGGAATGACAACTTTATTTTTGGTTTTACTGAATCCAAGTTTTGACCAAACTCCAGCTCATCATGTTTTTGAATCCTAATTGGCGCTGGCAAGGCCAGATTTCCATAACTGGAGTCTTCAGACCAAGATTTTGGCACTCCACATTAGGATTGAAGAAAACTGAGTATTAACTTCTTCAACATGTTTGCAAACATTAGGCGGATTTTGCAAAATGTCTCAATTTTTATTTATTAGCGCTAACAGAAGGTTATTTGGTGGTGTTTAAGAGTGCAATAGGCTTTACCCCTTTTCACCAGCAAGGGTGGGGGGAGGGTTTACACAAACTCACAGCAACTGCCGGGAGTGTGTGTAGGTTTGACCAGTTTACTGTTGGCTGTCAAAAATTAAGCAATCCGGTGGCTGTGCAGCCACTAAATCACTTCCACAGATCTCCGATTGTGTCGGTCCCCCTGCCCACACCCCTGCCATGTTTCCTAGGCTTTGTGTACCCATCAGTGGACCCGAGTCCAGCATGGCAGGCGCCGCCGAGTAGCAGGGAAGGAGATCAGCGAATGTCAGCTACATGTAATACATGTAATGTATCAATACATGTAATACATCAATTAACTTGACCAGAGGACAGGTGCGACATCAGGGGTATGTTAGACCCCTGATGTCTCATTAAAAAAGTATTCATGTCCCCTATGTGATGAAAAAAAAAATGTAAAAAAAAAAAAAGTTAAAAAAATTAAAAATTACACCCAAGAGCTTAAAATCCCCCTCAAAAATGTTTGTTGCACCAGACCCATAAAGGGGTTGGGCTTGGCCCCTTAGTTCCAGTGAAGGGAACTCTTAAGGCGTCGCCATACCAAGACATTTTGGACAATTTCATGCTCCTAACTTTGTGGGAAAAGTTTGGGGATGGCCCCTTCATGACTGCACACAAGTGCACAAAGCAAGGTCCATAAAGACCTGGATGAGCGAGTTTGGGGTGGAGAAACTTGACTGGCCTGCACAGAGTCCTGACCTCAACCCAATAGAACATCTTTGGGATGAATTAGAGTGGAGACTGTGAGCCAGGCCTTCTCCTCCAACATCAGTGCCTGACCTCACAAATGTGCTTCTGTAAGAATGGTCAAACATTCCCATAGACACACTCCTAAACCTTGTGGACAGCCTTCTGAAAAGAGTTGAAGCTGTTATAGCTGCAAAAGGGTGGGCCAACTCAATATTGAACCCTACGGACTAAGACTGGGATGCCATTAAAGTTCATGTGCGTGTAAAGGAAGGTGTCCCAATACTTTTGACAATATATTATACCTGTAGATCTGCTGGATGACTGAGTATCCACATTTTTTTTTATAAATAGACCACAAAGTGTTAGTCTTTGCTTTAGGAATTAGGGTTGAGGTTAAAGCATATCTAAAGCCAATTCTTATTTTTATCTCAGATAGAGTAGGGAGGGGTTAAAAGTCATCAGTTCTAAAGGCAATGGCTTGGCTTGGTATTTACAAGACAGATGAGGGTAAGAATCTGCAATGAAGTTACAATAGTGGATAAAATCCTTGCACAGACAGTATAGAAATGACCAGGAGCTGATTGCATAGTTTACCTTAAAAGAAAGATGGTTGCAGAAAGAAGAGGGATGGAGAGAATTGGCTCTGGATGAGACACAGTTGGGATCTAGGATAATACTATTAACATTCTGTGTTATTATAGGATCACCATGACACGAGAACTGAGCTAGGAAGCAAATGAAGGCATTTTTCATCTGTTTTGAAAGTAAGGCAATCCTCGGTGAAATCACAGCATTGTTATCAAGGGAAATCACTGCTGACACTAATGCTGTTGATGGGCACTCTGTTATTACACCGCCCACTCTAACTCCATAGAATGCCGTGCCACAGTATCATTAACCAGACAGAATAGTCTGTACAGCAATGGAAGCAGCAGAGCGTGGTTTATGAAGGGCTGGACCATAATGCTTTTCGTCACTAGCTTGTCCTGAAATGTGTTCCCTATCTGATGACTGCCAGGAAGCCCAACTCATATGTTTGAAGGAGATCTCAGATGAATACTTTGCTGACCACTTTCTGAGGTTCGCCCCCTCTATTTGTCCTGGAGACCATTGTCAATGGGACAGACAGTTATGGGATAGCAAAAATGGAAAAGGGTCAAATTATATACACCATATTAGTCCCTGAGACCATTGCCAACAGGACAAAAAGTGATAGGAAATCCAAAGAATAAAGAAGGGTTGGGTGAGATGCACCATATTCATCCTGGAGACCTTTACCACTGGGACAGAATGGGACATCCAAAGAATGGAGAAGGGTCAGATAAGATACATCATATTATTTATGAAGACCATTGCCATCAGGACAGAAAGTGATGGGAAATCCAAAGAATGGAGAAAGGTTAAATGAGATGCACCATATTAGACCTGGAGACCATTGCCATCAGGACAGAAAGTGATGAGAAATCCAAAGAATGGAGAAGGATCAGATGAGATTCGCCATATTAGTCCTGGAGACCATTGCCATCAGGACAGAAAGTGATGGGAAATCCAAAGAACGGAGAAGGATCAGATGAGATGCACTATACAAGTCCTGAGACCATTTCCACCGGGACAGAAAGTGATGAGAAATCCAAAGAACGGAGAAGGGTCAGATGAGGTGAATCATATTAGGCTTGGAGACCATTGCCACTGGAACAGAAAGGGATGGGTAATCCAAAGAACAGAGAATGGCCAGATGAGATGCACCATATTAGTGCTGTAGACCACTGCCACTGGGACAGAAAGTGATGGGAAATCCAAAGAACGGAGAAGAGTCAGATGAGATTCACCATATTAGTCCTAGAGACCATTATCACCAGGACAGAAAGTGAGATAAAATCCAAAGTATGGAGAAGTGTCCATATTATTCCTGGAGATCATTGCCATCAAGACAGAAAGTGACATGAAATCCAAAGAATGGAGAAGGGTCAGATAAGATTTCCCATATTATTTCTGGAGACCATTGCCACCAAGACAGAAAGTGATATGAAATCCACAAAAATGGAGAAGGGTCAGATAAGATTCCCCATATTATTCCTGGATACCATTCCCATCAGGACAGAAAGTGATGGGAAAGCCAAAGCATGGATAAGGGTCAGATTAGATGCACCATATTAGTCCTGGAGACCATTGTCATCAGGACAGAAAGTGATGAGAAATCAAAAGAAAGGAGAAGGGTCAGATTAGATGCATCTTATCAGTCCTGGATGAGATTCACCATATTTTCCACTCACTTCATTTTTTTTTGGAACAAGCAGTGCACGTTAGTTGTGGTCATGTGCATAGCTATATGCACACTACACATCTGATAGTCCATAGTCCATCTCAGGAGTGGAGAAGAGAGGGTGGCTATGCTCCTACATACAGTGGGATCATGGAGAACAAACATACCCACCATCTAACTTGGTTCACAGCAGCAAAGTGGAATTTGCAGAATGGAAGGAGGCTGATAGTGATAAAAGGGACTTTTTTGCATTAACCCCTTCCCGACCAGCCGCCGCAGTTGTACTGCGGCAGGTTGGCTCCCCTGGGCGAAACGACCTTACATCAGTTCGCACTTTGACCACTAGGGGGCGCGTGCCTGGGAGTCGCAATGACCTCCGGGCACCCACGATCGCTCCACACAGAGACAGAACGGAGATCTGTCAATGTAAACAAAGAAAATAATAAAAATGCTATAAATCTATCCCCTATTTTGTAGACGCTATAACTTTTGCAAAAACCAATCAATATACGCTTATTGCAATTTTTATTACCAAAAATATGTAGAAGAATACATATCGGCCTAAACTGAGGAAAAAATTAGCTTTTTTTAAAGAAATATTGGGGATATTTATTATAGCAAAAAGTACGAAATATTGTGTTTTTTTTCAAAATTGTCCCTTTTTTTTTTTATAGCGCAAAATATAAAAACCGCAGAGGTGATCAAATACCACCAAAAGAAATTTTTGTGGGAAAAAAAGCCAATATTGTTTGGGTACAACGTCGCACAACCACGCAATTGTCAGTTAAAGCGACGCAGTGCCGTATCGCAAAAAAAATGGCCTGGTCATTGAGCAGCCAGATCTTCCGGGGCTGGTTAAGAACATTTTATTTTTTTAAAGCAAAAATTAGTGTCACTTTAACTTACCTGACCCCTAACCTAAGTAATTGTCTCAGAATTCGCAAAGCCATCATGAATAATCCCCGTACGTTGTCTAATATGTTTATTTCCTATGATTGTCAGTGCCATCTAGTGGCCATAATGTCATATTTTTTTCCGATTGAGGTATTTCAGGTAAATACCACATTATGGCCACTAGATGGAGCTGATTATCATTGGAAATAAACATACTAGATATATTATGGTGATTATTTGTGAATTTTTTTTTTTATAGCTAGATCCTTAAATGAACCTTTTTGCACAACTACAAGTACAGAACCTGGTGCTCTCTCATACCTATGCCCCGCAATGGCAAATCGATAAATCGTTATTCAAATTTTGAGATCTACCCCCATTCCAGAGACTTTGGCTAGGGCTTTTTTTCTCAGGGATAGGTGCAGGTACTCCCTCCTTCCATATCACCCCTTGTCTCCGCCCCCTACCCATCTCCGAGCACCATCCCTTGGTTCCACCCCCTACCCACCTTCTAGTACCACCCCTTTTAGAGAATACAGAACCAAATAGTTTGTATGGAATTTGATACTGATAACAAGAAAAGCAATAAAATAGATTCCCTGCAGCCAACAACAATAGACCCCCTCCCCATCAAAAATAGACACCCCCATCAATAATAGACCTCCCCAGCAACAATAGACCCCCCATCAATAACAGCCCTCCCCATCAACAATAGACCCCCCATCAATAGTAGACCTCCCCATCAACAATAGACCCCTCATCAATAATAGACCTCCCCAGAAACAATAGACCACCCATCAATAATAGACCTCCCCAGCAACAATAGACCCCCCATCAATAATAGACCTCCCCAGCAACGATAGATGCCCCCAACAACAATAGAGCCGCTACAAAAGAAAACCCCCACCCCAGCAACAATAGACCCCCACTTGCAACAATAGATCTCCCAGCAGCCAGCAACAATAGACCCCTCCCTCAACAGTCGATCCCTCACGGCAACAATTAACCCCCCTCCAGCAACAATAGATCCTCCACCAGCAACAATAAACCTCCCCAGCAACACTAGACCCCCCACACACAACAATAGATCCCCCAAGCGATCCATAGACCCCCAGAACACTCTAGTATCCTTTGCCATTACATACATTCTATGCTGGAGGTGGCAGGAAACTATGTTACCCACCGCGTTCCTGCTGAAGAAAAGCCTCGCTTACGCCATATAAATGATTGGCACTTTTTGTTTCTAAATATAGTAACACCTTTTTCGTCATCAATCATCCAATTCTTAGTTGTCAAATGGAAATGTAAGGCACTCATTTATCCAGTTTGGGTTTGTACGGGGGAACAAGGTGTCTTTATGTTGGTTTAAGCTCCCGGGAAGGTTGAAATGGCACCAGATCTGTTATTTGTCTTTGGAAATCTGACATATCCCGACCTATTTAGCAGTCCTATTGAGTTAGAGCTTTACTGCTGGGGGGCATCTCGCAATGTAACATGACCCCTGGTAACACGTATCCTTGTGGGAGATTGCTACATTGTACGAGGTGACGCCAGTTTTATTAAAAAATGACTCTGGTCTGAATGAAAGGCACGTGACTACTTTAAAAAAATAAACCATTACATTTTTTTAATGTTGTTTTTTTCAGCTGAGGCTCCCATTTAGTACTAGAGACAAATTTTCAAATGTCTGCACAGAGCTTGAGAATGAATATCAGGCATCCCCTGCAACACTTCACTTTTTATCTGTGTTGGAAAGGAGTGTCACACACCTAAAGAGATGCAGGCTGGTGAAATGTTCCTTTATCTGGCGATAATTGGGTGACTGCAGTAGGTTAATAGATTAATCTACTAACAAAGTTTTCTAAAATTATTGTGTTTTATAGTAGACTACACTGTAAGAATTGATACAACTTTCTATTGAAGTCAGTGGCGGCCCGTCCATATGGGGCGCAGGAGCGCCGCCCCCCTAATCCATGCACCCGGCCCCTAATCTGCATGCAGGGAGCTGGACACATGGATTTCAATGGGAGTTTTTTTTTTAGAAGCACGTGATTAGAGCCTGAGGCTCTCATTGGCTCAAAAAAAGGGTGGACCCGGGGCGCAGAGCACTGTGCCCTGAGCCCACCCAGTTATGTGACAATAGCAAATTAATATCCTCTATTGTCTTCCTGATTCTCCTCCAGGACAATTAGGAAGGGGGTCCTGAGACCTGTCACCCGATCGGCCGAGAGGAGAAGCGATCCTATTGGCTGCAGAGGAGGGAGGGGATGCAGGGGAAGCCACCAAAGCCAAGGAGGAGGAGACACACGCACGCCGCCCGGAGGAAGCGCTGCCCGTGACCTAGATGGGGTAAGTGCGGGGCTGTAGGTGACCGACTGGGGGGGTTGCCTATGGCCCGACTGACCGGGGGGGGTGGCATCAGGTGGAATGTCTGCCGCCTCCTCCCACAAAATATACCACCAGCCACCAGTGATTGAAGTGATACTAAACACACATTGTTTAATTTCACCTTCCATTTCTGTATGTGGATGATGACACTAATTTTAATTTAAAAAAAAAGGTATAGATTTTTACCAATAGATATACAGCTGTCACATGACCCAGCTCCCTCCCAGCCTGTCTGGAGGAGCTTCTAGTGCTCCGCTGCTGGTCACATGTTCAAAAAAAAACAAAAAACAAAAAAAAAAAACACCCTTTGGAATGCAGAGCAAAAATAAATATTTAATATCAGTAAAAGGTCTAAATTGTCCCGCAAATATATATTTTGCATCAAATCTTTATTATTTTCGGCAACAACATCATGTGGGCGAATTTCTGCTCAGATGTGATAGGGAGGAACTTCTCAGCATAGAAACTCACTGAAAACTGAGCATGTGCAGAGCTGCCAACACTACTCTGCAAAATCCCTAGCTGAATTGGGGACATGGACAGAAGGGGGAGACAGAGAGCAGCAGGATCAACCAGGTTTTTTTGTAGACTATAGAAAAGGAATCTCATAGCGACTGAGTGTGAACAGCATGGAATACACCATTTCTTATTAGTTTTTTATGATGTGGGTTTAGTGACATTTAAAGAATGACTCGGATCTGAATTGAAGTCACATGACTGCTTTAAACGGAAACCATTACGTTTTTTTTTTTTGTTTTTTTTTTTAATTTCTGCAGCCAAGACACCCATCTAGTACTAGAGGCCAATTTTCAAAAGTCTGCACAGAGCTTGAGAATTAATATCAGGCATCTCCTGCAATACTCTGTACTTTTTCATTTGTGTTGGAAAGGAGTGTGGCTTACTGAAAGAGAGACAGGTTGGAGACATGCTGCATTTTTTTGGTCATAGCTGGGAGATCTTAGTAGGACAATCTAGCAGTAGAGAAGTCAAAAAGGGTTTCGGAAATTCTTGTGTTATATAGGACATTGCTACATTGTACGAGGTGATACATTTTTTATTAAAGAATGACTCTGGTCTGAATGAAGGGCATGCGACTGTTTTAAAGGAAAACCATTACCATGTTTTTTGTTTTGTTTTTTACAGCCAAGACACTTATCTTGTACCAGAGGCAAATTTTCAAACGTCTGCACAAAGCTTGAGAATAAATATCAGGCATCCCCTGCAACACTCTTCACTTAAAGTTTCATTTGTGTTGGAAAGGAGTGGCTGGTGAAATGTTCCTCTTTTTCCAGCCATAGCTTGGTGAGCAGATAAGTATAAAATATTTGCAGGGCCTGGACCTCAGAGAGAGAGTTTATGTTCTGCATCAGATGGTTTCATGAGGCAGATAAGGTTCAAGGCAGGCATAGAATGTGGAAGTGACTGGGACTAGGGGTTGGCTGGACCCTAAGCAGAGCAGGCAGCAATCTGTATTGTAACTGTTTTCCAGGCAAGGGTCAGGATAGGCGGCAATCAGTAGCATATCTGTTATCAAGGCAAGTAGCAAGGGTCAAGGCAAGTAGCAAGCAGTAAGGTATCAGTTATCCAGGCAAGGGTCAGGGAAAGTAGCAATTAGTCCTTTATCAGTCATCCAGGCAAGGGTCAGGGAAAGTAGCAATTAGTACGGTATCAGTTATCCAGACAAGGGTCAGGACAGGGAGCGATCATTAGCATATTCAATATCCAGGCAATGGTCAGCAGGGGGCGACCAGTAGTGCATCCATTATCCAGGCAAGGGTCAGGGCAGGTGGCGATCATTAGCATATCTGTTATCCAGGCAAGGGTCAGGGCAGGTGGCAATCAGTAGCATATCTATTATCCAGGCAAGGTTCAGGGCAAGTAGCAATCAGCGGAGTATCAGTTATCCGAACAAGAGTAAGAACAGTTGGCAATCAGTAACATATCCATCATCCAGGCAAGGGTAAGGGCAGGCGGCTATCAGTAGTGTATACATTATCCAGGCTAGGGTAAAGACAGGCAGCGATCAGTAACATATGCATTTTCCAGGCAAGTGTCAGGGCAGGTGGCGATCAGTAGTGCATCTTTTATACAGGCAAGGGTAGGACAGGTAGCAATCAGTAAGGTATCCATTATCCAGGCAAGAGTAACAGCAGGCAGCAATTAGTAGCAAATCTTTATTCAGCCAAGGGTAAGGGCAAACAGGACTCAGTAGGTATCCATCCATTATCCAAGCAAGGGGCAGGTGGCGACCAGTATCATATGCTTTATCCAGGCATTGTTATGGGCAGGCAGCAATCAATAACATATCGCTATTCAGGCAAGGTTCAGCACAGGCAGCAATCAGTAGCTTACCTGTTTACCAGAAGAGGGTTAGGGCAGATGGCCATCAGTAGGGTATTCTTTATCCAGGCAGGGGTCAGGGCAGGCCGTATAAGATGCCTTATCCAGGCAGGGTTATGGACAGGCAGTGCTCAGTAGCATATCAGTTTGCCAGTAAGGGGTCAGGGCAGATGGTTATCAGTAGGGTATCCATTACTTAGGCAGGGGTCAGGGCAGGCAGCAGTCAGGATTGGATGCCTTATCCAGGCAAAGTTATGGGCAGGCAGTGCTCAGAAAAGTATCTATATACCATTAAGGGGTCAGGGCAGATAGTCATCAGTAGGGTATCCGTTACCAGTAGGGTATCCATTACTTAGGCAGGGGTCAGGACAGGCAGCAGTCAGAATTGGATGGCTTATCCAGGCAAAGTTATGGGCAGGCAGTGTTCAGAAACGTATCTATATACCAGTAAGGGGTCAGGGCAGATGGTCACCAATAGGGTATTCGTTATCAGTAGGGTATCCGTTATTCAGGCAGGGGTCAGGGCAGGCGGCGTTCAAATGAGTAATCCCTTTGAAGCCAAGGGTCAGGTCAGGTGGGTATCAATAGAATAATCTGTATCCAGGCAAGAATTGGGCAAGGAGTCAAGTAACAGTTGCAATAAAAGGCAAGGCAAGGCACAGGAGCCAAGACGGTGAGCGCTATCACAAGCCCAAGGAGCCACAATACCGCAGTGCCGCCAACAAATGGAAAGAGAGGAAGGCAGGTAGATGGAGCCAACCTGCTGCCTAACAGAGAGGGCGCCACCTGAGAGGAGTGCCTCTACCAGCTAATGGAAGAGGGGTGTACTATCAGAAGTACTGGCTGGGGGAAGGATAGCGGCCAAAAAGGAACTGCGGGGAGGAGTACAGGAGGAGCAGTGTGTCTGGCACCGGCATTCCTAACAGCTCCTAGACCAATAATGGAAGACTCATAACATGGGAGTCTCACACATCAGCATGAATCAGCCATCTAACAGCAGGGGCGCTGCCAACAAGGCAAGGACTGGCCATATCGGAGATAAAAAATTATTGCTACGCTGCGATTTTTATAACTACATAGAAACAGATTTCAATTACAATTGCGCAGCTCTAATGCCGCCATCACCCCGGTTTGCGTTTGAACCATTAAGCCATTTGTATCTCATTGTCTTAAACCTTCTAAGACTTCATATTTCACTTTCTAGGTCACGCCGCTGATATTTCATGTTTGTAAATTGCATGCAAATGCAGAGAGAATTATCCCGGCGATCCGTCTCTGCCCGCTCAGCGTTGATGAATCGGCCACGTTGCCACAATCTGTGTTTCAGGGATCATTAGAGAGCGGCTACAGACTGTTCTTGTTCCGGTGCCAGCTTCCTGTGACCTTGAGCGAGTCGCTCTATCACCGCCTGCCCTTTGGCAGGAGCCCAGGAGACTGAATTACGCACGGGATAATGCGCTGTGCCATTACGTGGGCAGAGAAATATTACCGCTTCCTAATTATTTTCACGCCAAAGAAAAAAAAAAAAGTATATTTTAAGCGGTCACCTGGTCTCTTGTGGTCCAGAGATGTACTAATACAGATTTAGGATTTCAACTAGAACCTCTATAGGTAGGAGAATAAATCCACTGCTCTACTGACATCGACACTGCGGTGTGTGTTGGGGGGGGGGGGGTTAATGTAAAGGGAGCAGAGGACATTGCTGGGTGGGGTCAGAGGGCACTAATGTGGGCAGGGCACCAGCATGAGGCTGCTTAGGCAGCCGCATTAGGGTGACGGGACGGTGGTGGGGGGGAGGGGCTTGGGGTGGTAAAATCCAAATTCCTGACCACTTGCAGCTGAGGCATGAGCTGAGATTCCTGATATGTCACCAAATTCCCCCCTCCCCCCAACAGGACTCCTACAAGAATTGTAAGAAGTTGTAAAAAATAATACCGTAAAATTTATTAAAAAAATCAAAATGGTAAAAAATATTTAGAAATAAAACCTTCCACTGCTCTACTGACACCATCCACTGCTCTACTGACACCATCCACTGCTCTACTGACACCTTCCACTGCTCTACTGACACCATCCACTGCTCTACTGACACCTTCCACTGCTCTACTGACACCATCCACTGCTCTACTGACACCTTCCACTGCTCTACTGACACCGTCCACTGCTCTACTGACACCATCCACTGCTCTACTGACACCGTCCACTGCTCTACTGACACCATCCACTGCTCTACTGACACCTTCCACTGCTCTACTGACACCGTCCTCTGCTCTACTGACACCGTCCACTGCTCTACTGACACCTTCCACTGCTCTACTGACACCGTCCACTGCTCTACTGACACCGTCCACTGCTCTACTGACACCGTCCACTGCTCTACTGACACCATCCACTGCTCTACTGACACCTTCCACTGCTCTACTGACACCGTCCACTGCTCTACTGACACCTTCCACTGCTCTTCTGACACCTTCCACTGCTCTACTGACACCGTCCACTGCCCTACTGACACCGTCCACTGCTCTACTGACACCGTCCACTGCTCTACTGACACCTTCCACTGCTCTACTGACACCTTCCACTGCTCTACTGACACCTTCCACTGCTCTACTGACACCGTCCACTGCTCTACTGACACCTTCCACTGCTCTACTGACACCTTCCACTGCTCTACTGACACCGTCCACTGCTCTACTGACACCGTCCACTGCTCTACTGACACCGTCCACTGCTCTACTGACACCGTCCACTGCTCTACTGACACCGTCCTCTGTTCTACTGACACCGTCCACTGCTCTACTGACACCATCCACTGCTCTACTGACACCATCCACTGCTCTACTGACACCATCCACTGCCCTACTGACATCATCCACTGCTCTACTTACACCGTCCACTGCTCTACTGACACCATCCACTGCCCTACTGACATCATCTTCTTCTCTACTGGCACCATCCACCTCTACTGACACCATCCACTGCTCTACTGACACAGTCCACTGCTCTACTGACACCGTCCTCTTCTCTACTGACACAGTCCACTGCTCTACTGACACAGTCCACTGCTCTACTGATACCATCCACTGCTCTACTGACACCATCCACTGCTCTACTGACACCTTCCACTGCTCTACTGACACCTTCCACTGCTCTACTGACACCGTCCACTGCTCTACTGACACCTTCCACTGCTCTACTGACACCTTCCACTGCTCTACTGACACCGTCCACTGCTCTACTGACACCTTCCACTGCTCTACTGACACCTTCCACTGCTCTACTGACACCGTCCACTGCTCTACTGACACCGTCCACTGCTCTACTGACACCGTCCACTGCTCTACTGACACCGTCCACTGCTCTACTGACACCGTCCACTGCTCTACTGACACCGTCCACTGCTCTACTGACACCGTCCACTGCTCTACTGACACCTTCCACTGCTCTTCTGACACCTTCCACTGCTCTACTGACACCGTCCACTGCCCTACTGACACCGTCCACTGCTCTACTGACACCGTCCACTGCTCTACTGACACCTTCCACTGCTCTACTGACACCGTCCACTGCCCTACTGACACCGTCCACTGCTCTACTGACACCGTCCACTGCTCTACTGACACCTTCCACTGCTCTACTGACACCTTCCACTGCTCTACTGACACCTTCCACTGCTCTACTGACACCTTCCACTGCTCTACTGACACCGTCCACTGCTCTACTGACACCGTCCACTGCTCTACTGACACCGTCCACTGCTCTACTGACACCTTCCACTGCTCTACTGACACCGTCCACTGCTCTACTGACACCATCCACTGCTCTACTGACACCATCCACTGCTCTACTGACACCATCCACTGCCCTACTGACATCATCCACTGCTCTACTTACACCGTCCACTGCTCTACTGACACCATCCACTGCCCTACTGACATCATCTTCTTCTCTACTGGCACCATCCACCTCTACTGACACCATCCACTGCTCTACTGACACAGTCCACTGCTCTACTGACACCGTCCTCTTCTCTACTGACACAGTCCACTGCTCTACTGACACAGTCCACTGCTCTACTGATACCATCCACTGCTCTACTGACACCATCCACTGCTCTACTGACACCTTCCACTGCTCTACTGACACCGTCCACTGCTCTACTGACACCATCCACTGCCCTACTGACACCGTCCACTGCTCTACTGACACCGTCCACTGCTCTACTGACACCTTCCACTGCTCTACTGACACCGTCCACTGCTCTACTGACACCATCCACTGCTCTACTTACACCGTCCACTGCTCTACTGACACCGTCCACTGCCCTACTGACATCATCCACTGCTCTACTGACACCATCCACTGCCCTACTGACATCATCTTCTTCTCTACTGGCACCATCCACCTCTACTGACACCATCCACTGCTCTACTGACACCATCCACTGCTCTACTGACACTGTCCACTGCTCTACTGACACCGTCCACTGCTCTACTGACACCATCCACTGCCCTACTGACACCGTCCACTGCTCTACTGACACCTTCCACTGCTCTACTGACACCGTCCACTGCTCTACTGACACCGTCCACTGCTCTACTGACACCGTCCACTGCTCTACTGACACCATCCACTGCTCTACTGACACCTTCCACTGCTCTACTGACACCGTCCACTGCTCTACTGACACCTTCCACTGCTCTTCTGACACCTTCCACTGCTCTACTGACACCGTCCACTGCCCTACTGACACCGTCCACTGCTCTACTGACACCGTCCACTGCTCTACTGACACCTTCCACTGCTCTACTGACACCTTCCACTGCTCTACTGACACCTTCCACTGCTCTACTGACACCGTCCACTGCTCTACTGACACCTTCCACTGCTCTACTGACACCATCCACTGCTCTACTGACACCGTCCACTGCTCTACTGACACCGTCCACTGCTCTACTGACACCGTCCACTGCTCTACTGACACCATCCACTGCTCTACTGACACCATCCACTGCTCTACTGACACCAGCCACTGCCCTACTGACATAATCCACTGCTCTACTTACACCGTCCACTGCTCTACTGACACCATCCACTGCCCTACTGACATCATCTTCTTCTCTACTGGCACCATCCACCTCTACTGACACCATCCACTGCTCTACTGACACAGTCCACTGCTCTACTGACACCGTCCTCTTCTCTACTGACACAGTCCACTGCTCTACTGACACAGTCCACTGCTCTACTGATACCATCCACTGCTCTACTGACACCATCCACTGCTCTACTGACACCTTCCACTGCTCTACTGACACCGTCCACTGCTCTACTGACACCGTCCACTGCTCTACTGACACCATCCACTGCCCTACTGACACCGTCCACTGCTCTACTGACACCGTCCACTGCTCTACTGACACCGTCCACTGCTCTACTGACACCATCCACTGCTCTACTTACACCGTCCACTGCTCTACTGACACCGTCCACTGCTCTACTGACACCATCCACTGCTCTACTTACACCGTCCACTGCTCTACTGACACCATCCACTGCCCTACTGACATCATCTTCTTCTCTACTGGCACCATCCACCTCTACTGACACCATCCACTGCTCTACTGACACCATCCACTGCTCTACTGACACAGTCCTCTTCTCTACTGACACAGTCCACTGCTCTACTGATACCATCCACTGCTCTACTGACACCATCCACTGCTCTACTGACACCATCCACTGCTCTACTGACACCGTCTACTTTTAAGGTAGGTTAATAAGTTTATATTTTTACAGTGAAAGTTTATAATTATATTTTTCTAAGTCTTCCTTACTATTTATTGGCCTTGCTAGTTAATGTCTTTAAAAAAAAAGGCTCCGCCCTTTCCTGCCCAGTCTAAAGCTGGCCATACACCTATAGATTATCTGCAGATTTTCTATGGTTAGATGGAAAAAGTGGGAGATTCCTCCATCCACACAGTTTAGCATATATGGAGAAATCTGTTGCACTTTTTCCATCTAACCATAGAAAATCTGCAGATAATCTATAGGTGTATGGCCAGCTTTACTGTCCCTGGCCCCTTCCTTTATTAATTGGATTTCAGCTCTTTCAATCTATCCAAGCTGGATATAAGTGTAGAGCCAAGGAGACAACAGAGGGCGCCAAACTATTTGCAGCAATACGAGTAATACTAAGTGTATATAAAATCGGCAACTCACATGGGTGAAGACAATGACACTTATAGTAAAGGTCAGGTCCTTGTAGTAGTACAGTGTAGTGGAGGTATAGTATGTATCCCCATCAAAAACTCTGCAGCCTTAGTGGTCCAGGTGTGAAAGCCGGGGGGGGGGGGGGTAGTCATGTCGCAGGAAATAGGAAGATGGTGGAGGACTTGGTGGAGCACAGATTGGGGCCAGAAGTGATGTCTTTCAAGGCTGTCCAGCCTCTTTGTCAAGTCTGTTACATATGAGTTGCCATTTGTCTTTTCACCACAATAAATAGGTAATATTACTACACTTAGATTGCGCCCTCTCCTTTTATATACATCTATAGAGATCAGACCAAAATGAGGGACAGATGTGGAGGAATGAGGGAAAGAGGGACATTGCTCCAAATCAGGGACAGTCCCTCAAAATCAGGGACAGTTGGCAGCTATGATACTGCGGCCGGGCGGGCCTTAAGCACAAAATCACGCACCTGTACGTTATTCCTCAGGTCAGCTCTGGGGTGCGCGCCACCGGAGCCGTGCTCCCACTGTGATTGGACACAGTGGGAGCCAAGTGTGTTTGGATACAGTGGCCACCCGCGATCGTCGACAGGAGAGGCAGGACGGCGGTCTGCCTATGTAAACAAGCTATAAAAGTGCTATAAAAATGCACTGATTACTGTGTAAATGACACTGGCAAAGAAGGGGTTAAACACTAGGGGGCGATCAAGGGGTTAAGTGTGTCCTAGGGAGTGATTCTAACTGTGGGGGGGATGGGCTACCACTGACATGACAGCGATCGCTGCTCCCGATGACAGGGAGCAGTAGATCTCTCATGTTGCTAGGCAGAATGGGGAAATGCCTTGTTTACATAGGCATCTCCCCGTTCTACCTCTCCACACCGCAATCGCGGGCCGCGAACGCGTGCACGTGCCCGATAGGTGGCAAATTTAAAGGGACGTACAGGGTACGCCCATTTGCCTGCCTGTGTCATTCTGCCGACATACATCTGTGTGCGGCGGTCGGCAATCGGTTAATACTGCTTTAGGCCCCTTTCACACTGCCCCTTTCACACTTTTGTTGCGTGATTTTACCGCAATTTTGACGCGATTTCAGGGAAAGCCTGTGTAAACTTGAGCTCTATGGACCCCAACTCACAACCTTTGCCAATAAATAAAAGCTGGATACATTTCTAATCTCCTAATATTTCCTGGACTGCTGACATTTCCCCTTTAAGCGCCCGTCCCGGTACAGCCACCGTCTCGCTAATATTAGTCGCCTCTTGTTTCCTGAGAGCGAACGCAAACCAGCAGGCCGGCGAGGAGGCATTTGCTCCTCTGGCGTTTTCATCTCATCACCTCCGGCTGCTGGGAGGCCCCCGCGGCGAGGTGAGAGGACACAGACACTGTTTGTGATATCAATTATTAATTGCAGATACCGTCTGGCCGCACTTTGTAACCCTGGCGGGAGGCCATGGCGGCCGGGGGATGCGGTGGTGGCGTCTCGCCGGATAGTTAAGATTTAAACAGGCGGGAAGTGGATTTTCTCCGATCTGCTGAAAAAAAACTCCGAATGTCAGATGGTAAGCGGTGGGAGGGCGTGAGAGTGGCGAGGGAGAAGTCAGCGGATCACTATCGCTACACATTACTGCTGAAATATTGTTACATACATGGAGGGACGGAATGACGACTCGATTTGAGTGCAGAGCTGAGCTCCAGGCAAACAGCTAAATACACAGATGAATATGTCTATGGGAGCTATTTTACCTGCCATTGGATTTGCTATTTCTGTCCATCCAGTCCTGAGATTTACACAGCTCTACCAAACATCATATGTCTGTCTGCTGCAGTTTCACTTTCACTTACAGGTCTCCTCCCCCCATCCCCAGCCCCTGATTTCACAGTGAAAGGAGAAGCAGCAGACTGATAAGCTCCACTCTTCGTAGAGGAGGATCTCATCAAGGATAATATGTGTTTTTGGTGGGGACCCCATCATTCTCTGCTGCAGTTCCACTTTCATTTACAAGTCTCCTCCCCCTACACCCAGCCTCTGATTTAACAGTTCTCTGTGACTGAACAGTGAAAGGAGGAGCAGCAGACTGATAAGCTCCACTCTTCGTAGGGGAGTATCTCATCAAGGATAATATATGCTTTTGGTGGGGACCCCATCATTCTCTGCTGCAATTCCACTTTCACTTACAGGTCTCCTCTCCCACCCCCAGCACCCGATTTCACAGTGAAAGGAGAAGCAGTAGACTGATAAGCTCCACTCTTCGTAGGGGAGGATCTCATCAAGGGTATTATGTGTTTTTGGTGGGGACCCTCATTCTCTGCTGCAGTTTCACTTTCATTTACAAGTCTCCTCCCCCCACGCCCAGCCTCTGATTGAACAGTTCTCTGTGACTAAACAGTGAAAGGAGAAGCAGAAGAAGCTCCTCACCCCCAGCCTTTGACTGAACAGTGAAAGGAGAAGCAGAAGAAGCTCCTCTCCCCCACTCTTTGACTGAAAAGTGAAAGGAGAAGCAGCAAACTGATGAGCTTAATGCTTTGTAGAGGAGGATCTCATCAAGGATAATATGTACTTCCAGTGGGGGGGAACTAATCATTCTCTGCTGCAGTTCCACTTTCACTTACAGGTCTCCTCCCCCCACACCCAGCCTCTGATTGAACAGTTCTTTGTGACTGAACAGTGAAAGGAGAAGCAGGAGAAGCTCCTCACCCCCAGCCTTTGACTGAGAAGTGAAAGGAGAAGCAGGAAACTGATGAGCTCAATGCTTTTGTAGAGGAGGATCTCATCAAGGATAATATGTATTTCCAGATGGGGGACCTAATCATTCTCTGCTGCAGTTCCACTTTCACTTACAGGTCTCCATCCCCACCCCCAGCCTATGACTGGACAGTGAAAGGAGAAACAGAAAAAAAAAAATGACATGGGGTCCCCCCCAAATCAATACCAGACCCTTAATCTAAGTATGTAGTCTAGCTCTTCAGGAAAGGATGAGGGGGAAAGGATGTACCATACCAGGCCATATTCCCTGGGAGGCCTATGTTGATGAGGACAAGGGCTTATTCCCCAGAACCCTGGCCTTGTCTGGGACCCAATCATTCTCTGCTGCAGTTTCACTTTCACATACAGGTCTCCTCCCCCATTGAACAGTGAAAGCAAAAGCTGCAGACCGACAGCTCAACTTTTTTGAGGATCTCATCAAGGACAGTATGTATTTTCAGTGGGGGATCTCTTGGCATTATTTACAAAAAGTGAATTTTCCCTATTACTGTAGTTATTTTTTGTTAAAAATAAATAAATAAATAAAAAGGTGAAAAAAATTACATGGGGGCCCCCCCAAAATCAATACCAGACCCTTAATCCGAACATGCAGCCTGGCTCTTCTGGAAAAGATAAGGGGTGTGCCATACCGGACCACATGCCCTGGGAGGTCTAGGTTGATGAGGACAAGGGCCTCCTTCCCACAACCTTGGCCTGGTGGTTGTGGGGGACCTGATCGTTTTCTGCTAACATGCCCCTCCCCCAAAAAAAATCAGAAACAGACCCCTAATCCGAATATGCAGCCTGGCATTTTAAGAAAGGATGAGGGGGAAGAGACATGCCATACAAGGTCACATGCCCTGGGAGGCCCATGCTGATGAGGACAATGGCCTCCTCCCCATAACCCTGGCCTGGTGGTTGTGGGGGACCTGATCATTCTCTGCTACAGTTTCGCTTTCACCTAAAGGTCTTCTCCCCACCCCCAGCCTGTGATTTATCAGTGAAAGGAGAAGCAGCAGACTGATGATCCCATCCCCTTGTCACCCTGTTCTGTCCTCCTATCAGCATATCCCTAGGTGGCACATGGACACTGCAGCACAATGGACTTGTTCCTTGTTCTGCTTCTCCTTCTGCCTCCTTCTGCTAGTAGCAGAATCTCACTGTACACATATATATACAACTATAAATGTAATTCAATCCGGAAATATCTGATAGTACACAATACACAAGCCCTGATGAAGGGTGGTGTGAACCCCTGAAACATGTTGGATTTCTTTCTACTAATTATTTAATAAAACATTATTCTTACTTTTTGAGTACAAGTGTGGCGCTCTTACTGCTTCTTGTATAGTTTGACTTGTCTGAAGACCCAACTCCCTTTGGGGATGTCTGGTATATACAGTATAAGAAGCCTTGTCAAAGACGACTCTTCCAAACATTGGATCTTAATAATAGAAGATCTATTTGTAAGTACGACAATAAAAACCTGACAGGGGCCCTAACCCTTTGATGTTCTGTCCAAAAGATAGGAAGTGTGGTATGGCTAGAGAACCCAGCCCCGTATAAACAAAGAGGCGTTTTATAGCTCACACTTACAGTGCCTTGAAAAAGTAATCATACCCCTTGAAATTTCCCACATTTCATGTTACAACCAAAAACGTAAATGTATTTTATTGGGATTTTATGTGATAGATCAACACAAAGTGACACATAATTGTGAAGTGGAAGGAAAATGATAAATGGTTTACAACATTTTTTACAAATAAATATCTGAAAAGTGTGGGGTACATTTGTATTCAGCCCTCCTTTACTCTGATACCCCTAACTAAAGTCTAACGGAACCAATTGCCTTCAGAAGTCACCTGATTATTAAATAGAGTCCACCTGTGTGTAAATTAATCTCAGTATAAATACAGCTGTTCTGTGGAGCCCTCAGAGGTTCGTTAGAGAACCTTAGGGAACAAACAGCATCATGAAGGCCAAGGAACACACCAGACAGGTCAGGGATAAAGTTGTGGAGAAGTTTAAAGCAGGGTTAGGTTATAAAAAAATATCCCAAGTTTTGAACATCTCACGGAGCTCTGTTCAATCCATCATCCGAAAATGGAAAGAGTATGGCACAACTGCAAACCTACCAAGATATGGCCGTCCACCTAAACTGACCGGCCGGGCAAGGAGAGCATTCATCAGAGAAGCAGCCAAGAGGTCCATGGTAACTCTGGAGGAGCTGCAGAGATCCACAGCTCAGGTGGGAGAATCTGTCCACAGGACAACTATTAGTCGTGTTCTCCACAAATCTGCCCTTTATGGAAGAGTGACAAGAAGAAAGACATTGGAGAAAGAAAGTCATAAGAAGTCCCATTTGCACTTTGTGAGAAGCCATGTGGAGGACACAGCAAACATGTGGAAGAAGGTGCTCTGGTCAGATGAGACCAAAACTGAGCTTTTTGGCCTAAAAGCAAAACGCTATGTGTGGGGGAAACTAACACTGCACATCACCCTGAACACACCATCCCCACCGTGAATCATGGTGGTGGCAGCATCATGTGGTGGGGATGCTTTTCTTCAGCAGGGACAGGGAAGCTGGTCAGAGTTGATGGGAAGATGGATGGAGCCAAATACAGAGCAATCTTAGAAGAAAACCTGTTAGAGTCTGCAAAAGACTTGAGACTGGGGCAGAGGTTCACCTTCCAGCAGGACAACGACCCTAAACATACAGCCAGAGCTACAATGGAATGGTTTAGATCAAAGCATATTCATGTGTTAGAATGGCCCAGTCACAGTCCAGACCTAAATCCAATTGAGAATCTGTGGCAAGACTTGAAAATTGCTGTTCACAGACGCTCTCCATCCAATCTGACAGAGCTTGAGCTATTTTGCAAAGAAGAAGAATGGGCAGAAATGTCCCTCTCTAGATGTGCAAAGCTGGTAGAGACATCCCCAAAAAGACTTGTAGCTCTAATTGCAGAGAAAGGCGGTTCTACAAAGTATTGACTCCGGGGGGCGCCATACAAATGTACCCCACACTTTTCACATATTTATTTGTAAAAAAAAACTTGAAAACCATTTATCATATTTCTTCCACTTCACAATTATGTGCCACTTTGTGTTGGTTTATCACATAAAATCCCAATAAAATACATTTACATTTTTGGTTGTAACATGACAAAATGTGGAAAATTTCAAGGGGTATGAATACTTTTTCAAGGCTCTGTAGAAGTGATTGACAATGTAGCTGATTACAGTTGTTCTGCCCCATTTTCATGTATTTTCCGTGCTGTACTGAACTGCATTAGGTAATCATTTTTCTGAAATATATTGCCATATAGTGGGGGGTTTTGGCTACTACAACTTGTTAACTAATGTGATTTGATTTCTCCCTTTGTCTTCCCCTCCTGTTTATGGCTAGTTAGTTCAGTCCCAGCGAGACCCCTACCTACTACTTCCATGTTCAGTTAGTGTTCTATATTAACAGACACAGGGCTCTTCTTACACTTCAATCGACTGGAAAATCATCCTCTGTACTGCAATTGTCTGAAGTAAAATTGTTTTGGATTTAACTTTCGTGTCTTATTGAAGAGTTAAGCTGCCTGTGGATGATGTCAAGTCAGCAGGTGACCATACTGTCCAGACAGACTGGGTCTAAGGAGGTATGTCAATACATAAAGGGGCATTTGGAACAGAACAACAGTCAGCAGTGGCAGAGAGTACAGGAAGTTATCATCACAAGATTTCTGGCAGGATCAACAGGTTTTATGCCCCTTTTAAACAAATATAACACATCGCTTTTATGTGTATGTTTAACAGACCAAATAAGAGAAACCAATTGTTGCAGTTCACATATGCTTTACATAGGCCATTCATTCCCCTACATTGATGCTGATAAAAACAATGCTCACCATATGCAAAACAAATGATCTTTGCTCAATCATAGATTCTATCACCTTCAATCAAAAACAAACAAATAAAGTTTAAAATAAAATGCAAAATAAGGTGTAAAATAAAATGTAAAATACATATGTAATATAAAATGTAATCCAGTAAAACAATATTGTATATGACAAGTATTCAGAAGAAAAAAAAGAAGAAAAAACAGCTTCCAGGGGTTCAAACCCCACTTCCTCAGGGCTTAGATGATGGCAGTAAATTGTGGAGATTACTGGACAACAAAATATAAAATAAAAGAATATAACGAGTAAAATAAGAGTAAGATAAAATTAAATAATATAAAGTGTAAATTCAAATGTAAAATAATATAAAGTGTAAAATGAAATGTAAAATAGTAAAAAAAAAAGGATATAAATTGTAAAATAAAAATAAAATGTAAAATAAATGTTAAAAAAGGATATAAAGTATAAATTTAAATGTATGATAAATGTAAAATAAAGGATACAAAGTTTAAAATTAAATGCAAAATAAGGTGTAAAATAAAATGTAAAATAAATATGTAATATAAAATCAAGTAAAACAATATTGTATATGACAAGTATTCAGAAGGTAAAAAAAAAAAAAACGGGTTCCAAGGGTTCAAACCACCCTTCCTCATTGCTTAGATGATTGCAGTAAATGTGGAGAATTATGGACAACAAAATATACAATAAAGGATTATAAAGAGTAAAATAAGAGTAAAAGTAAAATGTAAAGTTAAAGAATCTAAAGTGTAAGTTCAAATGTAAAATAAAACTAAAAAAAAAAAAATAATATAAAGTGTAAAATGAAATGTAAAATATTAAAATAAAAGCATATAAAGTGTCAAATAAAATGTAAAATAGAAGAATTTAAATTTTAAAATAAAATGTAAAATAAATGATAAAAAGGGATATAAAGTGTATAATAAAATGTATGATAAATGTAAAACAAAGAATATAAAGTGTAAAATAAATGCAAAAATAAAGTGTAAAATGTAAGCCAGTAAATCTTTACTGCATATGACAAGAATTCAGATGAAAAAAAAAAAAAACCCAACACATTCCAGGGGTTCAAAACCACCTTCATCAGGGCTTAGATGATGGCAGTAAATGAAGAAAATATTGGATAAAAAAAATATAAAATAAAAGGATATGAAATGTAAAAAATGTTTAAATAACAGTACAATAAAAGAATATAAAGTGAAAAATAAAAGAATATAAAGTTTAAATGAAAATAAATGTTAAAAAAAGATATAAATTGTAAAATAAAATGCAAAATAAGGTGTAAAATAAAATATTAATTACAATGTAGTCCAATAAATTTTTACTGCACATGACAAGAATTCAGATGAAAAAAAACAACACATTCCAGGGGTTCAAAACCACCTTCATCAGGGCTCAGATGATGCCAGTAAATGAAGAAAATACTGGATAACAAAAATATAAAATAAAAGGATATGAAATGTAAAAAATGTTTAAATAATAGTAAAATAAAAGAATATAAAGTGTAAAATAAAAGAATGTAAAGTTTAAATTAAAATGTTAATTAAATGTTAAAATAAATCGTAAAATAAATAATTATAAAATGTATAATAAATAATTGTAAAATAAAATGCAAAATAAGGTGTAAAACAAAATATTATGTAAAATGTAGTCCAGTAAATCTTTACTGCATATGACAAGAATTCAGATGAAAAAAAACAACACATTCCAGGGGTTCAAAACACCCTTTATCAGTAGGGAAGATGGCAATAAACTAAGAGATTACTGGACAACAAAATATAAATGGATATAAAGTGTACGAAATGTAAAATTAATATAAAATAAAAGAATATTAAGATAAAAATCAAATGTAAAATAAAAGTAAAAAAATGATATAGAGTTTTTAAATAAAATGCAAGATAAATGTAAAATAAAAGGATTTAACGTGTAAAATCAAATGTAAAATATGGTGTAAAATAAAATTTAAGATAAATGTCAAAACTTGAGTCAGGGCACCTCATCAGTACATTTTGTATCCTTTATTTTACATTTTGTTGTGCAGTGTTCTTAATTTTTGCTGCCAGCATCTACGCTCTGATAAAGGGGAGATTCTGAGCCCCAAAAATGCAGCGGCTACTTATCATTTGCAACGGTGACCTACTGGACTTGCATCGGATCTTAATAAAATACTCCCCAAAGGTTACCCTGGTGGACAGAAAAGCTGCCTCTAAAATTTCAAAATTTCAAACACCTTTTTTCATTAAAAAAGCTATCATTGAGCTCCTGTCCAGTGACTTTGCCTAGGGTGAGATGATGTCATCAGTCTGCTGCAGAGAGGAGGAAGCATTTTCCCCAGCCTTCTCTCCCTCAGTGATCAGGCTGTACATTGTAACTTTGTAGCAAGTCACAAGGTGAGAGGCTGCAGCAGGGGGCTGATCTGTGTGGAATGTATGTGAACACAGCCAAGAACCGCAAATGCATCAGGATTTACATGATTATGTCATCACTGAGCCAGCATCACAGTTCGGGTAAGTAGATGGTGACCCTGGACGGTTCCTGAACAAAGATGGTGCCGTCCATCAGGAGAGAAAAGCAAATGAAAGCATTGTCGTAGGTGGTGACCCTGGATGATTCCTAAATAAAGATGGCACCGTCCATCAGGAGAGAAAATCAGATGAAGGCATCATCGGGGGGGGGGGGGGGTTCTGTGATCTCTGTGAGAGGTAATAAATACCTGGAAGCGTTACAATGACACAATACGGAGCATGTATGGAGATGGAAAAATATATCTACTACTGGTTAACAATTGCACAATCCAGCCTTTGTGGCCTGTAAACCTGGAAAACATTGTTTCTAAAAAAATAATAATAATAATAATAAAAAAATAATAATAATAATAAAAAATAATAATAATAAAAAAATACATTGAAACAAATATTGTTCTTTTTTTTTTGCAATGACGTTTTATTGACCGACAATAACTCTCGGCGGTCACTAGGTGGCAGCGTAGATCAGCGGATCGTCTTACCTGATCCGTGTTGCTGCCGCAGGATGGCTGCCTTTCCAGGAGCAGGGGAAGCCGAGGAAGATGCTGCGGTGGCTTGCGATGGCACCAGGCTCTCCCCTGGAGGGTTGGGGCGTTTGTTCCCAGGTTCCGGGGTGGCCCTGTTGCCGGGGTTATTCCTGCGGGGCCCGCTGCTCTGGATGTGGGATACGGCCTCTGCGGCCTGCATGTCGGGCGGGGAGTAGCGGGCTATGATCCTCAGCATGGCCTGGGCTTTGTGTTCCTGAGTCTCATCGTCTCCATAATCCGACACCCGGCACTCGTACACCCCCTCGTCCTGTTTCCGGACGTTGGAGAGCCGCAGGCGGTGCGAAATGTCGTTGCCTTGCACCCGGACCGTCTGGAACGACAAAAAAAAAATCATAGAAGAGATTGAAGGACAATGTGTGGATAGGATAGGAAGGTTGACTGTGCCCCATTTCCCTTCACTTCCTGTTCTGGTGACAACTGTAACATTTTGGATCAAAGAGAATAAATCTCCCCAGCAGAGACATGGATGACAATAAAAACTTCACCGTACACACATAGGGGGCGCTAGATCTCCTATTTGTAATTGTCAGTATTGTGAATGGTCATCTCATTGAATTTAACCACCCCCCCCAAAAAACCCCAAATCACTGATGGTTGGTGGCATTTTAACCCTCTAACATTGGGGGTCAGTGGCATTTTATAACCCCCCCCCCCAAAAAAAGTCACAACATTGTTGATCAGTGGCATTTTCAACCCCACCCACTATAATTGTGGTCAATAGCATTTTACCCCCAACCCCCCCCCCCCCCCCCCCATCACCATCATTGTGGTCAGTGGAGTTTTATAAACCCCCAAAAATATCACAGCATTGGAGAACAGTGGCTTTTCTACCCCCTCCACCCCAAACACCCCCCCCAACATCATTGTGGTCAATGGCATTTCTACCCCCCCCCAACATAATTGTGGTCAATGGCATTTCTACTCCACCCCCAACATCATTGTGGTCAATGGCATTTTACCCCCCCCAACATCATTGTGGTCAATGGCATTTTAGTCCCCCCCATCATTGTGGTCAATGGCATTTTACCCCCCCAACATCATTGTGGTCAATGGCATTTTACCCCCCCAACATCATTGTGGTCAATGGCATTTTAGTCCCCCCCATCATTGTGGTCAATGGCATTTTACCCCCCCAACATCATTGTGGTCAATGGCATTTTACCCCCCCCAACATCATTGTGGTCAATGGCATTTCTACTCCACCCCCAACATCATTATGGTCAATGGCATTTACCCCCCAACATCATTGTGGTCAATGGCATTTTACCCCCCCAACATCATTGTGGTCAATGGCATTTTACCCCCCCAACATCATTGTGATCAATGGCATTTTACCCCCCCAACATCATTGTGGTCAATGGCATTTTACCCCCCCAACATCATTGTGGTCAATGGCATTTTACCCCCCCCCAACATCATTGTGGTCAATGGCATTTCTACTCCACCCCAAACATCATTGTGGTCAATGGCATTTACCCCCCCCCAACATCATTGTGGTCAATGGCACTTTACCCCCCCAACATCATTGTGGTCAATGGCATTTTACCCCCCCCCCAACATCATTGTGGTCAATGGCATTTCTACTCCACCCCAAACATCATTGTGGTCAATGGCATTTACCCCCCCCCCCAACATCATTGTGGTCAATGGCATTTACCCCCCCCCCCAACATCATTGTGGTCAATGGCATTTTATCCCCCCCCCAACATCATTGTGGTCAATGGCGTTTTACCCCCCCCCGCAACATCATTGTGGTCAATGGCATTTTACCCCCCCCAAACATTGTGGTCAGTGGCATTTTACCCCCCCAACATCATTGTGGTCAATGGCATTTCTACTCCCCCCCAAACATCATTGTGGCCAGTGGCATTTTACCCCCCCAACATCATTGTGGTCAATGGCATTTTACCCCCCCAACATCATTGTGGTCAATGGCATTTTACCCCCCCAACATCATTGTGGTCAATGGCATTTTACCCCCCCCCAACATCATTGTGGTCAATGGCATTTTACCCCCACCATCATCTTAGTCTGTGGAATTTCAGAACCCCTCAAAAATATCACAGTATCGGTGGTCAGTTGCATTTCTACCCCCCTCCCCCCAACTCCCCCCGACATCATTGTGGTCAATGGCATTTCACCCCCCCCACCATCATTGTAGTCTGTGGAATTTTATCCAATATAAACAAAGAAAGAATTTCTCCTGCGCTCGTGAAGGCGTTGTTGATATAAAATGGTAGTACTTTCAAAAGGAAAAGATGAATTGGAAGATGATCATGCGAGTCCCGCTGCCTAAACTGACCCAGGGGTGGTCCGAAGAAAGCTGAGTGTAAAAAAGAGATGGAAGGCACGTGATCTAACACATTGATCAAAATGTTACAGTTTATTCATATACTAAAAAAGATGAATCCATACAAAAAGTATCTACGTGCAAGTGCTAAAGTTTTACTGACACGTTTCGTGGGGAACCCTCTTCATCAGAGCCCTGTAGAACGATAAGAAAGGTCTGTATAGTATTGTGGACTGACATAAAGGGGAGTGGCTAGCTGGGAGGAGGGTCACATGGTAAGTGATGAGTTCTCCTAAGCTCTAAGGTTGTCCACATCCCAGCGCTCTAGAAAGGATAAATACCAAAAACGTATATAGTACAGAGCATATGAAAAATGGTGTTAAAACGGTATACCACACAATACAGACCAAGAGATGTATAAAAAATAAAATTGAAATTAAATTTAAAATGTGGTATACCGTTTTAACACCATTTTATATATGCTCTGTACTATATACGTTTTTGGTATTTATCCTGTCTAGAGCCCTGGGATGTGGACAACCTTAGAGCTTAGGAGAACTCATCACTTACCATGTGACACTCCTCCCAGCTAGCCACTCCCCTTTATGTCGGTCCACAATACTGTACAGACCTTTCTTATCGTTCTACAGGGCTCTGATGAAGAGGGTTCTCCTTGAAATGCGTCAGTACTTTAGCACTTGCCCTTGTATGGGCATGCCTAATCCCTAATTTTAATGTGTATATTTGTAACCCAGTTTTTATGAACACGTAGATACTTTTTGTATGGATTCATCTTTTTTATATATGAATAAACTGTAACATTTTGATCAATGCGTTAGATCACGCGCCTTCCATCTCTTTCTTACATGTGGAATTTCATAACCCTCTAAAAATATCACAGAATTGGGATGGCCAGTGACATTCCCCCCCCCCCCCTAACTTCCCCCCCACCATCATTGTAGTCAGTGGAATTTCATATCCCCCCCAAAATATCACATCATTAGTGCCCAGTGACATTTCTACCCCTCCCCCCCACCCCCCCCCCCCCCGCCATCATTGTAGTCAGTGGAATTTCATAACCCCCCCAAAAAATATCACAGCACTGGTGGCCAGTGACATTTCTACCCCTCCCCCCAACTCCCCCCCGCCATCATTGTAGTCAGTGGAATTCATATCCCCCCAAAAATATCACATCATTGGTGCCCAGTGACATTTCTACCCCTCCCCCCAAACTCCTCCCCCCTCCATCATTGTAGTCAGTGGAATTCATATCCCCCCAAAAATATCACATCATTGGTGCCCAGTGACATTTCTACCCCTCCCCCCAACTCCCCCCCCCCCCGCCATCATTGTAGTCAGTGGAGTTTCATAGCCCCCCCAAAAAATATCACAGAACTGGTGGCCAGTGACATTTCTACCCCTCCCCCCAACCCCCCCCCCCCCGCCATCATTGTGGTCAGTGGAATTTCATATCCCCCCAAAAATATCACATCATTGGTGCCCAGTGACATTTCTACCCCTCCCCCCAACTCCCCCCCCCCCCGCCATCATTGTAGTCAGTGGAATTTCATAACCCCTCAGAAATGTAACGGCATTGGTGGCCATTGGTATTGTAAAACTTCCCAAGCCCTCCCCCATCATTGGTTATCACTCCCACCTTAAATCCCCCCCCGCCCAAAACAATACCACAACATTAGTTGTCAATGGCCCTGTAAAACTCCAGAAGATTTAACAAATGGATTCACAACAGAGAAAGGGGATCACTAAAGTAAACCGTACTACACTGATGACCAATCACAGTGATCACATGGCACAGGGCTGCTCTATCCGGCTTTGTGCCTTTAGCTGATGTTCTTCCCTGTCTAATGACTACACTGTTTACATTGGCAATCGCTGTGATTACCAATGTAAACTGCTTAGTCATTAGACAATAAAGAACACTGGCTAAATGCATAGAGCCGGATAGAGCAGCTCTGTGCCATGTGATCGCTGTGATGACCAATCACAGCGATTACCAATGTAAGCAGTGTAGTCATTAGACAGGGAAGAACACCAGCTAAAGGCACAGAGCCGGAGAGAGCAGCTCTGATCCATGTGATTGCTGTGATGACCAATCGCTGTAATTGGTCATCGCAGCGATCACATGGCACAGAGCTGCTCTATTCGGCTCTGTGTCTTTAGCCGGTGTTCTTCACTGTCTGATGACAGCGGGAGTAGCAGCTTTGCGCCCACTGTGCATACTCACAATGGTGATATTAAAGGATGTACAGGTACATCCACCTGCTCTAGTAATAGGGCCATGCTGCCTTTGTAACTAAATGTAAGGTGGTGAAGCTGAATCAGTTTGTTTGAGTCATAGCCCTGATGAAGGAGGTGTGCACCCCTGAAACCCGTTGTCTCTCTAATTTCACTAATTATGCAATAAAAGGCTATTTCAGACTTAATGTTTACTGGGGCGGAACCCTTAGACCCCTTTCACACTGGGGCGGTTTGCAGGCGTTATTGCGCTAAAAATAGCGTCTGCAAACCGACCCAAAACAGCCGCTGCTGTTTGTTCAGTGTGAAAGCCCGCATCTCCTGCAAGCCGCATCTTTGGAGCGGTGAAGGAGCGGTGTATTCACCGCTCCTTCACCGCTCCTGCCCATTGAAATCAATGGGACAGCGCGGCTATACCGCGGCAATACCGCGGCTATAGCCGCGCTATATGAGTGGTTTTAACTCTTTTTCGGCCGCCAGTGAGGGGTTAAAACCACACCGCTAGCGGCCGAATACCGCGGTAAAACAGCGCTGTTTTACCGCCGACGCCCCCTACCGCCCCTGTGTGAAAGCAGCCTTACTGTTTCTCATATCATTACCAATAAAAACCTGACAGAAGTTCTAATCCTTCCACACTTCATAACGCAAGAAAAATGCATTTTTGGAGCTAACCGCGCTTTCGTTCTAAATGCCTAAATGTAAATATACATCATTACTTTACAGTTCAGATTCGCCATGGGATCACTTATAGGTGGTGGGAGAGGTGCCCCCCTCCCGATGCTTCCCGGTCGTTTCCAAGCTTACCAAGGCTGTCGGTAAGCCCAAAACCGATCCAGTGCGGCTGATGACTTGGCAGAAAGCCGAGTCAGGGCAAGATAGCCCCCAATCGGCTCTATGCCCTTGGAGGACCGGAGCGACGTCTGAAGTCACTTCCTGTTCTCGGGCAGACAAAAAGGAATTTTTTTTTTTAAAAGGCAAAATGTCATTTTTAAGAACTTTTTTGCTTTTAAAAGGTAAATGAGAGATCTGGAGTCTTTTTGACCTCAGATCTCTCAATAAAGGGGACCTGTCATGCTTAGTTCTATTACAAGGGATGTTTACAGTACATTCCTGGTAATAGGAATAAAAGTGATAAAAAAAAGGGAGAGTGCAAAAATAAAAAAGTTAAATAAGAATTTTTTTTTTAAAACGCCCCACCCCTTGAGTTCGCACGTAGAAGCGAGCACATACATAAGTCGCGGCCGCATATGTAAACAGTGTTCAAACCACACATGTGAGGTATTGCCATGATCGTTAGAGCGAGAATAATAATTCTAGTGCTGGATCTTCACAAGTGTGCCCAATTTTAAAGCATGACATGTTAGGCATCTATTTACTCGGCGTAACATCATCTTTCACATTATACCAAAAAATTGGGCCAACTTTACATTTTTTTTTTATTCATTAAAGTGTTTTTCCCCAAAAACTGTGTTTGAAAGAACGCTGCGCAAATACAGTCTGACAAAATATTGTAACAACCGCCATTTTATTCTTTAGGGCCTCTGCTAAAAAAAAAAAATATAATGTTTGGGGGTTTTAAGTAATTTTCCAAAAAAATTAAAAAAAAAAACACACGGTGACCACGCCCCCTAAAACGTCACAGTCCCAGCCCGCCCAGGGACTGTGACATCATAAGGGGGCGGGGTCTCCACCTATATAAGTCACAACGGAGCCCTCAGAGAGCAGTCCAGCCGGAGAGAGTGTCGTGTCAACATCTGGAGAAGAGGGAAGAAAACAAGAAGCCCAGAAGTCCGGACCTCCGCTGGCAAGAGAGCGGCCTGAAGACAGCGGAGGAGCATGAAGAACCAACCGGACGCCGGAAGAAGAGGAACCAGAGGGACCCCCGAAGCCGGAAGAAGACCCCCGAAGCCGGAGGAAGACCCCCCCCGGAGCTGTTTGATAAATTATTTTAAAAACCTGTGTAGTGTGTTTTATTATTGACACTTATTCCCTAGGTGAATGGGTAGGGGTACCATGTACCCCATACTCATTCACATAGGGTGGGGGGCCGGGATCTGGAGGCCCTCTTATTATAGGGGGCTCCCGGATTCCGATAAGCCCCCCGCCCGCAGACCCGGACAACCAACGGCCAAGGTTGTCGGGAAGAGGCCCTTGTCCTCATCAACATGGGGACAAGGTGCTTTGGGGTGGGGGGGCCCCGCAGGGCGCCCCCTCCCCCAAAGCACCCACCCCCCATGTTGAGGGCATTTGGCCTGGTACGGTTCAGGAGGGGGGGGGCGCTCGCTCGTCCCCACCCCCTTTCCTGACCGGCCGGGCTGCGTGCTCGGATCGGGGTCTGGTATGGACTTTAGGGGGGACCCCACGCCATTTTTTCGGCGTAGGGGCTTTCCTTTATAATCCTTACTAGACCTAAGGGCCTGGTATGACCCGCGACAGGGCTCGCAAGGTGTCAATCTCGCCGATAAAAGCGGTAAGATTGACTTCCTTTTCTAGTCCCGTCGCACCTGAGTCACGTTCAAAATGAACTCCGGTGAAAGTCAGTCGGAAAGAAGGGCGGACTTAGCCCGCTGGAAATTCCGTTTGTGTGTGGGCAAGTCCGTCCGTTTTAAAGTCCGGCGCACCTGGCGGACAAAGTCCGTCGGAAAGTGTGCCGGACCAAGTATGCCAGAAAGTCCGATCGTGTGTACACGGCATTAAATTGCAAGCTCTCAGGAGCAGGGCCCTCTTAATCCTCTTGTCTTAAATTGTATTGTAACTGTACCATCCTTTATGTTGTAAAGCACCGCGCAAACTGTTGCATCGTGAATAAATAGATAAAAAAGACCAATCAGTGAGCCTTCAGAGAGGAAAGTAGTTTCAAAGCAAGCAGCATCTGCTGTACTGTGTCTTTGGCTAATGTATAGTGCTCTCGGAATTCTTTATCAATTAACGAAATGACTTGTTTACAGTGACATATAGTGATTTTCATGCCCTCTTCTGTCTCTCTACCATGTGTTGGGCTATACTGCCCCCCCCCGTTACACCCACTATACTGCCACAGACTCCCCTTCCTTCCTATACAGTCACCATAGTGGCACAGAACCCTTCCCCATGCCATCAACACCATACTGCAAAGACCACACCAATACAAGAAACACAAGAGCTGGAGTCTACTTGACCAATTAGTGGGTCATCAGAGAGATTGTAATGCCGCGTACACGCGGACGGACTTTTCGGCTACAAAAGTCCGACAGCCCGTCCGACAGACTTTCGACGGACTTTTGGCGGACTTGCAGCAGACTTTCTAACGAACGGACTTGCCTACATATGATCACACAAAAGTCGTGATGACGTACAACGGACTAAAATAAGGAAGTTGATAGCCAATAGCCAATAGCTGCCCTAGCGTGGGTTTTTGTCTGTCGGACTAGCATACAGACGAGCGGATTTCTGGGTCCGGCGGAGTTACGACGTAAAGATTTGAAGCATGTTCCAAATCTAAAGTCCATCAGATTTGTGGCTGGAAAAGTCCGTCGAAAGTCCGGGGAAGCCCACACACGATCGGATTGTCCACCGGCTTTGGTCCGTCGGCGTCCGTCGGACTTTTGTAGACGAAAAGTCCGACCGTGTGTACGCGGCATTAGTCTCAATCAGACAAAAGCTGTCTCAAAGCAAACAACAACTTCTGTATTGTCTCTTTGGCTAATGCTTAGTGCTCTAGGAATCCTTTGTGATCAATTAAATCTTTTTTTATAAGGCCTCATATATACTGGGTGTTTGCCCAGCTCCTTTGAATGCCTTTTCTCCTAGCAGGAGAAAAGTATCTTAACAAAAGCGCCCAAAGATGCATTTTGCAAACATGTTTAGGCATGTCTAGCATTTGGGCATTCCTTCATTCCATTGGCCAGGATACTACTTTATTCTGGCCATTAAAATGAATGAATGCTCAAGTGCTAAACGCAGCTAGCTTTTAGATGCCTTTACATGCGTTTAGGTGTGTCAATAATTTTTTTCTGCTCAAACGGTCCTCTCCGGAACTAGTAATGGTTTATTTATTTTTTTAGCTTCTAAATGCTCTTCTTCTAATACTCCTGTTTGCATGGAAACAAAGACTAACAGAGTCGTATATTTGTACATATATTGAAAAATGGACTTTATAGGCACACCCATACATATCAAGTTTCCTAAAATATAATGTAGTTTATTTAAACATTGTTAAACATTATGTATACAAACATATATAATCGATTGAACATTTTCAATACAAAATTTTTTTAACGATATTTAAATAAACTACATTATATTTTAGGAAACTTGATATGTATGGGTGTGCCTATAAAGTCCATTTTCAATATATGTACAAATATTTCCCAGTAGTCAGGATGTTAGCACACGTCTATTTGTATATCCACAGTGACACCCTGTGATTTTTACGTCCAGTGAGTATATATATATATATATATATATTTTAAATGAATTATTTATTTTATATATATATATATATATATATATATATATATATATAATAAATAATTCTGTTCACATATAATGTATGTATGAAAACAGATAAAACCAACAGTTTAAAAATTGAATATAAAACTACCTGCTACTGTGCTATTTTTTTGCTAATGCATGGTACTCTTGGAATCCTTTGTCAATATTTATTTTTAAAAGAAAGACTCTAATAATAATAATTTAACTATTTTCATATAATACAGTATATTATAATATTATTATATTTTTCAGAATATATATATATATACACACTGTATGTACAGTAAAGATATAAAGAAAAACTGCTGTGCTGTCTCTTTGTATATATATATATATATATCCCAAGCATTTCTTTCTTTTTTAGTTGTTATGATCATGGCTTATAGCTAGTAAAAACCCAAAATTCATGAATCTCACAAAAGTAGAATATTACATAATAAAACCAATAAAAAAAAAAGGATTTTTAATACAGAAATGTTGGCTTATTGAAAAGTCCATGTACAGTATAGTATGCACTCAATATTTGGTCGGGGCTCCTTTTGCATGAATTACTGCATCAATGCGGCATGGCATGGAGGAGATCAGCCTGTGGTACTGCTGAGGTGTTATGGAAGCCCAGGTTGCTTTGATAGCGGCCTTCAGCTCGTCTGCATTGTTGGGTCTGGTGTCTCTCATCTTCCTCTTGACAATACCCCACAGATTCTCTATGGGGTTTAGGTCAGGTGAGTTTGGTGGCCAATCAAGCACAGTGATACCATGATCATTACACCAGGTATTGGTATGTTTGGCAGTGTGGGGAGGTGCCAAGTCCTGCTGGAAGATGAAATCAGCATCTCTATAAAGCTGGTCAGCAGAGGAAAGCATGAAGTGCTCTAGAATTTCATGGTAGAGGGCTTTTCAAATGAAATGCAAAATTTACTTTCATCTGCAAAGAGGATTTTGGACCACTGAGCAACAGTCCAGTCCTTTTTCTCCTTAGCCCAGGTAAGACACTTCTGACGTTGTCTCTGGCGCAGGAGTGGCTTGACACACGAAATGTGATAGTTGTATGTGTGGTGGCTCTTGTAGCACTGACACCAGCCGTAGTCCACTCCTTTTGAATCTCCCCCAAATTCTTGAATGGCCTTTGCTTCAAAATCCTCTCAAGGCTGCAGTTATTCCTGTTGCTTGGGCACTTTTTTTCTACCACACTTTTTCCTTCCACTCAACTTTCAATTAATATGCTTGGATACAGCACTCTGTGAACAACCATCTTCTTTAGCAATGACCTTTTGTGACTTGCCCTCCTTCTGGAGGGTGTCAACGATTGTTTCCTGGACAACTGTCAAGTCAGCAGTCTTCCCCATGATTGTCTAACCTACAGAACCAGACTGAGAGACCATATAAAGGCTCAGGAAACCTTTACAGGTGTTTTGAGTTAGGCTGCTTTCACACTGGGGCGGGCGTTGACTGTAAAATGTCGCTAGTTTTAGCAACGCTTAACTGTCGTTTTAGCGGTGATATTCAGCTGCTAGCGGGGCGCTTTTAACCCCCGCTAGCAGCTGAATAAAGGGTTAAATGCACCCGTGTAACGCCGCTGCCAAAGTACTTTGCAGGCACTTCGGCAGCGGTGCCCATTCATTTCAATGGGCAGGAGCGGTGGAGGAGCAGTGTATACACCACTCCCCCACTGCCCCAAAGATGCTGCTTACAGGACTTTTTTTAACGTCCTGCCAGTGCATCAACGCAGTGTGAAAGCCCTCGGGGTCTCACACTGGGACTGCAGGGGAGGCGTTTTTCAGGCACTTTACAGGCGCTATTTTTTGCCCAAAAGCGTCTGAAAAATGCCCCAGTGTGAAAGAGGTCTTAATTAGATGATTAGACTATGACACCATGAGTCTACAATACTCAACTTTTTCACAATATTCTAATTTTCTGAGATACTGAATGTTGGGTGTCACTAGCTTGTAAACCATAATCATAAAAAGTAAAAGAAAGAAATGCTTGAAATATATCGCTCTGTGTGTAATTCATCTATATAATTGAATTACTGAAATAAATTAACTTTTTGATGCTATTCTAATTTTTTGAGACACACACACATATATATATATATATATATATATATATATATATATATATATATATATATATATATTATATATATATATATATATATATATACTGTATATATATATATATATATATTTTTTTTTTTTGTATTTATATTACATATTTGTAAAACAAAGTATATACTGTATATAATAAAAAAAAAAATTACATGAGACAAAGAGCATCTGCTGTGCTGTCGCTTTGGCCAATGCATAGTGCTCTTGGAATCCTTTGTCATCAATCAAATGCATATTTGTAAAACAAAATATATTTATAATGAATACTCATTTGTAAAACAAAGTATATACTGTATATAACAAAAAAAAACTACATGAAAGAAACTGCATCTGCTGTGCTGTCTCTTTGGCTAATGCATAGTACTCTTTAGAATCCTTTTACAAATATGTAATATATATATATTGTTGACAAAGGGTTCTAAAGAGTACTATGCATTAGCCAAAGAGACAGCACAGCAGATGCAGTTTTTTTCATGTAGTTTGTTTTGTTATATAGAGTATATACTTTGTTTTACAAATGAGTATTTATTATAAATATACTTTTGTTTTACAAATAAGCATTTGATGACAAAGGATTCCAAGAGCACTATGCATTAGCCAAAGCGACAGCACAGCAGATGCTCTTTGTCTCATGTAGTTTTTTTTTATTATATACAGTATATACTTTGTTTGTCAACACTATATATATTACATATACGCCATGAAACGCGTAGAGTCCATACTCAAGGGTGCCAAGCTATAGCTTACTTACCATCATGAATTTTTGATTATCTGTATACATATAACTTTTATATCATGTACTGTTTGCATTATTTTTATAATAATTATGTATAATCGATTTATATGTTTATTGTATGTATCATTGCTCTTTGTATCAATTATGCTCATTTAAGATTAAATATGCTATTATTATTATTAAGTATGGTTTTCTTTGTAAACCTTATACATTATGTATTTTTGCATGATGTACTGTATATTATATTTGTTTATCAAATTTCTTAATATTATCATGTTACTAATTCATTTTATCATACCTATGTGGATAGTCCATCGGGGGTTAGATTAATAAATCCATTTATGGTTATGATTAAACAGTTTATATAGCTATTGGTAGTTACAGAGAGGCTTCATTTAAAGTCCCACCCTCTTTTTTCCCTTTTCTTTTTTCCCTGTTTTTGCATATATATATTACATATTTGTAAAACAAAGTATATACTGTATATAAGAAAAAAAAAAAACTTCATGAGACAAACAGCATCTGCCAAGCTGTCACTTTGGCTAATGCATAGTGCTCTTGGAATCCTTTGTGATCAAATGCTTATTTGTGAAACAAAAGTATATTTATAATAAATACTCATTTGTAAAACAAAGCATATACTGTATATAACAAAAATAAAAACTACATGAAAGAAACTGCATCTGCTGTGTTGTCTCTTTGGCTAATGCATAGTACTCTTATGCCCCGTACACACGGTCGGATTTTCCGACGGAAAATGTGTGATAGGACCTTGTTGTCGGAAATTCCGACCGTGTGTGGGCTCCATCACACATTTTCCATTGGATTTTCCGACACACAAAGTTTGAGAGCAGGCTATAAAATTTTCCGACAACAAAATCCGTTGTCGGAAATTCCGATCGTGTGTACACAAATCCGACGGACAAAGTGCCACGCATGCTCAGAATAAATAAAGAGATGAAAGCTATTGGCCACTGCCCCGTTTATAGTCCCGACATGCGTGTTTTACGTCACCGCATTCAGAAAGATCGGATTTTCCGACAACTTTGTGTGACCGTGTGTATGCAAGGCAAGTTTGAGCCAACATCCGTCTGAAAAAATCCATGGATTTTGTTGTCGGAATGTCCGAACAAAGTCCGACCGTGTGTACGGGGCATTAGAATTCTTTGTCAACAATATATATATATATATTACATTTTTGTAAAACAAAGTATATACAGTATATAATAAAAAAAAAAAAAACTACATGAGACAAACAGCATCTGATGTGCTGTTGCTTTGGCTAATGCATAGTGCTCTTGGAATCCTTTGTCATCAAATGCTTATTTGTAAAACAAAAGTATATTTATAATAAATACTCATTTGTAAAACAAAGCATATACTGTATATAACAAAAAAAAAACTACATGAAAGAAACTGCATCTGCTGTGCTGTCTCTTTGGCTAATGAATAGTACTCTTATAATCCTTTGTCAATAATATATATATTACATATTTGTAAAACAAAGTATATACTGTATATAATAAAAAAAACTACACAAGACAAACAGCATCTGCCATGCTGTCACTTTGGCTAATGCATAGTGCTCTTGGAATCCTTTGTCATCAATCAAATGTTTATTTGTAAAACACACTATATACTGTATATATTAATAAACAAAACTACATGAAACAAACTGCATCTGCTGTGCTGTCTGTTTGGCTTATGCATGGTGCTCTTAGAATCCTTTATCAACAATATTTATTTGTAAAAGAATGGTAATAATATTACTGTTATATAATATGATATTACATTCTATAGATATAATATATCTATATAAATTGTATATATGAAAACACATAAAAGCCAACAGTTTAAAAATATAAGGCAGTGGTCAGGGCAGAAGTGGTGAGATGTCAGGGGACCTCTCAGCTCCAGAGTTGTCCTTGCACAAAATAAGCAAAGCTAAATAAATGGGAAAATGAAGTCTTTAGTACGTAATCCTGAATGTCTGAAGAATATTCATACCTCTACATAAGCCCAGTCTTGGTTCTCTTTAGCCCGCCGTCTTGCGTTCACCTTGAAGAGGACTGAAGGGCAGCGACTGATGAAGGCAGGCAGGAAGGACTGCCTATTTTTAGTCTTCCACCCTCATTCGGAGTCACGCGTCTGAAGCGAGCGCCATGAATAGTCCTGATTTTATTACATTTAAATGTCATTACTGAGCTACCTGCAACACAGATAATCAAATGTGCCCCCGCCACCGCTCTGCGCGGTCACCGGGTCACAGTCATTACCTGTGCCTGCGACTCCAGCGCACAACCTCTGCACAGCATCTTCCTGCCGCTGATTACAAGAGGGGCCCGCCGTACAATCACCCCACCTCTGTACATCTTTATAAAGACATTAGACTTGCAGGAATGAAAACACACGGACGCCACACGGAGCAATGGCTGCATTAAAGGGACACTAAAAAAAAAAAGTACGTAAAATAAAGTCTTCCCTTCAGTCTTGCACAGTTGTACCGGCTCCTCCCCTGTACTGAAGTAGCTTCCTCTGATTTCACTGCACACTGTGAGCTTCTCAGAGCGTGCATTAGAAACTGCAGCAAGCCTGCCTCATTTCCTGGATGGAGGACGTCTGGCATCATCTAGCACTTTCCCCTCCAACCTGACTGTCCCTTTCATTCATTGGATTTCAGTTCTCTCAATCATGGATGCTCAGCCTCACATGTGGGCATTACCTAGGACAGTTTTCATGCAAATACAGTTTCTAGGAATGCCCACTTCTCCTGACTGACACCCACCTATCAGAAGGCGGCGGGAGGGGGGGGATCCTCTGCCACTGCTTGTAAAAGCAATCCAGCGGCTAGTTAGCCACTAGAATTGCTTTTACAAGAGAGATGACTGTTGGCTCTAAAAAACGGTAGCAGCTGCAGGCATCATCCTGGTACATCGCTGGTCTGGAAGTATTCTGGTGAAAACTCTAAAATTTTATAGCATAAAAAAAACCCCCACAACCTCCGACAGTGATAAATCCAGGATCCTCCAGGGGGCGCTGTGTATTAGGAATGTAGCACATAGCAGAACCGGTAATAAGTCATGCTTTGGACCGCTTCACCGATTTACTAAACAAATCAGTAAGTGTAAAGTGTCCCAATGCAGGTTCTGCTATGTATCATCAGGTTTTATATATGACATTCGGGATGAAGAGAACACCAGTCCTCCCCCCTTCCAAGTTAATAAATAAATGCAAATCGTCATTAATAATGTATAACCCCCCAGGAGACAGCTGTGGTGATGATATAACTGGATAGGTTAGCTGGGGGGGGGACGGGGGACACGGTAATGAAATAATTGCTGAAAGAAACATTGTATCTTAATGTTCCCAGCTGGAAGACATAACAAAGGTCAGTTCTGATCCGAGCGACCTCCAATTCTCTTCAATATTTTATTAAAGAGTCATCAGAGGAAAGCCGGATCCCGAAGGGGGGCTGTCATTGGTGGAATGGATTTCTTAGATGTGAGTGAGATTAGCCTGAAGGATCTCACCAATGTGTGATAATGTGTGTGTATGGACAGCTTGTAGTGATCTGTGTACACGAGGACCACAATAATGCCCATACTGCCCCATATCGCTCATACTGCCCATAGTGCCCATACTGCCCATACTGCCTATAGTGCCCCATATTGCTCATACTGCCCATAGTGCCCATACTGCCTATAGTGCCCCATACTGCTCATACTTCCCATACTGCCCATAGTGCCCATACTGTCTATAGTGCCCCATACTGTTCATACTGCCTATAGTGCCCCATACTTCCCATACTGCCCATATTTCCCATACTGCCCATACTGCCCATAGTGGCAATACTGCCCATACTGCTCACACTGCCCATAGTGTCCATACTGCCCATAGTGCCCATACTGCTCACACTGCCCATAGTGTCCATACTGCTTATACTGCCCATAGTGCCCATACTGCCTATAGTGCCCATACTGCCCCATACTGTTTATACTGCCTATAGTGCCCCATACTGCTCATAATTCCTATACTGCCCATACTTCCCACACTGCCCATAGTGTCCATACTGCCCATACTTCTCATAGTGCCCATACTGCCCATAGTGCCCACACCTCCCATAGTGCCCATACTGCTTATACTGCCCCATAGTGCCCAAACTGCCCAATACTGCCCATACTGATGAATTATTTAGACAGGGTTTGTTTAGTCATGATGTACAATAGTGGAGCCTTTCTGAACCAAATCCATCTATCTATCTATCTATCTATCTATCTATCTATCTATCTATCTATCTATCTATCTATCTATCTATCTATCTATCTATCTATCTATCTATCTATCTATCTATCTATCTATCTATCTATCTCCTATCTCTCTGACTATCTTTCTAATTATCTATCCAATTAATTAATTATCTATCTATCCATATATCTCTCCAATTATCCATCTATATCCATCAATCTGACTATCATTCGAATTAACTATCTATCTATCTCTCCCACTATCTAATTAATTATCTGTCTAATTATCTAGCCAATTCATTAATTATCTATCCATCCATTTATCAATCCAATTATCCATCACTCTCTGTCCTATCTATCTATCTGACTATCTTTCTAATTATCTATCTAATTAAATTAATTTTCTCTCTATCCATCAATCTCTCCAATTATCTATCTATCTTAGATCTATCTATCAACTATCTCTCCGGCTATCTTTCTAATTATCTATTCATCAATCTCTCCAATTATCCATCAATCTTTTCAATTATCCATTTATCTATCTATCTATCTATCTATCTATCTATCTATCTATCTATTTATCTATCTATCTATCTATCTATCTATCTATCTATCTATCTATCTATCTATCTATCTATCTATCTATCTATCTATCTATCTATCTATCTATCTATCTATCTATCTCCAAATTCCTCCACAAAGTAACATTTTTATAATGGGTGTATCCCCAATGCTGTGATATTGATGATATGGCACAGAGCTCAGCATGTGGATGTGTTTGGGATTGATTGTTGTAGGGTCTATTATCCTCCTAAAACACCCAAATCTATGCTATCCAAAAATGTCTATATCTACAGTACATAGCAGGTGCTCTTAAAAAAATAATTAAATAAGTACTGCCCTGAAAGAGTCATTGCTCCGAACCATAGATCAGGAGTGGCTCAGAAAGTGTTGAAGTCAGAGACATTAAGGCCGGGTTCACACCTCCGAGGGATGCGGCTCGCAGCAGAGGGTCCGGTGTGTCCCTGGTCTTCCTTTCGGGGATGAATCAGGACCACATTTTTTGCCTGAATTCGGCCCAGAAACAGAGCCAAAGACGCTCAGCGTTCCTGTGCATTGCTCTCCTCAGCCACAACGGAGATATGTGAAGCGGCTCCATAGAGAGTCGGTCACAATCTCACAATTGGATGCAGCAAAACCCATCATAGGTGTGAACCCAACCTTAAGAAATCAGCATTTTCAGAAGCAAGACAACAATAACAATCTAATGACAAGGTTCTTTTAAAGTGGACCTTCCAATGACGTTATAAGCCTACATAGGTCAATTCCGGTCACAATATACTGCAATTGTATAATTGTTTAGAAAAGTTCCCGCCCTTTTATCATTAAAAGCTGTCCTTGCCCTCCCATCATTCATGAGATGGTGTCATCAGTCTGCTGCAGGCAGGAGGCAGCATTTCCTCTGTCTCCTCTCCTCCCAGTGATCTAACTATACATTGCAACTTTGTAGCAAGCCACAAAGTGAGAGGCTGCAGCAGGGGCTGATCCGCATCAGACATTTGTGAACACCAAGAGCTACACAGGCACCAGAATTTATTAGGACTGTGCAGTTTCTGCAACAAAAAAACAGCCTCTATACCATGGAGCTGAAAGCCAGAGAAGGAAATACAAGTTATAATGCAGCTGAACGGCCTGCCAGACACGCTTCTCGCATTCACCTGCACTGTCTGTTCCGCCTTCAGGATAAAAACGGCCTTTTTCTCCTTTTCTTGTTTTATTGCTCAACAATCTCCAGCCCAAAAAAAAAAAAAGAAAAAAAAAAAAATTCATCGGAGCGCAGAGATCCTTCATTTCACACATGAGGAAGATGGACTGAAGGATTTATGGTGAGTCCCGGTGTTTTATTACCGCTCTGTCCATTGCAGCAAGAACGTTCACTGCAATATTGCAACACACACAGGAGCTGCCTCCAACCTGCGCACAGCCCGGCTATAAATCGCTACTAACCGCATTTCCCCACCAGACAATGCCAGCTCGATTAAAGGGTCAGTCCACCCAAAAATGTTATTGCACTTCTGAGGGGTAAAGGCCATTTCCTTTTATCTCTCAGTTCCCAGGTCTGTACACCTGCTGTGCCCATTATGAAGAATTCCCACCATCCCTGTGCTGAGTTCCCGGGTCTGTACACCTGATGTGCCCATTATGAGGGGTTCTCACCATCCCTGTGCTGAGTTCTCAGGTCTGTACACCTGCTGTGCCCATTATGAGGGATTCTCACCATCCCTGTGCTGAGTTCCTGGGTCTATACACCCGCTGTGCCCATTATGAGGGGTTCCCACCATCCCTACATTTGGTTCCTGGGTTTTTACACATTCTAAGTCCACTATGAGGGATGTCCACCATCCCTGAGCTGAGTTTCCAGATCCAAAAACCTATTGTGCCCATTGTGATGGGCTCCCACAGTCCCTGCAGCCAAATCTGTACACGTATTAAGTCCATTATGAGGGGCCCTCACCATCCTCATGCTGATCTGAATGTCCAGTTTTTCACACTAATGCCCCGTACACACGGTCGGATTTTCCGATGGAAAATGTGTGATAGGACCTTGTTGTCGGAAATTCCAACCGTGTGTGGGCTCCATCGGACATTTTCCATTGGAATTTCCAACACACAAAGTTTGAGAGCAGGATATAACATTTTCCGACAACAAAATCCGTTGTCGGAAATTCCGATCGTGTGTACACAAATCCGACGCACAAAGTGCCACGCATGCTCAGAATAAATAAAGAGATGAAAGCTATTGGCCACTGCCCCGTTTATAGTCCCGACGTTCGTGTTTTTAACGACACCGCGTTTAGAACGATCGGATTTTCCGACAACTTTGTGTGACCGTGTGTATGCAAGACAAGTTTGAGCCAACATCCGTCTGAAAAAATCCTAGGATTTTGTTGTCGGAATGTCCGAACAAAGTGCGACCGTGTGTACGGGGCATTAATGTGCCAATTATGAGGGGCTCCCACTATCCCCGCAGTGGTCTCCCACCATCCTTCAGGTCAATACACCTGCTGTGCCCATTATGAGGGATTCCCACCATCCCTGGACTGAGTTCCTGAGTTTACACACCTGCTGTGCCCATTATGAGGGATTCCCACCATCTCTGCATCCCAGTACATATAGCAACACTGTGATCACTTTAAAGATGAATTTCAGGTAAGGTTATTGTTGACTATCTACACTTGCCTGCCTTGGACCAATGTAAAAATACATTTTACATACCTGGCCGATCCCTGTGGAAGCGAAGAATCACTGTAGTAGCTGTTGCTGCTACTACAGCGATCTGGCTGGACCAAACTTGACCAATGTAACTACGCAAGAAAAGTCATACCTGAAATTCAGCTTTAACCATCCAATCACGGGCAAGTAAATACCCTGCCGAAATCAAAACAGGTATAGGAATAACTTGGCTACTAATTATCTTCAAATGCTCAAGGCTGCCAATAATGTCCAACCTACACGAGACACCCCCACCCCTTCCCCATAGCATTAAATATAGGCTTTCGCTTTCTTTTATTGTCAACCATTGTGCTGAGATTGCCTTTGGCAGGCCTAGAGGTCAAAGGGCCCTTTAACCCCTTGAGCAGCCGACCACTTCCCAAGCAGCCATTGGCTGTCCCCACTCGAGTCGCGGCATAAAAGCCTTTAATAGCAGCAGAGCTGTCAACTGCACCATAGGAGATGATCACACAGACACACCTTTATCATGGAGAGCTGCACCGCATAGCATTAGACACGTTCTGAAATGGGTTTTGGTAAACAAAAAAGATTTTGAGAAGGACTTACGCTAATTTTTGTCCCATCCCTATTGGTGATGATCTGTAAACAAGAGAGGAAAGGAAGATTATTATGGTTTTAGTGCTGAGTTGGTCTTTAACCATTTCGCTGCCAGAACCGTTTTTACATTTCTTTTTTTTTTTGCACACGTTTAAAAAAATTATTTTAGGCCTGAAGATTGCATAAACCACCAAAACATTATATATTTCCTAAAAGCAGACACCCTAGAGAATAAAATAATGATCGTCATGCGTCATAATTATGTCATGCGATATTACCGCAAAGGTCTAGGAAATGCAAAATGTTAGTAAAAAAAAAATACACTAAAGTTAATCTTAGGGCACACAAATGCAATAAATTACAACATTTTTTGGAAAATATATATATAAGACGAGGTTGCACCAAGTAAAAAAAATACCCAACATGTCAAACCTTAAAATTGTGTGCGCCCCGTGAAACGGAGACAAACTTCAGTACCCTATACTTTCTATAGGTGACACTTTAAAAGCCCCCTATAGGTCATCAGCTTAGTGTTACTGAGGAGGTATGGTGCTAGAACTATTGCTCTCACTCCCGCGTGCGTGGCAGTGTGTAACATGTGTAATGCAATTAACATTTTCATGCGTAGGTGCCCCCGTATGTGCGGGTGGAAGGGGGATTTTATATGCATTTGCATGACTTTAACATTTTACAATTAAAAAAAAAAATTCATCACATAGGGGGGACAAAAAGTCCCCTATCCCTATGTAATGATTTTTTTGGTGACAGGTTCTCTTTAATGTGACATCCCTTGTCTAAAAGACCCTGAATGTCTCCTCTATGCTCCACTGAATGTAATGCAAGGCAGACTGTGTTGCAATACATTTCTACCCGGGGATACTGGCAGGGGAACCCGCAAGTGATGTTTTACATGTCACTTCCAGGTCAGCAACAAGAAGGGGAGGAGAGCTCAGCTCCACTCCCCTCTACCTGGTGGCACCTGCTATGTCGGTCCCACAAATGGGCAAGCGGAGCCTGGGATACATAGCGGGGGGGGGGGCGTTACCAGGCAGTATGAAAGCAATCCGGTGCCACTGGAGGTGCCGGACTGCTTTCATCTGACAGGCGGCAGTGTGTAAAATCCTCCACTGTATTGTCCATACGGAACTTGCAGCATAAATGTTAATGTAGGTAATTTGTGGGCCTGCAGCTAATAAAGATCTACAAGCTCCAACAAGGGGATTAGGCATCTAGTTTCCTAGGTGTCTGTGGAGGTTCTCATTTATCCATGTCATGGTACATCTGGTAGTAGGTGGTCACATTCAGCTGGACTTGTTCTGTTGAAGAGGTTTCATAGTTTCTCCAAGCCACTTCTTAGAACTAAAAAATGGTTTGGAGAAGATATGAAACATCCTTAACATTACTGAACAAGTCCAGAAGTGGCTTGGACAAGATAGGAAACGTCATCAACATTACTGAACAAGTCCAATAGTGGCTTGGACATGATTAAAAACATCTTCAACATTACAGAACAAGTCCAGAAGTGGCTTGGACAAGATACAAAACGTCTTCAACAATACTGAACAAGTCCTATAGTGGCTTGGACAAAATAGGAAACATCTTTAACATTATTGAACAAGTCCAGAAGTGGCTTGGACAAAATACAAAACGTCTTCAACATTATTGAACAAGTCCAGAAGTGGCTTGGACAAGATAGGAAACATCTTTAACATTACTGAACAAGTCCAGAAGGGGCTTGGACAAAATACAAAACGTCTTCAACATTACAGAACAATTCCAGAAGTGGCTTGGACAAGATAGGAAACGTCTTCAGCATTACTGAACGAGTCCTGAAGTGGCTTGGACAAGATAGGAAACATCTTCAACATTACTTAACAAGTCTAGAAGTGGCTTGGACAAGATACCAAGCATCTTCAACATTACTGAACAAGTCCAGTTGAATGTGACCAACTACCACTAGATAGCTTCTCAGGTGCATATTAGCAATTGATCTATGCCTATTATGATGTTAACTAATCATTGTTCTTCTTGCAGTTGTAGAACAGAAAGTTCCATCATGCCCATACCAACCAAACTCAGGTTGGCAGGATTTGGTGAGATTTGTGCACTTCAACTGCTGTAGCACTATGATGGGTTTTGTACGTCTTTAATCAACTAATAAACCTTAACAGGACTTTTAGTTCAAGACCATGGTAGGACATGCAGATCTGAGGTTGCCCAGTGTGTGTCCTGAAAGCTTCTGAAAAGCCACAAGCTCCAGAAAGTCCAAGTCAACCATATGCTCAAGTTTTTTATTAGCTGTGCCGCAACTGCAAGAGGAGCTACAAATCGTAGTAAGCTCATCCCAAGCAGCTATTCAGTACACTGGAACGTGTGGTTACTTAAGACCTGTAGGAGTTTATTAGAACATGTAATCCACAAAACTTCAAGTCCATTCTGGGATGGTGACTTCATCTGGTATCCCATGTATAGTGTTTGCCCATTCTGCATCCTTGCTATATCTAGAGCAGCCTTTTTCAACCTTTTGAACACAGAGAATCCTTGAAAAAACGTTCTGGTCTCAGGGAAGCCCTGCTCAAAATTACTATATCTACAACTCACAATACATAGTTGTGATGGTCAGTGGAAAGAATGCTCCTTACATTGGGAAGAAGCACCCCCTTACAGATAGCTAAAAAGATCAATTGGCTCAGTGGGAACTTATCTGAGATATAGAAATTGGTTATTGCTTAAGGAACCCCCAGAAACCTCTGGAGGAACCCTAGGGTTCCATGAAACCCTGGTTGAGAAACACTGATCTAGAGAATTACTAGTTTTCAGCTTCTGGTGAATAAGGCAAGCCAAGCTTATTGTTCTTCAACAGTTGTAGGACCACACTAGGACATGGAAGCCCAATATGTATTCTGCAGTTGCCAGGTAATAAAAATTCTCAGGAAGCCCAACTTAAAGCTGAACTCAAGACAAACAGCTAAATACACAGATGAAATGCTGGAGCTGTTTTATCTGACAAAGGATTTGTATTTCTGCCCTTCCTTTTCTGAGCTTTACACAGCTCTGCCACACAGTACAGTCTTGTCTGGCAGGGAAGAAGATCTGGTGTTTCTCTGCTACAGTGCACTAACACTTACAGGCAGTGGAGGCTGGTGCTCCATTATTTTGTGGGGGCGGCAAACAAACCCCCCCCCGTTGCTCGCCCACGATAGGGCCTATGGTGGGGTATGATCTCAGCCCCCCCCAGTACATACCAGTAAAGAAGGTAGAAGGTACAGCTCGGGGGAGACAACGGGGTCGTCGTTCTCCTGCTCCTGGGCAGTCAGAGCAGCCTCAGTTCAGTGTCCGTCCATTTGCTGGGGGATGGGGGTGTTGCTGGGCCTGGAAGAAGGGATGGGTAAGGAAGTATTTGCACCGCGGTGCTGTATCAGGCAGGTCCCTGGGCTCCCAACTCCGGAGGATCCCCCCACAGCATAAGCACGGGGTCCCCAGTGCCCAGACAGAAGAAGCCGGCTCGGGCCAGGTGATGGGGGGACCCCAAGCCAGACCAGTCACCAGAGCAGAGGAACGGAGGACGTTCTGGAGACCAGATAGTGGCTTCTCCTTCTGGCCAATCGGATCTTAAGACCTGCTTCCTGATTGGCCAGGGAGGAGCAGCAGGAAGACAACAGCGAATATTAATTCACTATTGCCACACAAGTGGGTGGGCTCGAGCTACAGTGCTCTGCACCCGGAGCCCACCCTTTTTGAAGCCAATTAGAGCCTCAGGCTCTAATTATGTGCTTCTAAAAAAAACAAAAAAAACAAAAAAAAACCATTGAAATCCACGCGTCCGGTGCCCTGCATGTAGATTAGGGGCCAGGGGGCACCTGGAGATTATGGGGGGCGGCGCCCCTTGCCCCTAATGGAGTGGCCGCCAGTGCTTATAGGTCTCGTCCCTCTTCCAGATTGTGACTGGACAGTAAAAGGAGAAACAGCAGATTTATGAGTTCATCTTTTTCACTCTGCTCTCTCCTCCTATCAGCATGTTTCTTGCTAGCACATGAGCACTGCAGGATGACTCATTGGCTCCTTGTGCTGCTTACACTTCTTCCAGTTTGAGCTCCTTTGTAGAGGGACTGCAAGGGGCTGATACAAAGTCAAATTGAAGCACATAGGCTTGTTTCACATGGTTGGCAGGTCTGAAAAGCATGGATCAATTTTCAGATCACGGTTGAGAACTGGTATGAGGGCATTCAGGGGGCAATACTGTCGCCTCCTTTAATGCCTGTGTTTTCGATCTGGAGGGGGGTTTTGCATTGAAATACCATGCCGCAACCACCATAGCCATGGCTGGCACATGGTTGTGGCAAGGTCTCATTAGATTGCTTTTCAGATCACGGTTTTGAACTGGTGTGAGGGCATTCAGGGGGCAATACTGCCACCTCCTTGAATTCCTGTTTTTCAATCTGGAGGGGGATCTTATGTTGAAATACCATGCTGCAACCACCATAGCCATGGTTGGCACGTGGTTGTGGCATGGTCCCATTGGATTGCTTTTCAGATCTTGATTTAGAACTGGTGTGAGGGCATTCATAGGGCAATACTGCTGCCTCCTTGAATGCCTGTTTTTCAATCCGGAGAAGGATCTTATGTTGAAATACCATGTGGCATGGTCCCACTGGATTGATTTTCAGATTAAGGTTTAGTACAGGTGTGACCACCATTGCAACCACCATAGCTGTGGTTGGCACATGGTTGTGGCCTGGTCCCACTGGATTGCTTTTCAGTTTGCTGTTTAGAACTTGTGTAAGGGCATTCAATACTGCTGCCACCTCGAATGCCTGTTTTTCGATCCGGAGGGGGATTTTACATTGAAATACTATGCCGCAACCACCATAGCTGTGGTTGTCATGTGGTTGTGTCATGGTCCCAATGAATCCCTTTTCAGATCGTGGTTTAGAATTGGTGTGAGGGCTTTTAGAGGACAATACTGCTGCCTCCTTGAATGCCTGTGTTTTGATCCAGAGGGGGATTTTACATTTAACTACCATGCTGCAACCACCATAGCCATGGTTGGCATGTAGTTGTGGCATGGTCCCTTTTGGATTGCTTTTCAGATCGCGGTTTAGAACTGGTGAGAGGGCATTCAAGGGGGGAATACTGCCACCTCCATGAATGCCCGTCTTTAGATCCAGAGGGGGGATTTTACATTGAAATACTGTGCCACTACCACCATAGCTGTGGTTGGCACGTGGTTGTGGCATGGTCCCATTGGATCGCTTTTCATTTTGCCATTTAGAAATGTTCAACTGGTGAGAGGGCATTAAGGGGGCAATACTGCCACCTCTATGAATGATCATCTTTCGATCCAAAAGGGGGGATTTTACAATCAAATACCATGCCGCTACCACCATAGCCATGGTTGGAATCATCCCATTTACTTTAATGGACACATTTGACAGATATATTGCCTGCCCAAAGCAACAAGGTGAATTCAAACAAGCATGATGCGAACATGCCAGTCTGAACTGCCCCATTCGGCAGTTAAGGTACAACAGATGTGAGTGACGCCACCGTGACGCAAACACCAGTTTTTTTTTATCATGGCTCTCTGCCTATGTGAACTTAGCCTTTACACGGCTTGCTCTGAATGATGTAATAATGACTACAGAGCTGTGTTAAATTGTATTGCCTGCATCCACCTGGAGTTCAGCTTTAACCAGCGGATTGCTTTTCAGATCAAGGTTTAGAAACTCATGTGACCACCATTGCAACCACCATAGCTGTGGTTAGCACATGGTTGTGGCATATTCCCATTGGATTGCTTTTCAGATTGCGGTTTAGAACTGGTGTGAGGGCATTCAGGGGGCAATACTGCCGCCTCCTTGAATGCCTGTTTTTCAATCCGGAAGGGGAATTTACATAAAAATATTATGCCGCAACCACCATAGCAGTGGTTGGCATGTGGTTGTGGCATGATCCCATTGGATCGCTTTTTAGATCGTGGTTTAGAACTGGTGTGAGGGCACTTAGAGGGCAATACTGCTGCCTCCTTGAAAGCCTGTGTTTTGATCCAGAGGGGGATTTTACATTTAACTACCATACTGCAACCACCATAGCCATGGTTGGCATGTAGTTGTGGAATGGTCCCTTTTGGATTGCTTTTTAGATCACGGTTTAGAACTGGTGAGAGGGCATTCAAGGGGGGGGGGGGGGGGGGATACTGCCCCCTCCATGAAAGCCCATCTTTCGATCAGAGGGGGGGATTTTACATTGAAATACTGTGCCACTACCACCATAGCTATGGTTGGCACGTGGTTGTGGCATGGTCCCATTGGATCGCTTTTCATTTTGCCATTTAGAAATGTTCAACTGGTGAGAGGGCATTTAAGGGGGCAATACTGCCACCTCCATGAATGATCATCTTTCGATCCAAAAGGGGGGATTTTACAATCAAATAACATGCCGCTACCACCATAGCCATGGTTGGCATGGTCTCATTGACTTTAATGGACACATTTGGCAGATATATTTGCCTGCCCAAAGCAACAAGGTGAATTCAAACAAGCATGATGCGAAGATGCCAGTCTGAACTGTCGCATTCGGCAGTTAAGGTATACAACAGATGTGAGTGACGCCACCGTGACGCAAACACCAGTTTTTTTTACCACGGCCCTCTACCTATGTGAACTTAGCCTTACACGGCTTGTTCTGAATGATGTAATAATGACTATAGAGCTGTGTTAAATTGTATCGCCTGGAGTTCAGCTTTAACCAGCGGCTTGGACTTATAGTCCTTTGTAGTCACCGGCCACAGTGTGCTATAACAAAGCTGCCCAGTGCCAGAGTGGGACAGATAACAAGACATATATGTTAAGCCTATGGCGTGCCTCAAGAAAGCCTCAAACATATAAATGGGCCAACTTGTCATAACAGTAATCACCATATTGAAAGAGCGAATTGAGCGCCGCATTCCGCGGGGTGCACGTCTGCCAGAGAGGTGTTTACACATACAAGTAGCGGGAATAAATATCAGTGCACAGCCGCACCGTCTTCGAGCCGTCCGCCCACACAGCTCAAAAAATTGTATATGAGTTTGTTCTCCAAGAAGGAAAAGTGCTTCACCTTTCCTTGATATTGTCCTCGGATTCCATCCATCCTGAGCACAGCGTCTGATTGAGGAGAGGGGCAGACGTTGGCTCAGACTCGCGTTAGGCTCTCCTAATAAAGATTGCGATTGTGTGGGTGACAAAGACGCGGAGAAATAAGAGCGTCAATAGAGCACCGGAGAGCTGGAAGATTCTACAGTGCTGGAGAAAACGTAGAATGTGTCTACAGGATGTGGAAATGCATGAATGAGAATTAAAAAAAAAAAAAAATAACAGCAAGAGCTTACATTCTACAAGGGAGGAAAGAAATGTGAATGACTGCATGAGAAAACCATTGAAGGACATGGAGATAGAGAAGCGGAGGGAGTGAGCTGGAGAGCAAAAGAGAGAGGGGAGAGAGATGTGGAGGAGAAGAGAGGGATGGAGGAGATGGAGGGGAGAGGACTAAAGAGATATAAGGGAAGGAGAGAAGAGACACAGAGGAGATGGTGGAGATGAGAGGGATGGAGGAGATGGAGGGGAAGAGAATGAAAGAGAAATAAGGGAAGAAGGAGGATGAGAGACTTAGAGGAAAGGAGAGGGATGGAGGGGGAGAATGAAAGAGAAAAGAGGGAAAAAGGAGAAAGGAGGAAGAGAGACACAGAGGCGATAGAGGAAACGAGAGGGATGGAGAAGGTGGAGGAGATGAGAGGGATGGAGAAGGTGGAGGAGATAAGAGGGATGGAGAAGATGGAGGGGAGAGAATTAAAAAAAAATAATGGAAAGAGAGGAGGAGAGACATAGTGGAAAAGAGAGGGATGGAGGGGGGGGGGGGGGGGTTGGGGAGAGAAAGAGAGAAGGGAGAAGTAGAGAGAGAGACATGGTGGAGATGGAGGAGATGAGAGGGATGGAGGCGAGAGAATGAAAAAGAAATCAGAGAAGGAGAGGAGAGACACAGAGGAGATGAAAGGGACGGAGGGGAGAGAATGAAAGAGAAATAAGGGAAGAAGAGGGTGAGAGACAGAGGAAAAGAGAGGGAGGAGGGGGGCGAATGAAAGGGAAAAGAGGGAAAAAGGAGAAGGAGGGCGAGAGACACACAGAGGGGATGGAGGAGATGAGAGGGATGGAGGAGATGGGGGGGGGGGGGGCAGAATGATAAAGAAATAATGGAAGGAGAGGAGGAGAGACATAGAGGAAAAGAGAGGGGTAGAAGGGGGAGAGAGGGGGGAAAGAAAGAGAAAAGGGAAAAGGAGGGAGAGATACATGGCGGAGATGGATGGAAATGAGAGGGATGAAGGAGATGGAGGAGATAAGAGGGATGGATAAGGTGAACGGGGGAGAACAAAATAGAAAAGAGGGAGGAGAGAGAGAGAGAGAGGACGTGGGATATAGAAGAGATGAGGGGAGATGGATAAGTAGAAAAGAGAGAAGAGGGTAGGTGAGAAAGCAGGGAGAAAGATAGAGGAGAAACAATGAATGAGGAGGAGGAGGGGGGGTGGAATAAAAGAGGGAAGAAGGAGTGGGTGGGATAGAGACAAAGGGGAAATGGGTTCTGATGGAGGAAAAGGGAAAAAAATAGTTATTAGAGGGAGGGGGGCATAGAGGAGAAATAAGAAATGGAAGGGAGAGAATGAAAGAAAAAAGAGGGAAGAAGTAGAGAGAGGGAGAGACATAAAGGAGAAGAGAGGGATGGAGGGAAGAGAATGAAAGAATAGAGAAGAAAGAACGAGAAGAAAGGAGAGGGAGGGAGAGACACATAAAAGAGAAGAGAGGGATGGAGGGGGTAGAGAGAAAAAGGGAAGAAGAGGGAGGGAGAGAGACATGGAGGAGAAGAAGAGGGTGGAGAAGATGGAGGGGGGAGAGCGAATGATTGAAGAAGGAGCGGTAAGGAGGGAGGGAGGGAGAAACATGGAGAAGAACAGGGGGATGGAGGGAGGAGAATGAAAGAGTAAAGAGGGAAGAAGGAAAGGGAGGGAGAGAGACATAAGAGAGGGACGGAGGGGGTAGAGAGAAAGAGGGAAGAAGAGGGAGAGGGAGGGAGAGAGACATGGAGGAGAAGAGAGGGATGGAGGGAGGAGAATGAAAGAGGGAATAAGGAAAGGAAGGGAGAGGGACATAGAGTAGAAAAGAGGGAGACTAAGAGTAGACACAGAAAGGGGGGATAGATGGAAATGAAAGGGAGAGAGAGGAAGGGTGTGAGAGAAAAAGAGAAACCTAGTGGAGAAGAGAGGGATGAAGGAGGAGGGGGAAAAAAAGAAACAGAAAATAGGGAGTAGGAAAGGAGGATAAGGGGGGTGGGGGTACAAAAAGAAGGATAGGGTGGAAGAGAAATAAGTAGAGGGGAGCAAAAAAAGAAGGTGGTCAAGGAGGACGGATGAGAGACAAATAGTGTGTGTGTGTTGAGGGGTAGGAAGATGGGGTCATGGGGGGGGATTATAATGAGGGGCAGAAATAAAAAGAAGAGGGAGACGGGGAGGGCAGACAGGGAACGTAGAACCAGCAGGGATGGAAGAATGAACAGGCAGTGAGAAGATTTGTGGCTGTGCCCGTGGTATGACAGAGATGGATCAGAATGTTCATTAGGAGTGAGGAAGCCTGGGGAACATATTTCAAACTTCATATTAACATGTATATTAATTAGTCCATTCACTCTCTCCTGGCAAGATAATGTTCAGAGGATTATTATGGAAGTGACAGGCCACCACTGTATTCCAAGAATAACACCGAAAGATCATGTAATGTCTAATATAGAAATATGTGTAGTAGGCATGAATATATATATATATATATATATATATATATATATATATATATATATATATATATATATATATATATATTCAGCAGCAGCTGCTGAAATCACTTGGCCAGCTGATCCTTCTGGGAAGAGGAGCCAAATTACATAAACTTGAATTATTGCTGTGGCGGAGTACTGTCCCGTATTAAAAAGGGGTCAATTGACTTCCATCTCCAAAATAGCAAATTGTCCATTTACAGCGAGGGAAGCTCAGCGGAGCGACTCATCCTGTGCGATGGATTTTGGCAGCTGGGGGGGGAGGGGGGGCAGAGGAAAGCCGTCGTGCTCATGCGGCTGCCCTGCCTGGCATCCATTGAGCTCAGTAATCCTGCTTGTCAATATCTATTTACTTCTATTTAAATAGCTAATTGTAAAACTGGGAGGCTGGCCTGGGGAAGTGTGGGGGAAGAATTTCTGGAATTGAGTTAGATTTTAGGAATGGGGGGGGAGGGGGTAAAGAGGACATACAATGAGTATTCTTATTTAACTTAAGATCAACATGTAGCATGCTGAAACCCCCACCAGCCACCCAACCAACCAACCAGTCACAATTAGCTTCTCAGCCATCCAACATCCTAATTGGTTGCCCTAGCTCACTCTGAACATAACATTAGCATTCCTGTTTGCCTGATCCAGCTAATGTGAACTAATTTTTTAAAATTTTTTAAATTTATTTATTTCAGGTACTTATATAGCGCCGTCAATTTGCACAGCGCTTTACATATACATTGTACAGTCACATCAATGAGAACTCAATCTGATTGGTTGCTCAGGGGTACTGCATCCTATTGGTTTTTGGACACAAATTTTAGATCAAGGTAAAGCAATATCTAAAATTGCCTATAGCAGCCAATCAACAATTAGCTTCTCGGCTCTAACTGGCAAAGGCCGAAATCCCATTGGCTGCTCTGGGATTATAGTCTTTGGTACATCATTATAGCTCTTTGCATGGTCTGAACCTCAATTTCTAGGGGGCTTTAAGGCAGCCCTGCCCCTCTTTTCCAGGAGGACTAAAATATTTTGATTGCGATTGCTGTTGCCCAACACTATTTGTGTTATAGCCAATGGCAGCCAAACAACAATTTGTATTGTGGCCCTATTGGGTGAAAGCTGTAATCCCATTGGCTGCTCTGGGATTGCTGTCTTTGGTACATCACGCCTAATCCTTGCATGGTCCCCTAGGGAGGTTTAATGCAACCTCCTCCCTCCACTCCAGGAGGACCAAAATAGTTTGATGCCTGTTACAAGGCAATATTCAAAATTGCGATAGCCCATAGCCACCAATCAACAATCAGCTTTGTGGTCCTAACCGGGGAAAGCTGAAACCCTATTGGCCTGTCTTTGCCATATCACCACTGCTCTTTACACGGCCTTATTAGAGCCTCAATTTATGGGGAGATTTAATGCAACCCCCCTCTCCCTCCATTCTGGGAGGACTAAAACCTTTTGATTGTGTCCTTATGTCTGCTGGTGACTCATTGCTAAGTTTGAACTCAATTCCTATTGGCTGTGTGCAACAGTGGCCATGAGCGGCCGGTAGAATGCAGGGGCGCCTGTCATTCAAGCATCTCACTGTACATGGCATAACGTTGCATGGTACACAGTAATCATTACCTTGCTTCTGCTCCCGGGGGCGGTCATAGCTAGTTCCAAGGTTGTCTCCCTGGTCACCTCTCTGATGTACCACCATTGGATCTCCAAAGAAAAGGACGTGGATCCGCTGGCCCGAAAAGCGCAAGGCATCTCTATATCCTCTCCCTCCCTCACTGTCACATCTTTGGGGACTTCAGTAAACGTCGCTGAGAGTGGGAGATAGAATTACATGGTGGTGGTTAACAGCACAGATTAATAGACAAGATTAGACCGCTCTGCCTTAATCTGATCAGGTTTTACCCCTGGGTCTGCAGCGTTTGGTAAAATTAGACTCTAGTGGATTAAAAAGTCAAGAAATACTGTGTAGCATCCCACTCCACTGGTCTACAGAAGACAATATTCCAGCCTAAGATAGGAGCAAACACCCCTTCTTAATTCTAAGACCCTTGAAAGTCCTGAAATTGGGTTCCCCATTCCCACTGCTGCCAGTCTGCCATAAGGATCTCATTTCAAAACCACTTTTTAACGCAAAAAGTCTCCATTGCCTACACAATTGGAAGCCACATTCCACTATGAAGGTGCCTCCACCAACATGGTCCTACTCTCTCGTTCATAGGCACATTGCACCAATTTGTTTTAAACACACCACTCTAAGTATACAACCCCGTTTGTGTGTGCAGGCAAGCTCTAAACACTGATATATCCCCAAAACCGTGCTTGTCTGCCTAAGGAACCTCCCTTCAAATCCCAAATATTCTACCAGTACCCACCTCTCTCGTTCTCCATCTATCATCTTTGGAATATAACCAGTGCTCAATTGCTCATGTATACATTTCAAGCTGATTTTTACCGCACGCTTCCTGTGCAGATGTTATATTGTTCTCTACGTTGCTCAAAACTCTCATTTGAAATTCTAATTTTTTCTTCCTAATGCAAAGTGAGAGAGATTTAAATCTGCACCTGTAATGCCGAATGTCCCTAAAAATGCTGCAGGACCCAACAAAGGAACAGGGGAAATCTGGGGGGGGGGACGTTTACATCAGAACAGACTGGCTGGAACGTCTTGTAAGGTCTATATTAGACAACGTAGTGTTGGTACTTACCGTGTGCACTAAATAGAAGAGGGGAATTCAGCATCAAGTAACAAAGGGCACTAAATAAACCTTGTTTTTCCATCTCATACATGTCAGTTTATGGCAAAAAATTAAAAAAAAGAGCAAAACAGACGAATTTAACAGGTGAATTCCAACGAGCCAGCTAGGAGAATTTCAATCCCATGGTCAAGGTGGAGAAAATGCAGAAGGTGCGGATAGAGGTAAAGGTAGTAATTCCCCCCTTTATGGAATGCAGATCACCCCCAATGTGATCCCTCTTTTTTTTTTTAGGAAAACCAGTTATAACATCCACATTGAAGCTGGTGGGGTCTCCTTCTAGATCAGCTTGGGATCCCAGAGCAAGAACCCAATCCTAAAATCTCCAAAATTTCTACAATATTGTTTGTTTTTTTTGTTGGCTATCCAAAAGCCATAAGGACAAGATGCACCATCGAAAACCCCATTTCAAGATTGAGCCTTGCAGTACAGAAGACCTACTGAGTCAACAAGCGGGCTTCATGTCACTCCACATCAGTGAATCAGTCGATCTCTTGCTGTTTTTTTTTTTTTTTTGACCAGGATCTTTCCTCGTAGAGAAGACGCAAGAAGAGGTGATTTTTTTGGTTTATCCGATATACCCTTCTACACCTTCTCCTGCTTGGATCCCGAGCGAGAAAATGGGCAGATCTGAAATCAAACCAAAGTATTTTTTTGTTTTTTTTCAATCCACAAAAAAAAATAAAAATTATATATAAATCCACAAAAGACGATCAACCTAAAGAAACAACATCAGGATTTCATCCGGCTTGGAAAAGATAGATCTCCCCCCCCCTCCCCTACCAACCGGTGATCTACAAGTCATTGGGGCTTCTTTTTTGAAATAATCAAAGTGAGCTTAAAACGAGCCTCCACTTTACGAGCCAAAAAAAGGAAACAGCAATAAAAAAAAAAAACTGCTCATCTGTGCCCAGTTCATGTGTCTTCTCAGTCCCCCACTTCACTGGGAGAAGGAGGAGGGGGAGGGATTGAGAGGGCACGTATGTTTAACCCCTGCAGGGCCAGACTTTAACAAGATCCCCACCATCCACCTCTTGGTTTGAAGACGGTACAATGCAGGTCAATCCACAACCCCTCTCTCTTTTTTAAGGGGGGGGGGGGCAATATAGAGACTATTGTGCAAGCCTTTAGCTGCCATGGGGCTCCTCTCCTAAATCAATACACAGGGGTTGAATGCATTTGAGGCAACCTTGGGGGGGGGGGGGGGGAATTAAAAAGAAAACAAAAAAAAACCTTTCTTATTGAGTCTACGAAGCCCAACTATTGGCTTTGTCGGGAGGCAACAAAAGCACATCGCCCTGCTAGCAAGTGCGTGTCATTTAAAAGTGATTGCACCTAAACAAAAATCATTGGCTCGTTGAGCTTAACCCTTTGATGAGGGGAGGGAGAGAGAGAGGGGGGGGGGGGTTCTTACCAAAGCAAAAGCCCCCCTTAAAAAATAAATAAATAATGAGTAGCAACATAAATAAGCTCCTCTCTTTACATTCTAGCTGTGTTATGCAAGTGCAAAGCTGCGACAGTAACTCCTACATGATTTTTTTTTTTTGGGGGGGAGGAGGTGGGGGGGTGCTTTTATTGCACAAGCAACCTGTATGCTGCCCATAGCCTCCTAAGTTGCAAAATAAGGCAGCTTGCAAAAAAAAAAAAATATTAATAATAATAATAATAGGTCGAAAGTTCTACGTGGTAACCTACCTGTACGAATAATAATACAGGCGATAATTAGGTCCCAGCCTGGTGGCAGTGGAATAATGAAGTTGGGAAGGGGGTCTACTCATCATATTGCAAAGGCTATGACTTCATTTCTGCAACCCCCCCCCCCCCCCCCCTTAGACTGCTGCACTGAATTTGGGGGCTTGAAGGAGAGATTTTCTGCAGCTTGCTCAAGCCAAGGATAAGGACAGATTGAGGATGGAGGATTTTTTTTTTTTTGGGGGGGGGGGGGGGGGAGACAGGTACCCTTAGAAGTGTGTCAGCAGCAGACAGAAGAGATTGCTCACCTTTCAGCTCTGCCATGCAGTCTGAAGATAGACCAGGATTGCATTGGTGTCTCCGAGAGAGGAGAGGCTCCAAGATTTGCAGGGGACGACAGAAGCCGGGGCTAGCATCCTTCCAGGTCCAGTCTGCTGGCAGGGCTGCTTTTATTTGTTCTATTTCAGGAAGATGGTGGCTTGCAGTCGCAGCTTCCCTCCTTTCTGCAAAGTTAGCAGTCAGCGCTGTAGCCAGCTTTCCCCTCTACACCCCTCCCCTGCCCTATGCAGTGAGATGGAACAGGCTTGCTGGATGGCGCTGGAGCCAGCAGTAATTGGGGGGGTAGGGGGGGGATAGCAGATCAACCTGTTCCTCTGAAGAGTTTACATGGCCTGGTCAGTAAACTCAATACAAAAGGCCTTCCTACATGGGGTGTCCCCCCCCTTCTTATCTCTGGATTTGGATTTTGGGTTCCTCAGTGGATGCAGAGTCACAGAGTGGATGCTACAGACAGCACAGCAGATGCTGATGCTGGAGGAGGATGCAGGCAGAGGCTTTCTGTGGCAGATAGGGGGCGCACTGCTACCAAGAATTCACAGGCTGGCTTTGCTACTGGAATCAGAGGCAAGGCTGCCAACATGTTAAAATAATCTGGGCCGTTGCTGCAAAGCTGAGATCGTCTGCTTGGGCTAGTCACTTCTTGCATCATCACACAGGGCTCTGTACGCTGCAATCTCAAAACGGCATTAATCACAAAACTGGATCAGAAAAATGTGACCATAAAAAGTAGCAGGGCTTTTGCATGCCTACCAGGACAGGGTCATAGGTGTGCACAGCTTTTTGCATTAGGGTTAGGGTTGCCACCTCATCCCTTTAACACTGAACACATATTAATTACACAGGTTCTGTGGCTGATTAAGGTGGGAATTAAACTCACTTGATGACTTATCTGCATTAAATTAGCCTCAGAACCTGTGTAATTCATATGTGTTCGGGTTTAAAGGGATGAGGTGGCAACCTTAATTAGGGTGTGCACCCCAAAGCTCAAACACATATGCCTGTGTGTATATATACTGACAGTGTAAGTAGGGCAGAGATTGATGTCAGTAGGGCAGTGGATGGTGTCAGTAGTTTTTATTTGTATTATTTTATTTTTTTACAATTTTATTTTATTTGTTTTTATTTTAGGAACCCCATTAGGGGGCTTTGCTGAAATATCAGGGGTCCAAACAGGGGGAATCTGCGCCACGTGGGCTGATTAGGGGGTGCCCAGGCATACATGGCACACCCTGCGCGCACGCCTATGGACAGGGTCATTTAGCACCCAAGGTGAAAAAAGCCAAAGTGACCCCTCCCCCAATGAGCTGCAAACTACAAAGGACTCTGTACACTGCCCTCCCATCACTTCATTATCCACTCAACTGGATCAGTAACATGTGACCCTAAAGTACTCCAAATTGTACCAGGGCTGCTTTTGCATGCCTACGAGTGCAGGGACAGGGACCTTTAGCACCCAAGGTAAAAAAGGCCAAGGTGCCCCCATACATGAACTGCAAACTAGAGGATTCTGTACCAGGGCTGCTTTGGCATGCCTACAAGTGCAGGGACAAGGTCCTTTAGCACCAAAGACGATAAACGCCAAAGTGACCCCCACTCCCCCCTCAATGAGCTGCAAACTACAGAGGACTCTGTACACTGCCCTCCCATCACTTCATTATTCACTCAGTTGGATCAGTAACATGTGACTCTAAAGTACACCAAATTGTACTAGGGCTGCTTTTGCATGCCTACCAGTGCTGGGAAAAGGTCCTTTGGCACCCAAGGTAAAAAGGCCAAAGTGTCCCCCTACATGAACTGCAAACTACAGAGGATTCTGTACCAGGGCTGATTTGACATGCTTACCAGTGCAGGGACAAGGTCCTTTTGCACCCAAGGCGAAAAAGACCAAATCCCCCCCACCCCAATGAGCTACAAACCAAAGGGGAGTAGGGACAAGGTACTTTGGACCCCCCCGTGGCACAAAGGCTAAAGCGCCCCTCTACATGAGTTCCCCTTTGCAAAGTTTTGCCCAATCAGGGCACAGTGATTAGCAGGCTGTCAAGGAGTGGGATGGGAAGCCTGCCGCTGCGTCCTTAACAACGGATGAGTCATCAGCTGTCAAAGGGCTGACAGCTAAATGAGAAAAAAAACATTGTCGGCAATAGAAAAAAGTAAAAAAAAAAAACAGCGTGGAGGTCCCCCCCAATCCTTACTAGGTTCTTTGAGTCTGGTATGGACTTTAAGGGGAACCCCGCGCCAAAATGAAAAAATGCCGTAGGGTCCCCCCAAAATCCATACCAGACCCTTATTCGAACATGCAGCCTGGCAGGACCGGAAAGGGGGGGCGAGCGAGCATCCCATCCTCTCCTGAACCATAACAGGCCTAATGGCCCGAACAAAGGGGGGATGCTTTGGGGTGGGGGGGCTATGCCACCCCCCTGCCCCAAAGCACCTTGTTCCCATCTTGATGGGGACAAGGGCCTCTTCCCAACAACCTTGGCAGTGGTTGTGGGGGGCTGTGGGTAGGGGGCTTATCAGAATCTGGAAGCACCCTTTTACTTTGTACCCCTACCCATTCACAAAAAAAATCAAAAATAGATAAAGACAGGAGGCAGTTTTTGACAATTCCTTTATTAAATAAATAAAAAAACAATGTCCCCTGATGTAGATCCATCGTCAATCATGCCGCCCGCCGCACCGCGCAACCAGAAAAAAAAAAAAGTTCCGCCTGTGTTGGAAGGCAACATGATTTAATATCATATTTCTGGAGTTTCTTTCTGGTTGATACAACCAAGCCTTTGCTTTCTTGGGGGCGGTCTGGAATGTCTTTGTAGCATATCTGAAAGAAGAGATCAGGCCTCCATCAAGGCTGAACAACGCTTGGCTCCGGATCATCTGTTGTTATAGCTCTATGCAAGCAAACTTTAAAGAGACCATAGCTGACAAGATGATTGATGAATGTAGTGCTACAGAGGATCAAAAGATCAAAGGCATTGAAGAGTGACATGGACAATGCTGCCCCTAGAGGCCAATATAGCAGGATGGACAGTAATATAATATATTGAGGAGGGCTGCCCCAGAAGTACTGTGATTCGTCAAAAGTCTAGATGGGATGGCAATGGGGTTGGGTCTGGATGGTGTATGATTGAAATATAAAGGGCTGAACAAGTTAGAGAGCTCCCTCTCTTTTGCCATTCTGAGCCCAGACGACGAAACAATATCTCTAGGAAAGCATTGTGATAAGTATCTTTGATGTTCTTGTATTATATGTTCTGTAGTTATACGCTTTGTAATATCTTTCTTTAGTATTTTCATGTTAGCGTTTTCCTATTTTCTTGGGAAATAAATAAGAAGTTGTTTTATTAAGCAGTGTGCTTGGTTTCATAGCTAACCTTGTATTATTGTGATATCAACAGTAATATCTCATCAGAGTTTTAATAGACTAGCTAACTATAGGAATAGACAAGGTAATACATATATGCAATAAATAAAGGGAATCTGTAACCCTCTAATAATATTTATTGTACTAATTACTTCAGCCCGCGACGAAGGCTAACCACAAAATGCCTACTCTGCTGTTTGACAGTTCCTAAATAGGTAAGGGGTGGGGCCACCTGGTGACATCACTTGGCAGCACGACCTCTGTGACATCACCGACCCAGCATGTACCGGTCAGTGATGACCCTGGTGACCCTGCCCCTTACCTATTTAAGAACTGTCAAATGGCAGAACAGGCATTTGGCGGTTAGCCTTCGTCGCAGGCTGAGTGATTTTTCTGGGCCCAGCAGTGCAGTGGGCATCACGACTGACGATGGACCTACATCGGGGGATATTGTTTTTTTTATTTTTTAAATAAAGGAATTTTCAAAACCTGCCTCCTTACTCATTCACATGGGGGGGGTCAGGATCTGCAGGTCCCCTGCCTGCAGACCTGCAGACCCCCACAACCACTGCCCGAGGTTGTTGAGAAGAGGCCCTTTTCCCCATGAACATGGGGATAAGGTGCTTTGGGGTGGGGGGAATTTTTTAATTTTGGCGTGGGGTACCCCTTAAAATCTATACCATATCCAAAGGATCAGGGTTCGGGTCCATACTTTTGCGATGTTCGAGAGTTCTGGACGAACCTAACCAGGGGGTGTTCGGCCTATCTCTACCGAATGGAACCGAGGTCATTCTGCACCTGCACCACCGCTACTGCCTACACATTTTTTATGTTTACATATCCCCATTCACTAGGCAGCAGCAGTGGTGCAGAAGCATAAAGACCTTGACCATCAGTCAATCTAAATAATTAAAGGCCAAGGTCATTCTGTGCCTGCGCCGCCGCCACTGCCCATACTTTGTTTATGTTTACTCTCCCCCGAACGGGTCATTCACTGGGCAGCGGTGTTGGTGCAGGAGCGGGATTTTCTCAAGCTTCACTCATTCTGTACCTGTGCCACTGCCACATTAATCACTCCTTCAGGACCAGATGAGGAAATCTAAACAAAGAGGTTCTAGGTAGCGGTGGCACAGGGCAATGTCCAGTTATGCATTACGCATGGATTATACTTGGACCATGCGTCACTAGGCAGTGGCACAGGTGTGGAATGACCTCATCTTTTAGTCATTCTGAATGACTGAAGGCCAAAGTGTGCCTGCCCCACTGCTGCTGCTTACACTTTGTTTATTCGTAAATTCAAAAATTAATGTTATTATTATTGTTATTTATTACTAATAATTTGCTACGTTCCATTTGTTTAGATACGTTATTTCAGGTAATTCGTAGCTTCGGATAAATTCGTATTCATTACGATTACTAACAGCCACATTTTAAAAGACATTCCAATACCTATAATTTAAGAGTTATTATTAGTTGTTTATCATTTCAGATTTTCGAATTTTCAGCTTTTCGAATTTTTTGATTTTCATCCTTATTTTCGTTTTTTCTAATTTTCGGATTTTTGAATTTCCGAAATTTCATGCCGCTGCTCACACTTTGTTTAGGTTGACTTACCCTTGAATGAGTCATTCACTAGGCGACACAGGAGCAGAATCGTCTTGGGCTTCAGTCATTCTGTACCCGTGCCACTGCCATGCTAATCACTTCTTCAGGGCCATAGGGGGAAATATAAACAAAGAGGTACTAGGTAGGGGTGGTGGCAGTTGCACAGGGAAAATTACCAGATACGAACTTTTACATGTGTACTACATAAACGCTGCGGATGCAGATTTTTCTGCTTTAGCTTTAGGGCAGGTTCACACCATAGAAAGGCAATCCGGATGCGTTTCAGATGCTTTTCTGCATGCGTGATCATTGTCTTGCTGAAATGCCCTCCCTCGTTTCATCTTCATCATCCTGGTAGATGGCGGCAGATTTTTATGAAGAATGTCTTGGTACATTTTTCCATTCATCCTTCCTTCAATGATATGAAGTTTGCCAGTACCGTATGCTGAAAAACAGCCCCGCCCACACCGTGATGTTCCCACCTCCAAACCTCACTATTGGTATGGGGGGTGTTTTTGGGGTGATGTGACCTCCAAATATGATGTGTATTATGGCCTCCAAAGAGTTCAATTTTGGTCTTCTCTGACCAGACTATATTCTCCCCATATTTCACAGGCTTGTCTAAATGTTGTGCCAAAAAAATGAGCTTCATCAATGGAGTCTTGCGTAGTGACCGTGCATACAGTCCATGGAGGTTGAATACATTACTTTTCTTTGAAACAATTGTACCTGCTAATTCCAGGTCTTTCTGAAGCTCTCCACATGTGGTCCTTGGCTCTTAGACAACTCTTCTGATAATTCTTTTCAGTCCTCTGCCAGAAATCTTGCCAGGAGCACCTGGTCATGGCCGGTTTATGGTGAAATGATGTTCTTTCCACTTCCGGAATATGGTCCCAACAGTGCTCACTGAAACATTCAGAAGTTTAGAAATCCAATGCCATCAATATGTTTTGCAACAATAAGGCTTTTACCCATCATGAGATGTTTCTTGTGTGACACCTTGGTAATGAGACACCCTTTTAGTTGAGACTGAACCAGCTGATATTAATTTGCACTGACAAGGGGCAGGGTTGCTTTCTAATTACTGTTAGATTTCAGCTGGGGTCTTGGCTTTCCATGCCTTTTTGAACCTTCCTTTCTTCATGTGTCCAATACTTTTTCCCTGCGCCATTCCATTTATTACACAGAACTTCATTTCTGAACGTATTTGTTTTGGTGTCTTTGTATGCATGGATTGTACGGGTTGTTACCGACATGTGGTGAACATTTCATGTCAATGGCACCTTTAGCAATGTATTTACCTAAAGAAATGGTCACATGTTCAATGTTTGTTTTACCCGCTGTATATATAATAAGCATTCCACAAAACAGTATATACCGCAGGAATGTTTCTTACCAATAGAAAATATTTCATACCAACCATAAAGAGGTGATACCTGATGTCACCTGTAGCAGAATACAATGTACCAATGTATAGCAACAACGTGACATCAGTGTAATACAACACGAGAAGAAGATACACAAAGTACAAAGTTACAAATATTTCGCTTAACTGAAATGCATTACTGACACCCCTTGTAAAAAAAAGGAAAGAACCTTGAATAGGATTCCATGGAACATTTTTAAATATAAAGGAACATTCTTGTGGTACATTGCGGTGAATATAGTGTATATATTGCTTTGTATGAGAATAAAAAAAAAGCAACACTGTTCCCACAGGAAAATTTATTTCATTTTTTTCACACAAATAGATCTTTCTTTTGGTGGTATTTGATTGCCACTGGATTTTTATTTTTTGCTATATAAACGAATAAAGACTGTAAATAAAAAAAAAAAAACAACAATATTGTTTACTTTTTGGTATAAAACCTATCCAATGAAAACAATAAAAATAAAAATCTTCATAAATTTTGTCCAAAGTTTATTCTGCTACATGATAACAAAAATCCCTATACATGTATATTAATTGGTTTGTGTGAAAGTTATAGCTTCTACAAACTATGGCATATACAGTGTCTTGAAAAAGTATTCATACCCCTTGAAATTTCCCACATTTTGTCACGTTACAACCAAAAATGTAAATATATTTTATTGGGATTTTATGTGATAGACCAACACAAAGTGGCACATAATTGTGAAGTGGAAGGAAAATGATAAATGGTTTTTACATTTGTTACAAATAAATATGTGAAAAGTGTGGGGTACATTTGTATTCAGCCCCCTACCCCTAACTAAAATCTAGTGGAACCAATTGCCTTCAGAAGTCACCTAATTAGTAAATAGAGTCCACCTGTGTGTAATGTAATCTCAGTAAAAATACAGCTGTTCTGTGAAGCCCTCAGAGGTTTGTTATGCCGCGTACACACGATCGGACTTTACGGCATACTTGGTCCGGCGTACCGGATTTCGTCAGACAATTTGATCGTGTGTGGGCTCCAGCGGACTTTGTTTTCTCAAAAGTTTGACGGACTTAGATTTGAAACATGTTTCAAATCTGTCCGACGGACTCGAGTCCGGTCGAAAAGTCCGCTCGTCTGTATGCTAGTCCGACGGACAAAAACTGACGCTAGGGCAGCTATTGGCTACTGGCTTTGAACTTCCTTGTTTTAGTCCGGTCGTACGAATCCGTCGGACTTTGGTTGATTGTGTGTAGGCAAGTCCGGTCATTCGGAAAGTCCGTCGGAAAGTCCGTCGAAAACTACGCCGGACAAAGTCTGCCGTAAAGTCCGCTCGTGTGTACGCGGCATTAGAGAACCTTAGTGAACAAACAGCATCATGAAGGCCAAGGAACACAGGTCAGAGATAAAGTTGTGGAGAAGTTTAAAGCAGGGTTAGGTTATAAAAAAAATATCCCAAGCTTTGAACATCTCACGGAGCTCTGTTCAATCCATCATCCGAAAATGGAAAGAGTACGGCACAACTGATCCACAGCTCAGGTGGGAGAATCTGTCCACAGGACAACTATTAGTCGTGTTCTCCACAAATCTGCCCTTTATGTAAGAGTGGCAAGAAGAAAGACATTGTTGAGAGAAAGTCATAAGAAGTCCCGTTTGCAGTTTGCGAGAAGCCATGTGGGGGACACAACAAACATGTGGAAGAAGGTGATCTGGTCAGATGAAACCAAAATGAAACTTTTTGGTCTAAAAGCAAAATGCTATGTGTGGCGGAAAACTAACAATGCACATCACCCTGAACACACCATCCCCACCGTGAAACATGGTGGTGGTAGAATCATGTGGTGGGGATGCTTTTCTTCAGTAGTGACAGGGAAGCTGGTCAGAGTTGATGGGAAGATGGATGGAGCCAAATACAGGACAATCTTAGAAGAAAACCCATTTGAGTTTGCAAAAGACTTGAGACCGAGGCGGAGGTTCATCTTCCAGCAGGACAACGACCCCAAATATACAGCCAGAGCTACAATGGAATGGTTTAGATCAAAGCATATTCACGTGTTAGAATGGCCCAGTCAAAGTCCAGACCTAAATCCAATTGAGAATCTGTGGCAAGACTTGAAAATTGCTGTTCACAGACGCTCTCCATCCAATCTGACAGAGCTTGAGCTATTTTGCAAAGAAGAATGGGCAAAAATGTCCCTCTCTAGGTGTGCAAAGCTGGTAGAGACATCCCCAAAAAGACTTACAATTATAATTGCAGTGAAAGGTGGTTCTATAGAGTATTGACTGAATATAAACGTACCCCACACTTTTCACATATTTGTTTGTAAAAAATGTTGAAAACCATTTATAATTTTCCTTCCACTTCACAATTATGTGCCACTGTGTGCTGGTCGATCACATAAAATCCCAATAAAATACAGTTACGTTTTTGGCTGTAACATACAGCAACAAAATCTGGAACATGTCAAGGGGTATGAATACTTTTTCAAGGCACTGTATACTGAAATTTTTATTACAAATGGCGGCGATAATAATGGGACTGTGGTAGTGCGGTGGACAATCTGACACTAACTGACGCTGGGGAGGAACTGACTAACTGACACTGACATCACCAGTGACACTAATACAGTGATCAGTGATAATACTATACACTGTCACTGTACTAATGCCACTGGCTGGAAAGGGGTTAACATCAAGGGCAAGCAAAGGGTTGAATGTGTGCCTAACTATGTGTAAAGTGTGTTGCTTTTACTACTAGATCTCTCAGTTTCCCCTAAAGTTACCCCTATAGCAAGGTCCCGGGGGGCCCCAGAGGCCTAATGGTGACCTCAAGGGTTAGGGAGAGCTGACATCCTTCCTTGTAGAGTGGGTTACCAGGCATGGTGGGTGTACTGCAAGATGAAATGATGGGCGCCAGTCACTTTTTGAATGCGAACAAGAGATATATTGTCTGTTAACAAGAACTGTTGGGAGCGGGTTAGGGTCAGGACACCCTTAGGTAGATGCAATGATAACTGGGAGACTCCGAAACGCTATAGGTAGACAGCTATACAGTGGAAGACCTCCAGCCAGAGAACACTTCTGTATAGGTAGGACCGCTGTCTTCTATGGCAACTAATCTTGCAACAGTCACTAAAGGTAGTTGAACATAACTCTTGGTAACACAGAATAGTTCTTTTCTTATCTCATAGTATCCCACTGTAGATCTTCACTCACTGAGCTCCTTTTCTCTCGCTAGACTTCCAGATCCAGTCGTCACTGCTGATGTTTTCCCACTTCTTCACCGTCCCCGGCTGGTGAGAAGACTGCTCTGGTACTGGCTTCAGCTTACTCACAGTGATCTCCGGTAACAAGGTGGATGGCCCCTTAGTGGTGACAGCTTCCCCTCCGACCACCACCTGGTTCCCCGTTCGGCTAAACCTTCGCAACTCGGTTGGACTCCAATCCTACATTCCCAACCCTACGTTGCTTCTCCTGCTCCTGGATAGGCCTCAAGCAGACTAGCAACCAGGTGTCCCCAGGATAGGCCTCAGGCTTCTGGCCTAGCAACCCGGGGCGACATAACACACGTCCACCCAGACAACCGCCCAGGTGGCACAGAACACCGATCACCTGACTCCACCCAAATAAATAGGCCCTCCCAGCAGGCAAAGGGACTGAAAGAAACCCCCAGCCAATTGGCTGAGACACCCCATCCATTCATGATCTGAGCTCGCTAAGCCCTTGTCAGTCTAATGTCACCAGCCACAGTGCCACCTAAGGATAGAAGAGAAAAAGGTGCAGCAATTCCAGAATTTAGGGAGGAATCAGTGGATCTTCTATCAATCAGTCAGGACAATTACTACCTGGCAAACTAAATTTGTTAGCAACCCTGTCTAAACACCAGTGCCCATCAGTGCCACCTATCAGTGCCCATCAGTGCTGCTTTTCAGTGCCGCCTATCAGTGCTGCATATAAGTGCCCTCCAGTGCCACCTATCAGGGCCCATCAGTGCCACCTATAAGTGCCCAACAGTGCCGCCTATGAGTGCCCATCAGTGCCACCTATCAGTGCCCATCAGTGCTGCTTTTCAGTGCCGCCTATCAGTGCTGCATATAAGTGCCCTCCAGTGCCACCTATCAGGGCCCATCAGTGCCACCTTTCAGGGCCCATCAGTGCCACCTATAAGTGCCCAACAGTGCCGCCTATGAGTGCCCATCAGTGCCACCTATCAGTGCCCATCAGTGCTGCTTTTCAGTGCCGCCTATCAGTGCTGCATATAAGTGCCCTCCAGTGCCACCTATCAGGGCCCATCAGTGCCACCTATCAGGGCCCATCAGTGCCACCTATAAGTGCCCAATAGTGCCGCCTATGAGTGCCCATCAGTGCCACCTATCAGTGCCCATCAGTGCTGCTTTTCAGTGCCGCCTATCAGTGCTGCCTATCAGTGTCCATCATCAGTGCCACCTCATCAGTGCCAATCAGTACTGCCTCATCAGCGCCCGTCAGTGAAGAGGAAAAATTACTTATTTACAAAGATTTGTAACAGAAACAAAGAAAAACTTTTTTATTTTCAAAATTTTTGATCTTTTTTGTTGCGCAAAAAATAAAAACCCCAGTAGTGATCAAATACCACCAAAAGAAAGCTCTATTTGTGGGCTAAAAAAAATTATAAAAATTTCGTTTGGGTACAGCGTTGCACGTCCGCGCAATTGTCATTTAAAATGTGAGAGCGCTGAAAGCTGAAAATTGGACTGGGCAGGAAAGGGGGGAAGTGCCCGGTATTGAAGTGGTTAATAATAATCATAATAATAATAACAACAATAGCCACACCAATAATAAGAATAACAATGCATTTACTGATAAGGAGACAGGCCACTGCTCTCTGTTCTACATGCTAAGGAGTGCGGAGTAGATCCGCTGCCATATGGGACCTCTATGTCTAAGCGGCCGCTCGCCCGCACTCACCCTTCGTGTCACAGCAGCAGGAATAATTCAGCATTTGGAGACGCTCCAGCTCTAATGTGTATCTAGTCAGCAGTTTTGGTATTTCTAGATGCGCACCTGCTGACGAATTCAGCCTTAAAGCAAACCTGTCCTGACAGAAATATGGAAAGAGCTGGCTTCATTTTCTAACAACCAGAGCTGACTGTTGCTGATCTAATGGCCTCGATGGAGGCAATTCACAAAGAAGCACAAAAAGATCCTTTCATTTCATGATCATTTTTGTATCAAAATTTCCCAATTCCTTAAAAGAAATATAGCATGGGTCCTGAATCTGTATTTCTCCAAATGAAATGACTATTTAGCCGCTTCGGCCCCGGGCGATTTGGCTGTTGAATGACCGGGACATTTTTTGCGATTCTGCACTGCGTCGCTTTAACTGACAATTACGCGGTCCTGCGACGCTGTACCCAAACAAAATTGGCGTCTTTTTTTTCCCACAAATAGAGCTTTCTTTTGGTGGTATTTGATCATCTCTGCGGTTTTTATTTTTTGCGCTATAAACAAAAAAAAGAGCGACAATTTTGAAAAAAACACAATATTTTGTACTTTTTGCTATAATAAATATCCCCATTTTTTTTTTTTTAAAAAGCAAATTTTTTCTCAGTTTAGGCCGATATGTATTGTTCTGACATATTTTTGGTAAAAAACCCTGCAATAAGCGTATATTGATTGGTTTGTGCAAAATGTATAGCGTCTACAAAATAGGGGGTATATTTATAGCATTTTTATTATTATTATTTTTTTTCTACTAGTAATGGCAGCTATCCGCAATTTTTATCGGGACTGCGACATTATGGCGGACACATAGGACACTTTTAAAACATTTTTTGGTCCACTCAGAGAACCGGGATCTGTGTGTTTACACACACAGATCCCGGTTCTCGCTGTTTCAGGAGCGATCGCGGGAGCCCAACGGTCATCACGCACTCGCATCGGCTCCGGGGGCGAGCAGCGCGTGCGCTCCTAGTGGCCACGACCTGTCGTCGTTTCGCCCAGCCGTGCCACTTTGCCGCAATAAAACATTAAAGCTGCGGTGGCTGGTCGGCACGGGGTTAAAGGGTAACTCCACTTCTATGGGAAAAAAAATAGAAAATAAAAAAAATATATATATATACCGTATTTATCGGCGTATAACACGCGCCGGCGTATAACACACACCCCAAGTTTAGGAGGGAATTTTAAGGGAAAAAACTTTTAGGAGTAATGTTTAAGGATCCATCAATGCAGCGTTATCGGTGTCCATTGCAGCCTTGTCAGTGCAGCTTTGCCCCAGTGCAGCCTTTTCGGTGCAGCTTTGCCCCAGTGCAGCCTTGTCAGTGCAGCCTTGTCAGTGCAGCTTTGCCCCAGTGCAGCCTTGTCAGTGCAGCCATGTCAGTGCAGCCATGTCAGTGCAGCTTTGCCCCAGTGCAGCCTTGCCCCAGTGCAGCCTTGCCCCAGTGCTCGCCGCGATCGCCGCCGACATACACAGCTGTGTGTAAATTCAAATATGGCGCTGAGACTGCAGTGACTCGGCGGAGCGGAGATACACATACCCGAGAGTCCTCGGCTTTTTTCGGCGCCGCTCACAGTCATGCCCAGTCCCGCCCTATGATGGACATCACACAGGTCCAATGGCGGGAAAAAGCCGAGGACTCTCGGGTATGTGTATCTCCGCTCCGCCGAGTCCCTGCAGTCTCGGCGCCATATTTGAATTTACACACAGCTGTGTATGTCGGCGGCGATCGCGGCAAACGCTGCGATCGCTCCGATCCGAGCAAAAGTGACGGGGATCGGCCTATAACACGCACCCACGATTTTCCCCTGATTTTCAGGGGAAAAAAGTGCGTGTTATATGCCGATAAATACGGTATATATATATATATGTATATATATATTTATATATATATATATTTATGGTTGGAGCCCTATGTCCGGTATGTACATGGATACCACTTACAGTAAAGATAGGACTTACCATCGGAAATAGACCTGAAAGTGTGGACTTACCATATGAAATGGACCTGAAAGTGTGCCTTGGTCTAATGGCCGGTATGCCAAAATAAGGGGGCATACCCTGGTTTAAGAAATGATTATTCTGTAAGAGAAATGAATGAAATGAATAGTTTGAGAAATGCTGTGAAATGGGGATGGGAGGGTGGGTATCGCGCACAGGAAACCGACAGCACCACAGGTGAGCGGCCGGCTTAAGTACCCCCCGGGCTCCTCCCATAAATTCAGGCCACCATACTGGCCTTCCTACTTATGGTTGGAGCCCTATGTCCGGTATGTACATGGATACCACTTACAGTAAAGATAGGACTTACCATCGGAAATAGACCTGAAAGTGTGGACTTACCATATGAAATGGACCTGAAAGTGTGCCTTGGTCTAATGGCCGGTATGCCAAAATAAGGGGGCAAAAACATTCAGGTAGGGTTATGATTTTTATTGATTTTCAATTACTTATTGAGCCAATTTGGAGAATGCCTGTGCCATCTCTGTTTGTGGATTGGGGATATACCGGGCGAAGCAGGCTGACTTCCACCTGCCCAGTCTTTTAATGATGTGGTCTGGAACTCCGTGGCGGGATGCCGCGGAGGCTGCTCCGATGCGAAAAGAGTGTCCGGAATACTGACTAGGGTTAAGATGAAGATTGCGGAGAAGTATTCTTATGTGTTCCACAAACTGAGAGGCGTTTAAGGGTTTAACTGGGAACGGTAGAAGGGGACTGCTGTCTGGTTGTTCAGGCAGGAGTGACAGGAGCCGGTTGAGTACGGCGACTGGACACCAGCTGTTGTCGGTTTTGTAGAGGTGAATGTCCGCTCCTGAGCCCGTTTGCTCGGTTTTAGAGACCTCGAGGTGCAGGATGAAGTGGTCTTGGTATCTAAGTAAGTGTCGTCTGCATAGTACTCGGTCTGTGGATTTGTTAGAGGTGAATTCTCCAGGGCGCAAGAACCCATAGTACGCTAGATATATCGCTGCTTGTAAGACGATGCTGCGGAGCAGACCGAATGGCGAGGTAGCCAGCATAGTTGACATGTCCCTAAAGATGGGTCCCGTAATGGGCAATCGCTTAGTGCTGATGACTGGTTGTTGTTTCTGAATTCCCCTTAGAACGGCTCGTATAGCGTGAGATGAGAATAGTGAAGGTTTCGTGGGGTCTTCAAGCGCCATAAAATGTTGAATGCCGGCTAGGTATAGCCGGATGGTGTTGTAGGATAAGGCCAGCTGCGTGTGGCAGTGTGCAGTGAAGGCCAGTACCTGCTTGATACCTGTTGGTCCTTTACGGCAGGACGTGAGGAATTTGTTAAAGGCCTTCCAAGCTGTCTGGTAGGCTTTAAGTGTGTTGTAGGAGAGGGAATGATTTATAAGTTGTGTAGCTCCGTGTAAATGTTGAACTAGTCCAGGGTCAGTTGTGACCAGACAGGGATAGGGGCCGACATCGGATCGGCATCGGGAACCTGCTTGAAAAAGGAGGAATAATTGAAACGTGACAGTGCGTCAGCTGCTGAGTTGTATCTGCCGGGAATAAATGTACAGTGTATATTGAACTGATGTTGTAAAGACAGTTGTACCAACCTGCGCAGGAAGGACATGACTGCTAGGGACTTGGACCTGCCTTTGTTGATGATGTCTGCCGTGGCCTGGTTGTCGGTGCTAAAGACTACAGTTTGTCCTGTCCAGTGGTGGCCCCAGAGTTGTGCGGCTGCCACTATGGGGTAAAGCTCAAAGAGGGCAGATGTTTGGGAAAAGCCGGGTATGATTAGTATCTGTTGAGGCCATGGTCCTGAAAACCAATGATGGCCAAAAATTGCCGCGAAACCTGTGGAGGCTGCGGCGTCCGTAACCACCTGGGGTGAATGGACCGAAACTATAGGTATGAATAGAGATATGCCATTCCAGGCGGACAAGAATTCCTCCCACATGGATAGGTCCGCTATGGCTGCGGAGTCTAAATTCAAAATCTGATCAGGGTCTTGAGTTTCCGACAGAAATCTGAGTAGGCGTGATACAAATGTGCGGCCTTGTGGAATAATTCGCATAGCGAAGTTGAGCATACCCAGGAGGGACTGCAACTGTTTTTTGGTACAGTCCTTGGTGTGTGTAAACTCGTGAAGGACTGCCCTAATGCGTGTTAGTTTGTCGAGGGGGAGACTGGCTTGCATTGCGCAGGTATCCAAGCTGACCCCGAGAAAAGTGATGCTATTTGCTGGGCCATCGACTTTGTGCTCAGCAATAGGAACATTGAGGTTTCCAAAAATTACCCTAAGTTTGTCGAGATCTCCTGGGGGCTTGCTGGGTGGTTCTATCAGTAGGAAGTCATCTAGATAATGGATGACTTCATGGCATTGACCCTTGTGTAATAGTATCCAACCGAGGGACTGGGCGAACGTGTCGAAGAGCCACGGGCTACTCTTCGAACCGAAGGTGAGCTTTGTAGCAAAATAATATGTTTCCTTCCACTTGATGCCATGCCAGCACCAAAGGGATGGGTGGATGGGCAGGAGCTTGAAGGCATCCGAGATGTCGGCTTTGGAGAGCCAGGCGCCTGTGCCTGCTTTGATGATCGCCTGTATTGCCATGTCCACGGAAGAATATTTTAGGGAAAACTCCTCGGAGGGGATCAGGGAATTGAGACTGGGTATGTGGGAAGAATGAGGCGCAGACAAGTCGTACACCAAACGCAATTTATTTGAAAACTTGCCCTTGACAAGCCCAATAGGGCTGACTCTCCATGTGTTGAAAGGGGGGCGACTGAAAGGGCCTATCACGTAACCTCGATCCACCTCTGCCTGTAAGAGCTGATCTATGGCTTGTTCGTCAATGGCTGCCGAACGAAGATTGGCACATTCGTGGGTAGTGTGGGGTAGTGAAATGAGGCCGGTGTGAAAGCCTGCTGTGAAGCCTTGGATAAGGAAGGTGGCCAGGGAAGGGGTGGGATGTGAAGTGAGATACCATCCTAACCATAAGAGGTTGATCCGGCTTAGTCACGCCTTCTTGTGTTGCTTGACTTCACACAAAATCCTGGGGTGTGCTCTATGACATAAGGTGCAGAGGTGAAGTAGACGGCACTGGCTGAAGTTGCAGGACCCCTGATTAAAGTTATTACAGATGGCTGCCCCTCCCACGGTTCGGACTGGGCGTCCGAGTTTGTCCACCTGAGGCGTTGGTTCAGGGATCGGCTGACCCTGTACTGAACCTGAGGTAGAGGGAAACTCGAAAGGCCGTCTGTTTGCCGTATTGGCGCACCAGGTGGCAGTGTGGGTGGAAGACTGGCAAATCGCACACAGAGGTGAGCGTAAGCCGGCAAAGTGGCGGCAGAAGAGCTCTGTGTCCATGAGACTCCAATCTGTCGTGATCTGGAACTGTATGAGTCTGGCCGCGGCCTTGGCTGAAAAGGAACGGTGGTAGTCGTAAAAGGCAAAACCTCCGTACTTGTGGCCTAAGTCTACCACAGTATGGAGATACAAATCCAGCTCTTCCCGCCTGCTAGGGGTGGCTGAGCACAGGACATCTCTGAGCATGCCAAAGGCCAGTGTAAACTCTGAGACTGTTAGCTTGCGGTTCAATCTGGGGTCTTTAGATTTAAGGACCACTGATATGTCGCCCCAGGAGTAGGCTTTATTTTCTGCCAAATCATGCACGGAAATGAGGAGAGAGGCCAGGTTGACGTCCTTGCCGTCCAAGATGTCCTTCCTGATACTGGTTGGGACCAGGTGGGAGGGGTAGACAATGTGGCTTGAGCCTGAGGTACCTGCAGGAAGAGGTGTCAAGCTTTGAGTTGCCGTTGGGTCGGGGACAGCCGTGGCCGGTCGGGCCTCCAGAAGTGCAACCCTGGTTTGGACGTCTGCAACTGAGGTGGATAGAGATGACACCATCGTGTGTAATTGTGAAATGGCCGATGATATCGACTGAAGGGATGCCTGTTGGGTACTGGGTCCTGCTGCTGGTGGGGGAAAGAGGAGTTTGAAAAGCTCGCCTTTCCTTGCTGTGGCGGGGAAGGGGACACCTCTGCGTCTGAGCTCTGCCGTCAGTTTGGGGATAGTCCATCCCCTAAGGGATTGCACGCTGCCGCTTTCTGAGACCGGAGAAGGTGACAGAGGGGCCGTGAGGTCTTCGCTGCCGGTCTGAGACATGGTTGCTCTGGTGAGGATTATCTTGAGCTTTTATTTCCTGGTTGACTGTAACCTATTAGGGGTGAGATGAATTTCAAGTTTTTCTTTGATCCGCTGAGTCATACTTACCCGACTTATTCTCCCATTCCCCTTTTTTTTTTTACCTGGGGGGATATCGTCCAACCTGGTGCAGGGTGGACCTACTGAACTTTGACTGACCTGAGAAAAACGAAAAGGTGACAATTCGTGAAGGGATTGCTAACTGGTTTTTTGAAGCAACGATTTGTACGACAATGAAATGATTCGAAATGTTTGCCTTGATTATGAATGGACTCCATGACAGAGGTCCGGCCTGGTCGTCATCATTGATTCGACCGAGAACCGGGCTCTGGAGCATGTATTGAAATGAGGCAAGTGAAAACATTGGTGCACCCGGGACGATCTGGTGCTTATTTGATGCATCTGGATTTGAATCGGAGCACCGTATGAAATGAAATGAGAGAAATGATTATTAGACCGAGGCTTGAATTGGTTGTGCCGTGTTTGCGACTGGCAACCATCCGAGCTCTGGTATAGGTATGAAATGCTGTTTGGTACCAGCAAGGCATTCCGTAAAGAATCGGTGCATGTCAGATGCGACTGGTTCCGGAACGGTGATGCGTTGTGGGAGTGAAATGGTAGTAAGCTGCATGGCAGAGACATGGATCCATCCCCCGATGTCTGCGATTAGCTATGATCCGGACTTTGAAGCATGTATCAGAAATGAGGCCGAGCCCTGGGGTACGCCACAATGAATCGGTGCATTTCCATGCGACTGGATTCATGTGTGAACGTGATACGTGGAAATGAAATGATAACCATGACAGAAGGTACGAATTACTGATAAACGTAACTCTGGAGCATGTATAGAAATGAGGCCAGTCCTGGGGCACGCCGAGACGAATCGGTGCACTGCCATGCAACTGGATTCATGTCGGAACGTGATAGGTGGAAATGAAATGATAACCATGACAGAAGGTACGAATTACTGATAAACGTAACTCTGGAGCATGTATAGAAATGAGGCCAGTCCTGGGGCACGTCGAGACGAATCGGTGCATTGCCATGCGACTGGATTCATGTCGGAACGTGATAGGTGGAAATGAAATGATAACCATGACAGAAGGTACGAATTACTGATAAACGTAACTCTGGAGCATGTATAGAAATGAGGCCAGTCCTGGGGCACGTCGAGACGAATCGGTGCATTGCCATGCGACTGGATTCATGTCGGAACGTGATAGGTGGAAATGAAATGATAACCATGACAGAGGTATGAATGACTGAAAACGTAACTCTGGAGCATGTATAGAAATGAGGCCAATCCTGGGGCACGCCGAGACGAATCGGTGCATTGCCATGCGACTGGATTCATGTCGGAACGTGATAGGTGAAAATGAAATGATAACCATGACAGAGGTATGAATGACTGAAAACGTAACTCTGGAGCATGTATAGAAATGAGGCCAATCCTGGGGCACGCCGAGACGAATCGGTGCATTACCATGCGACTGGATTCATGTCGGAACGTGATACGTGGGAATGAAATGATAACCATGACAGAGGTACTAATGACAGACAATAACGTAACTCTGGAGCATGTATAGAAATGAGGCCAAATAACTGGGGCACACCGGAACGAATCGGTGCATCTTTTTGATGCGACTGGATTCGAATCGGAGCGCGGTAGGTGACTGAAATGAGAAATGTTTTGAAATGATTTGAAAATGTCAGAAATGAGTTCTAGAATGTTTCAGAAATGAGAAATGATTGGTATCGAACTGACTTGATCCGATAACTTGCAAATTGCGACTTGCTATGGCTGTTTACTGATGCATATTTTTAACACCGACATGCTAGAAATGAAGCGACATCTGCGTCGCGGTGCTGTCGAAATGGTAACATATCGAAAGTACGAGCGATACACATTACAATAGTGAAGTGCGAGTAACGAAATTTGAAAGTACGGTTTAGTGACATGACATGAAACGAAAAATTCGATATACATTGCAGTTTATGAAAAGCGAGTGAAACGAAAAATTTTTGAAATTACGGTTTAGTGACCTGATATGAAAACGAAAAGTCCGACGGGACCTTACCTGCGACAGCCAAGCCAGCCGCGTGGTACAAACTACGAACGAAAAACGCAGACTTCGAAAGTTTTGAGAATGGTATCGAACGCGGAATTTTGCGAGGCAAGAACTTGCGGACGCTGGTATATCGAATAGTCGGCCTAGTGACGTATATCGCGCACAGGAAACCGACAAGCACCACAGGTGAGCGGCCGGCTTAAGTACCCCCCGGGCTCCTCCCATAAATTCAGGCCACCATACTGGCCTTCCTACATATATATATATATATAGTGTATAATAGTGTATACCAGTGGTTCTCAACCCTGTCCTCAAGAACCCCCAACAAGCCATGTTTTGGGAATTTCTCTTAGATAAAATAGCTGTCCAAAAAACCAAGCCATTGATTTAGAGCACATGTGCAAGATGAAGGAAAACCTGCAAACATGGCCAAGTCATATTGTAATTGAACGTCATTAAAAATGACCTTTTCTTTTCAATCTGCAGCTGCTGTAATTTTCTGTAGAATGCAATATGGCCACCTGAAGGTGTTCTCTACAGAGAATGTGCGCAGAACGCCCACCAGAAACATAATTTCCTGCTTGTGTTATTGGCTCACTTATTTTCCTAGAAGGCTGCACTAAGATACAAGTCAGATTTTTGGTGTAGCACTCTCTAGTGCTAGAAATGTAGACAGGGTTTTTTCTTTGGTTAGAGTAGGTAAATTTGTGCAGGCATGGCTGGCAGCCAAGCCTGTCTGTGTTTTTTCCTGGGTTGGGCAGAAATCCAGGGAGAGCTGGATGACTTACAGGCAGCATCACTGAGAACTCCCCCCTACTTCTCGCATTTTCTGGTGCCTTCTAGAAGAATAGGAGGGGAAGTAAGGTGGAGCTGCCTGGAGTATTATGAGGGCAGAGGTGAGCTGTGGATGACAGGCATGGCAGGCAAGCTTTTAAAACCTCAGGGTCCTTGTCTTACTGTGGGTGATTGGGAGCCAGTTACTCTACTCCATTCTATAGTATATTTGCTCAGGAAACTCCCTGGAGAGAGGGTTAGGGGCAGCAAATTGATAGTGGCCCTTCAAAAACAGCCTTCCGATTGTTATTTGCCCTATTAACCTTCTAATAAAATGTAGCCTTTAAGAGCAGCCTTCTAATATAAGTTGCCACTTGATCCTATGCAAGCGTTCAAAGATAGCTTAAATGTGCAATGAGGTCTCTACCAGCTAAAGTTTTCCCCAAGCCCTCTAGAAGTCTCTTCAGACAAGTCTAAAGATACTCCATCTTCCATAGCAGGCCTACTCTAATAAACTCCATACAGGTATCCAGTTTTCATAGTAGGCCTTCCCTAGGCTGCTCCATACCGGTAGCCATCTTCCATAGTAGGCCTTCCTTTGGTTGCTTTATACCGGTAGCCATCTTCTATATCAGGCCTTCCCTAAGATGCTCCATACAAGTAACCATCTTCTAATGCAGGCCTTCCTTAAGATTCTCCATAGAGGTGGCTATTTTATATAGTAGGGCTTCCCTAGGATGCTCCATACAGGTAGGTCTTCTGCATGTTTCTCCATACACGTGGCTGTAACTCATACATTGTTACCTCTCACACTAAGTACTGGAGACAACTCAAAAGTAGAAGGCAGAAATAATCAATAGGTCCTGATTATTGGAGAAAGCGCAGAAAATATAAACAAACCTCAGGCTGGCTACAGCTTAGCAACAAACACACTAATTGTAGCTAGGAACGCTCCAGCTTAAGGCAGAGTCCCTACAAAAGAAAGACTCTGCTATAGAAACATGAGAGCCTTGTGAACCAGAATGTATTTTCTGAACTGTTATTTTACCTGGAGCTGCGATAGTGCCTCCCGCTCTTCTCTGCAGACATCTCACACAACATCACTATTATGCCAGCCTTATTTTTAGAAGCAAAGAGCACAATCTTTGTGAATTGACTAGAACATGCAAAACTCCAGAAAAATCAATAATATGAGATTCATGCTGTAAATTCAGCAGACTGCTGCAATAAGACCTTCAGGCTGGATTCACATCCTTTAGTGGGTGGTAATGCATGTTAACGCACGATAGATGTGCACTGCAGGGCACCACAACACACAGATATCAATGCTCCATGCAGGATGGGCTGCCCAAAAGGAGTGTATGTGTGAATGTGTGCGCACATATATGTTTGTGTGATTGTGTGATTTTTCATGTGTTGAGGTTATTTATGAACCTGTACATAGCTTACTATTTATCTCCTTTCTCTCTATATATCTCTCCCATCTGCCCGTCTTTTTTTATGCATCTCTCCCATTTATTTTTATTTCTCCTTCTAAATGCTCCTTTCTTTTTCTCTATCTCTCTTTCTCTCCTGTCGCTTTTCTCTCTTTTTCCCTCTCTGTCTTCTCTTTCTCTCTCTCTTTTCACTTTCTATCTCTTTGTCTCTCCTGTCTCTCTTCTCTTTATTCTGGTTCTCTCTCTCTCTCCTATCTCCTTTTCTCTCACCTTTCTTTCGCTCTCTTTTTTTTTTTCTCTCTCTTCTTATTCTCTTTCTCTCTCCTGTCTCTTTCTTCTCTTTCTTACTGTCTTTCTTCTCTCTCTTCTGGTTTACTCTCTCTTCTCTCCTTCCTCTTTCTTCTTTTTCTTTCTCTCTCTCATCTCTCTCTCTCTTCTCTCCTTTCTTTCTCCCTTCTCTCTCTCTCTATTCTTTCTAGCTTCTCTTCTCTCTTATCTCTCATTTCTCTCGCTCTTTTCCTTCTCTCATCTTTCTTTCTCCCTTTTTTCTCTCTCCTGTTTCTCTTTCTTTTCTCTCTTTTGGTTCTCTCACTCTTCTCTTTCTCTCCTCTTTCCCTCTCTTCTCTGTTTCACTTTCTTTCTTTCTCTTCTTATTTTCTCTCTCCTGACCCTTTATTCACCCTATATTCGATTACTCTCTTTTTATCTTTCTTCTCTCTCTTCTGGTTCACTCTCTCTTCTCTCCTCCCTCTTTCTCCTTTTTCATTCTCTTTTCTCTCTCTCTCTTATGTCTCTCTTTCTTCTCTCTCTTCTGGTTCTTTCACTCTTCTCTTTCTCTCTCTTCTCTGTTTCACCCTCTTTCTTGCTTTTCTTATTCTCTCTCTCTTCTCTCCTTTCTCTCTCCCTTCTCTCTCTCTTTTCTTTCTTTCTTCTCTTTATCTCCTCCCTATGTCTCTTTTCTTTCTCTCTTCTTTTACTTTCTCCCTTTTTTCTCTTTCTCTCTCTTGACCCTTTATTCTCTCTATATTCTCTTACTCTCTCTTTCTCTTTCTTCTGGTTTACTCTCTCTTCTCTCCTCCCTCTGTCTTTTTTTTCATTCTCTTTTCTCTCTCACGTCTCTCTTTATTCTCTCTTTTCTGGTTCTTTCCCTCTTTTCTCTCTTTTTTTCTCTTTGTTTCTTTTCTTTCTCTCATTCTCTCTCCTCTCCTTTCTCTCTCCCTTCTCTCTCTCTGTCCCTTTCTTCTCTTACTGTCTCTCTCTTCTCTCTTACTCTTCCTCTCCTCTGGTTCTCTCTCCTTCTCTCATCCTTTTTGTCGGAGTGAGAAGAGTATTCTCCCATGTACGGTATGTCTGAATCTTGCTGACAGTATGACAGATGTTAGCAGTGCACAGGGTGACAGGTTAATGTAATAGGTAAGTGCAGCTACATTCATAAACCCCGGTCCAGCGTAACCTAATTAATCCCATTAGAGGAAGAGAAGATGATGCATTTCTATCCTGAAGAGTCCAGTGATTCTTTCTGGAATGCCGGAGCTGACCTAGGCCCCCAGGGGCCCATTGGACAGTCCATGTTTTATAAAGAGGACATTATATACTCTCTCTCTCTCTCTCTCTCTCTCTCTCTCACAATGTACACATATACTGTATATATATATTGTCAAAAGTATTGTGACACCTGCCTTTACATGCACATGAACTTTAGTGGCATCCCAGTCTTAGTCTGTAGGGTTCAATATTGAGTTGGCCCACCCTTTGCAGCTATAACAGCTTCAACTCTTCTGGGAAGGCTGTCCACAAGGTTTAGGAGTGTGTCTATGGGAATGTTTGACCATTCTTCCAGAAGCGCATTTGTGAGGTCAGGCACTGATGTTGGATGAGAAGGCAATGGCTCACAGACTCCACTCTAATTCCTCCTAAAGGTGTTCTATCAGGTTGAGGTCAGAACTCTGTGCAGGCCAGTCAAGTTCTTCCACCCCAAACTCGCTCATCCATGTCTTTATGGACCTTGCTTTGTGCACTGGTCCAAATCATTTGATGGAGCTGGGATTATGGTGGGGGGGGGTTGTTTTTCATGGGTTGGGCTTGGCTCATTAGTTCCAGTGAAGAGAACTCTTAAGGCCTTAGCATACCAAGGCGTTTTGGACAATTTCATGTTTCCAACTTTGTGGGAACAGTTTGGGAATGTCCCCTTCCTATTCCAACATGACTGCCCACCAGTGCACAAAGCAAGGTCCAGCTGAGGGTAAAGGTGAGGGACTGGCCAAGCATGTCTCCAGACCTAAACCCTTTTGAGCATCTGTGGGGCATCCTCAAATGGAAGGTTGAGGAGTGCAAGGTCTCTAACATCCACCAGCTCCGTAATGTCATCTTGGAGGAGTGGAAGAGGTTCACCTGCGAAGCTCTGGTGAACTCCATGCCCAAGAGGGTTAAGGCAGTGCTGGAAAATAATGGTGGCCACACAAAATATTGACACTTTGGGCCCCATTTGGGCATTTTCACTTAGGGGTGTACTCACTTTTGTTGCCAGAGGTTTAGACATTAATGGCTGTGTGTTGAGTTATTTTGAGGGGACAGCAAATTTACACTGTTATATAAGCTGTACACTCACTACTTTACATTGTAGCAAAGTGTCATTTCTTCAGTGTTGTCACATGAAAAGATAGAAGAAAAGATTTACAAAAATGTGAGGGGTGTACTCACTTTTGTGAGATACTGTATATATATATATATACTGTAAGATCATTCCTCTTCTCTCCCTATGTCAGGATGGAGCTGACAATTAAATTAAGACTGCCTTTCCCAGGTTGTGATGTTGTACTGCTGGCGTACTTGGCACACACAGAGCTGACTCACTGTCCGCGGGCATCCAGCGCTATCGGATTTTTCCAGTGCTGGTTGTTTCTTTCCTAATGGAACAAAACTTTGTTCACTTCAGAGACGATCTGAAATGAATGCCTGTGACATCAACAGAGGAAACAATAAAAAAGGGGCTGCATGGCGAACATCAGCAGCCCACGTGTGGACCTCAGGCTGGAGCTTGGGCACCAGGGCAGTTGTGCACATCGCTCATGTTTTAATTGGCAGTGATTCCCTGCCCCCCTCTCTCTCTCTCTTCCTGCCCCCCTCTCTCTCTCTCTTCCTGCCCCCCTCTCTCTCCCTGCCCCCCCTCTCTCTCTCTCCCTGCCCGTCCCTCCCTCATAGCTCCCAACTGTCCCTGATATGGAGCAATGTCCCTCTGTCCCTCTTTCCTCCTCATTTGTCCCTCATTTTGGTCTGATCTATATAGATGTATATAAAATGCACTTTTTATCTATCAAAAAGTGTTATCCATAGCTAAACCTTTCACCTGATTTCTAAATTGCTGCATTTGTAAATTCCAAAAGCCAATATAAAGGAATAGTAGTGGTAAAAAAAGCACTTGTGGGTTTAACCAATCTTATATTTTTTTTGTACAATTTTCCTTTAAGGGGGCGTGGCAAGGGGTGTGTCCTATGCCTGCATACTTTTGCTGATAGGTGTCCCTCATTCCCATCTCAAAAAGTTGGGAGGTATGCCCTCCCTGTCCACCTCTCTCTCTCCCTTCCTCTCTCCGCAGGTTGCAAAAATTATTTTGGGGGTGACACCATGTTTTACTGCACCAGATGACACCAACCCCAGTGATGCCACTGCTCCCTGCCCCCCCTCTCTCTCCCTTCCCCCCTCTTTCTCCCTGCCCCCCCCTTTTCACTCTCTTTGCCTGCCTCCCATCTCCCTATCCACTCCTCTCTCTCTCCCCCCCTCTTTCCCCCGCAGGTTGCAAAAATTATTAGGGGGGGAGGTGACACCAATTATTAGGGGGGGGTGACACCAATTATTAGGGGGGGTGACACCAACTTTTAGGGGGGGTGACACCAATTATTAGGGGGGGTGACACCAACTTTTAGGAGGGGTGACACCAATTATTAGGGGGGGGTGACACCAACTTTTAGGGGGGGGTGACACCAATTATTGGGGGGGTTGACACCATGTTTTACCGCACCAGATGACACCAACCCTAGTGATGTCACTGTGATTGATTCACCACCAGTGAATGTTTGGTGAAAATCACATTCTCTGCCTCTATAAAGTGTTTGGATCTCTCCTCAACGTAGACAATCCACACCTACAGCCAATGCTCCTCGAAGGACGAATAACATCCTATGGAGTACGGAGGAGGGGAGTCACGGGCGCTCAGAAACGGATGAAGGATGAGGACGTCACACGCGAAACAGCATTACACAAATGGCCTCGGTGTAATCGGCAAGGCTGCGTGCCGTCGTAGGGTTATAGCACCGCCAGGTAATGCGGCGTCTCGGGGAAGATGGTCGGCCTCGGGGCTTGGGAATTAATAGGCCTCCTGGTCCCCAGGTGAGTCAGGAGACAAATTGGATGTCCACCGGTTCACAAGCCGGTCCTCAGGCACAGAATGAAAAATCTAAGAGCGGCGTCTCACGGGACGGCCGCGTTGATGATGAGAAAGGAGTGACTGATTCATCTAATGTGGATAGGCAGCAACCTACAGGGGGGGGCGACTATGGGTGGGAGATCCTTGCACTGACGGAGCTCGGGGATTGTTTCGTCCATTGACGCGAGACAACATCTGTAAATAGTCATTCGATTTCCTTTTTTCATTTTAAGGCGGACCCCTGGATAATTTGGTTTAAAGCTGTGTGTATTCTCACTTGAATCTTGGTGTCTATGTACATCAAATTCGTTGGACAAATGTCACAAGCATTCGCCCATATGATTAACCACTTCAGCCCCGGAAGGATTTACCCCCTTCCTGACCAGAGCACTTTTTGCGATTCGGCACTGCGTCGCTTTAGCTGACAATTGCGCAGTCGCGCGACGCTGCACCCAATCAAAATTTACGAACTTTTTTTCCCACAAATAGTGCTTTCTTTTGGTGGTATTTGATCACCTCTGCGGTTTTTATTTTTTGCGCTATAAACAAAAAAAGAGCGACAACTTTGAAAAAAACGCATTATTTTTTACTTTTTGCTATAATAAATATCCCCCAAAAATATATAAAAAAACATTTTTTTTCCTCAGTTTAGGCCGATAGGTATTCTACATATTTTTGGTAAAAAAAAAAAAATCGGTTTGGGTAAAAGTTATAGCGTCTACAAAATGTGTTGAATTACTATAATCATCAGCTCCTTCTAGTGGCTGTAACGTGGTAGTTTTCTGATTGAGGTATTTCAGGAAAAAAAAAAATCATTATGACCACTAGATGGAGCTTACCATCATAGGAAATGTACATATTAAACAAAATATGGCCAACATTCGTGATGACTGGGCGAATGCTTGTGACATTCGTCCGATGAATTTTAACAAAACAGACCACTAGGTGCGCTTTGTGTATTTCTTCCAGATCTGTGATGTAATCCAGTGGTGGAGCCCCCCCGTAATAATGACTGCTAACTGTTCCTGGTGACTGATCTTTCCTACCCCTCCTGTAGTTTTCTTCAGGCAACCTGTAGTGGGTGGAGCCTGCTGGGCTTCCTCCACAGCTCTACTCTTTGCACAGGTTATATAAAGCACGGTGATGATGTCACTACTACATTTAGATGGTAATATCTGGATTTCCAAAGGCATTTGGTGCTTGAATACTGGATTTATATCCTTTGTGGTTATTGCGGAATATATGTCAATGCAAGAGTTTGTGTCTGGAGAACTTTAGGGCTTGGATTTTGCGGAGAATGTTTGAGCCTCTGCCAGGTTTTTAGTGCTATAGGAGAACCTAATGGACAATTTTCCTCTCAATTTCTGTCCCTAGGAGAGATTGTAAGGGTGATAGAAAGTACCTGACGCCCAGTAATTAACACTGGTTGGCTTTCGGTGGGGCCCTTCTTTAGATGGTGCACCATCCCTTTGATTGTGGTTGGATGGTAGGGGATAGGTTGTCAAGTAGGAGCAGTCTCTACTCTTACTAACAGTGGGTGGTGGGCATTTTGTGTAGTTTAGCTCACCACCTGCTGGCAGGAGGCTAGTCTGGTTCCAATGACTTGGTGGTCAGCAGTCCCTAGTGGTGAGATCTTGTTCCCCACACAGGCTGCAGTCTTTTAGCTCCAATCTTGAAGACGTGGTGAATCTTTCTCTCAATCTCACTCTCTAAGGGCAGCTCTAGCAGCCTCAGGTGCAGGTGTGTCCCCTCTCCTGGATGTGGGCGAACAGCCACAGCAATGGGTCCTCTTAGCTCCTCTCCAATGGTTCTAGTCCCTTGGATGTGAGGTACAGCCTTTGACCACAGGTCGTTATCGTTCCCTGGACTGCCGAGATCTGGATCACTTTGCCCAGGGAAAATTGTGATGCTCTCCTCCTCAAGGTGCAGCCACTGGTGAGAACTGAAGTCCAGTATCCATTAGTCTCCAATAGCAAATATGGTGCAGCACCCCCTTTAGGAACTACGATTCCCATCATCCATAGTCCTGCCCAGCAAGTTCTCTCTGAGGCTTCCATTAACTCCTTCTCTTCTTCACTCTGGTTGGATCCACTGCCAGGAAGGGGGGAGGGTGGTTTGGGGCGAGCAGGGTGAGGAGAGCACACAGAACCAGCGCTCCGCCCGGCTACACAAGAGAAAAATTGAAATGCATGTATACCAATATAAAATCTTTTTAACCACTTGTCTGCCGCCCTATAGCAGTTTTACTGTGCACAGAATCACGTATATATAGGTGATCGCGCACTTCTGGCTAGTGGGTGCGAATGTGCGCCTCCCTCGGCACGCTCCCACTGCGATTGTGCACAGCGGGAGCCGATCGGCAGGTGCCGCTGACTTGATGTCTGCCGGCACCCACCGATCATTCATTACACAAGCAGAACGACAGTCTGCCTATGTAAACAAGGCAGATTGCCGTTCTGTCAGTACAGAAGACATAGATTGTGTGTTCCTGCAAAGCACAGACATGGATCAATGCCTTCCCAGAGTAAAAGCACCTCCCCCCACTACACAAACACTGGCTAGGCAAACAATTAAAGTGTTACTAAACCCAGGAGCCTGCATTCACTATATCTGGTCTCCCACAGTACACAGAACATGGAAATGCAATTATTTTAGTAAATATAAACTGATAAATACCTTTTCTCATCAGCAGTATATAGCAGCAGTCTTGTGTCTTCTATCAGTGTCTGGTTAAAGCTTGTAAGTGGAGTTTTCATTCTCCTCTGACTGTCCTATGAGGCTGCAGGATCCCTGACCCTCTGTCTGGACAGTGCTGGTTGGCCCTGTGCTGATCACATGCACCCTCCCAAGAAAAAATAACTCTCTAGCAATACACACCAAACTGAGCATGTGCAGCCTGTCCACTGGCTCTGCATTATCAAGAAATATTTGGGGACAATGGAAGAAGGAGAGGATCAGAGAAGACAGGCTCAAACAGCTTTTTTTACACAATGCAGAGGATTAACCCCTTGGGTTCCACAGGGAGTATAACAAGCATGCTTTACTGCATATACAGACTGATTTTACTGTTGTGGGTTTAGTAACACTTTAACCCTTTGAGCGCCCCTGATGTTAACCGCTTCCCAGCCATTGTCATTAGTACAGTGACAGTGCATATTTTTAGCACTGATCACTGTATTGGTGTCACTGGTCCCCAAAAAAAGTGTCAGTTAGTGTCTAATTTTCCGCCGCAATATTGCAATCCTACTATAAGTCGCTGATCACCGCCATTACTAGTAAAAAAATTTAAAAAAAATAAAAATTCCATAAATTTATTCCATAGTTTGTAGACAGTTTTACTTTTGCGCAAACCAATCAATATACGGTTATTGTGATTTTTTAACCAAAAACATGTAGCAGAATACATATTGGCCTAAATTTATGAAGAAATCTTTGACATTTTTTTTATTGGATGTGTTTTATAGCAGAAAGTAAAAAAATATTGTTTTTTTTTTCTCAAAATTGTGGCTATTTTTTTTGTTTATAGTGCAAAAAAAAAAAAAAACAAAAACGCAGAGGTGATCAAATACCACCAAAAGAAAGCTCTATTTGTGGGAAAAAAAGGACAACAATTTTATTTGGGTACAATGTCACACGACCACCCAGTTGTCAGTTAAAAAAACGCAGTGCCGTATCGCAAAAAATGGCCTGGTCATGAGGGGGGGGGGGGGTAAATCTTCCGGAGCTGAAGTGGTTAAAGTGATATTAAAGGCTCATGGGTTTTTTTTTTTTAAATAGCAAACATATACTGTACTTATCAGCTCTATTTTTGCAGAGAGCAGCCCTAGGTCTTCTGCATGCTACAGGGGTCACTCGTGCGTTCGCTCCGGAGACCATTCTGTGTGTTCAGAAGACACGCCTCTTGGCCTCTTGGCCCCCGCCCCCCAAACCCTCCTCACTGGCCGTGATTGACAGCAGTGGGACCCAATAGCTCCTGCTGCTGTCTCAGCAAATGAGGAGGGAGAGTCCCTGGAGAGAGCCGAGGCTCTGGTGCACATCGCTGGATCACGATGGGGCTCAGGTAAGTATTGGGGGAGGGGGGGGGGGCTGCTGCACACAGAAGTTTTTTTACCTTCATGCCTAGAATGCCTTTACAACCACTCTCATTTTTTTTTGTAGTTTTGGATTGCGCATGAGATGCCAAAAGAAGTGGTAAGAAATCTCCCCAAAGTGAGGGGAAGTCCCCCTCTTATAGATTTGTCCCCACTGGAACACTTATTTTTTGTTCTGGCAGCAACGCCAAAGTTTAGAGTTTTCTCCCCTTTATGTTTTCTTGAGAAAAAAAATATATATATACACCCTCCCTTTATATACTCATCTCCAGAATAATGAGGGAGGTGTTTTGTGGTCCACAGGGGTAGCCAGGAACAACACAGCTCAGGGGTCTTCAAACTTTTGAAACAAAGGGCCAGCTTACTGTCCATGAGGCTTAAGTGGGGCCGGACTGTGGCCAATGGGAGTAGAAAATGTCCCAGCATTGTTGGTTTTACCAGGAGAAACATTACCCCATCGATGGTGTCAATAGGAGGAATAGTGCCCCATCATTGGTGTCAGTGGGAGGAATAGTGCCCCATCATTGGTGTCAGTGGGAGGAATAGTGTCCCATCATTGGTATCAGTGGGAGGAATAGTGCCCCATCATTGGTGTCAGTGAGAGGAATAGTGTCCCATCATTGGTGTCAGTGGGAGGAATAGTTCCCCATCATTGGTATCAGTGGGAGAAATAGTGCCCCATAATTGGTGTTAGTTGGAGGATTAGTGCCCCATCATTGGTGTCAGTGGGAGGAATAGTGTCCCATCATTGGTGTCAGTGGGAGGAATAGTGCCCCATAATTGGTGTTAGTTGGAGGATTAGTGCCCCATCATTGGTGTCAGTGGGAGGAATAGTGTCCCATCATTGGTGTCAGTGGGAGGAATAGTGTCCCATCATTGGTGTCAGTGGGTGGAATAGTGCCCCATCATTGGTGTCAGTGGGTGGAATAGTGTCCCATCATTGGTGTCAGTGGGTGGAATAGTGTCCCATCATTGGTGTCAGTGGGAGGAATAGTGTCCCATCATTGGTGTCAGTGGGTGGAATAGTGCCCCATCATTGGTGTCAGTGGGTGGAATAGTGTCCCATCATTGGTGTCAGTGGGTGGAATAGTGCCCCATCATTGGTGTCAGTGGGTGGAATAGTGTCCCATCATTGGTGTCAGTGGGTGGAATAGTGTCCCATCATTGGTGTCAGTGGGTGGAATAGTGCCCCATCATTGGTGTCAGTGGGTGGAATAGTGTCCCATCATTGGTGTCAGTGGGTGGAATAGTGCCCCATCATTGGTGTCAGTGGGTGGAATAGTGTGTCGAGAGCTGGATATAGGCAAGCAAAGGGCCACATCTGGTCCCCAGGAGTTTGGAGACCCCTGATCCAACTGATGACATTGTAGCACAGGACATTATTATCTCCCAAGCCTTCCATCAGGATCAACAGGTAAAAAACAAAAGCCTAAAAAAAGAAAAAAAAAAAAAGAATGCAGCCACCACATCTAAGGACTGGAAAGCTGCAATATCTTTATTCTCGGGTTCAGATGAGTTTATAGTGAGAAGGAGATAATGTCAGACACACTTGTGGCTCTCTTTACTCTCATATGTTGCCTTTTGAAGACGGTCTTCACATACAACTGAAGAAGAAGAGAAGGTCAAAGCCGGTCAATCATCATCCGTAGGAATCCCCGCATAACTTTATTCATCTTATTTGTGTGTCAGCGTCTTCTGTTCACCTCGCCGTGGAATTGTCCCCGCCCGCTTTGATGTCAAGATGACCTCGGCGATAATGTCTTCTTTGAAGACACTTCAGTTGTGGAGCCGTAATAATAATAATAATAATAATAATAATAATAATACCGGTAACGTTATCATTATAGCAAATGTTAATCCGCACACACATACTGTGTATACAGAATATACCTAATCACAATTTATAATAAAAAGCGATTTTTATTGCCGTCATTCCATCCTGCTCTGTACAATCAGCCTTTAGTTCCAGCAATATCCTCCAAATATATCGCTACTTTATCTAAAAAACACCGATCAGACAAGGTCAGTCCATGAATGCTCAGTACATGGTTCATTTATTTTTATTTTTTTCGTTCAACCTGAAAAAATAAAAGATTTTTTGATTTTCTCATCCACATTGAATGTGTAGATGGTGGAATCAAGTAATTTCCCTCCCGCTGTGCTATTGTATTCTGACAGTGAGCAGTGCAGAATACAATGATCATTTGGGAAAAACCCAACAGGCCGGTTGTACACAGGTTGATTGATGGGTGGGTATAGAAAAGAATCACCCCCACCCTTTTAAATTATCTCCCCACTGTAGTCTTCAAGTCTTTTGGGGGGGGTGGCAAACAAACCAACCAACATATTTGGTCAGTCTCGGTCGATCAGTCAAACCCCCCACCCCCTATCGCTCGCTCGTCCACCCACCAGCCCCCCACTTACCCCATCTAGGTCACAAGCAGCTTCGGCTCCTTCTGCGCCTCCTCCTTCTCGGTGGCTTCCTCCTTGGCGGCCCCCACCCTGCGTCTCATCCACCTTGGCGGCCAATGCCGTCAATTCTCCTCTTGGGCAATCAGGTCTTAAGACCGGCTTCCTGATTGGCCGGGAGGAGAATCAGGAAGACAATAGCAAATATTATTTGGCTATTGTCACACAACTGAGTGGGCGGTGGTATGGGGGTGGTAATATCCTGTTATGGGGGGTATTATACTGTTATGGGGGGGTAATATCCTGTTATGGGGGGTGTAATATCCTGTTATGGGGGGTATTATACTGTTATGGGGGGGGGGGGGTAATATCCTGTTATGGAGGTGTTTCTCTGCAGCAGGGACTGGAGCACTTGTCATGATAGAAGGAAAAATGGATGGGGCAAAATATCATCAAATTATTGAGGAAAGCTGCCCTCTGCCAGAAAGTTGTCAATGGGAAGAAGGTTTCCCTTCCAACATGACAATGACCCAAAGCACAAAGCACACAGCAAACATGACCACACAGTGGTTGAAGGAGAAAAAGGTGAATGTCTTAGCATGGCCTAGTCAGAGCCCAGACTTAAACCCCATTAAAAATCTGTGGAATGACTTGAAGACTGCAGTCCACAAACGGTCATCATCAAATGTAAGTGAACTTGAGCAGTTATGCAAAGAAGAGCGGGCAAAGTTTGCAAAGTCTAGATGTGCAAAGTTAGTAGCGACACATCCCAACAGACTAAAGGCTGGAATTAAAGCAAAAGATGGTCCAACAAAATACTGACATAAGGGGGGTAATCCTTTTTCCAACTCAGTGATTCTGTTTTTGAATTTTTTTATTTTTTCTGAAATGTTGGAGTAAATACAGCTGGATAAAATAAAAATGGTGTCTGTCTTCATTTCAGGCTGCAAAGCAACAAAATGTGATTATTTTAAAAGGGGTGATTCTTTTCTATACCCTCTGTAGATTGACTTGTGTACAACCTGCTAGCCCATACGTGATCAAAATGAGTCTGGACCCTGCTGAAAAGCCCATATTTTGATCCATATACTGTATCTTTACACATCCAGGTATTTATTACCTCCCACGGGGATCACAGTACAATGCCTTCATCTGCTTTTCTCTCCATGAGCACAGGACCCAGTTTAGCCTGGATTACCTTTATGAGTTGCAATGATGTGAGTGGACTGGCCACCAGCCCCAGAAAAACCACTGAGGCTCTAGGGCAGTATGCATGGCACCATTCTTTCTATGATGTTGGCGCCTGGACAGCCTGCGCCATGGCAGCTCACGATGCTGATCCAGGAGAGGCGACTTGTAGACCGCCCCCCACAGGATTCAGGAGAGTATGGAAGTCTGACCTACTTCACCTTCTGGGGGGGTCTGTGATGGGAGGACTGTATGATTGGGGGGCTCTGTGATGAGGGGCCTGTATGATTGGGGAGCTTCATGATGGAGGGGACTGTGTGATTAGGGGGCTCTGTTATGGAGAACTGTGTGATTGGGGGGCTCTGTGATAGGGGCAATGTGCGATTGGAGGGCTCTGTAATGGAAGACTCTGCGATTGGGGGGTGGGGGTCCGTGATGGGGGACTGTGTGTTTGGGGGCTTCATGAAGAGGGGACTGTGTGATTGGGGAGCTCTGTGATGGGAGACTGTTTGATTGGGGGCTTCTGTGATGAGGATATTGTATGATTGGGGGGGCTCTATGATGGGAAGTATGTGTGATTGGGGCCTCCGTAATAAGGGGATTGTATGATTGGGGGGCTCAATGTGTGATCGGAGGGCTCTGTAATGGAAGACTCTGCGAGGGGGGGGTCTCCTTGATGGGGGACTGTGTGATTGGGGGCTTCATGAAGAGGGGACTGTGTGATTGGGGGGCTCTGTCATGGGGACTGTTTGATTGGGGGCTTCTGTGATGAGGGGATTGTATGATTGGGGGGCTCTGTAATGGAAGACTCTGCGATTGGGAGGGGGGGGTTCCGTGATGGGGGACTGTGTGATTGGAGGCTCCATGATGAGGGGACTGTATGATTGGGGAGCTCTGTGATGGGGGACTGTTTGATTGGGGGCTACCGTGTTGAGGGGATTGTATGATTGGGGGGCTCTATGATGGGAGGACTGTATGATTGGGGGGGCTCTGTGATGGGGGGACTGTATGATTGGGGGGCTCTGTGATGGGAGGACTGTATGATTGGGGGGCTCTGTGATGAGGGGCCTCTGTGATTGGGGAGCTTCATGATGGAGGGGACTGTGTGATTAGGGGGCTCTGTTATGGAGAACTGTGTGATTGGAGGGCTCTGTGATAGGGGCAATGTGCGATTGGGGGGCTCTGTAATGGAAGACTCTGCGATTGGGGGGGGGGGTTCCGTGATGGGGGACTGTGTGATTGGAGGCTCCATGATGAGGGGACTGTATGATTGGGGAGCTCTGTGATGGGGGACTGTTTGATTGGGGGCTTCCGTGTTGAGGGGATTGTATGATTGGGGGGCTCTGTAATGGAAGACTCTGCGATGGGGGGGGGTCCGTGATGGGGGACTGTGTGATTGGAGGCTCCATGATGAGGGGACTGTATGATTGGGGGGCTCTGTGATGGGAGGACAGTGTGATTGGGGGCTATACGATGGGGGACTGTTGGATTGGAGGCGTTCTTTGATAAGGGACTGTGTGGGGGGGGGGGGCTCTGTGATTTGTTGAGGCTTTGTGATGGGGGGAATCTGATGTGATGGAGACATATAAGGGGAGCTTTTCATTACTGAAGGACCTCTGACATAAAGAGGGGACTTTGATGTGAAGTTAAAAAGAAGCTCCAGTCTCTCCCCAAAAAATGAAAAGTCAGCAGCTACAAATACTGTAGCTGTTGACTTTTAACATAAGGACACTTACCTGTCCAGGAATCCAGCGCTGTCCGCACCTGTGCCGATTATTCATTCAGCTTTGGGTGCAGGCGCCGACATCTTAGGTAAGGGTAAAACCCGGCAGTGAAGCCTTCTACTGCGCATGAACGAGCAGCACTGTGCTTTGTGAATGGTCCTGCAGTGTTCTAGGACTTGTGTGTGTCCTGGAAGGCTGCGGAAATCTGACCTGGAAGTGGGAGCGGGTACCTGTGAAGACCATTATGGAGCAAAATCTCTGAGGAACGTTTCCAACACCTTGTTGAATCTATGCCATGAGGAAAGAAGGCCGTTCTGAAGGCAAAAGGGGGTCCAACCCGGGACTAGCAAGGTGTACCTAAAAAAGTGGCCGGTGAGTGTATGTATATATATATATATATATATATATAGGGTTTGATGGTATAAGGGCTGTAGATTTTGTTATATGATTTGTTGCTAATGAAAAGAAGTATCTACGGAGCAAAAGGCTACAAATCTCCCGCTGTTTATATTCCCCGCACCCCGATCAGCATGCGCCGTACAGATCCATTATGGAAGGTTTGTACTGACTTGAAAGCAAGCTGAAACAATATAATTACAAAACATATAAACGAAGGACAATGTTTAAAAAGCAATTGTTTCCATAGAGACCGAGTGCGACGATGTCCTAGACCTTCGTGCAGCACGTGCGGGAAATTGCCCGTCATTTACATGAAAAGAACTTCATATTTATTTACTGTACAATAAAAGAGGACTTTTGGGAAGACGACGCGCGGCGCTTAGATCAGCGTGTCCCGGTGTTAACTGAAACAAAGAGCCTTGGAAATGGCGGGTAGATGAAGAGGGAACACTGGAGGCTGGGGGTGGCCTGCATGTCGCCTCTTCTGAAACAGCATTATGAAGTTGCCATGGCGGCGGCGGGCTGGGCGCCAACACCATAGCAGTAAATGATGCTCTTGGTTTGGCCCTAGACCGTCGTTGGTTGTTCTCCACTCTATCCAAAACTAGAAAAAAAAAAGTTTCGCCCTTAGTTATACTTTACAGTGATTATATCCATTTTAAATGATTCGAATGATTCTTTTTGGTTGTAGGCCGGGGTCCAATCTGGGACTCGTTAATGTTTATGTTCAGATTTTCTATTATTTGCTCTTTGAACATACCCACCTTTTCAATGTATCGGTATGGTTTCATTTATTAGGGAACATTTATGTATCTTTGAACTTTCATAATATTTTTTTTTTCTGTTTTTATTTTCATGTTGATGGTATGATCTTGTTTTCCATGCAATAGGGGAACACTATACCATTTTTATTTATATTAATAAACAAATTTATTGATTTTTATATGTATAGGTTATTGATGCGATTGGACGTATTCCCCTCGGTTTATGCTGTTTCTGCCATTTTGGGGTTTAGGTATTTTTGATTATTTTCTTGCTATATTTTTTTTTTTGATACCAATAAAAGTACCAAGTTCTGACCTGTGTGGGCGAGCAATGACTCCAGGTCCCTCCGGGTCCCCTTCCTATGGGACCTGGGGTCATGTCTGGGATGATTGCTCACCCACACATGTCAGCACTTGGTACTGCTCCTCGGTTTTCCCATTGGGGGTGACATGTCTTCCCCATACAACTCCCGAGCCAGAACCCGGGCAGTGGTTTCCATTTGGAGGTGTTATCTTAGATTGCTATATGGAAATGGAAGAGTGCTGGGGGTGCAGAGGTGTGCTAGGGGGTGCGGAAGTCTTCTAGAGGTACAAAGATGTTGTGGGGTATACAGAGATGTGCTGGGTGTACAGAGATGTGCTGGGGGTTATGGGGGGGTATGGAGGTGTTCTGGAGTTACGTTGGTGTGCTGTGCAAAATTGCATTGCGAGGGGGGCCAAGAAAATTTTCGCCCAGGGTCCAATCAACAATAAAGATTGCCCCAATAGCACCCATACAGTTCTCTCCTGCACATACCACCCACTGCTTTACACTCTACACCCTTCTCCTGCACATACTTCCAACTGCCATACACCCCACACTCCTCTCCTGCACATACAACCCACTGCCATACACTCCACACTCCTCTCCTGCACATACAACCCACTGCCATACACTCCACACTCCTCTCCTGCACATACAACCCACTGCCATACACCCCACACTCCTCTCCTGCACATACAACCCACTGCCATACACTCCACACTCCTTTCCTGCACATACTTCCCACTGTCATACACTCCACACTCCTCTCCTGCACATACAACCCACTGCCATACACTCCACACTCCTCTCCTGCACATACTTCCAACTGCCATACACCCCACACTCCTCTCCTGCACATACAACCCACTGCCATACACTCCACACTCCTTTCCTGCACATACTTTCAACTGCCATACACTCCACACTCCTCTCCTGCACATACTTTCAACTGCCATACACTCCACACTCCTCTCCTGCGCATACTTCTGACTGCCATTCACCCCACACTCCTCTCCTGCACATACCACCCACTGTCATATACTCCACACTCCTCTCCTGCACATACTTTCAACTGCCATACACCCCACACTCCTCTCCTGCACATACAACCCACTGCCATACACTCCACACTCCTCTCCTGCACATACAACCCAACGCTTTACACTCCACACCCTTCTGGTGAACATACTTCCCACCGCCATACTGTAAGGAAACCATTGGAAAACGTCTGGCGCACATTCGCGCTCACAGATGACTGCGAATGCCCATAGACGCCTATGCGCATGCGTGTGTGTGCGGCGGACGGCGTGCACACACAGGAGCACGTGCCAATTGGCGCCAGACGGCCTATTTAAAGGGTGCCCTGACCACTGATCAGTGCTGACTGGTCTTCAGCTGTGCTCCTGAATCCTGTGATTATGCTGTTTGATACCCGTTGCTGAACTTGGCTTTCCTTGACCCTTCTTCTGGACTCTGCTTGATTACTTGATTACTGGCTCCTGATCCCGGCTTCCCATTTGACCTTGCTTCTGCCTGATGCCTTGGTACCTTGCTGCCCGTCTGCTACCGAACCCGGCTATCCTTGTGACCTCGCTCCTGTTCCCTGCTTGGCTCAACACTGCCACCCGAATGTCTGCTACTACGGTCCTGCAACTATGGTCCTGCGACCAGCTGCGACTTCCTGCTACAAGTTTCTGGGTCTTCATCTGCAGGCACTCATGTTCCTCCTGTCCCTCGGCTCCTTCTGTTCCACTCTCAGCGGGACCTGGGCTGGAGATACAAGAGAGGCCGACCTCGTCATTTCAGTCTCCCTTCAGGTACGTGGCACATACACTCCACACTCCTTTCCCGCCCATACAACCCACCGCCTTACACTCCGCACTGTACATCCCCTATTTAACATTACCATATTCCGCATGTAAGTCATCTCTGACTCTATTTAACCACACCCCTTTAAGCCAAGCCAATTTTTGTTCTGCTCAATGTCTAGGGCCCACTTTTGATCCTGCACACAAGCCCACCGATTTCATGATACGCCCCTATGCTGCTGGATGTTTTTCAGTGGCAGGAACTGGGAGACTAGTCAGGATCGAGGGAAAGATGAATGCAGAAATGTACAGAGACATTCTTGATGAAAACCTGCTCCAGAGTGCTCTGGACCTTCAGACTGGGGTGAAGGTTCAACTTCCAACAGGACAACGACCCAAAGCACACAGCCAAGATAACAAAGGCGTGGCTATGGGACAACTCTGTGAATGTCCTTGAGTGGCCCAGCCAGAGCCCAGACTTGAACCCCATTGAACATCTCTGGAGAAACCTGAAAATGGCTGTGCACCGACGCTCCCCATCCAACCTTGAGAGGTCCTGTAAAAAAGAATGGGAGAAACTGCCCAAAAATAGGAGTGCCAAGCTTGTAGCATCATACTCAGAAAGACTGGAGGCTGTAATTGGTGCCAAAGGAGCTTCACCAAAGTATTGAGCAAAGGCTGTGAATACTGATGCCCTGTACACACGATCGGACATTCCGACAACAAAATCCATAGATTTTTTTCGGACGGGTGTTGGCTCAAACTTGTCTTGCATACACACGGTCACACAGCTTGTCGGAAATTCCGATCGCCAAGAACGCGGTGACGTACAACACGTACGACGAGCCAAGAAAAATGAAGTTCAATAGCCAGCGTGGCTCTTCTGCTTGATTCCGAGCATGCGTGGAGCTTTGTGCGTCGAAATTGTGTACACACGATCGGAATTTCTGACAATGGATTTTGTCGTCGGAAAATTTGAGATCCAGATCTCAAATTTTGTGTGACGGAAATTCCGATGGAAAATGTCCGATGGAGCCTCCACACGGTCGGAATTTCCGACAACAACTTCTTTCACGTTGTCATTATGGGATATTGGTTGTAGAATTTTGAGGAAAATAATGAATTCAATCAATTTTGGAATAAGGCTGTAATATAACCAAATGTGGAAAAAGTGAAGCTCTGTGAATACCTTCCGGATGCACTGTAAATGTACAACCCGCCATAAAAATACACTTGAAGAAGTTGAAGCGCGATTCTAAGCCTAAAGCTGAATGCCTATTCATCATTCAACATCTTCCTTCAGTAATTATTATACTTTAACCACTTCCCGCCCAGCCTATAGTAGAATGACGGCGGGCGGTGGTTCAGTTGTCCTGACTGGGCGTCATATGACATCCAGCAGGATAACAGCCGCGTGCCTGTGGGGGCACGCATCGCGGTGATCGGTGGTGTAGCGTGTCAGTCTGACACACCGCTACACTGATCTCGGTAAAGAGCCACTGACGTAGGCTCTTTACCACGTGATCAGCCGTGCCCAATCACGGCTGATCCCGATCAGCGGATCTCCTGACGGGGGGGGGTCTGTGCTGATTGATTACCAGTGCAGCCCCCCCACGGATGCCCACACTGGACCACCAGGGATGCCCACAACAGATGGATGACCAGGGATGCCACCCTAGACCACCAGGGATACCAGTAAGTGCCCAAATGATGCCAATCAGTGCCCACACAACGTGCCAGTCAGTCAGTGCCTGCCAGATGTCTCCTCATCAGTGATGCCCAGCAGTGCCATCAGTGCCCATCCGTGCCCATCAGTGCCCACCTATCAGTGCCAATCAGTGCCCACCCATGCCACCTATCAGTGCCACCCATAAGTACCCATCAGTGCCACCTACTGTATCAGTGCCCATCAGTGCTGCTTATCAGTGCCCAGCAGTGCTGCATACCAGTGCCACCTATCAGTGCCCATCAGTACCGCCTATCAATGCCCATCAGTGCGACCTATCAATGTCCATCAGTGCTGCATACCAGTGCCACCCATCAGTGCCACCTATCAGTGCCCATCAGTGCCACCTTATCAGTGCCCATCAGTGCCACCTTATCAGTGCCCATTAGTGCAGCCTCATCAGTGCCCGTCAGTGAAGGAGAAAACGTATTTATTTACAAAATTTTATAACAGAAACAAAGAAAAACTTTTATTTTATTCTAAATTTTCGGTCTTATTTTTATTTGTTGCGCAAAAAATAAAAATGCCAGCAGTGATCAAATACCACCAAAAGAAAGCTCTATTTGTGGGAACAAAATGTTAAAAAAGTTGCTTGGGTACAGCGTAGCATGACCGCGCATATGTCATTCAAAGTGCTACAGCGCTGAAAGCTGAAAATTGGCCTGGGCAGGAAGGGACAAAAGTGCCCGGTATTGAATTGGTTAAAATATTTGGCTGCATATTATGATTGATTATAGCATAATCCCCCCACACAATGTTACCGTCGTCAGTATACAGTACATTCTATATAGGATAATGTATGTATTTAACTCACTGGAGTGTTACGTCCCGGGAACACCCCCCCCCAAGAAAAGAAAAGAAATACATATGGGCTCCATGCACACCGAGGCTCATAAACAGACGTTTTTGGGAGTTTGGGCGTTTTTTTTTTTTTAACAGCCCATAAATGCCCCTCTATGTTATCCCATGTGATGTTTTTTGGATGTTTATCAGCAGTGGAGTTTATGGGCTGTTTTCTGAATGCCATAAAATCGCATTCAGGAGTCATTTTTCTGACCACAAAAAAAACACCAAACACTCATAAACGCTGATAAACGTCGATAAACGCTCAAAAACATGGCTCACCAGCATTTTTTAACGTTTTTGATCCATTAAAGAAAAAAAAATAAAAATACTAAAAAAACGCTATTGCAAAAACGTTGAAAGACCCACTGCAAAGCTACTGGCATTTTTATAACGTTATTATAATGTCCAGTGTGCATGGAGCCTAATGCCGCGTAAACACGATCGAAAATTCGGCCAGCAAAAGACAGATGAGAGCTTTTGGTCGGAAAATGCGACCGCGTGTATTGCTCCATCAGACGTTTGCTGGCTGAATTCCAGGGCAGGTTCTCAATTTTTGGTCGGAAAAAGTCCCTATCCGAAAATGCGTTCGTTCGTAGCAATTCCGAAGCGATCTTGCGATCTTGACAAAGTATTTCCCGATTCTTTCTATGCTGAGAATTCTCTCTGCTCTGCTAAAGCCGACAGCCAAGGAAAAAAAAAAAAAAAAAAAAGCGGGCAGTCTGCCAAGAATCACAAAATTCTTTAGCAGTGGAACTTAAGTATAAACATTGTAACGATTTGTCCTTTAGATCAAAGGAATACACTTTGATGTGTAAATGAGGGACGTTTAACCACTTAAACACTAAACCTTTTTCTGACATTTGTTGGTTTCAAGTTAAAATCATTTTTTTTTTTGCTAGAAAATTACTTAGAACCTCCAAACATTATATATGTATATTTTTTTAGTAGAGACCCTAGAGAATAAAATGGTGGTTGTTGCAATATTTTATGTCACACTATTTGCACAGCAGTCGTTCAAATGCAATTTTTTGTAAGATAAAAAAATTGGGCTAACTTTCCTGATTATTATTTTTTTTTTTTTTAAATTCATTAAAGTGTAATTTTTTTCCCCAAAAAAACTATCTTAGTTTTTTTGGAAAAAAAAATTACACTTTAATGAACTAAAAAAAAAAAACTAACCAGTAAAGTTAGCCCAATTTTTTTTGTATAATGTGAAAGATTTTACGCTGCGAGAATCGTGATCTTTTTATTCTAAGCAAAAAAATGTGATTCTCATTTCGGCCAGAATCGTGCAGCTCTACTAGGCAGTTGAGTTTAGAGGCTTTTTTTTGAAACGCAAAAATAATGGGTTCAGAAGCTGAGTTAAGAGGCATTTCAAGTGCCAAACGCTTCAAAACGCGGCTTAACGCGGTAACTCGCGTTTAGCCGCCTTTCGTTTACAGGCGTTTTTCCATTTTTGGCTATTTTGAAAAAAAAATGTATTATTTTTTTTTTTTTTACAGCGCTTCTAAACGCAAACGTGGCTAAACGCCACTAAACGCGGCATTTAAACGTGGCAAAACGGACGTTTTTAACATGGGTTACCATCTGTCAAGTTAAATCGTTTAGGAGAGGTTGTAAAACGTTTGGTGTACAGGAAGGCTTAGCGATATCTTTCTTAGAACACCCACTATATAATTGAAATAAAAAGCATGTCATTATTTTATGGCAAAGCGTAAACAGTTTTTAGCGAGCGCGGCAAGACGTATAAATCATCACTTTTCAGCTGCGGCAATATGTGTAACAGCCTTTGTGGTAAACAATATTCTGAATGCAAACAATATTAAAACTCTTTAATCTTACATTTCTGGTACAAATCAGCTTTCTACCTTCCATAAAACACAGCGGGGTTCACGCATTGAAGTAAGAGGCTTTTTATTTTTTAGTTTTGGTGCTTTTTATATCTATATATTTTTCTGTTTTGCAATTCAAGGGTAGAAATTGAAGTAAGGATTATACTGAACAAAACTTGCTTAAAATAATCCACACACATATGGATGTAATTTTTTTTTAAAGAATTAAAGAAGAACTGTTGGGCCTTAAAGTTTTACTATGGGGGGGGGGGGGGGGGGGTGCCACTTGTGATCGTTTAAATCATTTAAAGTCCACTTTTCCCCGTCAAAGCTAAAAATGACAGGAGCATGTGGCTATGAAGGGCTTTCGGGGGAATGCAGATCTGGCACCTCTAGCACTGCATGTATGTAATGCAAGGGGTGCTGAGATATCCTGGGGGATCTATTGTTGCTGGAAGGGGTCTATAGTTGGGAGGGTTTGTTGTTACTAGTGGGAGATCTATTGTTGCTGGAAGGGGTCTATAGTTGGGAAGGTTTGTTGTTACCAGTGGGTGGATCTATTGTTGCTGGAAGGGTCTGTAATTGGGAGGGTCTGTTGTTACTAGTGGGGGATCTATTGTTGCTGGAAGGGGTCTATAGTTGGGAGGGTCTATTGTTACTAGTGGGGGTCTATTGTTGCTGGAAGACGTCTATAGTTGGGAGGGTCTGTTGTTACTAGTGGGGGTTTATTGTTGCTGGAAGGGGTTTATAGTTGGGAGGTTCTGTTGTTACTAGTGTGGGGTCTATTGTTGCTGGAAGGCGTCTATAGTTGGGAGGGTCTATTGTTACCAGTGGAGGATCTATTGTTGCTGGAAGTGTCTATAGTTGGGAGGGTCTGTTGTTACTAGCGGGGGATCTATTGTTGCTGGAAGGGGTCTATAGTTGGGAGGGTCTGTTACTAGTGGGGGATCTATTGTTGCTGAAAGGGGTCTATAGTTGGGAGGGTTTGTTGTTACCAGTGGGTGGATCTATTGTTGCTGGAAGGGTCTGTAGTTGGGAGGGTCTGTTGTTACTAGTGGGGGATCTATTGTTGCTGGAAGGGGTCTATAGTTGGGAGGGTCTGTTGTTACTAGTGGGGGTCTATTGTTGCTGGAAGGCGTCTATAATTGGGAGGGTCTGTTGTTACTAGTGGGGGATCTATTGTTGCTGGAAGGGGTCTATAGTTGGGAGGGTCTGTTGTTACTAGTGGGGGTCTATTGTTGCTGGAAGGCGTCTATAATTGGGAGGGTCTGTTGTTACTAGTTGGGGATCTATTGTTGCTGGAAGGGGTCTATAGTTGGGAGGGTCTGTTGTTACCAGTGGAGGATCTATTGTTGCTGGAAGTGTCTATAGTTGGGAGGGTCTGTTGTTACTAGCGGGGGATCTATTGTTGCTGGAAGGGGTCTATAGTTTGGAGGGTCTGTTACTAGTGGGGGATCTATTGTTGCTGGAAGGGGTCTATAGTAGGGAGGGTTTGTTGTTACCAGTGGGTGGATCTATTGTTGCTGGAAGGGTCTGTAGTTGGGAGGGTCTGTTGTTACTAGTGGGGGATATATTGTTGCTGGAAGGGGTCTATAGTTGGGAGGGTCTGTTGTTACTAGTGGGGGATCTATTGTTGCTGGAAGGAGTCTATATGGGAGGGTCTGTTGTTACTAGTGGGGGATCTATTGTTGCTGGAAGGGGTCTATAGTTGGGAGGGTCTGTTGTTACTAGTGGGGGATCTATTGTTGCTGGAAGGGGTCTATAGTTGGGAGGGTCTGTTGTTACTAGTGGGGGATCTATTGTTGCTGGAAGGGGTCTATAGTTGGGAGGGTCTGTTGTTACTAGTGGGGGATCTATTGTTGCTGGAAGGGGTCTATAGTTGGGAGGGTCTGTTGGTACCAGTGGGGGATCTATTGTTGCTGGGGGTTTAACTGTTGCTGGGGGATCTACTGTTGAGAAAGGCGTCTATTGTTGCTAGGGAATCTACTGTTGAGGGAGGTGTCCAGGGCCAGGACAAGGGGTGGGCAGAAGGGACAGCTGCCCTGGCGCAGAGTGTCTTGTAGGGATGGGGGGCGCTGCAAGTCCCTTCTACTATAAGGCTGACAGGAGTAGTGACATCGGCATCACTACTTCTGTCAGCCCAGTGCTGGAAGCAGCAAGGAGAGGAGGAGAGAGCCGGGAGAAGGTGCGGGCTGTGCTCTCTCTTCCCCCTCCTCCTAATAAGCTGTCTCAGCCAATGAGGAGGGAGAGTCCCCATCCAGCCAAGGCTATCAGGAACAATGCTGGATTGGAGGAGGCTCAGGTAAGGATTTGGGGAGCCGGGTGGGGCCGCTGCACACAGTAGGTTTCTTACCTTTATGCATAGAATGCATAAAGGTAAAAAAATCTTTAGCCTTTTTTTGCCGCAATTTCAGAGAATGCCTGTGTAAACTTGAGGCCTATGGACCTCAAATCGCATCAAAGTCCGACCAAAGTAGTACAGGGACTACTTTGAAGTCGGTGCGACTTCAAGTCGCACAGATATGAATGGTTATCCTTGGGAATCATGGGGTACAATTCATGCGACTCTGATGTCCAAAGTCGCAGGAAAATTCACACAAGTGTGAAAGGGGCCTAAGAACCACTTCCAAATGTATTTGTTTATTATTTATTTACGATTATTATTATTTATTTAATATTATTATTATTTTTATTATTATTTATCTTTGTTAAACCACTTGAGCTCCGGAAGATTTTACCCCCCCTTCATGACCAGGCAATTGTTTTTGCGATACGGCACTGCGTTACTTTAACTGACAATTGCGCGGTCATGCGACGCTGTACCCAAATACAATTTTTTTTTTTGTTGCAAATATAAATTTTATTAGTTTTTTTTTTTCTTTTGAGAAAGAAAGGGCAGAGCCCAAAAGATACCACGATGGTACAAAACAATCATGAAGGGGGTCGCAGCTTTTCCCTCCTCTGAATATTTGAACATATTCCAGAGTGTCCAAGTTTTCTTATAAACTGCTTGTCTGTTTTGGGCCGTCAGTACGAGGTCTTCTGTTTTGTTTATATCTTCCACTTTCCGCAGCCGCATCGAAGTGGTTGGAGAGGACTGTTGCTTCCAGAGCATGGGGAGGCAGGATTTAGCTGCGTTTGTTAGATGGCACAGAATGGACTTTTTATAAGTTTTGAGCGATATAGAGGATACGTGGAGTAGAAAAAATGCCGGGTCGTTAGGTATCTGAAAGTCCGTGAATCTCTGGGAGATGGAACGGACCATAGTCCAGAAATTCTTCAGTTTAGTACAGGACCAGAACATGCGCAGTAGCGTTCCCTCCTCTTCCTGACAACGCCAGCAGTATTTTGGCGTACTGGGGAACATAGTATTTAATCGGCTAGGTGTTAAATACCACCTAGTCAAAATCTTATAATTCGTCTCTTGTATTTTAGTGCATACTGAGGATTTGAGGGAGAGCGTGGTCATGTTCTGTTTCTGTATTGGTGTAAACGAGCGTTGAAGGTCTCAAATACAATTTTTTGTCCTTTTTTCCTACAAATAGAGCTTTCTGTTGGTGGTATTTGATCACCTCTGCAAATTTTATTTTTTTAAACCTAAAAAGACTGACATTTTTCAAAAAAAAAAAACACAGTATTTTTTACTTTCGGCTATAAAACCTATCCAATAAAAAAAATGCAAAGAAATCGAATGTCTTCATCAATTTAGGGCAATATGTATTCTTCCACATATTTTTGGTAAAAAAAAAAAAAAAAACCCAATAAGCGTATATTGATTGATTTGCGCAAAAGTTATAGCGTCTAAACACTATGGGATATTTTTTTTTTACTAGTAATGGCGGTGATCAGTGACTTATAGCGGGACTGTGATATTGCAGAGGACAAACCGGACACCTAACTGACACTTTTGACACCAGTGACACTAATGGGACCAGTGACACTAATACAGTGATTTGTGCTAAAAATATGTACTGTCACTGTACTGGCACTGGCTTGGAAGGGGTTAACATCAGGGGCGATCAAATGGTTAAATGTGTGCCTAGCTTGTGCTTACTCACTGTGGGGGAGTTGCTTTGAGACATCAAAGAAATTCTGGCCAGCCACACTCCAAAAATATTCACCTTTAATCAATAAGGTGTCATCCAAAATACAGGTCACAGCAAAATAGAACAAAGCTTACGCGTTCCGCACTACAAGGAGTGCTTAGTCATAGCTATATATATAACTATGACTAAGCACTCCTTGTAGTGCGAAACGCGTAAGCTTTGTTCCATTTTGCTGTGACCTGTATTATAGCTATGACTAAGCACTCCTTGTAGTGCGAAACGCATAAGATTTGTTCCATTTTGCTGTGACCTGTATTATAGCTATGACTAAGCACTCCTTGTAGTGCGAAACGCATAAGTTTGTTCCATTTTGCTGTGACCTGTATTATAGCTATGACTAAGCACTCCTTGTAGTGCGAAACGCGTAAGCTTTGTTCCATTTTGCTGTGATCTGTATTATAGCTATGACTAAGCACTCCTTGTAGTGCGAAACGCGTAAGCTTTGTTACATTTTGCTGTGACCTGTATTATAGCTATGACTAAGCACTCCTTGTAGTGTGAAACGCGTAAGCTTTGTTCCATTTTGCTGTGACCTGTACTTTGGATGACACCTTATTGAATAAAGGCAAATATTTTTGGAGTGCGGCTGTCCAGAATTTCTTTGATGTCTAACTGCTATAGCATTGCAGCACCTGGACTTCTAGACTGAAGGAGATGCCTTTTACCTTGATCTGACCCACCTGGAGCGGTGATACTCTCTCTTGATTTGGGGAGGTGCTTTGACTAGGGGAAGGCAAAGGCAAAGATCCATGTTCCTGCTTTGCAGAAACTCAGGATCAAAGCCTTCCCCGCTGACAGAACGACAATCTGCCATGTTTATGTAGCAATATGGACTACAAACCCAAGTACAGTGATCCTCCGGTATTTCCCTGCATCGCATGTCCCTCTAGTGCGACATCATATTTGTGAGCCAAACTAAAGGGATTGTGGGATGCGTAGTCCCTCAGACTGATAATGGCTTTGCATGTTTATGCGCCTGGACTACATATCCCAGGGATCTTCACTACCATCAGAGAGATTGCTGGGAGTAGCTATAAAAGAAGCAAAAAGCCCACGCGGAGCTCTCTTCCTCCTGACGTGAGACGGACCTCTCCGTGAATGGAGAGAGAGGTCGCGGCTTACCGCGCGGTATACCACATTCCAACCCAGGCGAGAGGGGCCTAGCTCTGTTGCGGTTCATCTGACATCCATCCAGCACCACTCCGGTCGCCTGCCAACCAGTATGCTGAGCTTCACATCGAGAGATCAATACGGCGGATCCGCTGCATGAGTGTCGCTACACGAGATACTGTCCGGAAGACATCTAATCAACCTGGTCGTTGGTGAGAGGGCAATCGCCCAACCTTTACACATCCTTTATCACGGTTCCACTGGGACACTTTGCACAGACGTCTTCCCCTTAGGAATCCTTTACGGAACTAACTTTGAACACTGTGCATAGACACCTTTATTTTGTTCTTTACAAGGAACCTACTGCATCTTACCACACCTTATTGGATTACAGTTAATGAGCTCCTACATGCCTACATCCTACATCCTTTATCACGGTTCTACTGGGACACTTTGCACAGACGTCTACCCCTTAGGAACCCTTTACGGAACTAACTTTGAACACTGTGCATAGACACCTTTATTTTGTTCTTTACAAGGAACCTACTGCATCTTACCACACCTTATTGGATTACAGTTAATGAACTCCTACATGCCGGTGAAGAACATCAGATCTGCAACGGGGACATTACTGTCTATACTGCTATAAGGGCCCTTATACCATCACCTTTAAGGCTGACCTTTTATTAGGGTAACAGTTATACGTGGGCCAAGGACTCCCTCATAAGAGGTGTGTCAGAATATTCAGATAGCTGTGTTTATCCTTACAGGTGCTAGCAGTACTTCATTGACCCAGTGTATATAATATACTGTTCTACTTGATAATATATTGCTTTGTGTTATTTGGAGGAATTCTTTTGCTGAGTTGGCGCTGTCGCCTAAAACTCAGCAGATCTATTACCTCTTCTTTGTGACAATATCCTTTTCAATCTGTTCTAGTAAACTTTACAAGAACGTAAATACACAGAGTTGTCTGATTTATTACTTTAAGGTGGTGCAAGGATGTCAGAACCCAGAGTGTCAGGTGGGTTGGAATGTTCACCAGGTCATGGCAGTGCAGATGATCAGGTAATTCAAAGCAGTCCCTCAGGGGGTCGTGCTACATTTACATAGGCATACTGCCATTTTGCTTGTGTCCCAAACGATAGACGAGTCCAATCATCAATCCCATCATCAATCCAATCCAATGTTCAATCACAGCAGGAGAGCACGCGCCCCAGACCTGGAAGTATCAGATCACTAAGATCTTGGCCAATCCCCAGTCGACGTCCTTTTGCTGACGAAACGCGTAGGGTGGAGCCTCCGACGGTAACGTCATCACGTTCGTTTCTTCTGAGATGGTGGATGGGCGTATGACATAGGAAGTAGAGTGAGACCAATGGTTATATCGCAACTTTGGCTTATTGTATCCATGTTGCTCTTTTGCCGATAGATGACTTCTTTCTTGTAAGTGCAATATGTATTTTTTTATTCATTTTTAATACCGAACGTACTACACCATGGAAGTCCTCTTTGCTTTGTGTCTTTGAGTACTCACAGCAGCAGGGACGGAGGGAGACCAGACTTCCCTAAGGCTGGGCGAGACTGCTTACGGCAGTCTTCGCTTTCTGGTAAGCAGGTTGTCTGCACACTTTGGGTGGTGATTGGAAGCACTTTTGTTCGTTTTAAAGACTTTGTCACGATCGTTTTTCTGCAATTCAACTCGCTCATCTTGATGGACATCTTGATGGTTTTTTTAAGAATTTATAGACTTGTTTCTTGATGGGACCTTGCTTTATTTTTTATTTTTTTTCACTTTTTTCTTTTTTTTTTCACTTTGGTATTTTTTCACTTATTTTTAAATTACATTCACATTCATATATGTTTAATTAGCGCTGCATCTTTTGTTGGATATTTCCGCCAACAAATGTTGGCTAGCAGGTTCTCAAATTTTCCACCAAGAAATGTTTGTTGTCGGATTGTCTGATCGTGTGTACACAAGTCGGTCGGACAAAAGTCCACGCATGCTCAGAAGCAGAAGCGGTCGGTCTTGTAAACTAGCGTTCGTAATGGAGAATTAACATTCGCGACGCGGCAAATTATGAAATCTCCAAATGCAGCGCACAATTCTCTTCTTCTTTAATGGGATAATAATGAAGCTGCTAAAGACAGGGAAACATTTGGGAAAAGAAGGGAATGCTGCACACCCCGAGTGTACTCAGAAAAAAGGAAATGGTCCCCCAACCGGAAATGGATTTTCTAGACAGCAAGGCGATAAAGATGATATCACGGAATATGAAATTGATGAGCTTTATTGAGACATAATTTCAGAAGATGAAAACAGGGGGGAAAGGACCAACGACACTGCCAGATTAACACAGGTGGATATGAGCGTCTGAAAGGTTTACCTGCTACCTGCTCAAATATGACACCTGTCTACATCATCATCCCTAGTTGTGAGCAATAATAATATCACTCATCATGGGGTGGTTGTCCTCTGAACTACACCAACAGCATACAAAAAATATTGGAAAAAGAATCCAAACAGCAGTTCTTCAACAAGGACCCACTGATGTAATTTGTTAATTATCTTTATTGATAAAACCACAGGTAAAAATTTACATGTATATACAAAATAACTACAAAAGGAAACTATTCCTCCCTCCAATCAATGATTAAAATAAGACAGACGTCTTGAAGGGGACATGGGTGGCCACCCTACCTAATACACACACCTCTCAACCACTCGCCACGCATGCACATACAGGCAATAGTCTTAGACCCGGGTCTGATGGATGGAAATTTGGCCAAAGTTGCTCAGGTATGATAAGGGTAGACTAGGAATCCATGGGCTTATTATCAGAGCAATTGTCTGTATTGAATTTGCATTACTAGACGAGATTTCCACACGTGGGGTCGACCTTCAGAGGCGGCTCTAGGCTTTGTGAGGCCTTAGGCAAAACTTACACATGAGGCCCCACGGACTGGGACGCTCCGTGATGAGGCCGGTATTCCTCAGGCTGCGGGCAGTATCTGATTTGTCCATCAGCTCCTAAGCCACAGAGTCCCAGTGGGGGTAGGCGGAGCCGCCGGCGTCAACTTAAGTGATTGAGAACAGGCAAATTAGGCGGCCGCGAGGCCCCTGTGAGTGCGAGGCCTTAGGCGACCGCCTAATTTGCCTAATTAGAGAGCCGCCTCTGTCGACCTTGATGTGTTGGTTGCGAATAAAGCATACATACAGTGCAACACACTTGGTTACGGGGGTCAACGGTCAATGACCTGGCGGATCAAAGTCCCTTGATATTACCCAACAGCTTGCTCTTATTATAGTAACTCCTAAGTAACGGAGTATACTGACAGCTCAACATTAGGCGTCTTGTTCTAGTTGACTCTCGATCCTCAGATATCCCGTGTTACCGCCGTCTCCTTGCTGGAAAGGAATCCACGCTGAGAACCGTGCGCTCACAACTGTGTTGGTTCCTCCCAATTGGGGCATATGGTGTGCAGCAGGGTTCAAATCGTCCACCTCAGCAGTATCCAGGGGCTGTGTAGAAAGTGATGTAGAGAGCCACACCCGGAAACAATAGGGTGAAGAGATCACATTGGATTTGGTGGTTATTGCCGGTCCCAAGCTTGTGGAGATATATAGAGGTGGTTCAAGGTGTTTGGTGGGCATCCAGAGGTCCTGGCCACCACCAGCACGGTGGCAAGATTCTTACGCGTTTCACCTGATCACAGGCTTCCTCAGAGGAAGTTGGGAGGAACCAACACAGTTGTGAGTGCACGGTTCTCAGCGTGGAGTCCTTTCCAGCAAGGAGACGGCGGTAACACGGGATATCTGAGGATCGAGAGTCAACTAGAACAAGACGCCTAATGGTGAGCTGTCAGTATACTCCGTTACTTAGGAGTTACTATAATAAGAGCAAGCTGTTGGGTAATATCAAGGGACTTTGATCCGCCAGGTCATTGACCGTTGACCCCCGTAACCAAGTGTGTTGCACTGTATGTATGCTTGATTCGCAACCAACACATCAAGGTCGACCCCACCTGTGGAAATCTCGTCTAGTAATGCAAATTCAATACAGACAATTGCTCTGATAATAAGCCCATGGATTCCTAGTCTACCCTTATCATACCTGAGCAACTTTGGCCAAATTTCCATCCATCAGACCCGGGTCTAAGACTATTGTCTGTATGTGCATGCATGGCGAGTGGTTGAGAGGTGTGTGTATTAGGTAGGGTGGCCACCCATGTCCCCTTCAAGACGTCTGTCTTATTTTAATCATTGATTGGAGGGAGGAATAGTTTCCTTATGTAGTTATTTTGTATATACATGTCAATTTTTGCCTGTGGGTTTATCAATAAAGATAATTAACAAATTACATCAGTGGGTCCTTGTTGAAGAACTGCTGTTTGGATTCTTTTTCCAATATTTTTGTGTATAATTTCAGAAGATGACAATGAAGTAAAAATATGAACTATGTTACAGGAGATAAGTAAACAGCGTAACCACACATGGGAAACTAAACACATTATACAAATGCAAAATATTAATTATTAGAGCGCTTGGGTAGATGCTGATGCGTTTCGACCCCATCGGGTCTTCTTCAGAGGATATGTGGGCGCTGTGGGAAAAGTTATATGTATAAAAATACATCAATATAATAACACATAAATGTATTTAATAGATATAAAAGTATAAAAGTTATTAATGAAGCTGCTTTGCTGGTGATACTGATAGAGTTATTGCAAACGAATTTTCAAAGGCTTTTTTTTTTCAAGTGATATCAAGAATAATAATAATGATAGCGCTAAATGAAAAACGCAAAAAGAAAAGCGCGAATCAACACTCACCAAACTTCTACTAACACCAGGGGCGGAATGACAACTCATGGGGCCCCCAGGCAATAGGAGATTATGGGGCCCCCGGGCAATAGGAGATTATGGGGACCTCAGGCAATATGAGATTATGGGGCCCCCAGGCAATAGGAGATTATGGGGCCCCCAGGCAATAGATTATGGGGCCACACAGTATACACACACAAACACACACACATACAGTATACACACACAGACACACAATATACACACACAGAATACACACACTGAAAAGGTACTGGAGAGGCGGGGCAGCTATAATCTTGGGATTTAAAAAAAAAAACGCAGATTTTTTACATACTGTCCCTGGTTTTATTGAGGCTGGCAACCCTAATGGGGCCCCTTAGTGGCATGGGGCCCCTTGGGCAGTGCCCGAGCACCCGAATGGTCAGTTCGCCCCTGACTAACACGAATTAGCAGAAGGAGCCCAAAGGGTGATACAAAAGAGCTGAAAAATCATGCAGTACGTCTAGTACGTCACTACGTTCGTAATTGTCGGCCAACATTTGTGTGACCGTGTGAAGCAAAACAAGTTGGAGCCAACAACCTTCGAACAAAATTCCACGGTTTTGTTGTCGGAAAGTCCGATCGTGTGTACGGGGCATTAGACTTTAACAGTAGTGGGATCTCTGCAGAGAGGGCATAGCTCCAAATCTGACCCTGTTGGTGCCCCCCTTACTGTCCTCTTTAGTAGTTATCGAATTTGTATAAGCTAAATGACCTAATTCCTTCTATCGCCTTCCCCTATCCATCAGCTGGACCTCATACCAGAACACTGCCGATTGTATTCTCATTTTTATTTTTCCTCCAGAGCGATAAACATCAAATCTGACCAGAAAACAAACCATCGGAATAACAGCTTCTACCGGCTCGGCTGCTTTTACAAATGTCAGTGACTTAACATCCAACCCCATTGTGTTAACCTGATCTTTTTTTTTTTTTTCTTTTCCTCCTTTGCGACAAGAATTGGTTCGCCATCAAACAAACAAACGAAAAAACATGGGAGCCGCAGCCTATCCGTTTCCCAAAAGAAGCAGCAAAGGTTGTGCCGGCAATGAGTTCAAAGGGCCTTGCATGGTTTTCAATATACACAATTACTTTCCTATTTCCTGACTTCAAGTCTAGAGCGGTCTCAAAGCAATTTCAGGCAAGGAGAGGCATAAACACAACTACGAGCCGTTGATTGGTTATGTTTTTGGCATAATAAGGCTGAAAGTCATTTCGGTGGGCACGGCGTCTCGATAAGCAAACGCGTGGAGAGGGGTCACAGGGGCCTCGACAAAAAAAGAAATACAAACACTGCTTCACCGGAGGGGTGAGGAATTACCGAGACTCTTTCGCTATTTGCTCATGGTGGAAATGATGTGTTTGCATGCAAGCTCCTCTCAAAATTCTTCTGCTATGTGAAGATGAACAAAACTGTGATGCCATCTGACCTCGACAAGCAAACATAGCCTGTCCGATTCCCTTTTTGATTGGTTGAGAGTTCTCATTCACATGTGGCACGGGGCGAAGATATGCATGACCTTTAATATTTGCAGTAACTATACCTAATACTTAAAGAACAATAGAAGACTCAACTTATTCTGCTCGGTGCAAAACAGTGGCATGATTATTTAAAAAAACAAAAAACAGATATGCTGTGGGAATTTAAACTCTCCAGCTGACTTTGGATCTTGCAAAGAAGTCTTTCCTTATTTAAACTCCACTCTAGAAGCTGTGCCCAAAAATTGTCAGGTAGAGGATAAAGGACTAGTCACCAGTCTTGCCTTTGGTCTGCCTGTGGTTGACTTTTCCCCATTATAGACTTACCATGCCTTGTTCTGCACAGTTTTTCTGCATGGAGGCAGCTATCTTGCTAGAGGCAGGGCTTTGCTTCCTCATGTCAGAGCCACCAGCAAGGGCTAATCGTGCCTTGTTCTGCTCTATGTCTCCATGTGCCATGTTGGTAGAGGAAGGGCTTTGCTTCCTCATGTCAGAGCCTCCAGCTAGGGCTAACCATGCCTTGCTCTGCTTTATGTTTTAATGTGGAGGTGGCCATTTTGGTAGAGGCAGGAATTTGTTTCCTCATGTCAGGGCCTCCAGCAAGGGCAAACAATGCTTTGTTGTGCTCTATGTTTCCGTGTGGAGGCAGCCATTTTGGTAGAGGCATGGTTTTGCTTCCTTGTGTCAGAGCCTCCAGCAAGGGCTAACCATTGCTTGTTCTGCTCTATGTCTCTGTGTAGAGTCATCCATTTTGGTAGAGGCATGGTTTTACTTCCTCGTGTCAGAGCCTCCAGCTAGGGCTAACCATGCCTTGCTCTGCTTTAAACCATGCTTTGTTGTCATCTATGTTTCCGTGTGGAGGCAGCCATTTTGTTAGAGGCATGGTTTTGCTTCCTTGTGTCTGAGCCTCCAGCAAGGGCTAACCATGGCTTGTTCTGCTCTATGTCTCTGTGTAGAGTCATCCATTTTGGTAGAGGCATGGTTTTACTTCCTCGTGTCAGAGCCTCCAGCTAGGGCTAACCATGCCTTGCCCTGCTTTATGTTTTAATGTGGAGGTGGCCATTTTGGTAGAGGCAGGACTTTGTTTCCTCATGTCAGGGCCTCTATCAAGAGCTAACCATGCCTTGTTCTGCTCTATGTCTAAATGTGGAGGTAGCCATTTTGGTAGAGGCAGGGCTTTGCTTCCTCATGTCAGAGCCCCCAACTAGGGCTAACCATGCCTTCCTCTGCTCTATGTCTCCATGTGGAGGCAGCCATTTTGGTCGAGGCAGGGCTTTTCTTTTTGTCAGAGCCTCCAGCAAGGGTAACCATGCTTTGTTGTGCTCTCTGTTTTCGCGTGTGGAGGCAGCCATTTTGGTAGAGGCATGGTTTTGCTTCCTTTATGTTTTAATGGTTTTAATGTGGAGGTGGCCATTTTGGTAGAGGCAGGACTTTGTTTCCTCATGTCAGGGCCTCCAGCAAGGGCTAACCATGCCTTGTTCTTCTATATGTCTCCATGTGGAGGCAGCCATTTTGGTAGAGGCATGGTTTTGCTTCCTTGTGTCAGAGCCTCCAGGAAGAGCTAACCATGGCTTGTTCTGCTCTATGTCTCTGTGTAGAGTCAGCCATTTTGGTAGAGGCATGGTTTTACTTCCTCATGTCAGAGCCTCCAGCTAGGGCTAACCATGCCTTCCTCTGCTTTATGTTTTAATGTGGAGGTGGCCATTTTGGTAGAGGCAGGACTTTGTTTCCTCATGTCAGGGCCTCCAGCAAGGGCTAACCATGCCTTGTTCTGCTCTATATCTCTGTGTAGAGGCAGCCATTTTGGTAGAGGCATGGACGGTTTTACTTCCTCGTGTCAGAGCCTCCAGCAAGGGCTAACCATGCCTTGTTCTGCTCTATGTCTCTGTGTAGAGGCAGCCATTTTGGTAGAGGCATGGACGGTTTTACTTCCTCGTGTCAGAGCCTTCAGCAAGGGCTAACCATGCCTTGTTCTACTGTATGTCTCTGTGCAGAGGCGATCATTTTGGTAGAGACGGGGCTCTTTTTCCTCCTGTCAGATCCTCCAGCAAGGTTTAGCCATAGCTTGTTCTGCACTGTGTCTCTGTGTAGGAGTGGCCATCTTGGTATAAGTAGGGTTTTGCTTCTTCATGTCAGAGCTTTCCTCCTAATGACTGGTTGGGTAATATTCAAGAAGAAGCAGAAAAGTTAGAGGAAGCACAATCAACAGAATGAATGAAGGTGAAGCAAAGTTCAAACTGTTGCAAGGAAGCAGGTTTAGCCAATAGGCAGAAAATTTTACCTGGCACAATGGGATTCCCAGTACAGCTACACTATATTGCCAAAATCATTGGGACACCTGCCTTAACACGCACATGAACTTTAATGGCATCCCAGTCTTAGTCCGTAGGGTTTAATATTGAGTTGGCCCACCCTTTGCAGCTATAACAGCTTCAACTTTTCTGAGAAGGCTGTCCACAAGGTTTAGGAGTGTGTCTATGGGGATGTTTGACCATTCTTCCATAAGTGCGTTTGTGAGGTCAAGCACTGATGTTGGACGAGGAGGCCTGGCTTGCAGTCTCCACTTTAATTCACCCCAAATGTATTCTATTGGGTTGAGGTCAAGACTCTGTGTAGGCCAGTCAAGTTCCTCCACCCCAAACTCATAAAGACCATAAAGACATGGATGAGCGAGTTTGGGGGTGGACCCATTTTGGACAATTTCATGCTTTTTTTTCAGGGGTTGGGCTTGGCCCCTTAGGCCCCTTTCACACGAGGCGGACTCCGTTTCCATGGAGCCCGCCTCAGCGGGAGATCAGTCCGTTGATCTCCGCTGAGCCGGCGGATGACAGGTCCCTCTCTGCTCTCTGAGTGGGGAGGGGCTTGTCAGGCACCGCTGCCGCCTATGGAGGGATCGGATGAAAACGGACAGCATGTCCGTTTTTATCAGATCTCACCCAATCCGCTAGCGATGGACCTGGACGTAGGGCCATCCGTTTGCTTTCAGCGGATCGGACCGGGTCGGATGTCAGTGGACATGTCTCCGCTGACATCCGACGCTCCATAGACTAACATGGAGCGCCCGTTCAGGTCCGCCGTCAAAACTGACAGGTGGACCTGAACGGTCCGATCGTGTGAAAGGGGCCTTAGTTCTACTGAAGGGAACTCTTAAGGCGTCAGCATACCAAGACAATTTGGACAATTCCATGCCCCCAACTTTGTGGGAACAGTTTGGGGATGGCCCCTTCCTGTTCCAACATGACTGCGCGCCAGTGCAAAAAGCAAGGTCCATGGATGAGCGCGTTTTGGGTGGAGGAACTTGACTGTCTTGCACAGAGTCCTGACCTCAACCCAATAGAACACCTTTTGGGAGACAGCGACCTTCTCGTCCAACATCAGTGCCTGACCTCACAAATGCACTTCTGGAAGAATGGTCAAACATTCCCATAGACACCCTCCTAAACCTTGTGCACGGCCTTCCCAGAAGAGTTGAAGCTGTTATAGCTGCAAAGGGAGGGCCAACTCAATATTGAACCCTACGGACTAAGACTGGGATGCCATTAAAGTTCATGTGTGTGTAAAGGCAGGCGTCCCAATACTTTTATTTGGGGACAGAGGCATAAAGGTAAAAGATTCTACTTGCAAATTTGTTTGACTTGGATACATTAAAGAAAGGAATGTGTTCAAAGGGAACTAAACCCCACTTAATCTATAATTATAGATAAATGCCTCCGGTCTGATTCCTTTTCGAGTTTTACTACCTGTCTTATATTGTGCAATTAAAGGTCACGGCGTCATACACATGAAAGGTGCCATCTCTAATTAAGTTAACGATGTAGCTGAAATAATTGTCTCAGCTCATTGTTGTTGGAGAAATTGTGACAATGTAATGGCTTCCATGTATATCATAATTACGCAGAGAAAGGAAGAGAAGACGGGGTTTGCAGGCTAAGTCGTTATCGCAAAAAAAAAAAAAAAAAATGCTTTTTAGTTATTTCTGCATTTGTCATTGTTTTCTAGTTTGTTTGTCTGGAGGTGTCATTGTGCACATTGTGGTTATTCTCCAGGAAAGCCAGACAATCGCTAATTAGCTTATCAAGCCGCACAATTCTAATAAAGAAAAGAACGCGTATCAACACAAAGACAGAAAGTATGAAAACACAATGGCACAAATAAATGAATAAGTAATGTCAGGCAATACATAGCAAACGAGGCAAGGGACTTTGCTGGATAACTAATGCCCTGTACACACGGTCGGAATTTCCGACAACAAACGTTCGATGGGAGCTTGTTGTCGGAAATTCCGACCGTGTGTAGGCTCCATCGGACATTTTACGTCGGAATTTCTGACAAACAAAATTTGAGATCTGGACCTCGAATTTTCCGACAACAAAATCCGTTGTCAAATTCCGATCATGTGTACACAATTCCTACGCACAAAATTCCACGCATGCTCGGAATCAAGCAGAAGAGCCGCACTGGCTATTGAACTTCATTTTTCCTCGGCTCGTCGTACGTGTTGTACGTCACCGCGTTCTTGGCGATCGGAATTTCTGGCAACATTTTTGTGACCATGTGTATGCAAGACAAGTTTGAGCCAACATCCATCGGGGAAAAAAAATGGATTTAGTTGTCAGAATGTCCGATCGTGTGTGCGCGGCATTAGGTGGCGTTGCTGCTGGTGGTGGTGGTGGGGGGGGGGGTATAACTTCCATGATTTAGGGCAGATGTTGACAACTTTTGAAATTTATTTAGAAAAATTCAGACAAAAATTGAGACAACGTTGTCCTAAGGCCTGATTCACACCTATGGCATTTTTTGTGCTTTTGGCATTTTGCAGATTTGCATTACAGGACGTGTTTCATAGGAAACCATGTTGAATGGGCCGTAGTGCAAATCTGCAAAATGCAAAAAGCACTAAAAATGCCATAGGTGTGAATCAGGCCTAAAGCAGTATCACACCACTTGACCTCTGAAAGGTTTTCCCCCCTTTATGACCAAGGCATTTTTTGCTATTCAGCACTGCGCTACTTTAACCACTTGCAGGGCGCTTTTACCCCCTTCCTTAGACCCCTTTCACACTGGGGTGGTTTTCAGGTGCTTTAGCGCTGGAAATAGCCTCTGCTAAGCACCTGAAAACTGCCTCCCATTCATTCCAGTGTGACTTTTCACACTGGGGGTGGTGCGCTTTCACTGCAATGCATGTCTATGGCCTAAGTGCATTGGGCTGTCATTCAAAACAGGAATGGCACAGCAATGCCTGCAACATGGATGACCGCAACATATAAACGGGCCAAAAACAGAGATGCAAGCACATTTAATGATAAATTGCAATAGCAAATGTCCCATAGATGCATTTATATTGTACATAGAGTACACCCCCATATCAGCCCATCAGTATAATTCAGCTAAAGAAGTCATTCATAGGTCTCCATTGTGTCAGGGCAGCTTGGTGCTAATGCACCAAAATGTCCCAAAATGCAGACAGCTCACAAAATGTCTAATGTAATGTCCTGCAACGTACTATGGTTGCATTGTGCCATGCTGATATGGAGCCACCAATGCATGCAGGGACTAGAGTTGTGTCTCTCTACACTGTGTACAGCAATAGAAACACACAGCCCCAAAGCCTAGAATAGCAAAGTATGGGAAAAGGTGGATGAGCTATTTATGCACTTTTCTAAATACAATGTATTTTTTGATAATTGTTCCTGTGTTGTTGTGTAAATATAGTCTATGGTGTCTTTGGCACTATTTATGGCTTTTTTTTTTTCAAACATAGGCAAATATTTGTGCCAAAAAGTCTTACAGATATAAGGACCTACGTCCTAAAATCATTACAAAAGGGATATTGTTTGGAGGCTGTTGTGGACTTTATTGATACTGTACAAGGACATCAAATTATTTTGTATACTATCTATGTGTTGATGTCTTTGTACACTACCAGTAAAGTCCACAACAGCCTCCAAAAAATATCATTTTTTTAAAATTATTTTGTAAACAGCTGAATTAGCAGTAGGAAAGCAGACGGTACATAGGGACTAAAAGTGATGCACACAGATGTAACACACAGCGGGGGGTGAAGGCAGGAGGTATGGTACCCTTAGGGCCATTACAACGAGGATGACAACTCCATAGATAGTGACAGGAAATAAGGTCATAAGACACAACAGACAGATGGGTCGGGGGCAGATTTATGTGTTTTTTTCTGGAGACAGGACAGGCAATGAAATTGTTCTACCTAAATATGGGTCCAGGAGTGATTCCACAGCGTCTGTATGTGCCGGATAACTACTTCCCGGTCTGAAATACCCAATGTGTGTTTTATGCTCACGTGGTTGTATGGCAGGAACTGGAAGCTAGGTTCCTTTCCATTTCTCTTTCTTCTTTCCCTTTCCTTTTTTTTTCCCTTCTTTGCCTCTTTCCTCCCTTCCTTTCCCTTCTCTTTCTCTTTTCCCTTCTCTTTTCAATAGGTTTTTATTGAAAATTTATAACAACAAGGGTAAACCAAAAGAAAGAAATACCTTACAGGTAGCAATCGTATACATAGAAAATTGACATTGTTATTAGAATTACAAAAATAGTCACGTGGGTTTCTTCCAGGTTGGACACTAAATGGAATCATATACAGTTGCAATAAAAAGTATGTGAACCCTTTTGGAATGATATGGATTTCTGAACAAATTGGTCATAAACTACAGGAAACATTTGGTTGAAGTTATTGCTGTCAAAGAAGGTTTAACCAGTTATTAAATCCAAGGGTTCACATACTTTTTCCACGTGGACTGTGAATGTTTACATGGTGTGTTCAATAAAAACATGGTAACATTTAATTCTTTGTGTGTTATTAGTTTAAGCAGACTGTGATTGTCTATTGTTGTTACTTAGATGAAGATCAGATCACATTTTATCACCAATTTGTGCAGAAATCCATATCATTCCAAAAGGGTTCACATACTTTTTATTGCCACTGTGTATATATATATATATATATATATATATATATATATATATATATATATATATATAAGATAACAAAACAGGATTCATTTTCTTGTATGCTTATTAGCGTACAACTCCTCCCTCTTGGCGTCCCTATGGGAACACTCTGCGCCCTGGTAGGTGAATGTACATTCAATTAGTATTTTCCTATCTTTATTACCCCTTTGTGGTCCGAGCTGCGCATTTCAGATGAAGTTATACTAAGCCAATGTTATAATCCAACTATATGTATGTATAGTTATTAGTACACGGTGGAGTGTAAGCAGTTTTAATTAAGGAAAGATAACTAGTATAGGTATGTATAGGTATAGGAACTGGGAACGGATGTGGGATGTGGCAGCGCCTACCTGTGGTGTTTGTGTACTTTTGAGTTGTGGTATTCTAGTGGTCTATGGGACATGATGGGAGATTTTCACGTATTACCATATTTTTGATACCAGTCTGTCCAAGGTTTCCAAGTCACTCTTTCCCTTCCCTTTTTCTTTTCCTACCCTTTCCTTTCCATTCCTTTCTCTTTCCCTTTCCTTTCAATTTCCCTTTCTTGTTCTCTCTCTTTTCTCTTTCCCTTACCTTTCTATTTCTCTTCCCTTTCATTTTGTCTTTCCATTTCCTTTCCTTTCCCTTTCCCCTTTCTCTTTCATTTTCCTTTCTCTTTCCTTTTATTTCTCATTCTATTCTCTTTCTTTTCCTTTCTCGTTCCCTTCCATTTCTTCTCCTATCCCTTTATCTTTTCCTTTCCTTTACCTTTTTCTTTACTTTCCTTCTCTTTCCCTACCCTTTCCTTTCCATTCCTTTCTTTTTTCCCTTTCCTTTCTCTTTTCCTTTCATTGTCCCTTTATCTTTTCCCTCTCTTTTCTCTTTCCATTTCCCTTTCTCTTTCCTTTCCTTTCCTTTCCTTTCCTTTCCTTTCCTTTCCTTTCCTTTCCTTTCCTTTCCTTTCCCATTGCATTCCCTTTCTCTTTCCCTTCCATTTCTTCTCCCATCCCATTATTGTTTCCTTTCTCTTTTCTTTCTCTTTCCCTTCCCTTTTTCTTTCCCTTCCCTTTCTCTTTCCCTTCCCTTTCTCTTTCCCTCTCTTTTCCTTTCCTTTATCTTTCCCCTTCTCTTTCTTTTCCTCTTTCCCTTTCTTTTCCCTTTGCCCCTACCTTCCCTTTCTCTTACCTTTTTCATTTTCTTTCACTTCCCTTTCATATCTCTTTCCTCTAAAATCCCTTTTGTTTCCCTTCTTTGCTTCAATTTCCACCCTCCCTTCTTTCCTTCCTTCCTGTTTTTGCCCTCTTTTCTTTCTCTTTTCCTTTTATTACTTTTTACTTCCCCCTTTTTTCCCTTCCCCTCCTTGGCTTCATTCATTCTTCTTTTCAGTTCCTCTCTCCTTTAATCCCTTCCTTCCTCCCTTCCTTCCTTCCTTCCTTCCTTCCTTCCTTCCTTCCTTCCTTCCTTCCTTCCTTCCTTCCTTCCTTCCTTCCTTCCTTCCTTCCTTCCTTCCTTCCTCCCTCCCTCCCTCCCTCCCTCCCTCCCTCCCTTCCTTCCTTCCTTCCTTCCTTCCTTCCTTCCTTCCTTCCTCCCTTCCTCCCTTCTTTCCTCCCTTCCTCCCTTCTTTCCTCCCTTCATCTTTTCCTTCTTTTCTGCCTTCATTCCTTCCTTCTTTCCTCCCTTTTATCCTTCCTCCGATCTTTCCTTTCTCCTCACATCCTCTCCTCCATACTTTTTTTTCCACATTCTCCTCCTTCCAGGGTTGGATTCTGATGGTAAGTATTAATATTCTCATGCATGTATTCATTTTCTTTTATTAAAATAATATTTTGGGAATGCCCCTGTTACCCGCATAGAATGTTTTATGACAAAACTGACCCAACCCCACAGCCTGGTAGAGAAGATCTCTGCACTTCATTTGACACAATGAAGTCTGGAGAGGACCTTGTGTTGTCCTAATTGCACCGTGTTGTTGTGATTAATAGAATTGATTGTGAATCATTAAGAAGTATTCATTAGGAGAGGCTCAATCAGCGAAGGCTCAATAATCATCTCTATAGAAGAAGTCGTGGAGAGTACACTTGGAATGAAACTTGGCGTTGGCCCGGAGTCAGTTCTCATGTAACTTCAGCACCTTGGAGAGCGGCTCCGGAAGCAGCTGTGATCTCACAATGTCTTGTAGATTTTTCAACAAAATTATTTAGGTTTTTAACACCAAAAATTTTATATATAGGCCCACAAATCCATCTCCCCTATCCAGGGCCGGGACAAGGGGTGGGCAGGAGGGGGCGGTTGCCCTGGGCACTGTGGTACCATGTGACACTTGGGGGGGGGGCACCACAAGCAGATGGGGGAGGGGATTTGTGTTGAGAAGGGGAATTTGGGGGGAGAGGAAGGGGGTAAGAAATGTCCTAGGAGGGCAAATATGGGGAGGTGTGCTAGGAATGGTTATTTGGGGGGATTTGTGTTGGGAGTGGGGATAGGGGAAGAGGATTTGTGTTAGTAGGGATGATTGGGGGGTATCTGTGCCGGGGGGAATTTATGCCAGATTTGGGGAGGGGACTTTGTGCAGGAAGGGGGGGGGATTTGGAGTGAGGGGAGAGGATTAGTGCTTAGATGGGTAATTTGAAGGGTAGGGGATATGTGCTAGGAGTGGGAATTTTTTGTTGTGGGGGGGGGGATTTGTGCTAGGGCCATATAGGTAGAGAAAATTTGAGCTGGGGTAATAGGGGGGAAAGATTTGTGCTGGGAGGGGCAATTTCAGGAAGGGGGGGTGGATTTCTTGCTTAGGAATTAAGCATGCATATCAGTGCTCAACTTTTTTTGGAAGGGGAGGGGATTTTCACTTAAACATATTGCTCATACATATTGGGGGGGGGTGGGCGCAATTTGGCATGTTTGCCCTGGGCTCTAGATGACCTTGTCCCGGCACAGCCCCTATCCCCCCCCCCACCTCCCGCCTTCTTAAATCTGAGCTCCAAGCAAACAGCTAAATACATGGATGGAATATACTTATATAAGAAAGCTGTTTTTGCCCATCTAATGCTGTCTGCCACACAACACAGCCAGGAGGAAGACTCCACTTAGGCTTCATGTACTGTACACCCTGCCTACATTTACTGCAGCCACAGGAAAATGCTGAAAAACTGCGGCAAAATCGTTTTGCTTTTTCCAGTGGCCGGCGTTCAAACCATTCTTATCCTGAACGGGATTCTTCCACATTCAGGAGAGGGTGGTTGTAGGAGGTTGAAGCTCACCTAACCGCAGCAGCTTCTAAACTCTGCTAAAAGCCTATGGGGGTTATTTACGAAAAGGCAAATCCACTTTGCACTGCAAGTGCACTCGGAAGAGCAGTCGCTCTAAATCTAAGGGGTAGATCCAAAATGAGGGGAAGCTCTGCTGATTTTATCATCCAATCATGTGCAAGCGAAAATGCTGTTTTTTTAATGTTCCTTGCATGTCCCCCTCGGAGCGGCTTTACTTCCAAGTGCACTTGCAGTGCAAAGTGGATTTTCCTTTAGTAGATAACCCCCTTAGGCTTTTATGGAGTTGAGTTTAGGAGCTTTATAAAAAAAAACAAAAAACACCAAAAGCTCCTAAACTCAAGTTTAGCTAGCTTACATGAAGCCTTATGCCGTGTACACACGGACGGACCTTTTTCGACCGGACTGGTCCAACAGACCGATTCCGGCGGACAATCCGACCGTGTGTGGGCTCCATCGGACCTGCAGCGGACTTTTTCGGTCAAAAATCTGACGGACTTTAGATTTGGAACATGTTTCAAATTTGTCCGACGGACTCGAGTCCGGTCGAAAAATCCGCTCGCCTGTATGCTAGTCGGACGGAGGAAAACCCACGCTAGGGCAGCTATTGGCTATCAACTTCCTTATTTTAGTCCGGTCATACGTCATCACGTACGAATCCGTCGGACTTTGGTGTGATCGTGTGTAGGCAAGTCCATTCGTTCGGAAGTCCGTCAAAAGTCCGTTGAAAGTCCGTTGGAAAGGCCGTCGGACCAGTCCGGTTGAAAAGTCCACCCGTGTGTATGCGCCATTACGGTAAAGAAATACAATGAGAGCAAAAAAGTCACCAGCGCTAAAAAGTAGACAAGTGTGAAGCTGAAAATGGGGGGGGGTGGGGGAAGTAAAAGTTAATGGAGAGGGGTCTGAGCCCAGTGCGGCTGGATAAAAACCATAGCTGGAAGGTACGGATCAGAACAGTCAAAATACTAACATCCAGCGCTCGATGGGTAAGGAAACAAGCAGTCCCACAATAGATGAAGAATAATAAATGAATTTATTCAATCTTGCTGATGATAAAAACCAGTCCTATGTAAAAACAAGGGAATGGAACAAAAAGCTTACGTTGTCACCTAGGGACAGCTGAGCAGCAAGGAGCCAAACAGTGTCCAGATCAAGTCAGTTCTCTCATGACGGGGGGGGTGGGAGAGAAGAAGGTGTCCGCCAAATCCCCTACTATGTTGTAGCGTAGCCTGAAAAATGGAAAAAAAATAAAAAACCCAGAGGTGATCAAATACCACCAAAAGAAAGCTCTATTTGTGGGAAAAAAAATATAAAAATTTGATTTGGGTACAGTGCTGCATGACCGTACAATTGTCGTTCAAAGAGTGACAGCGCTAAAAGCTGAAAATTGGTCTGGGCAGGAGGGGGGTTTAGGTGCCCTGTAAGCAAGTGGTTAAACAATATCTAAGAACAAAAATGTAATATATTGCAGTTTACCAGTCTTTAGATGTAATGGTTGCAGTCGTTTTATTTTTTATTTTTTCCATTTTCTGCCTGTAACACACTTCCTGTTAGGGCCTGAATTACCTGCTGGTGGCACTGTGGCTCCCAGAGTAGAATGTTGTAGTTCCAGTGTCCACCAGTGGGTGTCTCCCAGCAGATCCCAGTAATTATTCTCCACCTGGTGCTGGCTGTTGGGAGAGTATTTAGTCCCTCCTCTTTTGTTCCCTTGTGCTTTAGTGTTTTGTCTGCCAGCCAGATGCATGCTTGCTGCTAAATCATGCCCCTGTCTTGTACCCTGCTGCCTTGAACCTGCTCCCCTTGTTCCTGGTTCCAGTCCTAGTTCCCCCTTCCTGGCCATCCCTGTTGCTGATTCCTGACGCTTCCTATCATAGGGCGACAACACTCCCTGTAATGTATTTATAAAAAAGCAGCATTATCACCCTAGAACAGGAAGTGTTAGGATTACAGACTGCCTCCTCCCTCTCCTTTTCTCCATAACATGGGGGGAGAAAGGGGGCTTTGTTTTGTAGTCCAAAGAGAAAACTGGGAGCTATTTAACTGACCATAGTGCAGCACTGCAATGAGCACAGGAAATCTCCAGCCCAATGGATTTCTGGCAGGATCAATGGCTATTTTTTTGCATTTATTAAACAGATATAACGAAATGCATTTATTGGTATATATAACAGACCAAACGGGATGAAATCAAAGTAGTTCATTGTTAGGGTTTATTGTTTGCTGTCCCTTTAAGGGCTGCGTAGGATGCCTTGATGATTTCTCGATTCATGCGCGGCGGTGTCTCTACCGTATAATTTGTCTCGCTCCATGTTTCAGCAGAAGAATCATTTCCTTCCCTCCCGCGGACCCGTCAACGGCAGAGCCCACATAGGGATCTGATTGTGCTTAGCTAGAGGTCAGTGTATTTGGTGACACAGATAATCCTATCACAGTGGTGACATTATGGAGACAATAAGCTCTCCCTCGGTATTAATACTCGCTATGAATTATCTCCAAAGGTGTATTTTCCAGCTAATTACTTTGGTAGGGGTGCCAGACTTAGAATAAGTCTATTTTAATTAGCCGGTAAAAAAAGAACGCAAGAAGTGCTGACTTGATTCCTTACCTGCTCGGCGGGTGCTGATAATCACCAAACTTATACCAACACTCCCATTTATTTATTGCAGGTGTTTACAGTACAGAGCGCCAACAATATACATACTGTACATTTACATCTGTCCCTCCTATACTCTTATTTATTCCTTACAGTGGACCACCCCCTCCTCCCAATTGAACTCCACTCCTTTGGTCTCCGTGACTGTACTCTTCACTGGTTCTCATCCTACCTATCCCACCGCTCCTTCAGTGTCATCTACAACTCTACTTCCTCCTCTCCTCTTCCTTTCTCCATCGGGGTCCACCAAGGTTCTGTTCTTGGACCTCTCCTTTTCTCAATCTACACCACCTCCCTGGGTCAGTTGATTGCCTCTTATGGCTTTAAATACCATTTCTACGCTGATGACACCCAAATCTATCTCTCCACCCCCCAGCTCTCTTCATTTGTCTCCTCACGCATCACCAACTTACTAGCAGACAGCCTGGATGTCACATCACTTCCTCAAACTCAACCTCTCATGATATTTCCTCCCTCAGGTGCCACTTCCCCTGATTTCTCTGTCAATATCAACGGCTCAACTATCAACTTGTCCCACCACACCAAGGTCCTAGGTGTAATCCTGGACTCTGAACTAACCTTTTAGCCCCACATCCTATCGCTATCCAAAATTTGCCGCCTCAACCTCCACAACATCTCCATGATACACCCCTTCCTAACCAAAGTCACCACAAAGCTTCTAATCCACTCCCTGGTCATCTCCCGCCTTGACTACTGCAACTCCCTCCTCGTTGGCTTACCTCTAAACAATGGCGTCCCTAGGGGGGGGGGGGGGGGCAGAGGGGGCCCTGACCCCCGCAACATTTTACAAAAAATCAATGTCTAAGAGGGAGAGAGTCCCCAGTCAGCTCCTGCGGGTGATTCCTCCCCCTCTGCTCGCTGACACTGCATAATGCAAGCGCTCACACAGCCATGGCCGCCCGATCTGCTCTTTCCCCTGCATCCTCGTTGGCAGGGAGAAGAGCGAGTTGCAGCAAGGACTCCACCAGGACTCTCAGTTACTGAAAAAACAGACTGATTTCTCCCATCCTTAGGACAAGAGGACCAGCCTGTAAATTCCAAGAGATGCCAGACCAGCGCTGTCAATAGCAGGGGAAGGACAGCAAGAGGAGGCTGGGGAACCCTACAGTGGCAGAACACCAGGGCCCGGTGGCAAGACAACCTTTGCAACCCTGATAGTTCTACCACTGCTTTGGATCCCTATATTTTCTTGGTATGCCGGTGACATATATCTCTTGTTTTCTGCCACCCTGGGGGGCCCCAATACAGTAGGAAGGGAAGTCACTGCAGAACATGTGAAAGGGCCATTGTGGGGTCGTAGTAAAGGACCCCAGGATATATATATATATATATATATATATATATATATATATATATATATATATAATTGCATTTTATAGTTGCCCCCCTACTTTTGTCCCTGTCCCCCCATGTGTCCCCCCTAAATATGAAAGCTGGAGACGCCACTGCCTCTAAATAGGCTATCCCCACTTCAGTCCATCATGAACATTGCTGCCAGGCTCATCCACCTCACAAATCGCTCAGCGTCTGCTATACCCCTCTGCCAATCCCTCCATTGGCTGCCACTCAGCCACTGAATTAAGTTCAAGATACTAACAACTTACAAAGCCATCCACAGCCTGGCCCCCAGCTACATCACTAACCTAGTCTAAAAATACCAACCTAATCGTTCTCTTCGCTCCTCCCAAGACCTCCTGCTCTCAAACTCCCTTGTCACCTCATCCCATGCTTGCCTTCAGGACTTCTCCAGAGCCTCCCCCATCCTCTGGAATTCTCTACCCCAATCTGTCAGATTTTCTCCTACTTTATCCACTTTCAGATGATCCCTGAAAACTCATCTCTTCAGAGAAGCCTATCTGCCCCCCCCCTAACGACTCTACATTTATCTTTTCAATCAGCACACCCCCCACAGTTATTACCTCTTATATCTCTTGACCTTCCCTCTTAGATTGTAAGCTCTAAGGAGCAGGGCCCTCTGATTCCTACTGTATTAAAGTGTATTGAATTTGTACTGTCTACCCTCAAGTTGTAAAGTACCGCGTAAACTGTTGGGGCTATATAAATCCTGTATAATAATAATAATAATACAGGTATTTACAGTATATAATGCCAACAATTTAACCTAATGTACATTTACATCAGTTCTTTCTATACCATATTTATTCCAGGTATTTACAGTATACAGCATCAACAATTTACATACTGTACATTTTTAATGAGTCCCTCTTATACTTTATTTATTGTAGCCATTTACAGTATATGGCGCCAAAAATGTACATACTGTACATTCACATCTGTCCCTCCTATACTTTATTTATTGCAGGTATTTACAGTAAATAGCACCAACAATTTACAAACTTTACATTTTTAATGAGTTCCTCTTATACTTTATTTATTCCAGGTATTTACAGTACAGAGCGCCAACAATTTACTTACTGTACATTCACATCTTTCCCTCCTATACTCTATTTATTGCAGGTATTTACAGTATATGGCACTAACAATTTACACACTGTACATTTTTAATGAGCCCCTCTTATACTCCTATTTATTTATTGTAGGCATTTACAGTATATAGCCCCAATAATGTACATACTGTACATTTACATCAGTACCTCCTATACTCTTAATTATTTATTGTAGTTTTTTACGGTATATAGCACCAACAATTTACATACTGTACAGTCACATTAGTCCCTCCTATACTCCTATTCATTTATTGCAGTTATTTACCCTACATATCAACAATTTACATAATGTACATTCCCATCAGTCCTTTTTATATTCTTATTTATTTGTTGTAGCTATTTACAGTATATACCACCAACAAATTACATACTGTACATTTTTAATGAGTCCCTCTTATACTTTATTGCAGGTATTTACAGTATATAGCACCAACAGTTTACATGCTGTGCAATCACATCAGTCCCTCCTATACTCCTATTTTATTTATTTGCAGTTATTTGCAGTATATAGTGCCAACAATTGACATACTGTACTTTCACATTAGTCCCACCTATAATCATATTTTATATTTTATATATATTTTATCATATTATATACTATAATCATATTTGTTTATTGCAGTTATTTACAGTATATAGCTCCAACAATTTACATACTGTACATTATTAATGCGTCCCTCCTATACTCCTATTTATTTATTGAAGTTATTTACAGTATATAGCGCCAACCATTTACATACTGTACATTCCCATCAGTCCTTTCTATATTCTTATGTATTTATTTATTGCAGTTATTTACAGTAAATAACACCAACATTTTACATACTGTATATTTTTAATGAGCCCTTTTAATACTCTCTAATTATTTATTGCATGTATTTACAGTATATAATGCCAACAATTTACATACTTTATATCATTCCCTCCTATAAGCTATTTTTTGCAGGTATTTATAGTACATATATATATATATATATATATATATATATATATATATATATATATATACATTTTTAATGTGTCCCACCTGTATTCCAATGGGTTGCAAGAGCAGTGTTACTACACTAAGGAGACAGGATTAATTAGACAGCAATTTAATGTCCAAGCTGATGATGTGAAGGTGGAAGTGAAGAGAATACTCCAGGTCCAGGCAGAGGTCAAGGTAGGCAGCAGGCAAGCAAGTTGTCAGGGTCCAAGTAAAATTCAAGACAGGAGGCAGGCAATAGAATAGTCAGGTTCCAGGCAGGGATCAAGGCGGGAAACAAGTAGTCAGGGTCCAGGCAGGCAGCAGGAAAGAGAATAGTCAGGGTCCAGGCAGAGGTCAAGACAGGCAGCAGGCAAGCAAGTAGCCACAGTCCAGGTAAAGATTAAGGCAGGCGACAGACAAAAGAATTGTTAGAGTCCAGGCAGAGTTCAAAGCAGGCAGCAGGCAAGAGGATAGTCAGGGTCCAGGCAGAGATCAAGGTAGGTGGCAGGTAAGCAAGTAGTCAGGGCTCAGGTAGAGGTCAAGCTAGGAGGCAGGCAAGAGAATAGTGGGAGTCTAGGCAGAGGTCATGGCAGGCAGCAGACAAGAGAATAGTCAGGATCAAGGCAGACAGAGGTCAAGACAGGAGGCAGGCAATCAAGCAGTTAGAGTCCAGGCAGAGGTCAAGAAAGGCAGCAGGCAAGCAAGTAGTCAATGTCCAGGTAAAAGCGTCAGAGGATTGTTAGAGTACAGGCAGAGTTCAAAACAGGCAGCAGAGAAGAGAATAGTCAGGGTCCAGGCAGAGGTCAAGGCAGGCGGCAGGCAAGAAAGTAGTCAAGGTCCAGGCAGGGGTAAAGACAGGTGTCAGGCAAGAGAGTAGTCAGTTACGGGTCAAGGCAGGCAGTAGGCAATATGAAATATAGAATGGACAACAGTCAGTAGCAGAGGCTTGAGCCATGAGCAGAATTAGGCAATCCAGTTCAGAAAGATGTAATCAGGAATAACAGCAATCTCAACACACAGGGTAGCTGGCAAAAAGACTCCACAAAAGACTTTTATTCTTTCCCTTCCAAGCCCAGCATCAGGGATGTACAGTACACCAATGCTCACCAACATGTGCATGCTCATGCTTAAACTCAAACAGCCATAACCAAAATACCATGAGCTAGCGCCCTGGTGCCCAGCCTGCGGCCCTTGGGTATAAGATGTGTAGCCCGGGGTCCTCAGTTTTGTTTTGTCTTCTGTAGCATATCCGCAGCCAAATATGAAGCATTTCCACACTCTCTGACCCTCATTTCCTGTATTAGGTCTGCAGATTCTGACAGTCCTCTCAAGCATTACATATATTGAACATTATGTGCGGCCCTTTGTTGATGTCAGGGGCTGCATTTAAGCGAATGACAATCCCTGAGCTGGCACATGCATTTGTAGTGGTACCCCCCATAGTGGTCCATCTCTCACCCTGTACAGCCAGGCACACTAATTTCCAGATATTCAGTAGTCAAGAAATAGTCCTTGTACTTGTTATTTTGTTGTTTTGATTGAGGGAATTATAACTTGGATGGGGAAAGGGGACATGGACATGGGATGCCCAGTGGACCAATATGAATTAGTTGGGAAAGGGCACATATGGGATGCCCACTGGACTAATATGGATTAGTTAGGGAGACAAAAGCTCTTTTCTTCTCTCTCCAGCACTGACTTGCTTGTAGAACTACAAATCCGAGGACCACCTAGCACTGAATTACAGGCCTGACACTGGCTCAGCCAGGCCCAAAGAAAAATGCCCTTTGCAGGCAGGGACTGCAGGCCCCTACGGTGTAGCAAAATATGGTAGCCTTAGTGCTAGCTGTCCCATGTGGCTACTGGCCTCAGTACCACCTCTTCAGACCCTGCCAGCCTTCATGGCTGCAGCTGCCTCTTTTCACTGCTCATGCCACCACAGTCCTCCTTACTGGCTCTGCACCCATCCCAGACTGCTTGCACCCAGTCCCCTCAGGCATGCCTCCCAGTTCTCCTGACTGTGTGTCACTCATCAGCCCTCTTGGCTGGACCTTGGTGTTTCTCCTGGAGACTTTCCTGACTTTTCTTGCTGTCCTATCCTTGCTCCCAGTGCCTTCCAGCCAGGACACCTCCATGGGTTTTGAGAAGGCCCCATCCGCACCCAAACCCAGGCCCAAAGTCACCCCCCCTCCCCACAGACAGCTTCCTCAAAGGCCATGACAGCCTACAACTCCATCTCCAGCTTCCTCCCGAGCAACTCCTACCCAGCTGGACTGACCCTGAGTATTTGGGGGGCCTGCCCCCCTCCAACCCAAGTTGGGGATTGGTCAGGGCCCTCAGCATACTCCAGGCAGCTCCACCTTACCTCTCCTCCTATCTTTCCAGAAGGTTCCAGTACATTCTAGAAAGAGGGAGGAGGTCTCAGTGACACTGCCTGTGAGTCATCCAGCTCTCCCTGAATTTCTGTCCATTCCAGGAAACAAAAACAGACAGGCCTGGCTACCAGCCAAGCGTGCATAAATTTACCTGTGCTAAAAACAAAAACCTATTTCTACTTCTAGCATTAGAGGGTGCTACACATGACACATGGCATATGGACCGGACGTGCCATACCCCTGGCTGTACAGGCACAGATCCTAGAGTACTGTAGCAACCACACTTTTTTTTTTTTACCCAAATTCTCCTTTATTAGGTCTTTGCAGCCCTGATGAAGGGGGCGATGTTGAACGACATATGTTGGCTTCCTCGTTTGAGTCTCCTATCTTGCCTTCTACGTTAGATCCAATGTTTTACAGCAGGCAAGTAAACTTGGGAAGTGCAGAGATCCCACCAATAAAATCTCGGAGCAATAGAAAAATCCTGCGAGGGGGTTTAATTCTCCAACACCTACCAAAAAGGGTGGAATGACCCCTTACAATCTCAGTTCTGGTGATTTAACCACGCAGTTGTATGATATAAGGTTGCAGACAATTTTCTCCTGACTGCAGTGCCACAGGAACTCGCTTAGCATCACAGCAGGGTCATTAGCTTGCTATAGGTGTACGCTCAGTGCTAAATTACTGCTTTATCATCTGACTTTGAAAATTGAATTTATACCCCACTTTAATCTGCTAATTCCCTGCGAGGACCCTGCAGCTGCTGTGTACATATAAATATGCACATCACCTCTCCGGGAAAGCATCGATCACGTAACAGCGTTAAGGTACCGCCGCGTATGTGTATATATTTGAAACCCGCCCGCGTTTAGTTGCGGAGAAGAAGCTTTTTTTTTCATTTTTTTTTTTTTTTTATTTGAAACCAGCTCTGCCCTGGCAGTGGCACAAAAAAGATGAGATCTTAGGAAAACAATATATAAAGCTGCAGAACAGATGGCTAATATTTACTTTTGATTTTGACTCATTAAATGAGTATTTGGCCGGACCTGACACAATCATTTTGAGAGAATTAGCTTGGCCGGCGGACAGATAACGCCACGCTTGTGCAATTTGACGGCCCCGCCGAACCGTGATCCCTCCCTGGAAAGTTTGGAGGCCGGGATGGGTCTGACTAATGCTCCAGGCTATATTACACCTCATTTGCGGGTCTGGCGGGCTTGGAGCGAAACGCAGCAAAATTTGTTTCCAGTACTTCAGGAAACAAACGGAGTTAAAGTTGAAAAAGGAAGTCCAACCAAAACTTTTTTTTTCTAGTTTTGGGTAGAGTGGGGAAGGATTAGAACTCCTGTTGGGTTTTTAGTAAATGATCAATGGCGCAGACGGGGTTAAAACTAGGGATGCACCAATACCATTATTTTTACAATGCGTACCAATACTTTTTTTTTTTTTTAGTACTCGCCGATACCAATTACCGATACCTACTGCAATTGTTTTGTTTACACTTCAGCTGTCAGCAATGGTACCAAGTTGAAAAGTTATTTACAAATGAAATATATATTTTTTTTAAACTTTGCGCTTTTTTCATGTAAATATATATGTAAATATATGTTTTAGGCCTCTTTCTCACGGGGCGGATCAGTGATGATCCGCCCCGTGAACATCCGCTGGCTCAGCGGGGATCGCTCCGCCGATCCCCGCTGAGCAGGAAGATGACAGGTGCATCGCTGCACACTGTGCAGCGACGGACCTGTCAGAGCGCCGCTCTCCCCTATGGGGGGATCGGATGACGACGGACCGTAGTGTCCGTCGTCACCCGATCCGATCCGAAAACGGATGGAAAAGTAGGTTTTTCCTCCGTTACACTTTTCGGATCGGAGCGGGGTCGGATGTCAGCGGACATGTCACCGCTGACATCCGACGCTCCATAGGGATGAATGTATGTCCGTTTTTCATCCGAAAACGGAAGGATGAAAAACGGACATACGGATCGTCCATGTGAAAGAGGCCAAAGGGGTAAAAATATTAACATACAAAGCAAGCAAAAGTTTTTTTAAATTATTAATAGTTTATAACATAGGTTGGACTTGATGGACTTGTGTCTTTTTTCAACCTCACCTAATATGTAACTATAAAATAGAAGTGTACAAAAAAAAAAAAAATCGTCAGGAAAATAATAAAGGTTATTTTTGACACTTGTTGTTTACAAGTTAAAATCAGTATTTTTTGCTAGAAATTTACTTAGGACCCCCAAACATTATATTTAGCAAAGACTCTGGAGAATAAAACGGCGGCTGTTGCAATATTTTATGTCACACGTTATTTGTGCAGCGGTCTTTCAAACGCAATTTTTGGGGAAAAATACACCTTTTTAAATAAAAAAATAAGGAAACAGTAAAGTTAGCCCAATTTCTTTGCCTATTGTGAACGAGGATGTTACACCGAGTAAATAGATACCTAACATGTTACGCTTTAAAAATAGGCAACATTATAGGCGACCTATAATCTCCATAGGCGACGTTTACATTTTTTAATGGTTACCAGTTTAGAGTTACAGAGGAGGTCTTTTGCTAGAATAATTGCTCTCGCTCTGACGATTACGGCGACACCTCACATGTGTGATTTGAAGACGGTTTACATTTGCGGGTGCGACTTACAGTTGTGCTCATAAGTTTAAATACCCTGGCAGAATTTATGATTTCTTGGACATTTTTCAGAGAATATGAATGATAACGCAAAAACTTTTCTTTCACTCATGGTTAGTGTTTGGCTGAAGCCATTTATTATCAATCAACTGTGTTTACTCTTTTTAAACTCATAATGGTAACAGAAACTACCCAAATGACCCGGATCAAAAGTTTACATACCCCAGTTCTTAATACCATGTATTGCCCCCTTTAACATCAATGACAGCTTGAAGTCTTTTGTGGTATTTGTGGATGAGGCTCTTTATCTTCTCAGATGGTAAAGCTGCCCATTCCACTTGGCAAAAAGCCTCCAGTTCCTGTAAATTCTTGGGCTGTCTTGCATGAACGGCACATTTGAGATCTCCCCAGAGTGGCTCAATGATATTGAGGTCAGGAGACTGAGAGGACCACTCCAGAACCTTCACTTTATTCTGCTGTAGCCAATGACAGGTCAACTTGGCCTTGTGTTTTTGATCATTTTCATGTTGGAATGTCCAAGTACGTCCCATGCGCAGCTTCCTGGCTGATGAATGCAAATGTTCCTTCAGTATTTTTTGATAACATACTGCATTCATCTTGCCATCAATTTTGACCAAATTTCCTGTGCCTTTGTAGATCACACATCCCCCAAAACATCAGCGATCCACCTCCATGTTTCACAGTAGGAATGGTGTACCTTTCATCATAGGCCTTGTTGACTCCTCTCCAAATGTAGTGTTTATGGTTGTGGCCAAAAAGCTAAATTTTGGTCTCATCACTCCAAATGACTTTGTGCTAAAAGGTTTGAGGCTTGTCTCTGTGCTGTTTGGCGTACTGTAGGTTGGATAGTTTGTGGTATTTGCACAGTAATGGCTTTCTTCTGGTGACTCGATCATGCAGTCCATCTTTCTTCAAGTGCCTCCTTATTGTGCATCTTGAAACAGCCACACCACATGTTTTCAGAGAGTCCTGTATTTCACCTGAAGTTATTTGTGGGGTTTTCTTTGCATCCTGAACAATTTTCCTGGCAGTTGTGGCTGAAATTTTAGTTGGTCTACCTGACCGTAGTTTGGTTTCAACAGAACCCTTCATTTTCTACTTCTTAATTAGAGTTTGAACACTGCTGATTGGCATTCTCAACTCCTTGGATATCTTTTTATATCCAATTTCCTGTTTTATACAGTTCAACTACCTTTTCCCGCACATCCTTTGACAATTCTTTTGCTTTCCCCATGGCTCAGAATCCAGAAACGTCAGTGCAGCTTTTATACACACAGCAGACCTTTTATACACACACACTAATTACAAGCAAACAGATCACAGGTGAGGATGGTCACCTTTAATAGCCATTCAAACCCCTTTGTGTCAACTTGTGTGCATGTTATCAGACCAAAATCACCAGGGTATGTAAACTTTTGATCAGGGTCATTTGGGTAGTTTCTGTTGCCATTATGGTTTAAAAAGAGTGAACACAGTTGATTGATAATAAATTGCCTTAGCAAAACACTAACCATGAGTGAAAGAAATGTTTTTTTTGTTATCATTCATATTCTCTGAAAAATGGCCAAGAAATCATAAACTCTGCCAGGGTATGTAAACTTATGAGCACAACTGTATGTATGTGTTTTCTTTGGTGTACGAGCACGTGGGGACAGGGGCACTTTAAATTTATTTTATTTTTTTCTTATTTATTTTGTTTTTTTCTTATGTATTTCATTTTATTTTTTTTTACACTGTCTCTTTAAAAAAAAAAAATCTGATCACTTTTATTGCTGTAACTAGGAATGGAAACATCCCTTGTGACAGTAATAGGTGGTGACAGGTACTCTTTATGGAGGGATCTGGGGTCTAAAAGACCCCAAATCCCTCCTTTGCACGTAAAAGTATTCAAAATGCCAAAATCTGCATTTTGGAATATTGTGGATTTTTTAAAATCAACATCGTTGGCAGCCGAGTAAACCGGAAAGGACGTTGTGATGTCGCTTCTGGGTTACAACATCGGAGACCCGATCAAAGCCAATTTTGGTGGGACGGGAGACCCAGGTGGAGCGGCTAAAGGCAGCGGGAGGGGGGGGGATAATGGTCGAGCAGCTGCTGAGCCGCATGGGTTGTTATCACCAGTAAGCCGACCAGCAGCTCTAAAAGATGCCATCTGCAGGCTTCACCCTGGTACAACCACTTCCCCAAAACGATGTACAGGTATATCATTTAGCGCAAAGTGGTTAAATGGTGGGCAATAAGGGGTTAATTAGGGCTGATTAGAGTAAATTAGGGGCTAATACAGAGTTAAACAGAGGAACTTTTAATAACAAACAAAAAAAAAGTGTTTTTTTTTTAACGTGACAGGTTGCTTTCATCTGCAGATTGAAGTTCATCCCTTTGATCTGTAGATGAATAAACAAAAAGATACAAAAAGAAACATTGTTTCTTTTTTATCTTTCTGTTTCAGTGACTATTGTTGATGAACATTGCCTGGTTGCTTTTTTTTTGACAGCTCCAATGGCCAGGACTTCAGTTTACACTTCAGCTCTCAACAGGGGAACCCCACTGACAGCTGAATGAGTCACCGGTTGTTAAGGATGCGGTGGCCCCCCCGCTCCTTGACAACCGATAATTGGAGGAATAAAATAAATAAAAATTCCATAAGTATATCCAATAGATTTAGACACTATAACTTTTGCATAAACCAATCAATATACCCTTTTTGGGACTTTTTTCTTTACCAAAAACATGTAGAAGAATACATATTGGCCTAAATTGATGAAGAAATTTGATTTCTTACATTTTTTATATATATGTTTTATAGGAAAAAGTGAAAAAATATTGTTTTTTTTTTTTTTTTTTCAAAATTGTCGGTCTTTTTTTGTTTATAGCGCAAAACTTCGAAGATGATCAAATACCAGCAAAAAAAAGCTCTATTTGTGGGAAAAAAGGACATCAATTTTATTTTGGGTACAGCGTCGCATGCCTGCGCAATTGTCAGTTAAATGAATGCAGTGCCGTATCGCAAAAAATGGCCTGGACATGAAGGGGGTAAAACCTTGCGGGGCTAAAGTGGTTAACTTACACCCCCTACCTCTTCATTTTCAATAGGCGATGCTGTAGTAGCTTTGTGCCCCCTGGGAAGGCTACGTCACCTGTCCCTTCTAGGTAGATCTCATCAATGCACCCCACTTGACGTGTCATGGTTGGTATTATTCTATTACAAACTGCACTGGATCTCCCAGAGCCCATGAACAGGATCTCCTATGATGCATGTATTCATCTCAATAACAAACTCCACCAGGTCTCCTACGGGATTGGCACATATGTTGTAAGAGATTATAATTAATAAATAACAAGCCCCAGCAGGTTTGGTACGGCACATTCAAGAGACTGGTGCATGCAGCATAGGAGATCTGGTGCAGTTTGTTATCGAATAATAAACCACAGGGCGTCCAATACAGCGAGTGTGCAGGGTCACCATTGCCTTCCAGATCTTGTCTGATCTCGTACACGTGGATGTGCTTTATTTATTCTATAGCAAGCTGCAATGGATCTCCTGATGTCACAGATGCATCATAGGAGATGTAGCATGGTAGGAGGAGAGAGCAGAGTGACAGACAGATGATCCCATCACTGTGCTGCTCCTCCTTTCACTGTCCAGTCACAGGCTGAAGGGTGGGTACAAAATGACCTGGGCGCAGAGGAAGTGAGTTGAATGATGTTGGCCATCAGACTGAGGCCATCTAGTGGCAGAAAAAAAGTATGGCGGTGGAAATCTCTGGCTTGAAGCTGAATATTGTAGCAAAAGTGCTGCTACTCCTTTCACTGTCCAGTCACAGGCTGGGGGGCGGGTCCAGGATGACCTGGGTGCAGAGGAAGTAAGTTGAATCATGCTAGACATCAGACCGAGGCCATCTAGTGGCAGAAAAAATGTTGACAATCTCTTATGGTACATTTTAGTTTTGCATTTATTATATATTATATTATTATAATAATGAGTTATACAAAGGAAATCAGTTACATAGTAACCTTCAGTACATCAGTGCTCCTTTTACTAAAACTTTTTTTAAAAAAACAAACAAACAAACAAACAGGTTTATACTTACCTGCTCTTATACTTACCTCCTCTTCTCTGGTCCCCTGCCGGTGTTCTCCACTCCTCCTCTCAGCTGAGTGCCCCCATAGCAAACCCCCTCTATTGAGGCACGCATGTGGGCTCACTCCCAAGCCCCGCTGCCTGCGTCCATAGACACAGACAGCAGGACTTGGGCACAGGCAGCAGGACTTGGCCCCGCCCCCTCCTCTCTTGTCACTGGCTTTGATTGACAGTAGAGGGAGCCAATGGCAAAGCCTGTGAGACCAGGAAGTAAGTGGAGGGAAGGGTTGCAGACTTTAACCATACCTCTAAACTGTCCCTGATTTGGAGCAATATCCCTCTGTCCTTCTTTCCTCCTCATTTGTCCCTCATTTTGATCTGATCTATATAATTGTATATAAAATGCACTTTTTATCAATCAAAAAGTGTTTCCTGGTGCTAAACCTTTCATCTGATTTCTAAATTGCTGCATTTGTAAATTCCAAAAGCCAATGTAAAGGAATAGTAGTGGTAAAAAAAGCACTTGTGTGTTTAACCAATCTTATTTTTTGTACAATTCTCCTTTAAGGGGGTGTGGCAAGGGGTGTGTCTTATGGCTGCATACTTTGGCTGATAGGTGTCCCTCATTCCCATCTCAAAATGTTGGGAGGTATGCTTTAATGCAAGCAGTGGGCTGGCACTTGGGAGGAGTTATGCAAATATAAAAAAAAACCTTGATGGGTGGGTGTCATTCTGGAGGAGTGAGCACTCCTGGGTAACGCCCATATGTGATAATCGACCCTCAATGATTGAACAAACTGAAATCCAGTGAATGAAAGGGGGTGGCCCAGGGACACATTTAGGCTGGGCAGGAAAAAGCTGGAAGATGCTGGACGTCCTCCAGACAGGAAAATGAGGTGGGCTTGCTGCAGCTTCTAATGCACATTGCGAGCAGCTCACAGTGTGCAGTGAAATCAGAGTAAGCAATTTCAGCCCAGGAGCGGAGCCTGTACAACTGTGCAAAACTGAAGGGAAGGCCGGAATTCCGCCTTAATAAATGTTCTCTTTGAACAGGGCATTGTATGGGAGGACTAAGAAGCCTGTTGCAGCCACAAAGTGATTAAAGTGTTACTAAACCCAGGAGCCTGCATTCACTATATCTGATCTCCCACACTACACAGAACATGGAAATGCAATTACCGTATTTATCGGCGTATAACACGCACATTCATTTTAAGAGGGAAGTTTCAGGAAAAAAAACCTACATTTTAAATAAGGATCTTTGAAGCAAAATAAGGGTCGGTGCCCATCTGCAGCCTCACCATTGCCATCAATGCAGCAGCCTCACCATTGCCATCAATGCAGCAGCCTCACCATTGCCATCAATGCAGCAGCCTCACCATTGCCATCAATGCAGCAGCCTCACCAGTGCCATCAATGCAGCAGCCTCACCATTGCCATCAATGCAGCAGCCTCACCATTGCCTTCAATGCAGCAGCCTCACCATTTCCATCAATGCAGCAGCCTCACCATTGCCATCAATGCCGCAGCCTCACCATTGCCTTCAATGCAGCAGCCTCACCATTGCCATCTGCAGCTTAGAGAGGGCAGGGAGGGGGGCGGGACGAGCACCGACAGATTACATACAGTGAGAATCTCCTATGATAGACAGAACAGTGGTCCAATGGTGGCCCAGGAGACGGGACTTCCTATTACAGAGGCCGCCAAGTAAACAGCAGAATCTCACTGCATGTAATCTGACGGCGCTCATCTCACCCCCCCTCCCTGTCGCCTCTGAGGCAGCTAAAATTGTAGTATTGGCGTATAACACGCACACGCTATTTGCACCCGATTCTCAGGGTGAAAAAGTGCGTGTTATACGCCAATAAATACAGTATTTTAGTAAATGTAAACTGCTAAATAACTTTTCTCATCAGCAGTATATAGCAGTCTTGTGACTTCTATCAGTGTCTGGATAAAGCTTGGAGTTTTCACATACCTCCCAACTTTTTAAGATGAGAATGAGGGACACCTATCAGCAAAAGTATGCAGGCATAGGACACACCCCTTGCCACGCCCCCTTAAAGGAGAATTGTACAAAAAAACAAGATTGGTTAAGCCCACAAGTGCTTTTTTTACCACTACTATTCCTTTATATTGGCTTCTGGCAGCAATTTAGAAATCATATGAAAGGTTTAGCACTGGGAAACACTTTTTAATAGATAAAAATTGCTTTTTATATACATCTATATAGATTAGACCAAAATGAGCGACAAGTGAGGAGGAAGGAGGAACAGGGGGACATTGGTCCAAATCAGGGACAGTCCCTCGAAATCAGGGACAGTTGGGCGCTATGGTTTTCATTCTCCTATGACTGTCCTATGAGGCTGCAGGACCCCTGACCCTCTGTCTGGACAGTGCTGATTGGCCCTGTGCTGATCACATGCACCTTCCCAAGGGAAAAAAAAAAAAAACCTCTCCAGCAATACACATCAAACTGAGCATGTGCAGAGATCCCCCAAGGCTCTGTTCTAGCAGCAGATGGATTGGGGACAGTGGAAAAAGTGGAGGATCAGAGAAGACAGGATCAAAAGGCCTTTTAACACAATGCAGAGGATTAACCCCTTCCACAGTGAGTATTACAAGCATGCTTTACTGCGTATACAGACTGATTTTACTGTTGTAAACAGTCTTTTAAACTAGAGATAGGAGCACAGTTTTACAGTTTTGTAAAATATGTGACTTATGTTACATTGTAGCAAAATTGATAATTATCATGTTTAATGTCTTTCACATCTTTGCCATAGCCAGCAGTGCGTCCATCTAAAGCCAGCAGCCGCTTATCCCGCTTTATATATTTTTTTTCCAGCAGCGACTTGATCTCCGGACAGCGTGAGGCCCGTAATTGTACTCGGCGAGGATCGTCCGAGACACTTCAGCCTTCCCGCAGACGTCTGCGGCCCTCTGCGCGCGGCGTTCCGTTAACACTCGTCCGCGGTGAGAAAGCTGTGATCCTCAGGGGTCGAGTGAAGAGGAGAGAACCAGAACGCGGTGATGAACACATTGACAGCTGTGATAATGAGGATTAGCCCCGTCACAATGTTATTCAGAAGGTGCACTCTACAAGGAGGAAAAGAGAGGCCGGATCAATGATCAAAGGCACGGAGAGCAGAGAGAAAAAAAAAAAAAACCCCGCTCTGTTCTCTAATTGTGATACTAACACAAGCCCCAGAGACAAGGAACTCACACTTAAAAAATAAATAAATACATTAAAAAAAGCAGAAAGCCTAATTGTGTCTAAGTTGGCAGTTTAGCAGCCAGGAAATAATCAGGTTTAGCCTGTCATTCCTGTGGCAGCTTTAAGAAAAACCCCAACAGTCTAATAAAAGACGATTTCCTAGTCAACTGTATTCACCATAAATCAGGGCTCAGTTGAATTGTTGCCCTTTGTGGCAGGAGGCATGGGAAAAAAAATCGGAGTGGTCAACGTACCTGAAGATCTACTTTGGGCAACCGAGGCATATGCCTACAGACCTCCAATGAATGGGAGGGTCACGCAACATTTTCATCAATTAACAAAACATTTGCATAGCCATTCACCCAGTGAAAATGCATGTATGTTTGTTCTGGCAAAATTAGGCAAAGAAATAAATAGGCTATACCCAGAGCTGTTTGAATGTAAATCATTGATTTCAATCAGAAAATACTGCATTTGGCCACTAGATGGAGCTAAGGATTATAAAAAATTCCTATGATACTTAGCTCCATCTAGTGGCCAAACTTGGTATTTTTCATAAGTTTGCCCTCCCCTGGCATAGACTGATATTTTACACATTTTTTATTATAAATTCTTTATTTTTTACAAAGTACATTAATTCTATGCAAATGGGGGAAAAAAACAGATTACAGTGCTGTTTAAAATCATTGAGTTAAATCAGAAAATACTATATTTGGTCACTAGATGGGGCTAAGTATTATAGAAAATTCCAATGATACTTCTTCCAACCTAGAGGCTACACTTGGTATTTTCCATAAGTGTATAGACCAGAGAAAGCAAACTTTGAATGTAAATCATTGAGTTAAACCGGAAAATGCTGCATTGGGCCACTAGATGGAGCTAAGTATTATAGGACATTGTTATGATACTTAGCTCCATCTAGTGGCTAAACTTGGTATTGTTTTTTAAAGTTTGCCTTCCCCTGAATTTCCCCTGAATACTGAATTTCATCACTAGATGGGGCAAAGTATCATAGGAAATTCCTATGATACTTATCTCAATCTAGTTGCCAAACTGCAGGGAACCACCAAGATTATGTAAACAGAAAATAAATGATACTTTTAGTGCCATTTAATAACATTTGGGGAAAAAATAGAGAAAAAGCAGCTTTGCTTAGTATGATAATACTATAAACGTCTATACAGTGTGGATAGTAGGACCCAAGGAACTCAATTAACAAGCAAAAAGTCTATACCGAGGTTCATGTAAATTGAGAGGAGGAAAGAAGGGAAAGGAAGGGAATGGGAGGGAAGGAGAGCAGAGGAAAGGAGAGGGTAAGAGAGAAGGGAGAGGAGAGAAGAGAAACGAGAGGAGAAATTAAAGGAGAGGAGAAGGGAGAGGAGAAATGAGAGGAGAGGGGAGAGGAGTGGAGAAGGGAGAGGAGAGAGAAGAGAAAGGAGAAATGAGTGGAATGAGGAGAGGAGAAGTGAAAGGAGAGAGGAGTGGAGAAGGGAGAGGAGAGGGGAGAGGAGAAGCAAGAGGAGAGAGAAGAGAAAGGAGAAATGAGAGGAGAGGAGAAGGGAGAGGGGAGAGGAGAAGGGAGAGGGGAGAGGAGAGGAGAGGGGAGAGGAGATGGGAGAGGGGAGAGGAGAAGGGAGAGGAGAGGGGAGGGGTGAGGGGAGAGGAGAGGGGAGAGGAGAAGAGGCATACGGTGGGTTTAGAAGGTGTGGGAAAGAAAAGGAGTGAAATAGATAACAGAGGAAGGGAGGGGTGAGGAGGTAAGAGGACAGAAGAGGAGAGTGAAGGGAATGTAAAAGGGGAGTGGAGAGCAGAAGAAAAAAAAAGGAAGTGCAGAGGAGGGGAAGGGAAGGAGAGTATAAAAATTGAGGGGAGGAAAGGAGAGAAGGAGAGGAGAAGATAAAGGATAGGAGAGGAAAAGTGAAGTGAGAGGAGAGGAAAGGAGACATGAGATGAGGTAAAAGGATTGGAGAGGAGAGGGGAGTGAAGGGAATGTAAAAGAGGTGGAGAGTAGAAGAAAAGAATGGAGTGCAGAGGAGGGGAAGGGAATGAAAGAAAGAGAAGAGTATGTGAATTGAGGGGTGGAAAGAAGGGAAGGAAAGGGGAGGAGAGGAAAGGAGAGGAGAAGGGAGAAGAGAGGCTAAGGCAGAGGAGAAGAGAGGAGAAGTGAGAGGCGAGGAGAGGCAAAGGGAGAGTAGAGGAGAATGGAGAGGAGAAGATCGGAGAAGTGAGAGGAAAAGTGAGAAGGGAGAGGAGTGGAGAAGGGAGAGGAGAGGGGAGGGGTGAGGAGAGGGGAGAGGAGAAGAGGCATAAGGTGGGTTTAGGAGGTGTGGGAAAGAAAAGGAGTGAAATAGATAACAGAGGAAGGGAGGGGTGATGAGGTAAGAGGATCGGAGAGAAGAGGAGAGTGAAGGGAATGTAAAAGGGGAGTGGAGAGCAGAAGAAAAAAAAGGAAGTGCAGAGGAGGGGAAGGGAAGGAGAATATAAAAATTGAGGGGAGGAAAGGAGAGGAGAAGATAAAAGATAGGAGAGGAAAAGTGAAGTGAGAGGAGAGGAAAGGAGACATCAGATGAGGTAAAAGGATTGGAGAGGAGAGGGGAGTGAAGGGAATGTAAAAGAGGTGGAGAGTAGAAGAAAAGAATGGCGTGCAGAGGAGGGGAAGGGAATGAAAGAAAGAGAAGAGTATGTGAATTGAGGGGTGGAAAGAAGGGAAGGAAAGGGGAGGAGAGGAAAGGAGAGGAGAAGGGAGAAGAGAGGCTAAGGCAGAGGAGAAGAGAGGAGAAGTGAGAGGCGAGGAGAGGCAAAGGAAGAGTAGAGGAGAATGGAGAGGAGAAGATCGGAGAAGTGAGAGGAAAAGTGAGAGGAGAAGAAAAGTGAGAGGAGAAGAAAAGTGGGAGGAGAGGAGAAGGGAGAGGAGTGGAGTGGAGAGGAGAAATGAGAGGGGAAAAAAGGAGAGAAGAGGAGAGGAGAAGTGAGAGAACAGAAGAGGAGCAGACTCAAGGAAACAAATAGAAGAGAAGAGCACATTAGTGGAAATACATTTAGAGGAACATAGGGGAGAGGAATTTTCTGGAATGTTCTCATAGGCCTGATAGGGTGACGAAATGTCAGGGAACCACCAGGATTATACATAGAAAATAGAAAATAAATGATACTTTTAGAGCCATATAAAAACATTTGGGGAATTTTTTTATAAAAGCATCTTGCTTAGTATGAGGATACTATAAATGTCTATACAGTGTGGATAGTAAGACCCAAGGCACACAATTAGCAAGCAGAAACTCTATACCAAGGTTCATGACCCCCTTAGAGTCCAGCACAAAGGGGATAGAGTTGAGTCGGAATCCTTCTCCATGTATTGATCTAATCAGAGTCATCCTATTCTGGAGTCGAGTCACATTCACAAATAGCCCATCGGCCTCCTCCTAATGTCCCTACAACCTCAGGCACAACTGTGATCCCGCCATCCTAGGAATAGAACAAAGGCTAAAACATTAAACCCATCGTGTTCCTCCACCCCGCAGATTTATACCAAAGTCCTCAGGTTTATCCTTTCTAATCTTGATCTATTTTTCCGACCCTTTGCACACTAATGCTCGGAGACCAGCTGCTTTCATTCAACTTACAATACGGAGTTAAGCCTGAACCGGTCAATGAAGAAGACTCATTACCCTGATATACGGGAAGGAGAAGACGCGAAATGCCCCATTGGCCGGGAAAGAAAAATAGGTTGTCTTGTGTGAGGAAAGACGGTCACATTCGGTAATTACTCTCCCGCATTATTAAAGGCCGTATACCTTACAAAGTACTGGCCGTTACTCTTATTTAGGATTTAATTGCCCCTTGCCTGGTGATAAGACCTTCATATACAAATATTTTATAACTCCGTATTATACCTCGCTCCGGCTCGCCAGCAAATAACGATGAAAAAAAAAGAAAAACTTGTGCGCTTGTAACAAATCTTCTGATGGTCTAATCTTTTCTTTGGCAAGCATTACATTTACCGTTTGAGCGATGTACTAAATATTTCTCTAAGTATCTCTAAATCTGATGACTCTTAATGTCTGCCAGAGTTTTGGTTCCCTGCAGGGAGCGCGGACGGACAGATTTGCTTTGAGATATCGGCTTAATTCTTTGTTAGCAAAGTGACCATATCCACTTGCTGAACAGAAATCCCTTTAAATGATCATTAATAAAAGCTTTATCTGGTTAGGAATTAATTTCTGCTCCTATAATCGGAGTATATCAAGGCTGCTCTGTAAGGAATTATTACCGGTGGTTCTGGAAATCCTTGCCAGTGATAGGTTGTCCATAGATGGCCCGATAATTCAAATATATCAAGGCTGCTCTGTAAGGAATTATTGTTGGTGGTTCTGGAGATCCTTGCATGCTTAGGATGCCCATAGATGACCCGATAATTAAAGCGGTATTAAGCCAAATTAACCTTCCAGCATGTCTGAGAGGTGAGTGTGAGAGGAAACCGGAGTACCCGGAGGAAACCCACGCAGGCACAGGGAGAACATGCAAACTCCAGGCAGGTAGCGTCGTGGTTTGAACCAGTGACCCTTTTTACTGCTAGGGAAGAGTGCTACCCACTACACCACTGTGCCGCCCAAATCTGATCTGGTGATCCAGCAAGTAGAGTAAGTCTGCTGATTTTCAAAAGAACAAGCTCTCTTACAGATTTTTCAGTTTACAAGGATGGGACAAACCATTTAACACTGGCAGAGGTGCTTACAATTGTAGCGCTACTCACTCAGGAGCCGCTGGTAGTTTGGTCTTATGTCCCCAACTCCCAGCATGCACAGCCAGGCACACAGCATTTTTTGCCATTCTTCCTCAGGCTCGAAGATCATTCTAGGGGTTTCTTTTAGGGAATGGGTCCTCAACCTGTGGCCCTCAAGCTGTTGCGGAACTACAAGTCCCATCATGCCTCTCCCTTTGGGAGTCATGCTTGCAATGGTCAGCAGCATGCAATGCCTCATGGGACTTGTATTTGCGCAACAGCTGGAGGGCCACATGTTGAGCACCCAGGTTCTAGGTTTTTTTTTTTTAGAGTAGTAGTTTGGATAGGGATGAGCAGCATGGAATACCCTGGAACTGTGAGGACTAGTAGGCTTCTGGCTCCTCTGCAGTGGCGTAGCGTGGGGGGTGCGAGGGGGGCCACCGCCCCGGCGCAAAATTCAGAGGGGCGCTGTCATGAGTGTGGACCGTCTAGCACGGGAATAAAAGCCCCTTGTTAAACTTATGATGCAGGAGAATACACGTTGCTCAGCAACAGCGGCCGTTCTTGGAGTACGGGCGGGCGGCTGGGGGATCAGTCTCACGGTGGTGATCAGCGAGGGGGCTGAGCCGAGGACAGATAGGCTGGCTGCCTGAGAGCCCAGGACTGGGGAGAATAGTTCCATCACAGCCGCCTCCTCCTTGACCTAGCCCCCCTGACCCCGCCCCCCCAAGAGATGAGAAGCGGCGGGCGCAGCATCTCCCGTGCCTCCAGAGCATGGATTGCTCGAACTTCCTCTCCGCACTAACATGAGGCCCGGAGAACAGGCTGACTGAGGACCCAGACGACATGCAAGGAGGCGGACGTTGCCAGGGAGCCGCTGGAAGGATCAAAGCACCCCCGGATCAAGGAGACAGACTGGCATGGAAGGTAGGGCTAGCAGTCTCTCTCATCTCCCCCTCAGGCCCCTCTCCCTCTCTCAGCCCCCCTTTCCCTCAGCTCCACCGTCTCTCTGATCCCAATGTCTCTCTCTGCCTCTCTCTCAGTGAATCCAAATCACCAGTGCTGCAAAAACACACAATTGTGCAAATATATAAATAAATAAACAAACTCATTTTATATAATAATCAATACAAAGTTCATCCATAGCCATAAAGTCCATTCATAGCCATGTTTTTTGGATGCTTTTTATTGATTATTATATGAAATTATTTTGTTTATTTATATATTTGCACAATTGTGTGTTCTTGCAGCACTGGTGATTTGGATTCACTACCCAGTAGGGCTATCTTAGAATTATTGTATTTGATGAATTGTTATATGACATTTCCTGTGCTTTATTTGCACAATGAGGTTGAGGTTTCTTGCAGCACTGGTGATTTAGCACTCACTACCCAGTGGGTTTTTTTTTTCAATATTTCAGTTAATGGGAGCTACATACAATATGGAATATTCACACTATAGTACTTGTTGCAGCACCGTACCGTTGGGGTATTGATCCCGGCACGGTCCTGCAACAAGTATTATAGTGTGACTATGACATATGTAGCTCCCATTAACTGAAATATTATAAAATCCCCCCTCCTAATGCCTATGATGGCTAACCTGTGTAGAAAAAATGTAAACACCTATTTTCAGGCTGTCCAGTCATGTTATCCCCTGTGTGAGCCGGTGGTGTATGCAGGAGAGAGGAAGGAGCGCCAACATCAGATGGGACATAGGAACCTATGCATGATGTCACCACTCCAAGCTTTACCAGTCATTGTCAAGCACACTCTCCTCTCCCCTACAGCCATCACTGTCTCACACAGGAGATCATGTGACCAGACTGGAGCTAGCTGAAAATAGGTAAGTCTGTGGGTCAAGGGAGCGCAAATTACTTGCCTCGTCCCGGGCGCTGACAACCCACGCTACGCCACTGCTCCTCTGTACAAAACTCCTGGCTGCACTGCACTTGCTTGGAGGGTTAGACTACCCGACAGTCACTTCTCCTCTGTATAGCATGACCAGTTACTCAGCCAGAACCCAGAACAGTTGGGCTTCCTCCCCCCAACTCGCTTCTGGCTCCCCTCAGTCTTTAGAGCAGACTCTCTATGGTAGATACACCCCCCTCCCCTCAGGGACACATTATTTAGAGTCATAGGCGTGTGCCAGGTGTGAGAGCTGTTCCTTCTCCTTCCTAGCCCTTAGAGCAGTGTTTTGCAAACTGTGTGTCCTGGCCCACTAGTGTGCCGCGGGGAGACTGGGAGCCGCCAGTGTAACAGTCGGCCTGGGGGCACAGTCACCGCGTCCGGCTGCTGTTACATTCTGGGAGTTGTAGTCTGCGGTCAAGCGGGGCTGGGCGCTGGCATCAACTTTACCACCTAGGAGGCCGTGGCGTGCAAGGACCTGCTGAGCTGCCAGGTGAGAGACCCTGACACCCCCAGCTGGACACTGGTGAGTTTGCATTAATGGGTACTGGTGAGGCTGCATTATTGGGCACTGGTGAGGCTTCATTAATGGGCACTGGTGAGGCTTCATTATTGGGCACTGGTGAGGCTTCATTAATGGGCACTGGTGAGGCTGCATTATTGGGCACTGGTGAGGCTTCATTATTGGGCACTGGTGAGGCTGAATTGCAAATCTTTTCAGGTGTGCCGCAAAAATGTTGACATCTTTTTGGTGCATCGCAAGACAAAAAAGTTTGAGAGACACTGTCTTAGTGTCTGCCTGCTCACACTCCAGTTCCTTTCGTGTTGTGCCTCAGAAAAGGGATGTGTGGGCGGAAAATTTGAAGCCCAGCAGCGGGAAGATACATGGTGGATTAAAGGTACCCATGCCTGAGCCTCCATCCTTGGGTGAGTGAGCTACATAGTTACATAGTTAGTAAGGTTGAATAAAGACACCAGTCCATCCTGAGTGAGTGTGGGTGCGTGTCTACAATTGTCCATATCCCTGTACATTGTGTCTCATTAAGATGCTCATCTATTACATTATTTAAGATACCCATATAACACTGTCAATTTACGTGATGTAAATTGACACATAGGTCCTTACCCTCAAGGAGCCCACAATCCAAGGTCCCCAACTCACATTCATATACTTGGCCAATTTTGGACAGTATATGAACAGAAGCCAATTAACCTACCAGCATGTCTTTGGAGTGTGGGAGGAAACCAGAGTACGCGGAGAAAACCCACACAGGCACAGGGAGAACATGCAAACTCCAGGCAGGTAGTGTCATGGTTGGGATTCGAACCAGCAACCCTGTTTACTGCTAGGCGAGAGTGCTACCCACTACACCACTTTGCCACCCAATGTGCTCACCATCCTCTGTCTGTGACTGATGTCTCCCCCCTCTCCCTTCTCTCTCCTGCTTCCAATCAAATACACTAAGGTAATGGGGTCTCAGATTGGCCGCTAGGGGTGCAGGGGCACCATCCCCCTAATCCATGCACCCAGCCCCTAATCTCCATGCAGGGCGCCGGATGCATTGATTTCAATAGGGTTTTTAAAAAAAAAAAAAAATTTAAGCACATGATTAGCCTGAGGCTCTAATTGGCTTCAAAAAAGGGTGGGCTTGGGGTGCAGAGCACTGCTGCCTCCCGATCCCACCCAGTTGTGTGACAATAGTGAATTAGGAGGAGGAGACGCAGGAAGGAGCCGAAGCTTCACCTGAACGGGGTGTCGGGTGGTTTGTTTGCTGCCCCCCCCAAGAAAAAATGGGGCAACAGCCGCCACTGCATGCATACATAGACATACTAGGACCAATTTAGACAGGAGCCAATTAACCTACTAGCATGTCTTTGGGTGGAAACCCAGATAAGCATTGGGAGAACATGCAAACTCCATGCAGGCAGTGTCATGGTTGGGATTCAATGACCCTATTGCTGTAAAGCAGGAGTGCTAACCACTAAGCCACTATACTTTTCCTCTAACTGTGTCCTAATATATGCCGCTGTCTATGTATAGGGAATATTCAGCTTTAGAAAAAAGAGGTTGTTGCAGAACTGCAAAACATTAACAAGCAGAACTCAAAGGAGACACCCACTTCTTCTGCCTCTGCCATGAATCACGAATGCGGGGAAGCTGCATGTGGGTGGTCTGTCACCTTGATTGACAAGCTCTGCACTGCAAGCTCTGAGAGCCCAGTAAATGAAACAAGGAGCGAGCATTGCAATGTCGATCTCAGCTACAGTGTACAAAGTTATATTGGAGATATTTATGGGATATAATAAGATGAATCAGTCCATCGTCAAGCAGCATGATCATTCAGCCTGCACAAGACAAGTCTCTGACAGCTGAAAGTCAACATGATGGAACGTATACCGGAGCACTAGTTCTCAATGCAGAGCAATCAGGTCGATGACCTCATCTGCTCGGCAAAACTGGAGAGTTGTGTCACAGTTATGTTTTAAGTCATTTTACATTATATTTGTAAATAAAGTTCGCAATACACGGCGTGGTTGAGTGTGCTTGCATTGATAGCGGTACGTCACACCTACTGCACACTGAACCCAGTCAGGGCCGGTGCTACCACTGGGCAAACTAGGCAGCTGCCTAGGGCACACTGCTGCCTAGGGTGCCCGACCACTGGTGTTCCTACTCCCTTCTCGCTGCAGCAAGCAACTAAGTCTCAGCATTATTAGGCAGCCACCGCTCCGTTCGCACATAATGTCAGAGGCACAGTGGCGGTGGAGGACTGTGTATGAATGAATGGAAGCAAGCAAACATTCATTGATGGGTGCTGGTGAGGCTGCATTGATGGGTGCTGGTGAGGCTGCATTGATGGGCGCTGGTGAGGCTGCATTGATGGGCTCTGGTGAGGATGCATTTGATGGGCGCTGGTGAGGCTGCATTTGATGGGCACTGATGGGGCTGCATTTGATGGGCACTGGTGAGGCTGCATTTGATGGGCACTGGTGAGGCTGCATTTGATGGGCACTGGTGAGGCTGCATTAATGGGCGCTGGTGAGGCTGCATTTGATGGGCACTGGTGAGGCTGCATTGATGGGCGCTGGTGAGGCTGCATTGATGGGCGCTGGTGAGGCTGCATTTGATGGGTGCTGGTGAGGCTGCATTTGATGGGCGAGGCTGTATTTGATGGGCGCTTCATTAAAAAGATGGGGTATACATGGGCAGGGCAGAGGGGGTGGAGTCGGGGGTGGAGCCAAGGGGGGCTGCAAAATGAGATTTTGCCTAGGGTGTCAAAAATCCTTGCACCAGCCCTGAACCCAGAGCCGCAATATCTAAAGTGTGGGGTGGTGGGGGAGGGAACGGTGGCACAACATCCTGTTTAGGGTGTGCCCTGTGGCAGGAAGCAGTTAAAATGCATTATGAAGGGGCACTCTATGGTATTGAAAGGTGTTCTGTGATGCTGGTGTAGGGGGCAGAGATATAACTAGAACCTTTAGGGCCCTGATGAAAGAAACCATGAAGGGCCCCCTGACCGCTGGGGCCCTCTCCATCGGTCCAGGGGCCCTTCCCTCTGAGCTGGGGGCCCTTCCCTCCAGGGCCTTTTACTCCCATCATGGGGCCCTTTGTAAGCCCTGGTTCCCACTGCTGCAACCTATCATGTGACTTGCGACACAAAATCACATGACAAGTCAAAAAACATTTATTTCAATGGGTGTCTTCTTAATCAATGTGACTCAAGTTAAGGTTCCTGCTCTACTTTTCTTTGACTTTGGTGTGATTTGAGTGCCATAGACTGCAAGGTTAAATCACAAATGTTGAGAAGAAGGTCACAAGGAAGTTGCAAGGAAATTGCAAGCAAGTTGCAGGACATTGGGGTCGCAGCAGTATGACCCACTGCAGGACTCTTTCATTCTGCGGTGGGCCCTCTTCCTGGCGTCTTGGGGCCCCCCATAGTTTCGGAACACCAGGGCCTGGTCACAAGTGTGTGAGATTAGTGTTTCTGAATGCTTTCAATTTTCAAAAAATGGCATCAATGGTTTCCGAGTAAAGCAGAAGTGATAATATGTCACCGCTTCTGGGTTACTATTACGAACAGCCGATAAAAGCCAATCCCAGTGGGTCACGAGAGCCTGAGAGAGCCGCGGAAGGTGACGGGAGAGGGGGGACGTCCCCTCCTGCTGACAGTAATAGCAATCAAGCGGCTGGTGAGCCGCTCTGATTGCTATTACAAGAGAGCCAACCGTCGACTCTAAAAAACGGTAGCGGGGTGATGCTTACAGCGGAATATCATCCCAGTATAACCACTGGAAGTTCAGGGATGTACGGGTATGTCGCCGGATGAAAAGTGATTTAAGAGTGGGTAAACATCCAACGGGGGTGGTCCCTCAGAAAATTATGATTTCGATTGTTGTTTAAAATCCCCGTTATGCTATTAAAATGGAAATTCTGGACCATTTAAATTCATTGTGGCCCGCAACCGATTACCAAATCACTTAAGTGGCCCTCGCTCATCAAAAGATTGAACACCCGTGCCTTAAAACAAGCAAAGTATTTCGCTATTAAATATTTCTCAGCACCTGGCAACTAAAGTGTTATTAAAACCATGAGACATTAATTAAAATGAAATTTGAGACATGTACAGTATGTGTTTTTTTCTTGCTGCATCATTATTTCCTTCTCAGGGCCATTTATTCTACAGGGAATGAATTTGACATTTTGAGAAATTACACTTCCATCTATGAGGTGACTCTGATGTCTTGTGGGGTCTCCCCGAAGCCACCCCTACACGCTGTTTTCAGGCTCTCAGTAGCAGTTTGCTCAGTAGCAAGAGAGCTCCTCCACCCACCAGCTCTAGACTAACAGCTGGATTGACCAATCTCTGCTCCTGGGTATTTACCCCAACATCAGGAGGTCAGGTGGTCCTTCTGTGACTGCGCTGTGCACACTCCCACATAAAAGTCTATGGAATTGCAGGCATATAGAGACAGCCAAGTAAAAAAAAAGAAAACAAATACCACTTTTAGGATATAACTGTAGCTGAAGCAGACCATGTGACTGGAGTAGAAGCTGCCTGGCTAGGTATATGCAAGTAGTAAAATGTTTGCCAGCTACATTTAAATGAAATAATGTAGCTAAAGTTTAAAAACCTCTGTAAGGTAAAGGCACAGGAGTGCCTGTTGTAGTTCCCCATATTGGCCACTTGATGTCGCCATAGTTAGGATTGGAAGCCCCTGTACTGAAGAGTAGGTAGTGTAGGTTAGGGGCACAGGAGTGCCCAGTGTGGTTCCCTAAGTTGGCCACTCAATGTCACCATAGTTAGGGTTGGAAGCCCCCGTACTGAAGAGTAGGTAATGTAGGTTAGGGGCACAGGAGTGCCCAGTGTGGTTCCCTAAGTTGGCCACTCAATGTCACCATAGTTAGGGTTGGAAGGCCCCGTACTGAAGAGTAGGTAATGTAGGTTAGGGGCACAGGAGTGCCCAGTGTGGTTCCCTAAGTTGTCCACTCAATGTCACCATAGTTAGGGTTGGAAGCCCCCATACTGAAGAGTAGGTAGTATAGGTTAGGGGTACAGGAGTGCCCAGTGTGGTTCCCTAAGTTGGCCACTCAATGTCACCATAGTTAGGGTTGGGAAATCCTCTGTGGAAGAGTAGGCAGCGTAAGGGCTTAGGAAGCCACTTCTATTCCGTTGCTTACACATATATATTATATTTTCACAGGAATCTTATGTTCTAGCACTTGTTACTCATTGACAGGTGTACACACTTCCCACAGCCAGATCTCAGCTGGTCTGGATCTTGGCATTATTACATAGCCACATGATTCACAATAGAAAGTATAAATGTGGTCTCATTCTCATTATTGTTAGCTATGAGTAAGCACTTAGCATAAGTGCGAAACGCGTTAGATAATTGCCTGTACTTTTTTGCCATGGTATCCTGTATACTGTATGTTCCTGATTTTACAATAAATATTTTTGGATAATATCTTTCCAGTGTGCGGCTGTCCGGATTTTTCTATCTACCTTCAGCATGATTCAGCATTAGCCAGCACCTGGGGCTCTTTACTTCGGAGACAACCATTTACTCTTCACCTGGTTTGGATCTACAATGGTGCGGTGAAAACTTTCTCGCTACATTAGGAAGCCACTAGAAGTCCCCAGGGTAGTGAGTGGGGTGTACTATATATAGTAAGGGAGTGCCAGCCCTGCCCAAGCCAGTGTGAGGCATGTTGGGTAGAGAGCTCTGTAAAAAATAGTCTGGTGGGAATCCGCCTAGGAGCTGGTCATCGGAAAGTATTGCAAGAAACAAGATATGCAAATATGGAAGTTTTTAAGGCTCTAGCTTCTGTGACCTTCCTCTTAGAAAGGTGTAAGGAGCTGCAAAACTACTTAAATGTCTTTGGCATGGACTACTTACATCTCTTTAGTATGGGATATAGGACTCTTACCTGGTATGAGCTGCCCCTGGACACAGTTTTCACCTTTGCCATTCTCTTTCTGTTTGCAACTAAGGTATGTGCTGACACCAATGGTGCAATTAGATAGATTATATATAAATCAACCGCATTTCAGTAAGGCGTTAAAAAAAGGTTAGCTGTGTGCACTCTTCCTTTTCCTAACCTCAAGATGGGAACATCTTCTGGAAACGAAGAGCTGCTGGGCAGGATGTTATTGGGGTTCATCACTGTAAGGCCTCAAGAAGGTATGGAACAGGCTACTGGGTAGTGCTGGTTAAGCCAGGGTGGGGCCTCCTGGGGGTACCTCTGTATAGCTGCTCAGGGAAGGATCCAGTGCCCATAGTGCCTCATTAAATCACAGAGGACCAACTTATGCTGGAAGAGTTACTGACCACAATACAGCACTACAGATCAGAGGACTAAGAAGTTGGCTTTTGAGGGACCACAGATTCGGTAGCGATAAAGATTGGAGTGGTGGCTGTAAACCAGCTTAGATTTGCTATGGGACCCCATCACACATAGTTATGGCCCCTAACTCTAACACTTGCTTGTGATAAGTTCAACATTCAAACATTCAAATTCCTCTGTGGGGTTCCAACACATGTATATGGTAGGTATGCCTCTGACACTCTTAAAGATAGTCCAGAATATAAGACTGTAAAATATAATCCACTTGAACACACTAGAAAGAGGTGGAGGCTGTCTTATCCATTACCTTCTTGCTAATTTCAGCACACTGTGCAGGCACTATCATTTTCAATCTGCTTTGAAATTTCAGCCGCTGTGCAGGTTTGATGCAAATAAATTATAAAGAAGAATTACAGGCACCATAGCTAAGCGACATTCAAAAATGATATTGCATACATTGATATATCACAAATATACAAAACATAATTGTCAAAAATGATAGTGTATAAATAAAGTACAGTGCAATCAGTGTGCCAACAAGTGACAGTCCCACTCTTGACACAAAGTGCTTCAACATGGACCACAGAGACAGGATAGTGCTCCACAATGTGTCCTCTCCAAAAGACCAGATGTACATAGATACCCACCGCACTAACCAGAAGGTTTTGACTTCTTGTGTGAACAAGAGAGTCAAAAACAGCCTGTGTTGTTATATCCTGGGTCTTGTGGCTTCCATGTGCTCCAAAGGGCTCTATCCTGCTGTTCTCCTTGTTTCAGCGGTTAACCCAGCTTAAGTTAAACAAATGCTCCATATCCAACAATAGCGAAGGAGAAGGGATCCCATATAGTGAAAGTACAGTTTATTAAAAATACAAAAGAAATGCAGTTACATATTTACAAGCAACGTTAGCCTTAGAAAAAAACATAAATTTCCCACATTAAAGATGTCCACCACTGGTGCTGGAAGTGATGCCAGACAGAAAGTATCACGTACCTGGTCAAGACTGGAATGTTGTGGAGGACTCTCTTGCATCTCCCGTCCAACACTCCTGAAGTTGGAGACAGAGAGTGTAAGGGCAAGGAGTGGCACGAATGCTGTAGTAGCTGGATGGTGATGTCCACTCTGTAGGTGGGTAAAGCTGGTAGTCACAGTCCTCAGAACAGGATGCAGGAGCAGCTTGGCACCAGAGCGAGAAATGGAAGGAGAACCAGGAGACGAGCAGCAGTCAGCAGCAACTGGGCAGTGAGGAACCGAATCAGCAGGCAATACAAGTCCAGGAGGTAGGCCAAGGTCAGTAACAGTCAGGCAAAGCGGTACAGAGTCAGCAGGCAGATCAGGTCCAGTAAATAGGCTGAGGTCAGATTAGTTAGGTAACAGAGCTAGAACAAGAGCAGAAGCGAAGTCCAAAGGCCAGCCGCATCATACACAGGTAAGCAGGTGCAGCAGATTAGGTCTCGGGAACAAAGGAACAAACTGAGGACCATTCAGCAACTGCTCATAGTGATAGACCAGTTTAAATAGGCTACTGGGTGCCAAGTGCTAACTGGTATGCGCATGTGTGCGTGCTATCGCACAAATATGTGCCTGATGAATGGCACGGTATATGTAACATTGGCACGTGTGCAATGTGCACAAGCACGAGCACAAATGTGCACTGGCTTTCTGATGCTAAGAATCTGGTTTACCTTCCAACGCATTTTGTCATAGGAAATTATGTCATCAGGAGCCAGGCTGGCATAATTTCCTATCACAAAACGTGTTGGGTGGTAACTTCCGGTCTGATGGTACTTCCGGCACCGTAAATACATGGTGGGCATCTTTAATGAGGGGAATTGATGTTTTCTAAATTGGATACAGAGTATTTGTTCAACTTGGGCTGGGATAACCATTGAAATTGGGAGAACAGTAGGATAGAGCCTTTTGGAGCACATGGAAGCCACACCCAAAACATAAAAATACAGGTTGTTTTTGATTCTCTTGTTTACACAAGAAGTTAAAACCTTCTGGTGAGTGCAGTGTGGTATCTATGTACATTGGATCTTCTGGGGAGGACACATTGTAGAGCATTATCCTGTCTCTGTGGTCAGTGTTTTGAAGCACTGTGTGTGTGAGGAGTGGGACTGTCATTTTTTGGCACGCTAATTGCACTGGACTTTATTCATGCGCTATAATATTTTACAATCATGCTTTGTTATATTGCACGTGATACATAAATTTAGAGTCTGATGGTTTGTTAGTTACCCACATGTTTAGGTGGGGTTTAGCTTCACAGTTGTTATTCACAATATAACAGCAGAAACCTGTTTCTTTTTGGGGTTTTTTTTGGTTTACAAAAAGCTGTATAAATACACACATCCACTGCGCGGGTATATTCCTAAAGAAGAGTCTGTTCTTTTGGCTCCTTGTCTACAAGAATTAAAAGTATTCTTAAAAAAAAAATCCGCCTTCACTGTTCATTTTGAAAGTCAGTATGATTGTCATCCAGTGATGAAGAGATCACTGAGCTACAAGACTCAACCCAATATGACAAATATATGAAGGCTGTTATTGACCCATCACCCGCAGAAGACTTCACTTCAGGATTGATGAAACGAATCAGGACAAGTTTAGTCCTAGAGGGCTCTAGACACACCAAGATCCCAGACCCACATTTATTTATGTAAATTTCCCTCATTAAGCTTTGAACTGAACTAATTACATGGTAATGGGATGACCACCCTGCTAAAGAAAGCTGCACAGAAGGTTAATATCAGACCCAGATGGCCAAAGGGGAACCTCCACTGCACCATCAACCTTATTGCTCCTGATGATGGCTCAAGTGACCGGGGGTAAGTTTGAAGAGCAATTTTTTTCCCGAGATTAATGCCAAAGCTCTGAACAACAAGCAAAACATTTCAGGGTCTCATGTATCATCTAACTTCTATAAGGAACTGAAGTTATTTCCACATTTGCCAATAAACGCATTCAGACTTTCAGGAAAGGTTTGAATCTTGCTGGTGGTGAAGTGGTGGTAATTCTAGTATGATAACTAGAATACCTAACACTTCACTACCAAATCGGTCTTGAAAGTTTGAGCGTGTTGTTACATTGGGTCTTTAGAGAACTGCCAATGTAATACAAACACTGCTACAATGCTTACATCAGAAGGTCCATTCTGTTTGTAGACAGGTTCAGACTACTTTCTACATTGCAGGTGTTGCTCTTCCGCAGTGGTATTGCAGTTGGAGAGGAAGTCTAGAGGAACATGGTTCCTCTATGGTTTCTTGGGCCACTGGAAAAGCTATCCAATTGGATGCTGCTGCCTCATGTGACTCTAGCAGCCATCTTTGGTCAGGCAGAGCCTATTTAAGACCCCAGCTGCCCGGCTTGGCATGCATTTTGCGAGTAGAGAGAGGTACCACCCCCGGTTAGGGACAGAACTAGTGGCAATGAAAGGTTTCTGATGAGAAGGGAAAGCATAGGGCTCATAACTTCTCTGGACATCTTCCTGCTTGGACATGAGACAGGCTAGCGGCATTCTGCCCCTCCTCACAAGTGCTGTTAGCTCAGCTGAATCCTGCTCCCTACAAGCTGCTGAACCTGTGAGTATTCCCAGTTGGGTTGTCTTTTCACTTGGGTTTATTGTTTAATTCTTTGCATTATTCAAATACAATTTCTTTCATCGCAATTGGACTGTGTGTGTTATTGTTACACACCATGCTGCACCCACCTACACGTTTGCTACAATCTGTGGTTTTATATACATTTCTCATGATCCTTTGGAATTGGTTGTCACCTGACCACAAGGCTACCATTGGTGCCAGGATGGGAAAACAAAAGCTTATTTTTTTTATATTCTACTGCACACCCCCTTATTGTAACTCCAATCTGAACATTGTCAAGTAAAACTACTAACAAATATCTTACTAAGTCGTCTCCTGACACTCCAGGCTCTGTTCACAAAGATACAGCGCCAGGGTAAGGATTCCTTTTCTTAAAAGTGAGTTTTCTTTATAGCTGAGTCCAATGAGATTTGAAAATTAGAGCCACATGACTGGAAATTAAGACCCTTATAAATTTCTAAAGCTTGGTGAATTGAAGGTATTGTTTTTATTCAATTCCCTTTTCAACCCATCCTCTTCTGCCCCAAGGACAGCTTTAGTGCCCATTGCCAGCTCTTCTCAATCACTGTTCCATGGACCCTTAGGGATCATTTAGAGGCTGCTAGGGTTTCCTTGGGCAGTTAGCAATTTCTGCCTCTCAGATAAGTAACCAGGGGCCCTAATGATCTTTTCAGCCATCTGTAAGGGGGCATTCTTCCTAACGAACACCAATGTAAAGAGCATGTAAAGACCACAAGTGTAAGGACTCACTTCTCCAGCAACTAAGAGGACCTTCACCACTGACCAGTTAGTTAACGTTAGAGGGCCCTTCTCCACTGGGCACCAATGTAAGAGGGCCCTTTTCCACTAGCCATAAATGTAAGAGGCCCTTCTCTACTGACCACCAAAGTAAGGGGGGCATTTTCCACTACCCACCAAATTAGGAGGGCCCTTCTTCACTGGCTTTCAATGTACGAGGTCCCTTTACTACGGGCTGCCAATGTAAGAGGGCACTTCTCCATAGACAACCAATGTAAGAGGGCCCTTTTCTACTGACCACCAAAGTAAATGGACTCTTTTCTGCTAATCACCAAAGTAAGATGGCCCTTTTCCACTGACCATCAAAGTAAGAGGGCCCTTCTCCACTGGGCACCAATGTAAAAGGGTCCTTCTCCACTGACCACCAAAGTAAAAGGGCCCTTTTCTGCTGACGACCAAGGTAGGTGGGCCCTTCTCCACTGGCCACCAAAGTAAGAGGGTCCTTTTCCACTGACCATCAAAGGATGAGGGCCCTTCTTCACTGGCCACCAGTGTAAGGGGGCCTTTCTCCACTGACCACCAGTGTAAAAGAAACCTTCTCTATTGACCACCAAAGTAGATGGGCTCTTCTCCACTGACCACCAATGTAAGTGGGCTCTTCTCCACTGACCACCAATGTAAATGGGCTCTTCTCCACTGGCCACCAATGTAAGAGGGACCTTCTCCACTGACCACCAATGTAAGAAGACCCTTCTCCCCTGGCCACCAATGTAAGAAGACCCTTCTGTCCTGGCCACCAATGTAAGAAGACCCTTCTGCCCTGGCCACTAATGTAAAAGGACCCATCTCCACTGTCCACCACTGTAAGAAGGCCTTTCTCCACTAGCCACCAATGTAAGATGGCCTTTCTCCATCGTCCACCAATGTAAGAGAACACTATTTTTTTACTGTACAAACATTCAAGTGGAGAACCAATCACTGTCATTTAAAACACATGGGTGTGAAAACACAAAATGGCAAAATTTTATCAAAATCTTCTGATTTTACCAAAATTTGGGTGAAATAAAAACTCTCAGTTTTGCTGATCCTTGCTCTTAGATTGTAAGCTTGTAGGTGCAAGGTCCTGTCCTGTATACGGTCTCTGTAATTGGTTTAGTCTGCACTCTGCATTTCGCCCCCCTTTTATTATTTGGAGTACAGAGCCAAGTAATATGTTGCCACTTTATAAATATGTAATAATAATATGTTCATCTGCGCTGAAATTATGTCATGCTGTACTAAGCCGTACTATTGCCCTTGGCCAAGATAATTAGCTTCTTCCTGCCAGAGGGCAAAACCATTGAGTAGAAAAGAATCTATAAAACAATTATATATATATATATATATATATATATATATATATATATATATATATATAAAGAAAAAAGCAAAAGCGCACCGGAGATGCAAAACGTAAAAACGACCTCTGCAAAATGACCGAGCGGCTGCATTGCCGTTGCCGGCATCCTGTAGAGAGAAGGAACACACGCTGGGTCTTTAATTCAGTGATACCTGTGAAAACGGTTTGCCTTGGGAAGTTGTTTATCGTACTGTTTGATACAAGGTAACAAGCTAGGGAATGATCCTGTCTATGCAAAACAAGAAAGATTTGAATATTCTCAGGCTGGTTTCGACATCGCGGAATGAAAGCGCTCTAGGTGGTCAAAAAAGCAAGCCTCTGAAATCTCAGTAAATCTCGCTTCCTACTGCCAATCTTCTGCAGTTGGAAGATATACAAAAGCCGGGAAGGGAATGACTCATTTGATCAAATTAACTGCCATCAACCGTCGCCAACTGGGGATATATTTAAAGCTGAACTCCGGGCACAAAAACTTGATTTAAAAAATATATTCTTCAATAGCCATAGGGAATTTAAATCAGCTTTATGTGCTCTAAATGCCTCGGCAAATCCAGATATTAGCTTGTAACAGCATCACTGTGCTGTACATAGCCTGTGCAGAAAGCAGAACTGTGGGGGGGGGGGGGGTAGGGCTGGCTGGCTCCACCTACTACAAGCTGCCTGCAAAAACCTACAGGAGGGGGCGGAGACAAGACCAGTCAACCTGAGCAAGGAGAGAGCAGAGCTGTGGGAGGGGCCCAGCAGGTCCCACCCACTACAGGCTGCCTGCAGAAAACTACAGGAGGGGGCGGAGACAAGACCAGTCAATCTGCGCAAGGAGAGAGCAGAGCTGTGGGAGGGGCCCAGCAGGTCCCACCCACTACAGGCTGCCTGCAGAAAACTACAGGAGGGGGCGGAGACACGACCAGTCACCCTGCACAAGGAGAGAGAAAGCAGACCTGTGGGAGGGGCCCAGCAGACCCCACTTACTACAGGCTGCCTGCAGAACATGAAAGGAGGGGGCGGAGACAAGACCAGTTACCCTGCACAAGGAGAGAGAGCAGCAGTGAGCGGTCTTTATTCAACTTTCAATTCAGCTTTAATAACAAACAGTGAAGATTACTTTGGTAGAGTAACTAAAAAGTAACCAAACATTTGAGAGGTTTAGGCTATATTTACACCTTCGGGTCGTGGGAAGCTGCATTTCCCTTGTGTTTTTTGCGCGTTTCCGTGCGTCACACAAACGTGCCAAAAAAGCGCCATGAACCTTTTTGAGCGTGCTTTTTTTGGCGTGTTTTTAGTGAGTTTGCCATGCGATAAAATGTGCATCTGTTAACCATGTTCCTTGTTTATTTTGTTGCATTTTCAGGAATCGTGAAAATGTCCCTCTGGTATGGATTTTGTGGGGGGATGAAGCCTTTTAGTGTATGTGAATGAATGAAGACTTTTAGTGTATGTGTACCCAATTTTAATTTTTTTTTTAATGTAGCACAACCCCGCAGGAGCCGCTGGTGAATTTGGTCCTATTTCCATCTCGGAGCACACACAGCCAGGCACACAGCATTTTCCACATTCTTACGATGGCTAAAAGATCAGTCTAGGGGTTTCTTCTTGTGTTTTAATTGGGGAGCAATGAACTTGGATAGGGATGGGGAACATGGGATACCCCAGAACTGCAAAACTATACAACTTGAGGACGGCTTGACTTCTGGCCGCTATGCACAAACTTCTAGCTAGACATGTGCAATTTGTTGTGGTCCGAATGTGAATTTGGATGGATTTTTGGTTTTTCGGAGATTTGGATGTATTCGAATTTCTGAATGAAATAGTAACTTTAGTTAGTTGAAATTTGTTTAATTTAGTTTTGTATATTTGTTTTCCAAATTTCAGGACGATTCGAATTCGGATCGGTCGAAAAATGATCAACTGATTCAATTTCTATGTGAAGAATAGCTGGTTGTTAAGGAGAGAGCCGGGAAGCCAGTGGACTCATCAGTTGTCAGCGGGCTTCCCCACTGAGAGCTGAAATGGAAACAAAAGAATGCCGGCAATGAAAAATTCCATAAAAAACTGCGTAGGGTCCCCCCCCAATCTATACCATGCCCTTCGGGTCTAATGTGTATTTTAAGGGGAACCCCACGCCAAAATAAAAAAACGACATGAAGTCCCCCCACAAAATCCATACCAGACCCTTATCTGAACATGCAGCCCGGCAGGCCAAGAAAGGAGGGGGACAAGCGAGCGCCCCCCCCCCCCCCCCAAACCATACCAAGCCACATGCCCTCAACATACGCACACTCACCAGCAAACCCTAAAATCAGTTTACCAAGGAAAGGGTGACTATCAACCTACCCACATTGGGCAGGTGTATAGTACATAAGTCCCCCCTTTGCCTTTGGGGATTCTCCAAGAGCTTTGGGAAGGGGACCTCCATTTTTGGGGAACCCCTCTCAAAGCATTCACCAATGTTGAAGGTCACATGGATAGGTAGATCAAAAGTAGGGGAAGGGGGATTGGGCTGCACTCTTGCTGTGGCTTTGCTATGGAGATTGCACCCTGGTTAGCTCTAGGAGGGCAGGTTCCATTTTTTTATTAAAAAAAAACATCTATATACAGTATGTATCATGGAAGCACAGATCTTGCATTAAAAACAAAAGTCCAGAAAATTTCAAAATGCAAAAGTTGGCACAAAAAACTGGTTCATGATAGTTGAATGAAGCTATCATAACCCTTATGCCCCGCACACACGAGAGGAAATTACACCAGCAAAAGTCCAATGTGAGCTTTTGGTCGGAAATTCCGACCATGTGTATGCTCCATCAGACTTTTGCTGGCGGAATTCCCGCCAGCAAAAGATTGAGAGCGGGTTCTCTATTTTTCGGTCGGAAAAAGTTTCGATCGGAAATTCCGATTGTCTGTACCAATTCCGACATGCAAAATTCCTACGCATGCTCGGAAACAATTCGACACATGCTCGGAAGCATTGAACTTCATTTTCTGGGCTCATCGTAGTGTTGTACGTCACCGCGTTCTTGACGGTCGAAAGTTCAGAGAACTTTTGTGTGACCGTGTGTATGCAAGCGAAGCTTGAGCGGAATTCTGTCGGAAAAACCATCCAAGATTTTTCTGACGGAAATTCCGCTCGTGTGTACGGGGCATAAGAGGAGCCATTTAAGGCCCATTGAACCCTTAAAAACTACTTTAACCCCTCTGTGCCCAGGCCTATCATCCCTTTAACTGGGTCTTTACTCCCAGGAATGGGAAGGACTGCCCACTCACATGACCACCATGATTGGCTTGTGGGCAGGCGCAGCGTGGTGCGGCGGCAGTAAACACTCAAAGTCCAGTTGCAGAGAACAGAAGAGTATTGAAATAGAAGTTCAGTAATGCACAACGAGCCCGGTGGGAAGACAGTCTGGTGCACTCGCAGGGTGTACAGCGTTCAGTAGTAGCAGTAGGTATCAGGTGTGCTGACAGCATCTGTTTCGAGGAGCGGAATGCGGGCTGACCAGTCCGTACCCAAGTGGGGTGGCTTCCAGGAAGAATGATGTGTCCCTGCACTTTTCCTACTTATCTGGAATCTCTCCCTAAGGCTAAGCACTGTCTCTGCCAGACGGGTGACCTGTCCCTACTCTAGCCACACATGAAATGTGCTAAACCGGGGAACCAGGGTATTAAATAGACCCTGCCTGACCAAGATGGCCACCAATCGGACGCTGCCTCTCTGTGATCGAGAAGATCATAATGGAACAAGGTTCCTCTTGACTTCCTATTCCACTTGCATTGCTGCTGCAGATGGGTGCCACCTGCAGTGGAGAAACTAGACTGCACCTGCCTAGAGGCTGCCACAGTGGTCACATAAATTGGGAGATGCAGATTGTTACTAGGGACAAGGAGCTGTCTTTGATAGCTTGGTCACTGTGCTGGCAGTGTGTAGAGAGCGCACTCTGAGCACAGAAACCTCAGCTGCCCATGGACACATATGTGCGACGGCAGGGCATTAAGAAGTACAAAGCGGAGGGGTCAGTTTAAACATTTCAACAATACAAGGTAGGCAATGTGAGATGTAAGGACGGCTAAAAAAGACTATGAGAGACACATAGCACAGGAGAGTAAAAATATTCCCAAGAAGTTTTTTAAATATATTAACAGTAAAAAGGCGGGGACGGAACACATAGCCCCATAAAGGACGAGGAAGGGAAGGTGGTTACAGATGACAAGGAGAAGGCAGCTGTGCCTAATGTTTTCTTCTCCTCAGCAGGGATGAGCTTCGAGTTCGAGTCGAACTCACGTTCGACTCGAACATTGGCTGTTCGCAAGTTCACCGAACAGCGAACAATTTGGGGTGTTCGCGGCAAATTCGAATGCCGCGGAACACCCTTTAAAAGTCTATGGGAGAAATCAAAAGTGCTAATTTTAAAGGCTAATATGCAAGTTATTGTCATAAAAAGTGTTTGGGGACCCGGGTCCTGCCCCAGGAGACATGGATCAATGCAAAAAAAAGTTTTAAAAACAGCCGTTTTTTCAGGAGCAGTGATTTTAATAATGCTTAAAGTCAATCAATAAAAGTGTAATATCCCTTTAAATTTCGTACCTGGGGGGTGTCTATAGTGTGCCTGTAAAGGGGCGCATGTTTCCTGTGTTTAGAACAGTCTGACAGCAAAATGACATTTTGAAGGAAAAAACTCATTTAAAACTACCCGCGGCTATTGCATTGCCGACAATACACATAGAAGTTCATTGATAAAAACGGCATGGGAATTCCCCAAAGGGGAACCCCGAACCAAAATTAAAAAAAAAAAAATGACGTGGGAGTCCCCCTAAATTCCATACCAGGCCCTTCAGGTCTGGTATGGATATTAAGGGGAACCCCGGCCAAAATTAAAAAAAAAAAATGACGTGGGGTTCCCCCTAAATTCCATACCAGACCCTTCAGGTCTGGTTTGGATTTTAAGGGGAACCCCGCGCCAAAAAAAAAAAAAAAAACGGCGTGGGGTCCCCCCAAAAATCCATACCAGACCCTTATCCGAGCACGCAACCTGGCAGGCCGCAGGAAAAGAGGGGGGGACGAGAGTGCGGCCCCCCCTCCCTCCAGAACCGTACCAGGCCACATGCCCTCAACATTGGGAGGGTGCTTTGGGGTAGCCCCCCAAAACACCTTGTCCCCATGTTGATGAGGACAAGGGCCTCATCCCCACAACCCTGGCCGGTGGTTGTGGGGGTCTGCGGGCGGGGGGCTTATCGGAATCTGGAAGCCCCCTTTAACAAGGTGACCCCCAGATCCCGGTCCCCCCCCTGTGTGAAATGGTAAGGGGGTACATAAGTACCCCTACCATTTCACGAAAAAAGTGTCAAAAATGTTAAAAATGACAAGAGACAGTTTTTGACAATTCCTTTATTTAAATGCTTCTTCTTTCTTCTATCTTCCTTCATCTTCTGGTTCTTCTGGTTCTTCTGGCTCTTCTGGTTCTTCCTCCGGCGTTCTCGTCCAGCATCTCCTCCGCGGCGTCTTCTATCTTCTTCTCCTCGGGCCGCTCCGCACCCATGGCATGGGGGGGAGGCTCCCGCTCTTCTCTTCTTCTTTTCTTCTCTTCTTCTCTTCTTCATTTTCTTCTCCGGGCCGCTCCGCAATCCATGCTGGCATGGAGGGAGGCTCCCGCTGTGTGACGGCGCTCCTCGTCTGACAGTTCTTAAATAACGGGGGGGCGGGGCCACCCGGTGACCCCGCCCCCCTCTGACGCACGGTGACTTGACGGGACTTCCCTGTGACGTCACGGGGAATGCCACAGGGAAGTCCCGTCAAGTCACCGTGCGTCAGAGGGGGGCGGGGTCACCGGGTGGCCCCGCCCCCCCCCGTTATTTAAGAACTGTCAGACGAGGAGCGCCGTCACACAGCGGGAGCCTCCCTCCATGCCAGCATGGATTGCGGAGCGGCCCGGAGAAGAAATTGAAGAAGAGAAGAAGAGAAGAAAAGAAGAAGAGAAGAGCGGGAGCCTCCCCCCCATGCCATGGGTGCGGAGCAGCCCGAGGAGAAGAAGACAGAAGACGCCGCGGAGGAGATGCTGGACGAGAACGCCGGAGGAAGAACCAGAAGAGCCAGAAGAACCAGAAGATGAAGGAAGATAGAAGAAAGAAGAAGCATTTAAATAAAGGAATTGTCAAAAACTGTCTCTTGTCATTTTTAACATTTTTGACACTTTTTTCGTGAAATGGTAGGGGTACTTATGTACCCCCTTACCATTTCACACAGGGGGGGGGCCGGGATCTGGGGGTCACCTTGTTAAAGGGGGCTTCCAGATTCCGATAAGCCCCCCGCCCGCAGACCCCCACAACCACCAGCTAGGGTTGTGGGGATGAGGCCCTTGTCCTCATCAACATGGGGACAAGGTGTTTTGGGGGGCTACCGCAAAGCACCCTCCCAATGTTGAGGGCATGTGGCCTGGTACGGTTCAGGAGGGAGGGGTGGCCGCACTCTCGTCCCCCCCTCTTTTCCTGCAGCCTGCCAGGTTGCGTGCTCGGATAAGGGTCTGGTATGGATTTTTGGGGGGACCCCACGCCGTTTTTTTTTTTTTTTTTGGCGCGGGGTTCCCCTTAAAATCCATACCAGACCTGAAGGGTCTGGTATGGAATTTAGGGGGAACCCCACGTCATTTTTTTTTTTAAATTTTGGCCGGGGTTCCCCTTAATATCCATACCAGACCTAAAGGGCCTGGTATGGAATTTAGGAGGACTCCCACGTCATTTTTTTTTTTTTATTTTGGTTCGGGGTTCCCCTTTGGGGAATTCCCATGCCGTTTTTATCAATGAACTTCTATGTTTATTGTCGGCAATGCAATAGCCGCGGGTAGTTTTAAATGAGTTTTTTCCTTCAAAATGTCATTTTGCTGTCAGACTGTTCTAAACACAGGAAACATGCGCCCCTTTACAGGCATACTATAGACACCCCCCAGGTACGAAATTTAAAGGGATATTACACTTTTATTGTTTGACTTTAAGCATTATTAAAATCACTGCTCCTGAAAAAACGGCCGTTTTTAAAACTTTTTTTTGCATTGATCCATGTCCCCTGGGGCAGGACCCAGGTCCCCAAACACTTTTTATGACAATAACTTGCATATAAGCCTTTAAAATTAGCACTTTTGATTATTCATGTTCGTGTCCCATAGACTTTAACGGTGTTCGCATGTTCGAACGAACTTTTTTCCTGTTCGCATGTTCTGGTGCGAACCGAACAGGGGGGTGTTCGGCTCATCCCTACTCCTCAGTCTTCACACAGGAAAAGGATGAGGTATACCGACCACAACTGTATTGTTAGCAACAAATCTCCCCTTCCCTAAGGAGCCTACATTGGCTAACCGTAAAGAATCGGATCACATTCAAGACCCTCTGGCTCACCCACAAATGCCTACATGGAAACGCTCCTCAATACCTACGCGAGAAAATGAAACACTACACACCCAGTCGCAGTCTTCGATCAACTAACCAAAACCTCCTCCTCATTTCCAAGTCCCGCTACAAATCAAAGGGAGAACGAAGATTCGCAATCCAAGGACCACGGCTATGGAACGCTCTACCGACTAACATCCGCATGGAAGAAAACCATCAGGCCTTCAGAAAAAAACTCAAGACCTACCTCTTCTAAGAAGCTGGACAACACAGGACGGATCAAGCGCCTTGAGGCGATTCAGTTCGCATTTGCAGTGCTATATAAATCATTCATTCACACGCCACAGGATCTACCCTTGTGGTTAACAGAGGCTGGAGTCCGGAAAGAATTAGAGAGGCTTAACATTAATAAATCACCAGGGCCGGATGGCTTACACCCAAGAGTCCTTAAAGCGGAGTTCCACACAAAAATGGAACTTCCGCTTTTCGGAACCCTCCCCCCCTCCGGTGTCACATTTGGCAACTTTCAGGGGGAGGGGGGTGCAGATACCTGTCTAAGACAGGTATTTGCACCCACTTCCGGCATAGACTCCCATGGGAGTCTACGCCTCTTCCCGTCCCCACCGCGCTGTCTCCTGGGAAACACACAGCTCCCAGGAGAGAGCGAGACCACTTGGGATGCGCAGCGCGACTCGCGCATGCGCAGTAGGGAACCGGGAAGTGAAGCCGCAACGCTTCACTTCCTGATTCCCTCACCTAGGATGGCGGCGGCAGCTGCTGAGAACCGAGCGGGTTCTCGGCGTCGCCTGCCAACATCGCTGGACCCTGGGACAGGTAAGTGGCCATGTATTAAAAGTCAGCAGCTGCAGTATTTGTAGCTGCTGGCTTTTAATACTTTTTTTTTTGGCGGTGTGGGTGGACCCCCGCTTTAAAGAACTTAGTCAGGTTATAGCCAGACAGCTATTTCTAATCTTCATGGGCAGCTTACTGACAGGATTGGAACCAGCTAATTGGCGAAAAGCCCACGTGGTACCAATATTCAAAAAAGGGCAGAGCTCTATTGCTGGGAACTATAGGCCAGTCAGTCTAATGTTGGTAGTTTGTAAACTATTTGAGCAGATGATAAGGGACTATATCCAAGAATTTGCTTATGAAAATAGTATCATTAGTAGTAATCAGCACGGGTTTATGAAAGGTCGCTCTTGCCAAACCAACCTATTAACCTTAAGTGAGCTGCCATCTGGACAAGGGTAGGCCGGTGGATGTGATGTATCTGGATTTTGCAAAAGCATTTGATACAGTCCCTTACAAACGCATAATCTACAAGCTGAGGTCTGTAGGCATGGACCATAAGATTTGTTTTTGGATAGAAAACTGGCTATGGAGGTGTGTCCAAAGAGTGATGAATAACGTATACTCAGAATGGTTAATGGGGTACCCCAAGGCTCTGTCCTGGGACCAATTCTGTTTAACTTATTTATAAATGAAATAGAGGGTGAGATAAGTCGCTCAATCTCAGTGTTTGCTGATGACACAAAGATATGTAGGGCAATAACAACACAGCAGAATATAGAAACCTAACAAGAGGACCTGAATAAATGAATGGGGTGGGCTACTGCTAGCAAGTGTAACATTGATAATTGTCAGGTAATGCACTTGGGGGATAAAAATATAAATGCAAGTTACTCATTAGGGGGAGAAACCCTAGGGGCTTCCAGGATGGAGAAGGATCTAGGGGTCCTAGAAGAAGACAGACTGAGCAATAGCATACAGTGTTAAGTTGCAACTACCAAAGCCAGCAGTCTATTAGCATGCATTAAAAAGGGAATTTACTCCAGAGATAAAACAATTATTCTGCTACTTTATAAAACTCTGGTTCGGCCACATCTGGAGTATTCCGTCCAGTTCGGTCACCAATCCTCAGAAGGGATGTACTGGAGCTGGAGAGAGTCCAGAGAAGGACATAAATTAATATGGGGACTGGAGGACCTCAATTATTAGGAACGACTACAAGCACTAGGTTTATTCTACTTGGAGAAGAGACCCTTGAGAGGAGATATGGTAGCGATACAGTGGAACCTCGGATTACGAGCATAATCCATTCCAGGAGTATGCTCGTAATCCAAAGTACTTGCATATCAAAGCGAGTTTTCCCATTGAAGTCAATGGAAACTAAAATAATTTGTTCCGCATTTACTTCAATAGGATGCAATACCGCATGCGGCCAGAGGCGGGGGGGCGCCGGAGAGCCTTGGAAATGGCTGAAAAGGCCCGAGGACACTTCAGCGGACCTCGGCAAACCTCGGAACGACTTCCTACCTGAGATTTGCCGAGGTCAGCCGTGCTGTACTCGGGCCTTTCCGTGCATTTCCGAACGTGACGTTCGGCTCTGCTCGGCTCCGACGCCCCCCCCCCCCCCCAACCTCAGGCTAAAAGCGGTACTGCACACCGCTTTGGCCTGAATCGTGCTCGTTTTGCAAGATAACACTCGATTATGATTTTTAAAAATACAGTGCTTGTATTGCGAAATGCTCGTTAACCGCGTTACTCGCAATCTGAGGTTCCACTGTATACAAATATCTCAATGGTGATCCCAGCGTAAGTATGAAACTTTTCAGTCACTACATCAGGCCATGATCCTCTCGAAAACAGATGCCATATCCAACGATAACATACCTAAATTTGAGAAAATTTGGAGTCCTTGGGTGACCCACTTTCTTTCTCCTAATTTTGACACTTTTTTTACTAAGACCTTGGTAACTATATAACTTTGTTTTGAATAACTGATAAAAAAGATACTATGTACATATTGTTACTAAGAAATCCCCGGAAACCTCTACTAATTCTGACTTTTTTTTTTTCTTCTTCTTATCTTTACTTTTCTTTAATTCTTTTCTTTTCTCCTTATTCTATCCTGTCTTCTCCTATTTATTTTTACATATGGTAGCGAAACATTCACTTTTATAATGTTCAATTATAATACAATAATAGATAGTAAGCTCTAATGTCTTATTATAAATAACTGAATCTCGTAGTAATTAATATTATTTCTTTATTTCATATTACTCAAAGTTAAAAGTTTAACAACTTTTTCATTTTTTGTTGCTCTTGATTATATAATTGTTAAAATTGATTGTAACACCTTAGTCTTTCTAAAACATATAGCCTATTTAAGTCTTTCATTGCTTGTAACTACAAGAAATACTAAGATCTGAAAGATCTGATATGTAAATTCAACTAATGCTACCGTTTAATGTAATCAATATTTTGTTAATTGTACCAATGTTTATATTTTCAAAATCAATAAACAAATTTGACAAGAAACTTTTCAGTCTCAGGGAGTGTAAGAGGACACGGGGCCATGTGATGAGACTGGAAGAGAAGCGGTTTTACCTTAAGCTGCGTAGGGGGTTTTTCACTGTCAGGGCGATAAGGATGTGGAACTCTCTTCCACCATCGGTGGTGTCGGCAGGCAGTATGGATAGTTTTAAAAGACTCTTGGACATGCATCATAGCGAAAACAATATACAGGGATATGAGAGATTGTTTTTCTACACACACATGCGCACACACAGTGGTGGCTGGTGGGTTTTTGTTGGGGGGGGCAGAAAACAACCCCCCCCCGCACTGTCTGCCGGTCCACCGGCACTTACCTCATCGGCGGCAGGGATCGGCAGACACATCGGGGATCGGCGGGCACATCGAGGAGAGGAACAGGCTGCGGCGGGCATCCTGTGTCCTCTTCCCTTCTGAAATCATGGCGGCTCCCGCCGTGCGTCTCCTCCCCTCCTCCTAGGCATCCAATAGGATCGCCTGACCTTTCAGCCAATCAGGAAACGGGTAACAGACTCACTCTTCCTGATTGGCGGAGAGGCGATTCAGTGTTAGAAAAGCGAATATTCATATGCTTTTCTAACACATCTGGGTGGGCTCTCAGCGCAGTGCTCTGAACTATGAGCCCACCCTATTTTGAAGCCTATTGGAGCCTGTGGCTCCTATCAGGTGTTTCAAAAAAACACCCCCACCACTGTAATTCACGCGCCCATCATCCTGAAGGGGGCCGGAGGCATGAATAGGGGATGGCCGCGGCGGCCATGGATAGATTCATGTTATGCATGAATCTATCCATTACCCATATAGGGGGTGGCGTGATAGAGGGGGCGGCGCCCGTGCGCCCTTAATGGACGGGCTGCCGCTGTATACACACCTACACAGGTTGAACTGGATGGACTGTTGTCTTTATTCAACCTTACCAACTGCAGTATGTAACTGTGTAAGACGCCCACGCTCTTTGCTGTGACAGAAGGTTAATTTTGCCTTTCCCACCGACTCCAATGCAGTTTACTAAGATGGTGAAACTTCCACAAATTTATTGGGTAAATGACAAATCGAAAAGAAAGAATAGTCTGCAGATATGCAGCATGAACAAACCCTGACATAGGTGGACCGTTACTCTGATACTTCCCACTGAAATAAAAAGTCAGCAACAAGCGGCGGTTGCGCGGGGCCCGTATCATGCTAAACGCGATTATCTTTCTGCGATGAATCTCCTTTTAATTACTCGCCGTTCTTTGCAAATCTAGCATGCCATCTGTCCAGGCGCTCGCTTTTTTGATGGCTAGAGCGGCCTTTCATTTCCACTGTACTTTGCCAGAACGCCACGGCATAAGTTAATGAATAAATAAACAATTACTAAGAAATTGTCAGGGCAGATCAGTCAGAGGCTCTTTAGGCGAAAACCAAATGCCTTTTAACTGGCACTGCGCTGTGCTGTAATAGCTGCCTAAGAGCGGTCGCTCGATATTGCTGCGGTAAAAAGGATAAACAGGAATAATTGTCATTTAAAGGGTTAGTCCAGCATGACGTGATATGTCATAGTTATAGGTGGAGCCTGGCGGAATGGGTAACTCCATGTATCAACATATCTTCAATATTCAATTTCAGAGATCTTACTGCTTTGGTTCCCGACTTGTTCCTGTTTAGCTGGAAGTTTTGGGTGTCCCGCTCACCAATGTGTGTTCCCAGCTCCACCTGTTACATTAATCATAATAGAATATATTAAAAAAGACTAGCAGGGATGGTAGGGACCCCTCATAATGGGCACAGCAGGTGGGCAGACCCAAGAACTCAGCATAGGGATGGAAGGAGCTCCTCATAAAGGGCACAACAGGTTTGATAATGGGAACAGCAGATGTGCAGACCCGGGAACTCAGCACAGGGATGGTGGACACCCCTCATAATGGGTCCAGCAGGTGTGCAGACCTGGGAACTCAGCATGGGAATGTTAGGAACCCCTTGTAATAGGCACGGCAGGTGTACAGACTAGGGTTGTCACCTGTCCGGGATTCACCTGGGCAGTCTGGGTTTTGAGTCATGTGTCCGGATTTAAGTCCACCTGAAACCCAGACACATTATTCAGTCAGTTATGTGGCTCAGAACAGGGTCTGACAGGAGGGTGAGGGGGCACTATGTGCACCACATTACTATTCTCTTTGAAGTGCCCAAAGGTGTCCCAGGTCTGTTACATTTCCATAGTGTACACAAAAAAAAAAAATTACTGTGCGCCTCTAAAGTGTTTTGGGGTTTGGCTTGAAGAAAGAGTGGCAACCTTAGTACAAAACCAGGAACTGGGCATAAAGATAGTGGGAAAACCTCATAATGGGTCCAGCAGGTGTGCAGACCTGGGAACTCAGCACAGGGATGGTGGGAACCCCTAATAATGGGGACAGTAGGTGTGCAGACCCAAGAACTAAGTGTGAGGATAGGTAGGAACTTCTTGTGATGGGCTCAGCAGGTGTACAGACCTGGGAACTCAACATAAGGATGATGGGAACTCCTCATATTGGGCACAGCAGTTGTACAGGCCTGAGAAATCAGCACAGGGATGGTGGGAACCCCCCTAAATGGGCACAGCAGATGTACGGGCCTGTGAACTCAGCACAAGGACAGTGAGAACCCCTTGTAATGGGCACACCCGGTGTTCAGACCTGAAAACTCAGCATGGGAATGTTGGGAACCCCTCATAATAGACAGCATGTGAGTGTGAGGATGGTGGAAACTCTTCGTAATGGGCCCAGCAGCTGTGCAGACCTGGGAAATTGACATCGGGGATGGTGGGAACTCCTCATCCTGGCAACAGCAGATGTGCAGACCCAGAAACTGATCGTGAGGATGGTGAGAACCCCTTGTAATGGTCCCACTAGGTATGCAGACCTGGGAACTCAGCATGGGAATGTTGGGAACCCCTCGTAATAGGCACAGCAGCTGTACAGACCCAGGAACTGAGCGTGAGGATGGTGGGAATTCCTCATAATGGATCCAGCAGGTGTGCCGACCTGGGAACTCAGCACAGGGATGGTGGGAACTCCCCATAATGGGAACAGGTTTCACCTGAACCGAAATAGTCCAGTTGCCGATTTTCTCTAAGATAGCTTGGTTGGGGACCAGGCTCCCCTTTCGTATATCTCTAATCTCCTGGATGATGGTTCCAAATTTTACATATTTTCTATTACCACTACCATTTTGAAGGCTATATCTATTTTTCTAGACCCAAGAACTGAGTGTGTGGATGGTGGGAACTCCTCGTAATGGGCCCAGCAGGTGTGCAGACCTAGGAAATCAACATATGGATGGTGGGAACTCCTCATGTTGGTCACAGAAGGTGTGCAGACCCCAGAACTGAGTGTGAGGATGGTTGGAACCCCTCGTAATGAGCCCAGCAGGTGTGCAGACCTGGGAACTCAGCATGGGGATGGTGGGAACTCCTCATAATGGGCACAGTAGGTGTGCAGACTCAAGAAGTGAGCGTACTGAAGCATACCTTCAACTTATCAGCAATTGCTTCTTTCTTAACAGAAACAATTGGCTGTATCGTTGTCTCGGCAGCTTCAGAGGAATGTATATAGTTATCCGTCAGCTCGTTAGCCTTGTCAGAAATTACTCTTTGATTGATGGTTTAATTGGCTGCTGGCACTGGTAATTGGTTAATGAGCTTGGTATCGGCTGTAATTAGGAATTCTATATATAGGTAATTGTGGCATTGCCGTATCCTGTTGACCGGAGAAAGCTAACAAGTCATTGCGATTCCAGGTCAGGAAAGGTGCAATTATTCATCGGCTGTGCGGCAATGTTTATGAGTAATTGGGGCGAGCTGCAGAATTTTCATTGTAAATTCCCTCTGTGGCCTAAATCAAACAATGCCGCAGAGAGAAAGGGAAACAGTCTTCTCCACCAAACACAGCTAGCTCTTAGTGAGAGCAAATAAATACATATTATATATGTGAACAATTTTTTTTACTTGTTTAGCTACATTGACACCCCCTGCCAACTTGCAGCATGCCTCTGAATTTGCTAGCAAATTTGACTTTAACAGGACAGGTGATCAGCAGAATTGAGACAGAGAGTAAAGCCTCGTACACACGATCGGATTGTTGGCCAACAAAGCATCAGACTTTTGTCAGAAGGGCATGTGCCAGGAACTTGTCTTGCATACAAACGGTACACAATTGTCGTCCAACAAACACGAACGTAATGACGTACTACGTGGAATTTCAGCTCTTGAGCCCCACCCTTTGGGCACCTTCTGCTAATGTCCTGTTTGGTAAGCATTGATTCCGAGCATGCGTGTTTGTACTTTGGACTTTTGTGTGACGAACTTGTCCACGCACGATAGGAAAATCTGACAACAGATCATTGTCCGGGCGAAAATTTACTAGCCTGCCATCCAACATTTGTTGGCGGGAAGTTGAACAATTGTCTGATTGAGCGTACTAACGGTCGGATTTTATGCAAACAGTCTGTCATCACACAATTCCCTGCTGAAAATCTGATCGTGTGACTTAAGTGTAACTTACAGTTTACTAAACAGGTGCAAAGGTCTAACCAGGAATGCATACAGGTTAAGGATGTCTAAGAGCATGCATACACATTGCTTCAGAATCATGAAAGCTGCACAAGCACACAAAATCTGCACAGACACATAAAAATTGCACAGACACATGAATGCTACACATACACATGAAAGCTGCATAAACACATAAAAATTGCATATGCACATGAAAGCTGCACAGATACATGAAAGCTACACAAACACATGAAAGCTGCACAGACACATGAATGCTGCACAAACACATGAAAGCTGCACAAACACGTAAAAGCTGAACAGATAGGTGAAATCTGAACATACACATGAACGCTGCAAAAATGTATGGACGCTACACAGAAACATAAAAGCTGCACAGACAGATGAAAGCTGCACAGACACATGAAAGCTGTACATACACTTTACAGCTTCAGAATCACATGAAATCTGCACAGACACATGAAAGTTGAACACATAGATGAAAGCTGTACATACACATGAAAGCTGCACAAACACGTGAAAGCTGCATAAATGCATGGATGCTACACAGAAACATAAAAGCTGCACAGACACATGAAAGCTGCAAAAATGTATGGACGCTACACAGAAACATAAAAGCTGCATAGACACATGAAAGCTGCACAGACACATGATAGCTGTACGTACACATTAAAGCTTCAGGATCACATGAAAGCTGCACAAACACATGAAAGCTGCACAGACACATGAAAGCTGCACAGACACATGAAAGCTGTACATACACATTAAAGCTTTAGAATCACATGAAAGCTGCACAAACACATGAAAGTTGAACAGATAGATGAAAGCTGTACATACACACACATGAAAGCTGCACAAAAACGTGAAAGCTGCATAAATGCATGGATGCTACACAGAAACATAAAAGCTGCACAGACACATGAAAGCTGCAAAAATGTATGGACACTACACAGAAACATAAAAGCTGCATAGACACATGAAAGCTGCACAGACACATGATAGCTGTACATACACATTAAAGCTTCAGAATCACATGAAAGCTGCACAAACACATGAAAGCTGCACAGACAGATGAAAGTTGAACTGATAGATGAAAGCTGTACATACACATGAAAGCTGCACAAACACATGAAAGCTGCATAAATGCATGGATGCTACATAGAAACACAAAAGCTGCACAGACACATGGAAGATGCACAGACACATGGAAGATGCACAGACACTTGAAATCTGCACATGCACACGAAAGCTGTACATACACAATAAAGTTGCACAAACACACTAGGTCATAATAGGTGGGTTGTAAATGGTGCTTAGTTTATTGTTTTAAAACATAGCTGCCCCTTTAAAAAAGTGTAAACACTGAACCATGTAAGAAATCAAGTGTAAAGGTGTTGGCGCTAAAAACATACAAAATGAGTGTGAACAATAATATGAAAAAGCAAATATATAAAGTCCAAAGTGACAATCCCAACACCATAAATAAATTAATGAAATCTTCTGGTTTGATGTTTGTTAGAATAAAAGCTTCACCACGAGTGCTCATGAGGTAGATGGCAACTCATCAAAGGTGTCTGACCACTTTTTACAGTAGGTCAAAATGCGTTAGATTGAATGGACCAGAGGAAACCTAGGTAGGCATTGCTCCACTATGTGACCCCCTCCAGATGGCGGCTGAGGATAAGGGAACAGAACGTGACTGTGCCCAGCACTAAGGTGTCTACAGCATATGCGGGTGGATATATCAGAATCGAGGCAGCGCACGCGATTCCGATATATCCACCCAGACATGCTGTAGACACTTCTTGACTCTGTGTGACTGGAAATTCGTGTGCCTGACTGTTCAGGGTGGGAGGCGAACTACATTAACCAGCGGGGTAACGCTACAAATAAAACCATCATCCCTGGGTCAAAGGAGTCAGAGGAGTTATTATTGTTATATTACTATTATCATTATACAGGATTTATACAGCGCCAACAGTTTACGTAGCGCTTTACAACTTGAGGGTTGACAGTACAAATACAATACACTTTAATACAATAGGAATCAGAGGGCCCTGCTCCTTAGAGCTTACAATCTAAGAGGGAAGGTCAAGAGATATAAGAGGTAATAATGGTGGTTGATGTGCTGATGGAGAAGATAAATGTAGAGTTGTTAGGTGGGGGCCAGATAGGCTTCTCTGAAGAGATGAGTTTTCAGGGATCGTCTGAAAGTGGATAAAGTAGGAGAAAATCTGACAGATTGGGGTAGAGAATTCCAGAGGATGGGAGAGGCTCTGGAGAAGTCCTGAAGGCGAGCATGGGAGGAGGTGACAAGAGAGTTTGAGAGCAGGAGGTCTTGGGAGGAGCGAAGAGAACGATTAGGTTGGTAAAGTTATGCAAATATCATTCTTGATGGGTGGGTGTCAGTCTGCAGGGGTGGGCATTCCTGGGCAGGATGTATTTGCATGCAGACTGCCCTAGGTAATGCCCACACGGGAATGCTGAGTAGAAGCAGAACTTTTCTTACAGGAAAGATTGCAGAATTATAATATTTTACCATTAAAAGTTCTGATTGATACTAAACTAGTGAGTTTTCTCAGCAGACTTTATCTAACAATAACCTCTACAGGTGGCTTATCCTGCCATTGATTTTTTTGCAGCGTTCAGCAAGGAAATTCATTGCACTGTCTAATATACGTCTAGTGACCGGAGGCGGCATCCGTGACTCTCCGTATGATCGATGATCGTATAAATAACGGCACAGCAAGCAAGTAGAAAATTACTTTCACGCAAACTTTACAATAACAACTTGAATGCTGATTGAGAGCGGATGAAAGCTTTCTCTTGAACAGCAGCTCAAAAAAAATAAAAATAAAAATAAAAAAAAAATCTCATAATTATCAAGATGATCTCGGTGGAAACATATGGCAACGTGGGGGGAAAAATAATTTCGCTTACCAAGACTTACATGGATAAAAAGTGATATAATTGCATTGTCTAATTTCGTTCCCTTGTTGCTAAAACCACAGGGGAGTGAGAAGAGAGGCGCGGGGCTGTCAGTCTGCGCTCTTATTAACCCCCCGCCGCGGTGAGACGTGAGAAGCCACCTAGCGGAGGCCACCGGAGATCGCGCAACCAGCAGATTCCGAGCTTGTGGAGTTAAAACGAAGCTCTGCAGCGCCCATTGGCGGATTCACGAGGGCTGTACCGAAAGTAATGCAAAAGTGGCCTTAACTTTTTTTTTTCTTTTTTTAACCACTTGACCTCCGGAATATTTACCCCCCTTCATGACCAGTCCATTTTTTGCGATACGGCACTGTGTTAATTTTACTGAAATTTGCGCAGTCATGCGATGCTGTATCCAAATAAAATTTATGTCCTTTTTTTTTTTCCCCACAAGAGCTTTCTTTTGATGGTATTTGATCACCTCTGCGTTTTTAAAAATGTTTGCACTATAAACAAAAAAAGACCGACAATTTAAAAAAAAAAAAAAATAATTTTTTTTGATGGTGTTTGATCACCTCTGCGTTTTTTTTTTTTTTTTTTTGCACTATAAACAAAAAAAGACCGACAATTTAAAAAAAAAAAAAAAAAAAATGGTTTTTACTTCCTGCTATAAAACATATCCAATAAAAAAATGTCATAAATCTAATTTCTTCATAAATTTAGTCCAGTATGTATTTTGCTACAAATAAATAATTTTTTTGGTCAAATAAAATCCCAATAAGCGTATAATGATTGGTTTGCGCAAAAGTTATAGTGTCTACAAACTATGGGATATTTTTATTTATTTATTTTACTAGTAATGGCGGCGATCAGTGACTTATATTGGGACTGCGATATTGAGGCGGACATTCGGCCACTAACAGACACTTTTGACACTTCTTTGGGGGAACCAGTGACACTAACACAGTGATCAGTGCTGAAGAAATGCACTGTCACTGTACTAATGACACTGGCTGGGAAGGGGTTAACATGAGGGGTGATCAAAGGGTTAACTGTGTGCCTAGCCAGTGTGGTTGTGTACTGTGGGAGGTACTTTTTCTAGGAGAAGGCATGGATCCTGTGTTCCTGCTTTGCAGGAACACAGGATCCATGCCTTCCCTATTGACAGAACGTCGATCTGCCTTGTTTACATAGGCAGACCGCCGTTCTGCCTCTCTGCTGGAGGATCGGCGGATCTCGGCAGACATTGAGTCCCCTACCTGGAAGAGTCGGATCACACATATGGTCCCCCTGGACGTGTGACAAAACGCGTAGGGAGGAGCGACGTGCTGACGTCCCCACGTTCACGCAGGTCCTGTTCTGCGAAGCCTTCAGAAGGCATTCATCCAGCAACCACACACCGTACGCCAGACCGTCATACCTGTAGGTCTCATCAGAGGTGGAACGCAGGGACATTGTTTCCTGGGCTATTCAGCCTAACAGCATTGTTTTCAATCAGCTGTTTTGTCCCACCCAACTGAAGTGAACCATAGGGTCACTTCCTGATAGACCTTGCAGATATTGTGCACCCTGAGAATGTACCCAATATTTACACTCACAGGTGGCGAATTGTGTAGTGCCAGTATGGACTCATTGGTCCCTAGTGCCTATGTTTGACATGGAATCATCACACTGGAAATTTTTTGAATGTTAAAAAACTTTTTGAACCCTCGGCCCCTGAGGAAGGTATTGGAACACCTCATACCGGGCATTTGGGCATTCACTTTGTATGCTAACCATTTATATATTTATTGGTTGAGTTTTCATGTAGCACATGTTGTGCATCTTTGTCATATGTGTTTTTTATATGCATTTTATTCTATATTATTAAAGAATACTTTTTTTATACATTTTTGAGTGGGTGGTCTATTCAAAGTCCCAATTGAGGGGGGGTTACTACTTTTGTTTCTGCGAAGCCCTCAGAGGTTTGTTGGAGAACCTTAGTGAACAAACAGCATCATGAAGGCCAAGGAACCCACTAGACAGGTCAGGGATAAGGTTGTGGAGAAGTTTAAAGCAGAGTTAGGTTATAAAAAAATATCCCAAGCTTTGAACATCTCACGGAGCTCTGTTCAATCCATCATCCGAAAATAGGAAGAGTATGGCACTGCAAACCTACCAAGACATGGTCGTCCACCTAAAGTGACAGACTGGGCAAGGAGAGCATTCATCAGAGAAGAGCCAAGAGGTCCATGGTAACTCTGGAGGAGCTGCAGAGATCCACAGCTCAGGTGGGAGAATCTGTCCACAGGACAACTATTAGTCGTGCACTCCACAAATCTGACCTTTATGGAAGAGTGACAAGAAGAAAGACATTGTTGAAAGAAAGTCATAAGAAGTCCAGTTTGCAGTTTGCGAGAAGCCATGTGGGGGAAAAGCCATGTGCTTTACTTCAGCAGGGACAGGGAAGCTGGTCGGAGTTGATGGGAAGATGGATGGAGCCAAATACAGGGCAATCTTAGAAGAAAACCTGTTATGCCGCGTACACACAAGCGGACTTCTCGTCGGACTGAACTTCAAAGGACTTTTCGACGGAGTTCCGACTGCGGGACCACAATAAAGGGCTTTGAGAAAGAAGGAACACCTTTGAAGTGCGTTGCTCCCCCCTGGATAGACATAGAACGGTGGTGGTTGACGCTGCTTGAGGCAGACACTGAGCGGGTCCCCCTATGCTGTCAAGGGATTACCAGCTGCTTCATAAAGCCCTTGCTTGCCTGTGTGCACATCTCAGTCCCTTCCATCCATGCTGATAGGGAACTGCTTGAATGTTAAATGTGCTATATTTTTGGTACCAATAAATATTATTTGTTTTTAATGGAATTCTGTGCTCCTGTTTTTTTGTTTTTAATAGAGGGCCCCGGGATCAGTGGGAAGGGCCCTGAGCCTGGAGGGAAGGGCCCCAGGACCGTTGGAAAGGAGCTGGGGATGGGGATGGGGTAACTCAAGGGGGCCTTTCATGGTTTCTTGCACTTGAAAAGGAACACTAAAGGATTCCCTATGAGTACATCTCTTCACGGATGTCCTTGTTGCGGTGGGCTGCTGGATTAACGAGGAGAGAGCGAGTTCAGAGGGTCCATTATCCTAGGAGATTTCCACTACTAAGCCTGTTTTGACCCCCCTGAATAAGGGCGGTCGCAGGCTTGTCGGTAAGCCTTCATTTTTTCCATTTGGTGGTGGGCCGCACGAAAGGTGGACCAAACATCCCCGAACTCTGCAAAAACATCTCTTCTGGATCTTTTTTGGAATTAACACAGTGTGATTTGGGACACTTTGTAGAATTTTTCTCTTATCACTTATTTGAATTTTATATTTAAATTTATGCGATTTTTTGGTATTGTATTATTGATTTGATGCTGCACCTTTGTCACTTCTCATTTTTTCACGATGGTTATCCTGTCTAATTGATATTCTAGTCTCACTAGATTGTGCACAATATTTTTGTAGTCACCAGTCATCATAATTATTTAATTTTATATATCCAGCGCTACACTCACTAGTATGTATAGGGTTTCATTTAACCCTGATTGAAAAACTTTACTCTAGAAGTTTTTATTTCCTAGTTTATAACTAGTTGCTGAACTACACTATATTGCCAAAAGTATTCGCTTCTCGGCCTTTTGGCTAAGATCAAGTGTAGTATCGACTTTAGCCCTTAGGGGTGTCTCTGCTTCACAGCTAGGACGTTGAGAACCACTTGTATCTATCCAAGCTAATTGGTCCTTGTGGGGTACCCTCTGCTCGGCCTGGTAGGATCGTTGATTAAATTCAGCTTCACCTACTTGCTGCTATTGGGTTAGAGGCTTAGCCCCCACAGGGAACGAGATTGCGGTCTTCCCTCCTCCCCCACTCCGCATTACTACCTCCGGGCAGTAGATGCTAGAGCCTTTTTAAAGGCTACGAAAAAGAGCGAAGACGTCGAGGAACCAGAAGGAAGCCGTCTAAGAAACATCTGAAGCGACATCCAAATCCTTGACGATGGGGAAGAGCGAAAAGAAGACCGGAAAAGAGAAGAAGAACCCCGTTCCAGCCACTTCCTCCAAGCCCGGGAATGCCGCTGCCTCAACCCCCGCCCCTACCCCGGCCGGCACCAGCCGACCGGGACCAGCCAAGCCAGACCAGCCTGCAGACGGGCTCCCAGCTTTGGAGCCATGGATGAAGCAGACGGTCGTGCTGCAGCTGAAGGAGGTGGACGGAAGAGTCCCCGACATGACCCCGGAGATCTTTGGAAAGAAGATGATCCTGGAACAGGGGTTCAGCAAAGCGGAGACGCTTTCTGTGCAGGCCTTCACAAGAGGTATATTCTTTATAACTTTTGTGTCGTTCCAGGTCTGCAGAAGATACTGGGAGATGGTGAAGACCAGTGGCCCTGAATCCCCTTTCAGGAAGTTCACTGCGAACTGCCCCATAACACGGGACGAAAAGCGGGTGACAGTGGCCATGAGGAACCCCCATACCAGTGGAAAGGACATAGCCACCTACCTCCAGAGGTTCTGCACCGTGGTGAAGGACCCGATCCAAATCTTCGATGCAAACGGCTTCTGGATAGGTAAGTGGTCTGTGCTCTGCAAACTGAGGAAAGACCCTTCGGGGGACATCCAGCACCTGCAGCCTTTCTTCTCCCTGGGATCCTCCGCAGGAATCCTCTTCTACCCCGGCATACCCTACAACTGTAACAAGTGTGGGCAGCCGGGACACATAGGGAAGGATTGTACAGAACTTGCTTGCAAGTTCTGTAGGGTGACAGGCCACGAGACCAAGGACTGTCCGAGGTCCAAAGCCTGCAACCTTTGCGGACTGGCAGAACATGTCTTCAGACACTGCCCCCAGAGAACCCGGACCTACGCTGGAGCAGTAAGCCAGGGTAAGCCATCCGGGAGAAAGCTGCCGGAAAAACCAAAAGAACCTCGAAAGGCCAAAGGTAAGTCCACTCCCGCCCCACCTGCCCCTGCCCCTCCTGCCCCTGCCCCTACCTCCAGCACACCCCCACCCACCCCCTCCGTGCCGGAGGAGCCCCTCCCCACCCCTTCCCCCCCCAACCTGTCCTCCCTGGAGGACTTCCCCACCCCCCCACCCCCCTCCACCCCCACCAGTGGCCCAAGAGGAAGCCGTAAACGTAAGCCAGAGAGCCCAACAGCTGAGGAACCCGCCACCTCCACCAAACGGCCCAACGGGGTCCAACGCGACAGCGAGGGACCCAAGCAAGTAGTGGAGGACCTAGAGTCTGCAGGAGAGGAGGAGGAAGGGGAGGAGATCGTGGTCGACCCTGAGCATGACCTCCCCCCCAACGTCCACATCAGCCAGCAGATGATGGAGTCTGTCCTTGAGGAGCTGGGCCTGGCCCAGGACACAGGACAGGCAGAAGACGCAACGGAAGAGCCACCCCCCCCCTCCGGGGAGGTAAGTTCGGACCCTTGTTAACTAGACCCTCATACCCTTTTTCATTATGGCTGAGATCTCAATCTTTTCCATTAATGTGAGGAGTATCAAGGATACATCTAGAAGGCAAGCGGTCCTGACCTTTCTTTCAAGTCAGCAGAGTGATGTCTACATGCTTCAGGAGTGCGCCCTTCCTCCCCTGAGGAGGTACACTCATCTGTCCTCCCAGTGGACCCTTGGTCCCTCCTACTGGTCCGGGGGTGGCGATTGCAAGTCTGCAGGCGTAGCCATTCTGGTCAGGGGTGGGCGTTTCACGGTTGACTCTATCCATGAGCTAGTCTGTGGCCGTCTTTTGGTCATAGACGGCTCGTGGGTGGAAGAGCCAGTTAGGCTCATCAACGTGTACGCCCCCCCAGACAAGAATGCGCGGCTGGAACTCTTCCAGACCCTGCGGACCCAACTCGTCACCACCAGAACAGTAGTGATCGGCGGTGATTTTAACTGTCCGATCGAGGAGGATGGGCGCAGCTCCAGCATATACGCAAAACTTGATGCTACTTCTAGGCTGCTCAAGGAGATGATCTCGGAGGCCTCCTTGCAGGACGCCGTGGGATCCATAGGGAAAGGGACCGTGAACTATTCGTGGTGCCGACCCGATGGATCTGTGCGTTCCAGGATTGACTTCGTGCTCACTTCAAGAACAGTCAAGCATCGTGAGTTCTCCATGGTCCCCTGCTTTTTCTCTGACCACAGGGCTATTCACTTTCGGGGTGACCTGGGCGAGGGCTTTGCCCGCGGACCGGGTTCCTGGAAGCTGAATAGCACCCTGCTGGAAAACGAGGAATTGATGGGGGAACTGCGAGAAGCCTATGCCACCTGGACGGAGGAAAAGAGATTCTTCGGAAGGGTAAGTGACTGGTGGGAGTTTGTGAAGGTTAAGCTGCGTAGCTTCTTTCAGGCAAGGGGACGCCAGCGTGTGTGTGCCAGGAGGAGGGAACTCAGGAGACTGCAGCGTCAGTTGCAGTCCCTGCAGGACCTTCAGCACTGTGGCTGGGACGTTAGGCAGGACCTGGAGGACACCAAGAGGAGCCTGAAAGGACACTTCGAGGAAGAATCCAGGCACATTGTCTTCCGTGCCAAGGTGGAGAATCTTGAGAAAGGTGAGAAGTGTAATTCTTTCTTTTTCAGGAAACTCCACTCAGGACACACACCCTTGTCAGAGTTGCGCGACGAGACCGGAACACTCCAGAAGGGGAAGAAGGCTGTGATGAAAGTGGTCAGCGACTACTACACCAACCTCTACTCCCCGAAAGAAACGGACACACAGGCGGCCGACAGGTTCCTGTCAGGTATCACTAACCAAATTGATCCTGCAGGTTCATCAACCGTCAACGCCCCCTTGGTGCTGGAGGAGCTGCACTCTGCCGCTAAATCCTTTAGGCAAGGCAAGACCCCGGGCTGCGATGGTCTCCCAGTTGAGCTCTATGTAGCACTGTGGGATCTCGTGGGCCCGGACCTGCTCGAGCTGTACGAGGAGATGGTGGTGGAGGGCAGAATGCCTCCGTCACTGAGGGAGGGGATGATCACGATTTTGTATAAGCGGAAGGGGGAGAGATCGGATCTTAAAAATTGGCGTCCGATCTCTCTGCTGAACGTGGACTACAAAATCCTCGCCAAGGTCCTGGCCAACAGGTTGAAGTCTGTCATCGGACAGATCATCCACCCGGATCAGACTTGCGGCATTCCTGGTCGCAGGATTGCGGACAGCCTTGCGCTTGTCCGGGACACGGTCCAGTACATTCATGACCGCCGTGTGCACGCGGCCCTGGTCAGTCTTGACCAGGAGAAGGCCTTTGACCGTGTCTCCCACGAGTTTATGTGCAGAGCTCTGCGCAGGTTTGGTCTTGGGGAAATGTTTTGTTCGTATGTGAATGTAATGTACACTGACATTTCTAGTTTGGTGCTGGTAAATGGCTGGAAAACTGACCCCTTTCCAATTCTGTCTGGGGTCAGACAAGGCTGCCCTCTCTCACCTCTGCTTTTTGTTTGTTGTATAGAGCTCTTCGCCCGAAGCATCAGACGGAACCCAGAGATCAGAGGGATCACCGCACCAGGACCGGACAGACGGGAGGTCAAGTGCTCACTCTACATGGACGACGTGACGGTGTTCTGTGCTGACCGGCGCTCCATCGACACACTCGCCCAGACCTGTGAGGACTTCGGCCAGGCTTCAGGGGCAAAGGTCAACTGCGGGAAGTCAGAGGTCATGCTCTTCGGAAAGTGGTTCCTGCCTTCTTCTGCACCAATTCCTTTCAGCGTCAAGACGGACTTCATCAAAATCCTTGGGGTCTGGTTTGGAGCTGAGGGCGCAGCCCTGAAGTCCTGGGAGGAAAGACTGTCAAAGATGCGACAGAAGTTTGGACTTTGGAGCCTCAGAGAACTCACCATCGAAGGCAAAACACTGGTACTCCGCAGCGAGATTCTCCCTGTGTTGCAGTACCTCGCCCAGGCCTGGCCCCCTCGGGTCAACACCTGTAAGGCCATCACCAGGGCGGTGTTTCACTTCATCTGGAGCTCCAAAATGGACAGAGTGAAGCGGGCGGTTATGTTCAAGGAACCCCTCAAGGGCGGTAAGGGCGTGCCCGACATCGCTACACTATTGAGGGTGTGCTTTGCTTGTAACTGCATCCGCAGGACATTGGTGGACAGAACAGTGGACTCTGGTGGTAACTCTATGTCCCGTTTTTTCCTCCTGCCTCTTTGGAGGACCCTTGGATGGGACAAATGGGACAGCTCCATCCCCTACAACTGGGACACGCCTTGGTACTACTTGGACACCTTCAAGTTTATTAAGGAGCTGGGGCTACATGGAGTGAAGCCCGACTTGTGGAAGCCAAAAACTATCCACAAGTTGATCAGAGCATCGGACATTGTTGAGACTGTTCCAGGCCTCCCTTCAGCCACTTGTAAAGTGGTCTGGAGGAATGTTTCTTCAAAGAGACTCACCAACAGGCACAAAGATCTGGCATGGATGGCAATCCAAGGGGGGCTGCCACTCAGGACATTTATGCATGCCAGAAACCTGTGTAGATACAGGCACTGCCCCTTTTGCATCATCCAGGAGGAAACTGCTCTGCATGTTTTCTGGGAGTGCCCCTTTGCACAGGACCTGTTGAGGGCCCTGGAACCTGAACTCAAAGACTTTGTACCACAGACTGCAATCACACACTTTGGTGTGTTGAACGGACTCTTCTGTGGAACTCATTCACAGGAGGACATTGACGGTGCCTGGCGGGTGCTGTGTTGCTTTAAGGACGCTCTATGGTGCGCCAGAAAGCGCCTCATCCACCAGCGGGAGAGGATGTCCATCGAGGACTGTCGCAGACTGGTTCACAGTCTGCTCAGAGACTATCACCTGATGGACTTCAAGGAGGAAGAGGAGGTCTGAAGATTTCCCCATTCCCCCCCCCTCTCCCCCGTGTATCCTTTGGCAGTTCAAATAAAGCTTCGGGCCTGTGAACTCTTTACTCCCTCCCCTGCCCCACCTTCTCCACCCCCCCCATCACACCCGTTGCCCATTTGAATGTTATTTGACTATATGACTGGACTTTTTGTGAAATGTTTTTAAGTACTGCTTTCAGGGTAATGCGGCGTCATGCATGATGTGATGTTTCGGGGTATTACTACTCTGCACAACACATTAGGCATCATACCGCAGGATGAATGTAATTTATTGGTATGCTTGGTGATGTATTGTAATGTAGTTACGCGCTGCGTCGCAGTACAGATTGGATGTACCCTGTTTAAAGTATTTGTTTTTTTGTATATTTTCTTGCAAAATAAAGTATACATTTTTCAATCAATATTGCCAAAAGTATTGGAACACCTGCCTTTACACACACCTGAACTTTATTGGCATCCCAGTCTTAGTCCGTAGGGTTCAATATTGAGTTGGCCCACCCTTTACAGCTATAACAGCTTCAACTCTTCTGGGAAGGCCGTCCACAAGGTTTAGGAGTGTGTCTATGGGAATGTTTGACCAGTCTTCCAGAAGCGCATTTGTGAGGTCAGGCACTGATGTTGGACAAGAAGGCCTGGCTCTCAGTCTCTGCTCTAATTCATCCCAAAGGTGTTCTTTTGGGTTGAGGTCAGGAGTCTGTGCAGGCCAGTCAAGTTCCTGCACCCCAAACTCGCTCATCCATGTCTTTATGGACCTTGCTTTGTACACTGGTCCAAATCATTTGGTGGGGGGGGGGTGTTGGGGTTGTTTTTCAGGGGTTGGGCTTGGCCCCCTAGTTCCAATAAAGGGAACTCTTAAGGCGTCAGCATACCAAGACATTTTGGACAATTTCATGCTCCCAACTTTGTGGGAACAGTTTGGGGATGGCCCCTTCCGGTTCAAGCATGACTGCGCACTATTGCACAAAGCAAGGTCCATAAAGACATGGATGAGCGAGTTTGGGGTGGAGGAACTTGACTGGCCTGCACAGAGTCCTTACCTCAACCCGATCGAACACCTTTGGGATGAATTAGAGCGGAGACTGCGAGCCAGGCCTTCTCATCCAATATTAGAGCCTAACCTCACAAATGCGCTTCTGGAAGAATGGTCCAACATTCCTATAGACACACTCCTAAACCTTGTGGAGAGCCTTCCCAGAAGAGTTGAAGCTGTTATAGCTGCAAAGGGTGGGCCAACTCAATATTGAACCCTACGGACTAAGACTGGGATGACATTAAAGTTCATGTGTGTGTAAAGGCAGGCGTCCCAATACTTTTGGTAATATAATGTATGTCCTGGCAGACAAGCACACTATACCTTAAAGCAGAAGATCAGGTAAACAGCTTAATACATAGATGAAATGCATACACGGAGACTGTGAGCCAGGCCTTCTTGTCCAATATTAGTACCTGACCTCACAAATGCACTTCTGGAAGAATGGTCAAACATTCCCATAGACACACTCCTAAACCTTGTGGACGGCCTTTACAGAAAAAAATGGAGAGCCAAACGGCTCTAAATCGGACTTTGTAGGCAAGATGGACGAGAATATAGTAAAATTATACTTTATTAACAGCGAGTCATTACAAACAAATGTATAAGTATAGAAAGAATTAAGAAAAACATACAATTAACACACAATATACACAAATGTATGGCGTGAACAAAAGGTTGACACCAAATGGACAGCAGTGAGCCCCTGTGCGTCAACGTATTTCGCTATTTTGCTTCATCAGGACACACTCTGGGGTTGTTGGAAGGAACAGGTCTCACGATTTTGTCAGCACAAGACTGTCCCCACATGGAAATCCTGGGGCATTTTCTATTTCCACTGGTCACTCCGGCCCCCCTAAAGTCTGAAGGACAGTAAACCAGCCCTTTGGAAAGTTTGGAGAGCCCTGTTCTATTTCATCCACATGAACTCAAAGTACTTTTCTCAGTAGTAGCTGCAAAGCGACTTGTAGATATCACAATGACAAAACACATAAATGTTGTGTAAAACAAATCACACAGTTATCTGCTCCTCACCTTCCTTTCAATTTTTAGGTGAAATTAATTTACAACTGAAAAATTATTTATCTCAGTGATACTTTTTTTATTTTATCAACCTCCGCAAGTCTTGGTATAAGTGGTAATTAACGATTATTGTTCCTGTCTGCTGACGTTTTCATGGTAAAAAAAAGTGGTAATTAATGTGGAACAAACATGTGAATTTTCTCAGCTAAACCAATTTTCGCCCATCAAAAAAATATCTTCACGTTGGTGGTTGAAATGTAAAAATTCACAAGATCATGTACCAGATATCGAGTTTAAATGCAGCGACAACCTTGGACCTGAGTACCTGTCACTGAGCCTTCTTTCTGGATCGTCACATTCAATGTTCTTGGATGCTTTGTAGATTAGGAGAGCGGCGACAATCAGCTGAAGGATGACGGAAATACACTATAAAGACATAAACAATATGATTACTATGGCCGGAAATTAAAAATTTACTTTTAACATTTTTTTTTTTTTTTTTTTACAGTTTAGAAGTTCAGAAACTGATGTTTCCTGCTACTTTTTGCCTTACTGATATTCAAGTGTACAGTATGTCCAGCCCAAACTTTTTTCTTTTAATTTTGGATAGAGAAGAGAAGGATTAGGCCCTCTGTTGGGTGTTCTTGCTATCCCATAGAGAGATTTCCCTTGCCATCCTTTTGACAACCGTTTACCAATCAGGAATTGAAAGAAAATCTTCAAAAGGGACACAGGTAGACATAAAAAGACACTTGGGAAAGTCGAAAGATGGTGTTGAACCCACAAAGTTGTTCAATTGGTTTTGTTGTCTATAGTACCGTAAATGATATGGTTACTAGCAGTGGCGGCTGGTGCTCAACATTTTAGGGGGGGGGGGGCGGCAGACCAACGCCACCCCCCCCTTTGCGTGGGAGACAGACAGGAAGGCGGCGATCCCCGCACCCCCCCCCCCCGCAGGAGATGGACGGGAAAAGGGCGATTTCCCCAACTCGTTCCTCCCACCACCCGCGGGAGATGGAAGGACAGAGGCCTCCTTACCCTAGGAGGCAGATGACAAGGATCTTGCTCCTCGCTCCGGGGCCGTTGCTTCTCCTGCTGGCTGAACAGGAAGTGGGTCCTGAGATTCTCTGGCCAATTGAGTCTCAGGACTCGCTTCCTGATTGGTCAGGAGGAGAAGCAGGAAGATAATAAGAAATATTAATTCGCTATTGTCACACAAGTTCTGCGCCCCGGGCCCACCCTTTTTTGAAGCCAATTAAAGACTCAGGCTCTAATCACGTGCTTAAAAAAAAAACCCAGTTGAAATCCATGCGTCTGGCACCCTGCATGTAGATTAGGGGCCGGGAGCATGGATTAGGGGTGGTGGCACCCCTACGTCCCGTATGGACGGGCCACCACTGGTTACTAGTGTACCACCCTCCTAGTTAGGTTACTGGGTTGTTAGACAAATTTCTTTCTTTTTGGCTCCTCTGTAATCTGTGAAGCTGTGATTGATTTATTACTTTTCTTTTGGCTGTTTCAGGTTTCACAGGCTGCAGGTTTGGTTGCTCTCTGCAGCTTTCTGGAAAGTTCTGGAACATAGGAGTGGAGCAAGGCAAATAGGCAGCATGAATATTAATGGTGCTAAAACCAATCCCTGGGGAGGTGAGCCCAGAAGATGGCTGAGGAACACATAAATAGTTTGAGCTTTAGAACAGCAAGTGTCTTCCTGTTCAAGGGATTCCACCTGTCAGGCCCATTGACGTTAATAGCTGACTTGGCATATTGCATTACATTTGCAGCAGGCGCTATCAACAGCCTTATTATTAAGTTTAGAGAGTCCCTCGAAATGTTTAAGCCTTATCAGAAGCAAAAGAGGTCTCCCTCCATTATAGGACATGCATAGTGGATCTGGAGACAGGCAATCTTGGTCTTTTGACATGCTAGCCTATCTATTTTGTTTGTAAGTATATTACTTGCTTTTTTTCATCAATAAATCATGATCATCTGGTGTGCCCTCTCTTTGTTGTTTTGTAGTGCTACAAGCGATACCCATAGTCCCAGGAGGGCTGCAAGGCATGAGAGCATTGTAACCATTGAATAGAAGAGTGGAGAGCCTATAAGATCTTAGCACCACACTCGAGTGCAGGAGCGTACTAAGTTTATCCCCATGTTTCATGGACCTTGGGTGTCTAGTGGGTCCATTTTGCATCTAACCTGTTATCAGTAAAGGAGGAGTGAAGCCTTATTAATGTATAATTTGTGTGATCCCAAAATGACCATAGGCCAAAGTAAATAGGCACCTAAGTTGTGTGGAAAACTGGCTATTTGAGTCATTGACCCACCATCCCCAATTGGCAAAGCCTTCTCTGATTGGAGGAGATGGAAAGGCATGGTGGTGATGTCATGCACTTCACCTCGTTCAATCAGAAAATGCATTCGTTCAGAAAATGAAAAGCATTCTTTCAATGGTACACAAGCAAAGCGGTTGACCTCTGTGTTCAGATCTATTTTACTGCTTTTCTTGTTATCATTAACACATTATATACAAACTACTTAGCACCACAAAATGATATTTGGTTCTGTATTCAATGAAAAGGGCCGAACTGGGAGGTGGGTAGGGAGTTGAACCAAGGAACGATGTTCGAAGGTGGGTAGGGGGTTGAACCAAAGAACGATGTTCGGAGGTGGGTAGGGGGTTGAACCAAAGAACGATGTTCGGAGGTGGGTAGGGGGTTGAACCAAGGAACGATGTTTGGAGGTGGGTAGGGGGTTGAACCAAGGAACGATGTTTGGAGGTGGGTAGGGAGTTGAACCAAGGAACGATGTTCGGAGGTGGGTAGGGGGTTGAACCAAGGAACGATGTTCGGAGGTGGGTAGGGAGTTGAACCAGGGAACGATGTTCGGAGGTGGGTACGGAGTTGAACCAAGGAATGATGTTCGAAGGTGGGTAGGGAGTTGAACCACAGAACAATGTTCGGAGGTGGGTAGGGGGTTGAACCAAGGAACGATGTTCGGAGGTGGGTATGGAGTTGAACCAAGGAACGATGTTCGGAGGTGGGTAGGGAGTTGAACCACAGAACAATGTTCGGAGGTGGGTAGGGGGTTGAACCAAGGAACGATGTTCGGAGGTGGGTATGGAGTTGAACCAAGGAACAATGTTCGGAGGTGGGTAGGGAGTTGAACCAAGGAACGATGTTCGGATGTGGGTAGGGGGTTGAACCAAGGAACGATGTTCGGAGATGGGTAGGGAGTTGAACCAAGGAACGATGTTCGGAGGTGGGTAGGGGCGGAAACAAGAGGTGAATCAGAAGGGGGAGAGAACGTGCACCTGTTCTCTGAGAAAAAAAAAAAGCCCTGAGTATATACACAGCTACATTGGTCTAAACTGGACCAATATAACTGTGTATAAACTACCCATACCTGGAATTCTTTTTTAAGTTCAACCTATCCCAATATAACCCAAAACCCGATCATAATAATGATCTCACTAGAGACTGCACCATGTCTCCAGTTACAAAGCTGTAATTATAATGAAAATGATATACCCCAGAATGCAATGCATGGAACCTTGTGTACCTAAAACATTTTCAGCTGTAATTATTCTGCAGAAAACTATTGATCTGTGATATGTATTTTTTTTCCATAGAGGATGCGCTCTTTGACTATCCTGAGCAGGCTAGCGTGTTCCTGAAACTTACACCAAAACTCTTGTGTTGTCGGCACGCTTTTAAGTTGTACTAGACTGAATTCTGATGTGGACCATTAGACATCCTGACTAACTGTGAAACCGAAAGCGAGATGCAGACAGAGTTAAAGATTCCCTGGTGGTTTATTTATGGTAGAAAGTTTTGTGCGCTCCGCCTTTTATATCACTGCATCATTTCCTAACTCATATTGTATTATGTGATTGTCACTTGTCAATCATCCCTAATTATTCGGTTTTATGAAGGGACATCTCAGTCTCAGCAACCTTGTAAGAGAATAATTAAGTCACACAATACCTTTTCTGTGAACAAAACACAGGTTTATTTATAGAACAAAAACTTTGCACTGAATATATCTGCGCCAACCGTTTACCATTGTTGATTATTTGCTTGTATTTTGACAGTTAAAGCTGAACTCTGGGCAGATATAAAAGATGCAAATAGATGCAGCTCTGTAATCATAAATACATAATTAAAAGTATTTTTTTTTTAATGCAAGCAGCACAAGTACCTGAATTTGACCTAATATCAGCCTCTGCCTGTACAGTAGGGCTGGCACGTGAAGAGGCAGCACAAAAAGCTAATCAGTTCATGAGTTGGCAAGGAGCATGCTGATAGGAGCATGCTCCTTGCCAACACACAGGCTGGGTAGGGGGTCTGAGATTTAATCCCCTGCTGCCTCTGACTGCTGGTCTCATTCAGATTTGGTGATGTCATTACTGTTCTCCTAGCTGGATTGGCTCTGAGGAAGTAAAACCCTGCCTCTACCAAGATGGCCTCCTCCACAGGGTGCAAAACAAGGCATGGTAAGTCAGTGATGGGGAAAGAACAGCTGCAGAGAAGCCACAGGCAATACTAGTGACTAGTCTTTTGCCCTCTACCTGAAATTTTAGGGTACAGCTTCCAGACCTCAGATCTTCTTTAATCTGTTGGCGCCAACAGCACGCAAATATGCGGCCTCTTAGCGGGTGGGCATTGGCACCAAGCGGCTGCACATTTGCGTGCAATATTGCAAAAACAGCTGTGCTGAGCGTGCAAGCCCTGCGTGCTCCCGACACAGTTACCGACTTGCTTGCGATCAGAGCGTTCCGATCATGTGACTGCTGTGACAGTCGATTACAGCAGTCACATGATCAGAAACCCCACTCCACCTCCCGGCATCTTAAACCCCTTAAAGGAGGAAGGAGGCTCTGGCGCAAAAGGGTTAACCTCTTGCTGACTGCATAACACATATACTGTATGCCCAGCCACTGCACCTATGCATCTATTGGGTCTGAGGTTCTGTGCTGAGAACATGCTCATTGCGTGCTCACAGCATACTGACCAAGCTGTCCAAGACAGCTCCTGGTCACTGTTTATGATCAGGACAGGAGCCAGTGGGACAGGCTCCAATGACAGAAATTGCATCATTGGGAAGCTGCCTCTGTCACCTGGTATCAACAGCCACTTAATGGGTTTCCGGAAGCTGACAGCAAGGGGTTAAGGGAAACCCAGGAAACCAAAAGCAAGTAGGCACTCTGTTATCCAAATTACAAATAGAGATGGCATGGCCGTGCTCTTGCCCACCCCATTCCATCTCCGGGTCACTTAGTTTAATAGGAAACCTTACTAGCCAATAGAGAAGAGCTGAGAGTGCCAGCCACTCTCCAAATGGCCAACTAATTCATGCAAAGTGGTAAGGTCAGACCATCTGCAGGGGTCTCCAAACAATGGACTATGGGCCAAATCTGGCCTGCTGTAAGTTTTTATCTGGGCCTCTGATGGAGACTCTCATGTAAGGGGCACTCTCATGTAAGGTGGACTTCACTGTAAGGGGACTTTGATGTATGGGAGCTCTGATTAAAGGTGGACTTTGATGGGGAATTTAATGTAAAGAGGGACACTGATTTGGGCTATCAAGTAAGGGGCACTCTAATGTACAGAGACACTGAAAGGGAATCTCATATAAGGCCAACTATAGTGTAAGGGGGTGTCAGGGCCCGGATCTCAACCGGCAAACTCTGCTGTTCCTGGCGATGTCTCTTCTTGTTGAATCACCTGGAATACTGGACAGATCCCTGGACAACTCCTTGAATAATCCTGCCTTAAACTGTGTTTGTCTTGAACCTTGTACCCTTTGCTCCTCCCATGAACTTCCTATTAAAGTCATGCCTTTTCACTTCCTGCTTGCCAGATTATTGTGCTCTCTCTAGCCAATATCTCATAATTGTCAATCCTGCTGTCATCTGTATCTTCACTACTACTTGTTACCAACCTTTGGCCTAATTCTCGACTAAGTTTCTCCTTGATCCCAACCTGCAACCACTTTTTACTGACCATTGACTTGTTGACTGACTGCACTTCTTCTTGATGCCTACCTGCTGTATCTGCTACTGGACCCTGGCCTTGCTTCCTCCTGGTGGGGCAATCCTGAGGTCCGCAACCTGGTACTAACACGCAGCAAAACCCATCTCCACCACGAGGAGCTCTGGTGAAGACCAGTTAGTGCTTATAAACCACACCTCAGGTGAGTCTGTGTCATCCACTAGGGTGACATGCTTCTTGTCTTATCCAGCTGGTGGGTGGGCGCCTCTCTACTGCTATAGCTACTGGTCAACGAGCCTGACTCCAGATCGTGACAGGGGGACTCCAATATAAGGTGGGACTTTGATGTAAGGGGGCTCTGATGTAGGTGGTACTCTGATTTAAGGAGGCTCTGATGAGACACTGATGTAAGGGGGGAATTTTTTGCTTTGTTTTAATTAAGACTTTTTTTTTTCTGTTGTTCTAAATCATATCATGCTGAATTCATTAAAAACTCCAAGCAAAACATATTCATTAATTTAAATATGCTTCATTTATTCATAAAACTGATAATTTTTGGCCTTTTGAATATTTGTAAAATATATGATGTGGCCCTCATAGTGAAAAGTTTTGATCCTGTATCTAAAGGACAAGGATTTTAACCTACAAGTATCATATACTTGAGACCAGAAGAGCTTTTAGATGTTTATCTGGGCACTGGCTGTATGGCCATGTTGGAAGATCACAGATCTGTTTTTATTATTATCTCAGTCCGTAGAGTGTTATTTTATTGGTAAGTTTTCATATCAAATTAACGTTTTTTCCGCTAGCTGCCAGGAATGCGCCAAATGTTTTGACAAGAAAGGACGGTCAGATCACAAAATCAGAGCCAAATGCAGCTGGAAGACAAGGCATTAATTTTTATGTAAAGTACATATATACAGTCTCCTCCATCCCCTTCATCATGCCTGTTTTCTTTTCTTTAGATGAAACATGTATAGACAAGCAAATTAGTCGAGTGCACTAAATCAAAGTGGCAGCGCGGTTCCAAATGCGTGTGGCTTAAAGACTAAATAGCACAAGAGGAAAAAAAAAAAAAAACCTAAAAAACAAATGATACTGTAGCGCATTAAGCCAGGATCGGGGGATGGGGTGCCATCTGTTATTAGCAGCCACAGTACATATTAGGCTTGACAGAGGAAAATCAAATATTATATGCACTTATGGAATAAGGAAACCACAGTGTAAGAGAGATTTGTCTTTGTCTTGGACAGGAAGAGAATAAGACGGTGGGGACTGGGGTAACATTGTGAAAAGATAGCTTCAGTGTAGTAAGTGGGATATTAGAGGGACAAGGGCAGCATGTTGTGACAAGGTTGACAAGATGCCTTCACTGTAAACAGGGAGATATTGGAGGAACATGGACAACATAGTGCCAACTGCCAAGATAGCTTCAATGTAGTCAGGAACATGGACAACATGGTGAAAAGATGGCTTCAGTTTTGTAGGTGAGATATTAGCACAGTGACAAGATGGCTTCATCGTACTAAGGAAGATATTAGAGGGACACAGGCAACATAGTGACAAGATGGCTTAAAATGTAGTGAGTGAAATATTAGGTGGGCATGGGCAACATAGTGCCAAGATGGTTTCGATGTTGTAAGATATTAGAGGGACATGGTCAACATAGTACCAAGATGGCTTCAATGTATGCATCCTGGCACCATGTGCAACATGGTGCCAAGATGACTTCAATGTGGTTAAGAAGATATTAGAGGGACATGTGCAACATGGTGACAAGATAGCTTCAATGTAGTAAGTGAGATACTAGAGAGAAACGTGCAACATAGTGGTAAGATGGCTTCAATGTACATAGTAAGTGAGATATTAGAGGAACACGGGCAACATAGTGGTAAGATGGCTTCAATGTACATAGTAAGTGAGATATTAGAGGAACACGGGCAACATAGTGACAAGATGGCTTTAATGTGGTAAGGGAGATATTAGAGGGACATGGCATGGGCAACATAATGACAAAATGGCTTCAATGTAGTCAGGAAGATACTAAAGGGACAAGTGCAGCACAGGGACACGATGGCTTCAATGTATTTGAGAAGACACTAGAGGAACACGGGCAACAGGGTGACAAGATGGCTTTGATGCAATCAGGAAGATACTAGAAGGACACGGACAACATAGTGACAAGATGGCTTCAATGTATTTAGGAAGATACTAGAGGGACATGGGCAACATGTGTGACAAGATGGCTTCAATGTAGTCAGAAAGATACTAGAGGGACACTGGAAACATGGTGACAAGATGGCTGTAATGTAGTCAAGAAGATATCAGAGGGACACAGGCAATAATGACAAGTTGACTTTATTTTAGTAAGTTAGGTACTAGAGGGAAACGGGCAACATAATGGCAAGATGGCTTCATTATACTACGGGAGATACAGTATCTCACAAAAGTGAGTACACCTCTCACATTTTTGTAAATACTTTATTATATCTTTTCATGTGACAACACTGAAGAAATGACACTTTGCCGCAATGTAAAGTAGTGAGTGTACAACTTGTATAACAGTGTAAATTTGCCGTCCCCTCAAAATAACTCAACACACAGCCATTAATGTCTAAACCGCTGGCAACAAAAGTGAGTACACCCCTAAGTGAAAATGTCCAAATTGGGCCCAATTAGCCATTCCAATGTCATGTAACCCGTTAGTGTTACAAGGTCTCAGGTGTGAATGGGGAGCAGGTGTGTTAAATTTGGTGTTAGCGCTCTCAATCTCTCATACTGGTCACTAGAAGTTCAACATGGCACCTCATGGCACAGAAATCTCGGAGGATCTGAAAAAAAGAATTGTTGCGCTACATAAAGATGGCCTAGGCTATAAGACGATTGCCAAGATCCTGAAACTGAGCTGCAGCACAGTGGTCAAGACCATATAGGAGAGGCAGATGCTCACAGGCCACTAAAAGTGGGCAAGCAGCCTCTGAAATAATATTTAACAGCAGGGACCGTTCCTGCACTCAACAAGAGTAACTGTGCGGGGTTACTGTGTTCTGCCACCACCAGCACCTAAGGCCCAATTTTTCAGCAGAGTATATAGTGCAGTCCGTATAGTATATATACTGCAGTTCAGAGTATATAGTGCAGTCAGGGCTGTCTTTGATATTGATTGGGCCCTGCATACAGTCAGAGGTCTGGGGGCGGGGCTTCCACTCTCTGCTCTCACAACTGCTCCCCCCTGAGCATATAGTCATGTGGCGGGGTTAGAGCATCGGTGGAGCTTGGGGCATGGAGTTCCCCAGCCAGTATAGAGGGGCAGGGCCGGGAGCTCCACTGACGCTCCTACTCTGATGATTGCTCTCACTACAGCCATTCTGTTCCGAGCATACAGGCTGCATGAGGCGGGGTCAGAGCATCAGTGGAGCTCCCGGCCCCGCCCCCTCTCTGCTGGCTAGCTCGTGAATACAGCCTCCCATGTCTTCTGCGTGCTCTGCAGAGCCGTCATCAGGGCCCCAATTTGCAGGTAGTGCGGGCTCAATGCTTTGGCCCCCCAATAAAAAATAAATGGGCCCTGGGCAGATGCCCCATTTGCCCTGCGTTAAAGACCGCCATGAGTGCAGTCCGTATAGTAGATATACTGCAGTTCAGAGTATATAGTGCACTCAGTGTAGTATAAATAATACAGTGCAGGGCATATAGTGCAGTGTATAAAATATTATATAGTGTATTGAAGTGGTTAAGGGGAGCCCTATGACAGAATTAAGAAAAAAACTGCATGGGTTCCCCATGTCCATACCAGGCCCTTTGCCATTTAAAAAAAAAACTTTGGAGTGAAGTTCACCTTAATATCCATACCATGCCCAAAGGGTCTGGTATTGACTGGGGGGGAACCCGCGCTGTTTTTTAAATGATTTTTTTATGTGTATTGCCGTGAGCAATTTTAAATGACACTTTTTCCTTTAGAAATGTAATTTTGCTGCAGTACTTTTCTAAACATGGGAAAAAATGCGCTACTTTACAGGCAGACTAAAGACACCCCCCAAGCATGATATTTAAAGGAATATTTCATTTTTATTTTTTCACTTTAAGCATGATTAAAATCACTTCTCCTGAAAAAACGGCAGGACCCAGGTCCCCAAACACTTTTTATGGCAATAACTTGCATATAAGCCTTTAAAATGAGCACTTTTGCTTTTTCACATTCGTGTCCCATAGACTTTAACGGTGTTCTCACAAATTTTTTGTCTGTTAGCAAGTTCTGGTGCGAACCGAACCGGGGGGTTTTCGGCTCATCCCTAAACAGGACAGGTTCCACTCAGAACAGGCCTCACTATGGTCTACCAAAGAAGTTGAGTGCACGTGCTCAGCGTCATATCCAGAGGTTGTCTTTGGGAAATAGACGTATTAGTGCTGCCAGCATTGCTGCAGAGGTTGAAGGGGTGGGGGGTTAGCCTGTCAGTGCTCAGACCATACGCCGCACACTGCATCAAATTGGTCTGCATTGCTGTCATTGCTGTCGTTCCAGAAGGAAGTCTCTGCTAAAAATGATGCACAAGAAAGCCCGCAAACAGTTTGCTGAAGACAAGCAGACTAAGGACATGGATTACTGGAACCATGTCCTGTGGTCTGATGAGACCAAGATAAACTTATTTGGTTCAGTTGGTGTCAGGCATGTATGGAGGCAACCAGATGAGGAGTACAAAGACAAGTGTGTCTTGTCTACAGTCAAGCATGTTGGTGGGAGTGTCATGGGCTGGGGCTGCATGAGTGCTGCCGGCACTGGGGAGCTACAGATCATGAGGGAACCATGAATGCCAACATGTACTGTGACATACTGAAGCAGAGCATGATCCCCTCTCTTCAGAGACTGGGCCGCAGGGCAGTATTCCAACATTATAACAGCCCCAAACACACCTTCAAGATGACCACTGCCTTGCTAAAAAAGTTGAGGGTAAAGGTGATGAACTGCCCAAGCATGTCTCCAGACCTAAACCCTATCGAGCATCTGTGGGGCATCCTCAAACGGAAGGTGGAGGAGCGCAAGGTCTCTACCAGTGGAAAAGGTCTCCAGTGGCAACCTGTGAAGCTCTGGTGATCTCCATGCCCAAGAGGAATAAGGCAGAGCTGGAAAATAATGGTGGCCACACAAAATACTGACACTTTGGGCCCAATTTGGACATTTTCACTTTTGTTGCCAGCGTTTTAGACATTTATGGCTGTGTGTTGAGTTATTTTGAGGGGACAGCAAATTTACACTGTTATACAAGCTGTACACTCACTACTTTACATTGTAGCAAAGTGTCATTTCTTCAGTGTTGTTACATGAAAAGATATAATAATTTTTTTACAGAAATGTGAGGGGTGTACTCACTTTTGTGAGATACTGTATTAGAACAGGGTTTCTCAACCAGGGTTCCATACAACCCTAGGGCCCCTTCAGAGGTTGCTAGGGGTTCCTTGAGCATTGAGCAATTTTGGCCTCTCAGATAAGCTCCCACTGACATCATTGAACTTTTTAGCTATCTATAAGGGGGTCATTTATCCCAATGTCCACAAGTGTGAGGAGCATTCTTCCCACTGACTATCACACTAATGTACCATGAGCTGTAGATATAGTAATTTTTAGTAAGTGTTCCCTGGGACCAGAAAGTTATTTCAAGGTTTTTTCAGTGTTGAAAAGGTTGAGAAAGGCTGCATTAGAGGGACACGGGCAACATAATGACAAGATGGCTTCAGTGCAGTAAGTGACAAATTGAAGGAATTGTATTCTGGTAACTGTATGTAGTTAATCATAGAGAAAACAGCACTCAGATATCTTGAAGCATCCTGCACATAAACACAATAAATAAAACTTTTATGATGTTACTCATAAATATATGTACAGTATTTCCCGTATATAGCATAAAACATACAATAAAGTCTATGTGTAACAGTCCATTCAATGAAGATCAGATAGCAGATTGTATCCACCACTAGTATAAAGTGTTTCAATTTCTAAGTGATATGCTGAGACCTTTTCCTTGATGTAACTCTTCGGGGGCCAACAGAAATACGTCATCACACTTTAGGCATCTATGCCAAGAGGAAGCCTGGGGCAAGCCTTGTGAGTCGGGGGAATATAGGATTGCTGTTATTATACATAGAGCTCAGTGCACTACAAGCTTACAATTGGTCCTAATATACAATTTTTTAAATTGCACTGCAAGATTTCCCCTCTTGTGTTTTAGTGAATAGTTCTCTTGAATGCACTTGTTGCTGGAAGCACAAAGAGGCGGAAGAGTTACAGCAACTCATTTTTGGAGGATATTGCCCATTCCGTTGGGTATTGCTGAGCGTTTTTTGAACTTTTTCTGTCAAAGCTGAACTTGAGGAATAAAAACAGTTTTTGGACATTTGCTATTTAAAAATAAACAGGTCGAACAATGGATGTCCCATGTGTGGATGCTGCTGCATTGGGTAAAACTCCTTACTTCTTTCATTCCTTACACCATTGTAAGGGCCGATCGTCTGGGGCTGGGACTGACAGTTCCAGCTCTAGTACAGTGATGATCGCTTGCTCTCCACCATTTCCATTTACAAAATGTCTTGTGCTCTTTTCGCGCAAAACACAGTGTTTTGTGAATGGACGGAGGTAGATTGTGACATTCATCGACCCCTGTGTCAGGACGGAATCAGAAAAATACATGTGTCAATACACAGAACAAGGGTGCACCTCGTTTATTACTTGTGCACACTAATAAATGAGGTGCGCACACCTAATTCCAATCTTGGTGCAAGATGGCCTATTTAAGGAACAGAGTTGAATCAGGAAGTTTATGGATGGTCTTCATCTGTTGCTCTATGACTTGAACCCCGAAACTGTTCCTGAGATATGCTTTCCCATTGCTGACCTAGCCTGTACTTGGTCTTGTCTCTGCTCTGCCTGGCTGCTATTGACCTCCTCTAGTTCCAGACTACGGCCTGTCTCTTCTGATTCTTGATTTGAAATCGGCTAGCTCCTGATTAATGGCTTACTTCTACTGAAATTTGGTTTGACCAAGATTCTGATGACTACCTTGTTTGACCTAGGCCTGTCAACTGACCATGATGCTTTTGCCTGGCCTGCTATTGGTCTTCCCGGTTGCTTGACTCGTACATGGTCTATAGCATGTCATGGGTTCCGGTGCTCCTACCAGTTGCTGTTCCAGTCTGCTCTGCGGCAGGAACCTCACCCAGTTAATCAGTGATCTACCCTTTTGCCTCTGTGAGCACCTATCCACCAAGTCATCTACCTCATATAGCACGCTTCTAGTTAGATTGCTAGTAAGGTTAGGTAAATTTAGTTTTTTTGGCTACCCTGTAATCAGTGGAGCAGTTTGTGATTGCTTTGCTCTGGGCTTCACTGGCTGCAGGCATGACTGTTTCCCTTTACCTTCTGGAAGATTCTAGAATGTAGTGGGTTGGGAAAGGCAAATCAGCAGCCTAAATATTTCTTTTGTTTCAGCCAATCCCTGGGGAAGTGTGGCCAGTGGGTGGCTGAAAGGTGCATATATTGTCTGGGGCCTGAGGCAGCCTCCTGGGCAAAAACTAGGCTATCAGAAATGAGCACCTGTGGACTGGCTACCCAGCATCCACGCCACTCTGTGCCTTTTTTCCCTGACACCATTCCAAGGATGTTTGAATCAGAGGTGTAAGAGAAGACTTCTGGTCATTTTGGCTTCTAAGCAGGTACTTGATACCCTCCTTCCCCTCGTACATTATTAGAACCACTTGTATTCTGTAAAAATAAACTAAGACGCTTTGTGAATGGACGAGGTGGAGCACAAGCAATCCGCTACCATCACTGTATTAAAGTTGGACCTGTCAGTATCAGTATCGGAAGTTTGCCACCTACAGTATGGGTGTATGGGATGAAGTAAAATAAGAGTTTAATCAGACACAATAGCATCCACATGGGGCACCATCATTTATTTTTACATAGCGAATGTCCAAAAATTGTCTTTTCCCAAAGTTCAGGCCTAAAAGGTCCACCACTTCTGGTGAGTTTGTTTTTTAGATTCTGGAGGAATACATTGAGTGTTACCAAGGAAAAGCTGTCTGCGTATCCCGTTAGAAGACTGAAACATACTCTACACGGGTAGTGGATACAACGTGCAACACTGAAAAAAGTGTGGTCATCTTTGAGAAGAGGGACAGTATCTGACACATCTCAAGCATATAGAAGACTCTTTGCTAAAATCTCCATGCCCTGATGAAGGGGGCAATGTCTGGTCCCCGAAACACAGTGGCTATGTATCTACTTTATGTATGGAATGCATTTTGGACTTGAACATTCCGGTGTGGTGCTTAAATTCCTGATCCAGACATTGTCACCATGCCAGCATTCAAATCCATGCCAGACCTTTTACCGAGCATGCAGTCCGGCAGGCCAGGAAAGGGGGGGGGGCGAGAGAGAGCGCCCCCCCTCCTGAACCATATCGAGCTACATGCCCATAACATGGGTGGGTGCTTTGGGGAAGGGGGGCACTTCCCAAATTACTGTATCCCTGTGTTGATGAGGACAAGGGCCTCTTCCCCATAACCCTGGGTGGTGGTTATGTCGGTGCGGACATGGGTCTTTTAAAAATCTAGAAGCTCCCTTTTACTCATTCACCAAAAACAATGTGAAAAGTAAACAAAAATAGTAGACAGTTGTTAACAAGTCCTTTATTAACCCCCCCCCCCCCCTTAAACAAAGAAATTCAGCCATGATGAACAGGGACTGCTGACCAGAAAAAACAAACAAACAAAAAAGAGGTCAGCATGTGACGCTTGCCTCCTGGTGACTGACAGCTCTGGTTCCTACTGACGAGAAATAAACATTGGGGTGGGGTCACGTACTGTCACCAGTTTATTTAGCGTTGCCTGGCACCCGCCGACTGAAAGCTCAGGTTCCCACCGACAGTGAATACACAAAGGGGCGGGGTCATTTGATGACAGGTGACCTCGCCCCTTTGTTTTATTTACCAATCGGCACTGTCAGAGCTGTCAGTCAGTGGGTGCTTAGCGATGTTAAATAAACAAAGGGACAGGGTCACCAGCTGTCACTGATGACCCCACCCCTTTGTTTATTTATGGTTGGCGGGAACTGGAGCTGTCAGTCAGCGAGAGGTAAGCATCGTGTGCGGACCTCTTTTTTTTCCCAGGTCAGTGGTTAGCATTCATGGTGATTGAGGCTGGATTTACTACAGGGGACATTGCTTTTATTTTTGGGTTTTTTACTTTTTTTTTTACTTTTTTTTTGACCTGTCAAAAATTGTCTTCTGTTTTTGAGTACTTTTCACATTTTTTTGTTTGGTGAATGAGTGGGGGTAATATGTACCCCATACTAATTCACATGGGGGAGCCGGGATCTCGGTCCTCTTTGTTAAAACCCATTTGCAGACCCCCACAACCACCTCCCAGGGTTGTGGGAATGGGCCCATGTCCCCATCAATATGGTGACAAGGGGCTTTGGGGAGTGGAGCCCCCCTTCCCCACAGCATCCCCCCCCATGTTGAGGGCATGTGACCTGGTGCCGTTCAGGAGGGGACACTCGTTTGTCCCCCCCCCCTTTTATGGCCTGCATGCTTCGATAAGTGTCCGGTATAGAGTTTGAGGGGGACCGCACACCATCTTAATTTTGGCATGGAGTTCCTCTTAAAATCCATACCAGACCTGAAGGGCCTGGTATAGATTGGAGGGGGGGGCACACTGTTTTTTTTTTTTTTTTTTTTTTTAATGCCCGCACTTGCTTGTTTACATTCCACTGTCAATGGGGAATGAGTCATGGTTGCTAAGGATGCGGCAGTTACCCACTCCTTAACAACCAGCTATTTTTCACAATGAATTTGAATCCTTCCGATACAAACAAATATATGAAAGGATTTCTGAAGATATTAAAGGAATCCTGAAAACGAATTTCTTAAATATACCGAATATGATGAAATTAAATTCTTCAATTAGTGAATGAAACTAAAATTTTGGCTATGCACATGTCTATTGCCCATACAAGCTTCAATTCTTTTTCTTTTTTTATCCAAATGATTAAATCTCCAAAAAATAGCCATAACTTTCCCCCTGATCAATTTATACTCAATTTTGATCAGATTAGATCCAACTGGGTCGATCGACCAGGACAGAATATAATCAATTGCTTTGCAGTGATCGGCAGCACTGTTCATGAATATGATTGCATTTCGATCAATCAGAACGTGAGATCACATGGTGATCCATGACTTATGTTCGAAAGTCACAACTGCATCTTAATTATTGATTGATAAATAATCACTTCCTTGTGTGTGGCATATTGATCGAATGGGTTGTTGGCTATAGATCTTTTAATTCTAGAAGGGATCAATCCTAAAAGAAATCAATCATTTATCGAAGTGTGTATGGCCACCATTAGACTTCTGTCCCTCCCGCTCCCAGACCCAGCTTTGAATACAGGGAGCTAATACAAAGACAAATATATGAAATGGGAAAGGAGAAGGGGGATTGTCTCGGTGCTTACAGATAATAATGGAAACCGTGTATTTCTAGAAATATATATATATAATTTTAATGAAAATAAAGTTAAAACAGAACAGCGCCAATTATTTCAGGAATATTCAACATTTCAAGATGAAGGTGGTCATATGGCAATGTTCAGCTTACAGAAAGGTTTCATATTTGTATATTAGCCCGACATGTTTCGCCTACTGGCTTCATCAGGGGATATACGAATCAGTCAGGAAATGCGTAAGCCACGCCAAATATCCCGAAAGTGACCACTGCCAAGGGGGACCAACCGACCCGAGGAGATGAAAGCCCTGCGCGGCCACAGAAGACGCACAGTGACCGAGTTAAAATCAATAAGTTCAGAGCAAGGGGTGGAGGGCGTCTGGGATGGGAGAAAAAAATTTAAATCCAATAGGGATATAATAGAAAACTCTTCAGCAAGGAGCAGTAGTGTAACAGGCGCCCTCCGTCTCTGGCCTAATACAAAGACAGTTTCAGATATTTATACTAGCTGTATTTTTTCCCCCTGACTTCACAGACTTCATTGTTTTTATTGATAAGTGCCTGGAGTTCTGCTTAATTAATCAAAATGACCGCCGGAAGAACAAATTTATAATTACATCGTAACATTAATCTGAGCGCTGACGGGCGCCTGTTACTTTATCTAATTAGTGAACTGCTACAAGTCCAGGCATACACGACGTTCTCCGTAATGGGTTCCCGGTAAAGTTTTCTCTACGGTTCTATAGGCAGGAACTGTAGAATGGCAAAATGCAAAAAATAAAATAAAATAAAATAATAAAAAAAGGAAGTGATGTTCGTAAATATTATCAAACGTTAAGCCTGTCAATAGAAATGCGTCCTGATTTTGAGGGATCGTTCTTAAAACTGTTTTTTTCCTGGGCAGGCAAACACTCCATCAGCTGGCTCTCCTCTTTAATGACGGCAAAGATTTAAAATTCCAATTTGGTACCAATATAACGGGCGTTTTATGGCAATGAAAGTGCAATTTATCTCTGGAAGGGTTTTGGCAGACCGTAAATGAATGGAGGGGTCTCATGATATAATTCTTCACAAAATTGAGTAACAGATTTTAATGTCCCATCTAAAGTCATTACACTATGTAACTATTATATTTACTGTCATTAACGCAAGCTCTATTTATGGCTAATTACATTAGCGCGGTGCCAGTGTGCCCTTTTTAATTTCACTGAGATTCCTTAAGTACGCCGACATAATTGATTTTGTAGTAAATCGGAATAATAAAATTGTCCCCCCCCCCCCCCAACTTTACAGCAAAATCTTTGTTTTATACTTTGGAACTGAGCTGTCTATCTATCTACAGTGGAACCTCGGATTGCAAGTAACGCGGTTTACGTGTGTTTCGCAATACGAGCTGTTTAAAAAAAAAATCCTGACTCGATTTACGAGCATTGTCTTGCATTGACGAGCAGGAGACAAGCCTCTGGGGTGTGCAGTACCGCATTTGGCCAGAGGTGCGGGGGGCTCGGAGACACCCGGAGTCGCTCAGAGACACTTGGAAACACTCTAATGCCCCGTACACACGGTCGGATTTTCCGCCGGAAAATGTGTGATAGGACCTTGTTGTCGGAAATTCCGACCGTGTGTAGGCTCCATCACACATTTTCCATCGGATTTTCCGAAACACAAAGTTTGGGAGCAGGATATAAAATTTTCCGACAACAAAATCCGTTGTCGGAAATTCCGATCATGTGTACACAAATCCGACGGACAAAGTGCCACGCATGCTCAGAATAAATAAAGAGATGAAAGCTATTGGCCACTGCCCCGTTTATAGTCCCGACGTACGTGTTTTACGTCACCGCGTTTAGAACGATCGGATTTTCCGACAACTTTGTGTGACCGTGTGTATGCAAGACAAGTTTGAGCCAACATCCGTCAGAAAAAATCCTAGGATTTTGTTGTCGGAATGTCCGAACAAAGTCCGACCGTGTGTACGGGGCATAAGAGTCTCCAAGCATCTCACAGTGTCTCCGAGTGTCTCCGAGTTCCGGCTCCTGTGCATAGACAAGCAGTGGTTGTGGAACGGATTATCTGAGTTTCCATTATTTCCTACGGGGAAACTCGCTTTCATATACAAGTGCTTTGGATTACAAGCATTCTTCTGGAACGAATTATGCTCGCAATCCAAGGTTTTACTGTATCTATCTATCTATCTATCTATCTATCTATCTATCTATCTATCTATCTATCTATCTATCTATCTATCTATCTATCTATCTATCTATCTATCTATCTATCTATCTATCTATCTATCTATCTATCTATCTCAAATGAAATCTATCTACACTATATTGTAAAAACTATTGGGACACCTGCCTTTACACACACATGAACCAGTCTTTGCCGCGTACACACGACCGGACTAGAATAAGGACTTTTCGACGGAGTTCTGACGGAGTTCCAACGAAACGGACTTGCCTATACACGTTCACACCAAAGTCCGACGGATTGGAACGTGATGACGTACGACTGGACTAGAATAAGGAAGTTCATAGCCAGTAGCCAATAGCTGCCCTTGCGTCGTTTTTGGTCCGTCGGACTAGCATACAGACGAGCGGACTTTTCGATAGGACTCAAGTCCGTCGGAAAGATTTGAAACATGTTCTATTTCTAAAGTCCATCAGATTTTTTCGACAGAAAAGGTCCGATGAAGCCCACACACGATCAAATTGTCCGACAGATTGGTTCCATCGGACCTTTGCTGTCGAAAAGTCCGGTTGTGTGTACGCGGCATTAGGGTGGCCATACATTATACAATTTTCCTTTAGATTTACCAAAACCATATAATATGAGTCAAACCTAAATACTTTCAATTTGTATCCAATCAGGGAGGCCCTTGCACTACATAGTTGAAGTTAAATCTAAAGAAAATTGAATAAACCGCTTCTCCTCCAATCTCAATGTGTGGCCCCGTGTCCTCTTACACTTTCTGGGACTTAATCATTTTTTTCCTATGCTGGGATCACCGTAGAGATATTTGTATATCACTATCATATCTTCTCTCAAGCGTCTCTTCTCCAGCGAGAATAAATTTAGTGCTTGTAGTCATTCCTCGTAATTGAGGTCCTACAATCCTCTTATTCATTTTCTTGCCCTTCTCCGGACTCTCTCCAGCTCCAGCACATCCCTTCTGAGGATTGGTGACCAGAACCGGACAGAATACTCCAGATGCGGCCGAACCAGAGTTTTATAAAGTGGCAGGATTATCGTTCCATCTCTGGAGTATATCCCCTTTTTTATGCATGCTAATATTCTGCCGAGCTTGGTAACTGTAGCTTGACATTGCATGTTATTGCTCAGTCTGTCATCTACTAGGACCCCCAGATATTTCCCCATCCTTGATTCCCCCACTGGTTCTCCCCCTAGTGAATAGTTTATATATTTTTGTAGCCACCAAATGCATTACCTTCGATTTCTCCACATTAAACCTCATTTGCTATGTAGTTGCCCATTCCATTATTTTGTTCAGGTCTCTCTGTAAAATTTCTATACAGTATCCTGATGTGACTCAGTCTGGATTTGGGCCGCGTTCCACCATTTAAGGATGCCTGCTCCAGAATGTAGGAGAAGATAATCAGACCAGCAGCCTGTGAAACACTGAGCAGGCTAAAGCAATCAACAATTGCTCCACAGGCTACAGAGAAGCCAGACTAAATTTACCCAACTTCCTATACTTTAACTAGGAGCTAAGCTAAACTTAACTGCTCCTTCTTCAGTCTAGGGAATTGGTTGACCTGGCCTAGTTGATAAGAAGATCTCTGGCAACTTGGGGGCTGACTAGGTGAATGGAGCGCTGACAGTCTCCCATGGGAGGTAAGCACTGTTCCCTCGTTCTCCGCTCAGATCTCCTTTGCAAAGATGAAAAAATTGTTGGTTTTTTTCACGTATCCCTCCCTGATGATGCGCTAGTGATGAGTTGTTAATGAATCTGTTAATAGCTTTGTGGTAATTAACAAATGTTCTTAAGTGAGAACATTTAGAAGAGGCAAGAGATGCATTTAACATGAGGTGGGCTCTGGGTTCTGCTTTTGCGGCGTGAGAAAGACGTAACGCGGCAAACCGTACAGAGCGGCGGTTCCTAATTAAGCATGTTACAGGCTGCAGGACATGACATGAAGCTGTCCACACAACCCCCTTAAAGGATTCACTTTTTCAGACTATGGACTCGGATACAAGCTTGTTTCTTTTGGTCTCTCTTTTTTTTTTTTTTTTCAAACTGCCTGAAGGAATCTGCAGACGCTGCCGTGGGTTTCAGTTTGTTTCTGAATGACGAAAGTAACTTTCATTTAAAGAGATGCAAGGCAACGGGTTCACTTTTATGCTGGCCTCAACCAGCTGCATATACTCCTGTTCCCTTTGCTCCCCCGCTGCTACAATTAGAGAATGAACTCTGCAAACTGTAAGCTCCCAATAAAAACAATTAAAAAATGAAGTTTCTTCATCAATTTAGGCCAGTATGTATTCTGCTACATATTTTTAGAAAAAAAAAAGCCCAATAAGCGTATATTCATTGGTTTGTGCAAAAGTTACAGCATTTACAAAACTATCGGATATATACTGGAATTTATTTTTTACTAGTAATGGTGGCGATCAGAGACTTATATTGCATTTTTAATTTTTCATGCTTTAAACAAAAATTTTGAAAAAAAAAACAATATTTTTTACTTTCTGCTATAAAACATAGACAATAGAATTTTTTTTTAATTTCTTCATAAATTTAGGCCAATATGTATTCTGCTACATGTTTTTGGTAAAAAAAAATCCCAATAAGCGTTTATCAATTGGTTTCGCAAACCTTATAGCATCTACCAGTGGCGTCGCTAGGGGGTGGCTATGGGGGCTATAGCCCCGAATCTGGGGCCCATAGCTGGGAATCTCTTGCCACAGGGTTTCTGCCTAAACCTAAAGCCGTGGCTGCGGCAGGAGGGCTGCATGAGAGAGGCAGATGAGAGAAGAGAAGCGAGCGGGCGGACAAGCAGAGATGACATCATCTCTCTCTGCCCACTTCACATCACCGCTCTTCCGCCCTCACAGTCAGGCCTCTTCAATGTAGGAGCGAGGTGCGGCGGGGAGCAACGATATGACATCATCTCTCACTGCCCGCCCCACATCTCTGCTCTCCTGCCCTCACTAAATGGACCAGTGCTGCCAGCCTTCCACCAATGCAGTGACAATGCACATTTGGAGGCACTGGCTGGCATGGCAAATGTCAATCCACATCAGTTGGCAAGTGACAATCCACGTCTGGTGGCAGGCAAGGTGGCAAGTGACAACCCACATCTGGTGGCAGGTGACGTGGCAAGTGACAAGCTGCAAATGCTGGCAGGTGACGTGGCAAGTGACAATCCACATCAGGTGGCAAGTGACAATTCACATCTAGTGCCAGGTGACGGTGGCAAGTAACAAGCTGCAACTGGTAACAGGCGACAGTGGAAAGTGACACGCTGCATCTGGTGATAGGTGAAGGTGGCAAGTGACCAGGGCTCCCACTGATTCTGCATTATGTTGAGTTGAACCCCTTCATTATATATTAGAATTTATCAATGGAAACAATGCGCTTCAATCACCCTGACGCCATATCAACCATGGTGTCAGGTCACCTTGAGGCTAGGTGACAGATGCACATCATTGGGATCAGGAGTGCACCGCAAGGTAGTGGACCCTACAGCTGACTGCTGCGGATGGGAGTCAGGGTGGTAAGGAAGGCAGGGCCACTGGAACACCAACACAGATCCCACCGGGTTAGAGCGTAAGATGCCCTGGGGTACGGAGTCTAAGAGCCAGCAGGTGTTTACCAGAGCCTCTAGTGGTGAGGATGGACTGGGCTGCAACTGGCTCCAGGTCGCGACCCCCAGGGTCCCCCAGCTCTCACCCACAGTAGGCAACAGGGGGATAGGGATACTAAGAGAATAAGCCAAGGTTGGGGCCACAAGCAAACAAGGACAACAGAGTTGTCCTTGTTCAGGGTCACAGGCAAACAGGGATAGTCGGGGACACATCAAAGGTCAGGGTCACAAGCAGACAGGAATAGTTGAGAACACTCCAAGGTCGGTAACAGAAACAAACGTAGAGCACACGGAAGGCAGGAAACAGGAAGCCAAAACACACAAAGTTTGATCAGCAGGGCTGGCCTGCAGTGCACAGGTTAATATAGAGTTCTCTGATAGGAGCTGGGGTGGAGCCATGCTAGAGGAGAGATTGTAAAAGCAGTCAGGGGAGAGTCAGCTGGTCTCTAGAGATGAACACATGGAGACAGGTAAGCTGACAGACAAAACTCTATTGCATAACCATGACACATGGTACCATGATGATTGAAGCGCCAACACCAGCCATTGCCCGTGAAAAATTGCCTACCACTGGCGTGCCCCCTCCCCGGGCCTTTGTGACTCTAGAAATCTTGTGGAAGAACCCAGGGCTGGGACAAAGAAAGGGCAGGAGGGGAGGTTGCCCTGGGTGCAATAATTTACTGTAGGGATGGGGGTGCCTTCCTTTTGCTTCAAGGCTGACAAGAGAAGGGAGTGACTGCTGGGTGTAAGATTCCTTAATCTTGTACATGGTGAACGGAGGTGGGCGCAGTTTGGTATTTTTGCCCTGGGCGCTGGATGACTTTGCCCCGGCACTGGAAGAAACCCAGGATTCCACAAAACCCTGGTTGAGAATAGCTGCACTCGAGATATCCGTGGGAACACGTTGGGTTTATGCAGCTGGGTATGTAGAAGCTGTCAACCAAGTGTATGCCAAAACTATATAAGAACTTACGAGTTGGGCGGCCAACTGTACAAGATGAATTCCGAGACGAAAACAAGAGACGCTCATCAGGCAGCCTGTATCCAGGTGTGACGAAATGCAAAACGATCTACACTCCGAACATAGTCCAAGAGGACCTGCCACCACTTGTTCTCCAGGGCCGTAGCGTTAATCTTAATTTAAGTTTTTGTTTAGCCAGCACACACCATTACGCATTTGCTATTTGCACGGCTAGTCGCATCTAAAGACTCAGAGAAATATTTAGTTGCTAAATCATGCCCATGGGGAACAATGAGTAGATTATTTCAATGTACTTATGCCTTTCCACTAAGCCTTTCTAATTGTTTCTGCATTATGAGTACATGCGTAGAACCGGCAATCAACCATTGTCTAATTATAGAGTGAACTGTAAGTGATTTAGAACCCTCGCTTGATAACCTGTGTCATTTTACGTTCAAGCGCAGTAAATTCCCCCGCCACGACTGATTGAAGTGTTTATTTACAGGAGGAGGGGACGATAGGCGGAAATCAGATGGTAGGATCAACTTATTTAGGTTTATTTGGTGGCACAATCAAATGTCTGGCTTCATCACGGATGGGAACATTATTTAGGAGATGCTATATTTTTATGCACTGCTACAAAACATGCTTTATGTTTTTATGGCTTGCCATTACAACAGCTCTCGGGAAATGACTGTTTTTTTTTTGCGTAGTGCCATGAAGATTTCCTGTTATGCCGTGCAAATGTTGAGAGTCAAGATGACAGCTGCAATGTCAAGAAATTGTGAAAATGACAAATCAGTCTTTTCCAATAAACCAATGCAAACAGTAAACCCCTAGAAATGACATAGCTGTCTGGCTACAGCACAATAAGAAGGATTTTGATTTACCGCAGTCAGGCCAAATGAGAAATGTTCTCTAACTGGCTGCTGATACTGTATGTCAGGGGTACCCCCACTTTCTAGGCAGAGGGGCCAGTTTTCTGTCCTTCAGCCTTTGAGAGGGCTGGATTTTATTAGCTTTATAATTCTCCCGTTCTACAAGACTCTGGTCCGGCCTCACCTGGAGTATGCTGTCCAGTTCTGGGCACCAGTCCTCAGGAAGGATGTGGTGGAAATGGAGCGAGTACAAAGAAGGGCAACAAAGCTAATAAAGGGTCTGGAGGATATTAGTTATGAGGAAAGGTTGCGAGCGCTGAACTTATTCTCTCTGGAGAAGAGACGCTTGAGAGGGGATATGATTTCAATATACAAATACTGTACTGGTGACCCCACAATAGGGATAAAACTTTTTCGCAGAAGGGAGTTTAACAAGACTCGTGGCCACTCATTAAAATTAGAAGAAAAGAGGTTTAACCTTAAACTACGTAGAGGGTTCTTTAAGAGCAGCAAGGATGTGGAATTCCCTTCCACAGGCAGTGGTCTCAGCAGGGGGGGGCATCGACAGTTTCAAGAAACTATTAGATAAGCACCTGAACGACCACAACATACAGGGATATACAATGTAATACTGTCATATAATCACACACATAGGTTGGACTTGATGGACTCGTGTCTTTTTTTCAACCTCACCTACTATGTAACTATGTAACTGTGGCAAGTGTGAGTAGACTATGTGCCATCATTGGTGTAGGTGGAAGGAATAGTACCCTATCACTGGTGTAAGTGGGAGGAATAGTACCCCATCATTGGTGTAGGTGGAAGAAATAGTGCCCCATCATTGGTGTAGGTGGAAGGAATAGTGCCCCATCATTAGTGTAGGTGGAAGGAATAGTACCCCATCATTGGTGTAGGTGGGAGGAATAGTACCCCATCACTGGTGTACGTGGGAGGAATAGTACCCCATCATTGGTGTAGGTGGAAGGAATAGTGCCTCATCATTGGTGTAGATGGGAGGAATAGTAACCCATCATTGGTGTAGGTGGAAGGAATAGTGCCACATCATTGGTGTAGGTGGAAGGAATAGTGCCTCATCATTGGTGTAGGTGGGAGGAATAGTACCCCATCATTGGTGTAGGTGGAAGGAATAGTCCCCCATCATTGGTGTAGGTGGAAGGAATAGTGCCACATCATTGGTGTAAGTGGGAGGAATAGCGACCCACCATTGGCATCAGGAGAAGAAATAGTGGCCCATTGTTGGTGTCAATGAAAGGAATAGTGCCTCATTATTGGTGTCAGTGGGAGGAGTAGTGGCCCAGTACAATAGTGTACTAAGTTCAGGGATTTAGCTTTATTGAAACGGGCTTTACATACACTTTATGAACTTTGCAGAGGTCCCGGAAATGCTTAGTTGCCCCGATATTTTATTACCTTGGGTGAGCCAGGTCTGCTTTGGTGGCAAAAAAATTTTTACATCATTCTTTGACAGCTGCCCAGGCCCTTTGTATTCTTCAAATACATTGCTCTAGGCCAACAATTCTTTGCTGCTTGTGACACTATAACCGTATGGTAATTCTTTGCTTCAAAGGTGCGTTGCGAAAGTTCGATCAATAAATCTAGTCTTAAAAAGTCATTGGGAAATTACTCAATTTGACAGCAAAAAAAGAAAAAGAAAAAAAAGATGAGCAGTTCACACAACTATCCATGGCCAACATAAAACGTAACTTTTATTTAGGAGTTAGGAATACAAATGTATCTTTAAAGGGTTAGTTCACCTTTATCAAATAATACCCTACACCATCCCTAAATACCATTACCTAACCCTAAACTAATCAGCTTTTAACAAATATGCTTTATTGGTATTTCCATATCTGTAAACCATCTTTGCAATAAGTGAAGCCTACGCAAAAACCTACTTACAGTTTTCCAAGCACTGTACTTTGCTCTTTCTAGGATGGGGCAGCTGCTAGGATGGTATTTAGGGACTGCATAGAGGAGTTTTTGATAAAGGTGAATTAAACCTTTAATGAAGTCCTCTGTATTACATCTGTAGCATCCTCCCAGATAGGCTGCTAGGGAAATCGAGTTCTGTTGAGGCTCTCCTGTGATCAGTAGAGCAGCTTGTGATTACTTTAGGATGCTATGGGGTCTGCAGGCTTCAGGTTTGATTGCTTTCCCCTGTTTTCTGGAGGCTTCCAGAATATAGTGGGTGGGAGAACCAAATAAGACACCTGATTATTTATGTAGTTCCAGACAGTCCCTGGGGAAAGGTGCTCAGGAGGTGGCTGGGAGAGTGCATAAATAGTTTGGAGCCTTAGACATCAGGGTTCTTCCCCAGAAAGAGGGGTTCCCAGCCAAAAGGGCTGCTGCCCTCACGGGAAGCTCACCTAAATATTCTGCCTGTCTTTCATTGAGGTGCCAGCTGTGCATAGTTAGGGGGCCTATCCTGCTACAATTTCTCTTGAAGCTAAAAGAGGGGTTTTACTGGGGATCCGATCTGGAAGATTCAATTGGGATTCACTTGTCTAAAGAGTCTGGAGGGAGGCATCCAAGTACCCAGGTACACTGAGTACAGACCTGAGTGAAGGATCCTAATGACTGTTGCTGCTGTTAACCCCTGCCGCACTAACTTTAAGGCTTGCCTGGCCTGGAACATTACTTATGGTGTCCCAGTGCTGTCCACATTATGTCCTATTGCTGAAGGGACTGCAAAGAGAAGAGTGTCCTCACATTTCTGTTTAGTGTTTTGGAGTATCCCACAGTTTCTCCAAGGCCCAGCAAAGTTATTCTGCAGTAAACTTTTAAAAGGCAACTCCTAGACTGTTTACTGAGCCAGAGGAGTGAACATTCCTGTTTGCCTGGCTTCTGCACACACACTCTACTACCAAAACTATTGGGACGCCTGCCTTTACATGCACATTAACTGTAATGGCATCCCAGTCTTAGTCCGTAAGGTTTAATATTGAGTTGGCCCACCCTTTGCAGCTAAAACAGCTTCAACTCTTCTGGGAAGGCTGTCCACAAGGTTTAGGAGTGTGTCTATGGGAATGTTTGACCATTTCTCCAAAAGCACATTTGTGAGGTTAGGCACTGATGTTGGATCAGAAGGCCTGGCTCGCAGTCTCCTCTCTAATTCACCCCAAAGGTGTTCTATTGGGTTGAGGCCAGGACTCTGTGCAGGCCAGTCAAGTTCCTCCACCCCAAACTTGCTCATCCATGTCTTTATGGACCTTGCTTTGTGCACTGGTCCCAAACATTTGGTGGAGGGGGGATTATGGTGTGGGGTTGTTTTTCAGGGGTTGGGCTTGGCCCCTTAGCTCCATTAAAGGGAACTCTTAAGGTGTCAGCATACCAAGACATTTTGGACAATTTCAATTTCAGTTTGGGGATGACCCCTTCCTGTTCCAACGTGCATTTGCACCAGTGCACAAAGAAGGGTCCATAAAGACATGGATGAGCGAGTTTGTTGAGGGCATGTGACTTGGTATGATTCGGGGGGGGGTTCGGGGCCTACCGGGCTGCATGCTTGGATAAGGATGCATGCTCTGATAAGGATCTGGTATGGATTTTGGGGGGACCCCACAGCATTTGCTTTTTAAATTTTGGCATGGGGTTCCTCAGACCCAAAGGGCCTGGTATGGATTGTGAAGGGAATTTGAGGGGGGACCTCCACGCCGTTTTTTTCTCACATTTTTCTAGAGGAAGCCCATTGAACAGCTGATGACTCATCCATTGTCAGGGACGCAGCGGCCGGCTTCCCGGACCCACTCCTTAACAACCAGCTATTCACTATGTTCTGATTGGTTAAAAAGCTTTGCCCAATCAGGGCTTAGAATGCATAGTGCAGCGCGCAGTGCGGGGTGCTCGGCGGGAACATCCTGCCGAGCACCCCGTATATTCTGGTGTTCTCCGAATGGGTGAGCAGACAATGTTCGGGCCGAAATTTTGCTTGGCTCAAACTGTTCGCCCAACTCTACCTAGGAGGCAATCGGATATTCCCTGGATCAACTTTACCTATAAATGTTAGTATCCAGTTATACAGTATTATGTAGATTTAGGAAAGAATCCAGGCCTTTTTTAAAGCAGTCTACTGAGCTGGACCAAACCAGCTCTTGAGGGAGTCTATTCCACATTATCACTTGGCAACATTCAGTTAAGCAAGATTCGTCCATCAACTGCCTGCAAAATTATATAAAGAGGACGTTGACAGAAACTGATATTTGAATCCTGTCCAATCTTTGGGGAATCTTTTGGTTGAATATTTGTTGGGCTGCTTACTCTTCAATGTAATTTATCTTCCTTACGCGAGGAAAGCAAACATGGTTTCTCCAAAAAAAGGGCCTACAACCCAAGTCCCAATATGTTTCACTGCAACGGCGGCTTCACCAAAAGCAAAGGAAAGTATAGGTGCAAAACAAAATGTAGAGTGGACTCCAGTGGAGTTAGAAAACAAAACTAAATTTTGACCCTCAGTCCTCAGCAGGCCCTACATTTCAAGGGGGTATTGACCATTGGATCAAATTACACAGTCTGCAATGCGTACCTAAATTAACACGGAAGCAATACACATTAGAAATAAAACTTCTTTGGGCACAATGCCACATAGACATAGGCAATTTTATATTCTTTCAGCCTATTAATTCTCGAAATTTTAACAGTTTCTTAAAACAGACCATCAAAAAGACTTACCAGTAGTGTAATCAGGAAATAGTAGAATGGCGTATCGGGCCCTTGCTGGAGCAAATGTTTCATTTGGGAGGCATTGGCTGTGAAGAGCGCCATATCCAGGAAACCCTGGGCCAGCGTCTTTGTCCTGGCGAAGGTATTGATGTTCCGTATCACCTGCAAGGATATCAGTGGGTTACACCATGTGCCCGTCAATAATTCAAGCTGCAGACTATTTCTTATATTAGCAGAAGCTTTTGTACCCCCAAGGTAGTTAATCATGTAAACGCTTCACCAGCTGTTGTGTTCCGTTGCGGAGATATATGGTGGCTCGGGGGACCCTGAACAATGCCAGGTGACTGAAGGGGAGTTGTTCCGAACAGACCTTCAACGTCTTGTTTTATGGAAATCACAGCGGCATCACTACTTGTGAGACTGTGATATATCCCAGGCCGGGTGTTCGGTTCTCACTAGAAACTTGTACTATATTTTTTGTCTGTTCAGGGAGGAAATAGATGTAACCACTAAGGAAGTGTTCAGATTAAGTCTTTCTGCAGGTAAAAAGCAAATGCTTAAGACGCTAGGACAATGTAGTCTTTTACTCCACCGCATGTCCTACTCAACAAAATTAAAAGTACACCAGTCAAACACTAAACTGTAAAGTCAAAACTTTTTACTTTTTTTTTATACGTTTTTCATAGAGCAAGGAAAGTTTAATACCGCTATCCGGTGTGTATTGCTGTCTGCATCCCCGCTGAAGAGCTTCACCATCTTCATTTGTTCTGGTGATTGTTGTCATATTATGCCAATGAAGTCATGAGCATCTCTGCCTCTTTGTTAGCATGCAACTGCTGAATCTCCTGACCACAGCTCATAGGCTTAGCACTGACAGCTGCCTTCAGGGCTCAGCCGAACTTGGGTTCAGGACTGTCTTTTCCTGCAGCAGCTAAAAGCTGGCTTCTCCTCCTCCCCCTCCTCTTCCCACCGACAGGAAATTACAGCTGAATGGGTCTAATAAATTTTGCCCCCATCTTTCCTTCTGTCCCTGTTCCTCTTGCTGCCCAAGTCCCCCTGTGTGCTCCCTTTGTCCCCCCCTTCATAGCACTGCTAACTCCCCTCCCTACCTGCTGCTGCAGGATGCTTTCAGGATTGAGAGTGGTGAAAGGAGTCGGTAAATATGTAATTTACTGGCCCCTTCCCTTCTTATTTAACACGAGTGATCGGTACCGATCACTCACTGTGTTTATTCATAACTGTATCATAGTAAACTGTGTTTACTGTGCTTCAGTTTTCTGAATGAACAGCAAGCCGCTCAGCACAGAGCACTTCCCATTCATACTGTCCAGTGCAGCTAAAGTTGCAGAGAAAGAGACAAGGGAATCTTTGTCCTCAGTCCCTTTTTCTGTCTCAAAATCTCTCCAACAGTGATTGAGAGAGCAACATCAATGGGAACAGAGTCAAAACACAGGGGTTATGAACGTCCCCCATCTTCAGGACTTTAAACAAGAAGCATGTTTTTTTCTCTCTCCTTTTTTTATATGTAGAATCCTCTAGTGTGTGTTACTAGTAGTGAGTGTAGGTAAAAGCATAATCTGGCCAAGGGAGATTAAAGGCCAGGGCTAGATGACTCATTCTGGTAGCTCTCTGGTGCCTCCCCGTTTCTAGAATGTTGGAGAACATTCTAGAAGATAGTGGGCGGAAGCTAGGAGAGGTTGTCTTAAAGATTTATGGGCCCTCAGCCAATCCCCAGGAGTGGGCCTGGCAGGGGACTGAGAAGCCTATAAATAGGAATGAGCCATGCCAGCAGGAGGAGTCAGGTGGAAGATGGAGAAGCGGCGCTGAGGAGAGGCTGTCGATGGCCCTTGATGGACCCCTGTCGGGGAGCGGTTTTACCTTGGACTTGAGCTCAGGAGGCTGGCCTGGAAGGATCCCACCACAGGAGGCAGTTGGAGGGATTCATACCAGAGAGGCAGCAGGAGAGAGCAAGCAGAGACAGTGACACTTGTTAGCGACCTTAGGCTTGTTTACTTACTACACTTCAGCTTGATCCCAACATGCAACCACTCGTTGTCTACCTTTAGCTTGTTCCTCAACTATGCTTCTGCTTGGTCCCAACCTGCAACTACTTGTTACCGACCTTTGGCTTGTTTACTGACTACGTTTATACTTGATCCCTACCCGCTATACCTGCTACTGGATCCCCGGTGGCTCACCTCCTGGTGGGGTGATCCTAGGGACCGCGACCTAAAACTAACATGCAGCAAAAACCATCTCCACCATCAGGAGCTCTGGTGAACATAGGTTAGTACTTAGACCCCGCACCTCGGGTGAGCCTGCGTCATCTGCCAGGGTGACCTGCTTGTATACCTATCCTGCTGGTTGGGGGGAGCCTCTCTAATGCTATACTGTAGCTACTAATCTCCAAGCCTGACCCCTGACCATGACCATGACCTAGAATGAGAATAGCTACATAAAAAATTTTCTGAACGTTTTCTTTATTTTTTGTTAACAAACAGCTTAATGGATGTAATTGTGTGCAGGGATGGGGACTTGGGACTCCATTTACAGCAGTTTTTTTATTTTTTATTTTTTTTGTGGAATAATATAACACTCCTGTGTGTAAATTGTATTATTGTGGTAATAAAATGGAGGAATCTCTATCATCTTTGCATCAGGACTAAGCATTTTTTAATTGTACTGTACCTCTATCACTCTCCTGTGCTTCACTTAGCAAGTAACTCTGACCTCCCATCTAAACATGCAAAGTTTTCCTCACTCGACAAGCGCTAATTGTTCCGCCATGGTAATAAGTAAAATCTGAATTCGCAATGGGAAAAAATGAATATTTCAAGAAGCTGTACAACCATGTGAGAACAAGAGTTTTAATACGTACAGTTTGCAGAGCTGATTACTATTATTCAAAAAGATGATGGCATCAGCACATGATATAAAAAGACCTACAAGTCAAATGTGTCTGTATTTTAGCTTTTTGTTTAAAAAAAAAAATGTTAGAGCAGTATAAGATCAATAACACCTTGGTATGATTGTATATTGTGTTATACTTCGCTTACAACGTAACTATTTAACCATCATCAGCCTTTAAATTTTTCCTACCAATTATTCTGACTGTGGTTGATGTAGACCATTGGTGCCCAACCTTGTGAAGCAACACCAACACAGCATGCTCTACTCTATGGGCCCTCCGATCCGCCCAGACGGAGGAGGATCGATCTCCTTCTGCTTTTTTTTAGCGGATCGGTTTTGTGGTAAGCGGATGTAAACGAACACAAGTCCACCATAGAGGTAAATAGAACTTCCGATTGGGTCCGTCTGAAAAATAGACAGGTAGACCCAATCGGACAGATCAAGTGAAAGGGCCCATAGATGCTTCCACACTGATGTGCTGCGGTTTACTCTTACCATTGCTAAGAGGTCCAGATACAACTTTATCCCTTTAAAATTCAGGGGTACAATCCAAAAAGTAACCAACACGTTTCAGGGGTCCACGAGTGCACCCTTCACCTGGGCTAAAAAGAATATAAGAAGATCTCCATATCAATCTGATGTCAATACAATATTCCCTCCACTGGGTCATAATTAACACCAAATTAAATATTATTCCTATCCTACACTGGCACTTACTGCACTATACTCAGGAAACCCATGAGAAAAGAAGAAAAAGAGAAAATTTCTCCAAAATTTCACCTGCAACTTTATTCTTATCCATCATGACCTTAGGTGAAGGTTGGTGGATGGATTAAATGTACCCTTGTATTCTTGGTCCTCGAAGGCTGCTCTATCCCCTTGCTACAAAATACACTGAGAATTAATTAAAACTTCCTACAATATACAAAGCTCTCTCTGGTGCAGGTCCCTTAAAACATCTCCTGACTAATTTTCAGATACCATCCGAAGTGAAACCTCCTCTGCGCCTATTATCTTCTTCTTTTTTTCCTCACGTTCTTAACTTCAGAATGTCTTAAGAGCTTTTCCTCGTCCACAGAATTCCATTGCACATGTTATTTGGTGCTCTCCAAACCTAAAGACATGACTGATGATTCAAGTCATTAGGGCAGGGTTTGTCAACCAGGGTTTCAAGGAACCCAAGGGTTCCTAGAGGTTGCTAGGGGTACCTTGAGCAATGAGCAAGTTTGTAGGAGTGGATATTGAACTCTCCCACCGCTTGTCTATAAAGGGTTGTTTTATTCAGGTCATAGCTAGTATAGTCAAATTCCCTTGGACTTGTTTTGTAAAGTTGAAGACAACTCATCCAAGTGGCCTTATCAACACTTATTTGACTGAGGTTCCTCCAGAGATTGCCTGGGGTTTCTTAAGGAGTGAGCTGGGTGGATTGATTTTCCTTATGATGGTACTTGCATAATTCCCATATTGACAGCACAACACAGGAGGTACTACACTGACCACCAATATAAGAGGGCATTCTTTTCACTGTCCATGGCTCCTGCTGACCACTTATGACTAGTTATCCCTACCTGCTTATCTGCTACTGGACCCCTGGCTTGCTCACTTCTTGGTGGGCTGATCTTGGTTCTAACACCCAGGATCTATCTCCACCTTTAGAAGCTCTGATGAACACCAGTTAGTACTTAGACTCTGCACCCCAGGTGAGCATGTGTCATCTGACAGAGTGACCTGCTTCTGTACTTTTCCAGCTGGTTGGTGGGTGCCTCGCTATTGCTATAACTACTGGTCTCTGACCCTGTCCCTGACCCTGACTCCAGATTGTGAAAACCATTATATACACTCACTGGCCACTCTATCAGGTATACCTTGCTAGTACCGGGTTGGACCCCATTTTGCCTTCAGAACTGCCTTAATTCTTGGTGGCATAAATTGAATAAGGTGTTGGAAACATTCCTCAGAGGCTTTGGTCCATAGTGACATGATAGCATCACGCAGTTGCTGCAGATTTGTCGACTGCACATCCATGATGCGAATCTCACATTCCACCACATCCCAAAAGTGCTCTATTGGCTTGAGTCCATTGGAGTACAGTGACCTCATGTTCAAGAAACCAGTGGTGAGATGATTGGAGCTTTGTGACATGGTTCATTATCCTGCTGGAAGGAGCCATCAGAAGATGGGGACACTGTAGTCATAAAGGGATGGACATGGTCAGCAACAATATTCAGGTAGGCCGTGGCGTTTAAATGATGCTTAACTGGTACTAAGTGTGCCAAGAAAATATCCCCCACACCATTACACCACCACCAGCCTGAACTGTTGATAAAAGGCAGGATGGATCCATGCTTTCTTGTTGCTTATGCCAAATTCTGACCCCATCTGAATGTTGCAGCTGAAATCGAGACTCATCAGACCAGGCACCTGGCATGGTCTTCTGCTGCTGTAGCCTATCTGCTTCAAGGTTGGATGTGTTGTGCATTCAGAGATGGTATTCTGCATACCTTGGTTGTAACAAGTGGTTATTTGAGTTATTGTTGCCTTTTTATCATCTGGAATCAGTCCGCCCATTCTCCTCTGACATCAACAAGGCATTTTCAAGGCATTTTTGTCCACACAACTGCCGCTTACTGGATATTTTCTATTTTTACGGACCATTCTCTGTAAACCTGAGAAACATGAAAATCCCAGTAGATCAGCAGTTTTTGAAATACTCAGACCAGCCCGTGTGGCACCAACAACCATGCCATGTTCGAAGTCACTTAAATCCCCTTTCTTCCCAATTCTGCTGCTCGGTTTGAACTTCAGCAAGTCATCTTCACCACGTCTAGATGCCTAAATGCATTGAGTTGCTGCCATGTGATTGGATGATCAGCAATTTGTGTTACCAAGCAATTGAACAGGTTTACCTAACATAAAGGCAGGTGAGTGTATATATAATATACCAAGAGCTGTTGATATAATAACTTTTAGTAGGGTTTCCCTGATACCTGAAAATTATTTTAAGGGTTCTTCCATGGTGAAGAGGGAGAGAAAGCCTGCGCTAGACAGTAAGCATATTCAGCAAGGAATCTCTCTCAAGTAGTATCTTGGTATTGTTGTATACATTTTTTCTTTACAATAGTGCATACTTGTCTGTGACACTTATGCATTTATATTATCTGTATTACAAACCTCATGTTTATATCTATTGCATTGTATAGCAGCACTTACTTTTCTATAGAACAGGGATATAATTCTGACTAAAGGATAAAGCATAGTTGTGATATTTTTTAATTTATAAAAGTCCAGAATATAAATTTATTTGCTATCGCCAAGAGAATTTAACCTCCGAAAGGTTTCCCCCCTTCGTGATTAGGACACTTTTTGCGATAAGGCACTGCGTTATTTTAACTGACAATTGCGCGGTTGTGCCACACTGTACCCAACTAAAATGTATGTGTATTTTTTCCCCACAAATAGAGCTTTCTTTTGGTGGTATTTGATCACTGCTGCGTTTTTTATTTTTTGCGCTATAAACAAAAAAAGGCCGACAATTTTTAAAATAAACAAAAAAAACCTAATATTTTTTACTTTCTGCTATAAAACATATCCAATAAAAATAAAATAAAAAATGTCTTCTTAAATTAGGGCAATATGTATTCAGCTAAATGTTATTGGTAAAAAAAATCCCAATAAGACGTTTATTGATTGGTTTACGCAAACGTTATAGTGTCCACAAACTATGGCTACATACTGTAATTTTTGTTTATTTATACATTTTTCTATACTAGTAATGGCGGAGATCAGATACTTATAGAGGGACTGCGATATGCGGCGGACAAATCGGACACTATCTGACACCTGTGACACTTTGCGGGAACAAGTGACACTAATACAGTGATTAGTGCTGAAAATATTCTCTGTCACTGTACTAATGACACTGGCTGGGAAGGAGTTAAACATCTAGGGCACTTAAAGGGTTGACTGTGGTTAACTTTTTTTATCCTAATGTAATTTTTGTAACATTGTTTCAATAAAGTATACATATTTTTCCTTAAACCCTGGTGTCTCGATAGAAAGTAACTTTGGGGATCTGTTATCCTCAACATTTTTTTTTTTCTAACTGTGGGCCTAGCCAGTGTTTGTGTTTACTATGTGTGCTGCTTTTACTAGGGGAAGAGATGGATTTTATTCACTGCTTTGCAGGAACACAAAATCCATCTCTTCCCCCCCCTGTCAGAAAGGAAATCTGCCCTGTTTACATAGGCAAAGCTCCATTCTGAGTCTCTGCCTGAGGATCGGCAGGTGCCGGCAACCGCAGATCGGCTTCTGATGTGAATAATCACAGCAGAAGCGGCCTGCCCACCAGCAGCACACGCCCTGCAGGTGGAAGTGCAGGATTACGTATATACATATATATATATATATATATATATATATATATATATATATATATGAGATCCGGCACACTGCTGCCGCCCTGCAGCAGTAAAACCGTTTTAGGGCGGTCAGCAAGTGGTTAATGCATTTCGGGAGTTGCGAAGGTTGCCATACTAGAACAAGACATAAAGCTTCCAAGATGATTATTGTTAAACATCCTTCTTTCTGATACCTGGTTCAGGTTTCATGCTTTAGATCTTATTCGGTCCTGAAGAAGGGGGAGGTTTGCTGCGCCGAAACGCGTTGGGTTTCCCTTGGCTCTTACAAACAAATCTCATTCTGGACCTTTATAAATGGAGTGGCATGTCTATGTTTTTTTCTGTATTCATGTTTACCTAAGGACCATCTTTAGAAGTCCTTGAAAAAATAGAGCTGGCAATCTACTTTGAAATAATAAACACATGACTATATAAAATACATGGGGTAATCCAGCGCTCCTCACCACTTGACAAATATTGAGTTTTTTATTGGTGTCTGTGCCCCTGCTGTAAAGATTCTTGGTGTCCATTGTCAGACCCCGCCCCTCCTTTTTGACCCTTCTCATGTCTCATAAGCCCCATCCCTTATAGAATCCACCCACTCCTTCCCATGTATTCCACTAGCTTCCACCCATAGTGTCCGGAGTAGAACAGGAGTATACAGCCCCAGCACCACAGGACAGAGTATACAGCCCCAACATCATAGGCCAGAGTATACAGCCCCAGCTTCACAGGACAGAATATACAGCCCCAGCACCACAGGACAGAGTGTACAGCCCCAGCATCAAAGCACAGATTATACAGCCCCAGCATCATAAGACAGAGTATACAGCCCCAGCATCAAAGGACAGAGTATATAGCCCCAGCATCAGAAGACAGAGTATACAACCCCAGCATCACAGGACAGAGTATACAGCCCCAGCATCACAGGACAGAGTATACAGCCCCAGCATTACAGGACAGAGTATACAGCCCCAGCATCACAGGACAAAGTATCCAGCCCCAGCACCACAGGACAGAGTATACAGCCCCAGCACCACAGGACAGAGTATACAGCCCCAGCATCACAGGACAGAGTATACAGCCTCAGCACCACAGGACAGAGTATACAGCCTCAGCACCACAGGACATAGCATACAGCCTCAGCACCACAGAACAGAGTATACAGCCTCAGCACCACAGGACAGAATATACAGCCTCAGCACCACAGGACAGAGCATACAGCCTCAGCACCACAGGACAGAGTATACAGCCCCACCACCACAGGACAGAGTATACAGCCTCAGCACCACAGGACAGAGTATACAGCCTCAGCACCACAGGACAGAGTATACAGCCCCAGCACCACAGGACAGAGTATACAGCCCCAGCACCACAGTACAGAGTATACAGCCTCAGCACCACAGGACAGAGCATACAGCCTCAGCACCACAGGACAGAGTATACAGTCCCAGCACCATAGGAAAGAGTACACAGCCCAAGCACCACAGGACAGAGTATACAGCCTCAGCACCACAAGACAGAGTATACAGCCTCAGCACCACAGGACAGAGTATACAGCCCCAGCATCACAGGGCAAAGTATACAGCCCAGCTTCACAAGACAGAGTATACAGCCCCAGCACCACAAGACAGAGTCTGGACAGAGGCTGTAAGAATCAGAAAACCACTCCTAAAGCCACATCCGTATTTAAGGGCAAATTTTAGAAAAAAAAGGAACAAAAATGGCCCTAGATCGGACTTTAGAGGCAAAATGGATGAGAGTATATAGAAAAATATATATTTTATTGATAACAATTAATCGTACATAGAGCAGGTATCAAAAGAATTTAAAAATCACTGTGTAGATAAGGGAACATAATCTCCCAATACTAGTAACCGTATAATGATTAGCTTAAAAAACATCATTCACAGATGATGAACGGTGAAAAAGGAAGGTGAATGGGGGGAGGGGTGTTCATCTGTGAATGATATCCTGTAATATATTGTACATGAGTGACATTTTTTGAGCTACTCATCATACGGTTACTAGCATTGGGAGATTATGTTCCCTTATCTACACTGTGATTATTGACGTTCGTTGTGGAAATTTCCATTTGGGGATGGTTGATGCTGACAAGATAGTGAGACCTGTTTCTTCCAACAACCCTTGAATGTGTCCTGACGAAGCAAAACAGCGAAACGCGTTGACGCACAGGGGCTCACTGTTGTCTATATGGTGTCAACATTTTTGTTACACCATACATTCATGTTAACTGAGTGTTAATTGTTTGTGTTTAATTATTTTGATACCTGCTCTATGTATGATTAATTGTTATCAATAAAATATATTTTTTTATATATTCTCGTCCATTTTGCCTGTAAAGTCTGATCTAGGGCCATTTTTGGTCCTCTTTTATTTTCTAAAATTTACGCTGGACGGAGTATGATGAGTGACCACTTTATTTATTTATTTTTTTGTCAAAAGCTTGAGAAGGCGGCGCCCGTGCGCCCCCTATTGACGGTCGCCACTGGTTGGGAGGTATGTGATTTCCTCTCGCACTGCACAGACATGCTCGTAGGTAAGTTGGCCCTAGTATATGCATGAATGTGAGTTAGGGACCTTAGATTGTAAGTTCCTTCAGGGAAGAGACTGATGCGAATGCATAATATATATGGAAAGCACAGTGCAAATTGATGGCGCTATATAAGTAACTGTAATAAATAACAACAACAACACTAATAACTATAATAGCAATAGTAATAATAATCCTCAAACCTGAAACTCCAAAGTTTCCAATTTTTGCTAAAAGAGCAAATTATTTGTGAACAGTGAAGATGATACTTCCAGCTTCTTTAGCTGCTCGATACACAGCCCAATTCAGCTTTCTCTACCGGCTTTAAAATTTACATCAAAGCCCCATCAGCCATATTTATATGGAAAATTAAATTCATATCTGTTGCCGGCTAAACCTCTTTTTTTTTTTCCCTTTAATTTACCCCACACTTTAAATAAATTCTATGTCACTCCACCGTACATTTATTTATTTTTTTCAAATTTCCATTTCAAGAGCAGAGGCGAGCGTGTCGCGCGACGCTTTGCATCAAAAAGTTTCGCTTAGAAGTGACTTTTTTCCCAAATAAATCTGACGAATGTGACAAAATAATTATTTGAAGCTATTGTTATGCACAACACAAAGATACCTGCATCATAAATAAGCGTTAAAAATGGCTCCGGCTTCTAAGTGATTACGATCATTTTGCATAATGTATTTTCTTCCCCGCCGTCATTTACTGCCGGGATTGAAAAGGGGGCCGAAGATGTAATCGCAAGGAGCCGCCGAACGTATATACGTTGAATCACTCCTGTAAGAAAGATGAAGCCGCGGCCGTGGAGCTTTATGAAAACGCGCCGGGTTGTATTTAATGTGATCCCGGCGCCATTTATTAAAAGGGATTGCGGCAGGCAATTTTGTATCCCGGAGACTGCCTGCTACCCTTCATTATAGACTGGATTATTAAAGAATAATGGCTTTATATGGTGACAGATTGCAAGGCATAGACAGTCACGATCTGAACATTCAGCCTTGCACATGGTACTGATGTTTGAAGTAGGGATGCACCGATACCATTTTTTTTTTTTACGAGTACCAATACTTCTTTTTTTAGTACTTGCCGATACCAATTATTGTTACTTCCTGCAACTGTTTTATTTACACTTCAGCTGTCAAGGCATTGAAAAGTTATTTACAAATCAAATATTTTTTTATTTTTTTATTTTGCGCTTTTTTTCAATGTTAAATTTGTAAACATATGTTAAAGGTGTAAAAATATTAACAAACCAAAAAAAAAAAAGTTTTAATTATTAATAGTTGATAAAATAGAAGCAAACTAAAAAAAAAAAAAATCAGCAGGAAAATAATAATTAAATGGAGAAGGAGAATAAGGAGTTTAGAGTAAATTAAGGGTTAATAAGAAATAAACTGAAAAATATTTAACCACTTCAGCCCCGGAAGATTTGGCTGCTCAATGACCAGGCCATTTCTTTGCGATACGGCGCTGCGTCGCTTTAACTGACAATTGCGCGGTCGTGCAAAGCTGTACCCAAACAAAATCAACATCCTTTTTTTTCCCACAAATAGAGCTTTCTTTTGGTGGTATTTGATCATCTCTGCGGTTTTTATTTTTTTGCGCAATAAACAAAAAAAGAGTGACAATTTTGAAAAAAACACAATATTTTGTACTTTTTGCTATAATACATATCCCCATTTTTTTTTTTTTAAAAAGCTAATTTTTTTCCTCAGTTTAGGCCAATACGTATTCTTCTACATATTTTTGGTAATAAAAATCACAAAAAGCGTATATATGGTTTGTGCAAAAGTTATAGCGTCTACAAAATAGGGGAAAGATTTATGGCATTTTTAGTATTTTTTTTTTACTAGTAATGGCAGTGATCAGCGATTTTAATCGGGACTGTGAAATTATGGCGGACAGATTGGACACTTTTGACACATTTTTGGGACCATTGACAATTATACAGCGATCAGTGCTATAAAAATGCACTGATTACTGTGTAAATGTCACTGGCAGGGGAGGGGGTTAACACTAGGGGGCGATCAAGGGGTTAACTGTGTTCCCTGACTGGGTGTTCTAACTGTATGGGGATGGGAGTGACTGGAGGAAATTGCAGATCGTTGTTCCTAGCTAGTAGGAACACAAGATCTGCCTCTCCTGACAGAAAAAGGATTTGTGTGTTTACACACACGTCCCTGTTCTGGCTCTCGTGCCCGCGATCGCACGTGGCCAACAGTCATCGCGACTGCCGGCCACGCTCTTCGACACCCCCACAGTGCAGCGCCTGCGCCCCTGCTATCCCGCTTAAAGGGACCAACGTACAGCTACGGCTATTCGCGGGATCGTGCCGACCTGCCGCAGTATAATGACGGCGGCTGGTCGGCAAGCGGTTAATTAAAAACAAAAATTCCAATAAGGATCTCTAAATTTCTACCAGGCTACCCTCCTGTGTGCTTTCGGGCTAGGGGCCAGGATACTTATGCACATATTTGGTGGATGTGCCCTGTTGAGCAACAATTCTGGACCGCTATTTTTCACATGGCCTCTACTTTGATCAACACCACATTGGATCCTGACCCATCTCTTGTGCTGCTGAACCATAATAGCCAAGGTTGTACCAGAGCCCAGTTCCGCCTCATACTACAGGTTATGACGGCAGCCAAACAAACTATAGCAGGAGCTTGGAAGTCCCCTAAACTTTGTACTGTTGAAACCTAAAACAGAATCACCCAGGCCAAGATTCATAGCAAAATAGAGGCTACTATCCAAACTAAAGTCCCTAAACACCTTAAAATCTGGCAACCTTGGGTGGACCATTTCTTACCCCCGGGTCCTGATGTATCCCTGATGGAACCCTGAACACCCACTTTCAGCATTTATCATGCCTTGAGTTCCGGGTTTGCTTGGAGCCGCCGGCCTCTCTCGTGGCTTTCTCTTATTTTTCTTTACCTTCTCCTTCTTTTCTGTCCTTTCCTTACTTTTTCTTCCTTCTACCTACTTTGTACCATTGGTAGAGTAATACACCGGGATGATGCTCCTGTTTGTCTCCAGTTTACTAGTGATGACACCCTCTACAATTGTTTTGTTGTGGACATTATCACCATGAGTTCTTCGTATACCCTAAAGGCCTTTTGCCTCTATTTTTATGATCCTGTTACACACTATTGTGAGCACTTTGTACCACTCAACAAATTTTTACAATGTGCCGTTCACCTTATACTGGAGAATTCTTTTTTTTTTTCTTTTATGATATCAATAACAAAATTGGAACAAAAAAATATTTTTTTTACTTGACAGGTTGCTTTAAACCGACTTCATCTGCAGATCGAAGTTCATCCCTATGAATGAATAAACAGAAAGATACAAAAAGAATCAATGTTTCTTTATATCTTCCTGTTTCAGAGCCTGGGCAATGTTGTTGATAAACATTTGGCTGCTTTTTTTTTTTCTTGACAGCTCCAATTGCCAGGACTTCTTTCACACTTCAACTGTCAACAGAGGAACCCCACTGACGGCTGAATAAATCATGGGATTAAGGACGCGACAGCCCTGCTCCTTAAAAACCGATGATTGTTGGCTTTTTTTTTTACATTTCTCAGCTGTCAGTGTAGCGATACTCGTGCAAATGCTTAGTATCGGCACTGGTGCAACCCTAGTTTGAACATTAGTATTCCTTGCCAACATTTCTTGCGTTTATTTTGTATTTGTAGGCATTTGCGCGTTCACAAGTATAATAAATTCTAGGTGGAATTTTAACTACTTGCCGACCACAATACGTATATATATATGGCGGTACTTTGAAGTATTATACCGGGATGATGCTAGCCTGCAGTTACAAACATCATGCTGGTATTGTTTTTTCTTGCCTCGTTTACAGAAGAAAGATGGCCCCCCCCGCCACCCTTCGTTGCCTTTCCGCTTTCTCCCATCCCACTGGGAGCCTGGAAGGGAAGCTGGCTTACCATAGAGCTGATCAGGGACTGGAATGTCCCCAATCATCTCTCGCATATAAAAACGGAAATGATGAGCATTTTGTCACTTCTGGTTTCAGTCTTGTTTACTGGCCATTACCAGCAAGGGCAAGGTTTGGAATGGAATCTGAGTTTGATCTGAAGCTTTCAAGTGCAGAGGAGAGATCTGGGGTCTAATAGACATAGGCATTCTTCTCACTGATCACCAATGTAAGGAACATTCTTCTCACTGATCACCAATGTAAGGGACATTCTTCTTACTGATCACCAATGTAAGGAACATTCTTCTCACTGATCACCAATGTAAGGGACATTCTTCTCACTGATCACCAATGTAAGCAACATTCTTCTCACTGATCACCAATGTAAGGAACATTCTTCTCACTGATCGCCAATGTAAGGGACATTCTTCTCACTGATCACCAATGTAAGCAACATTCTTCCCACTGATCACCAATGTAAAGAACATTCTTCTGACTGATCACCAATGTAAGGAGCATTCTTCTGACTGATCACCAATGTAAGGAGCATTCTTCTCACTGATCACCAATGTAAGGAACATTCTTCTCACTGATCACCAATGTAAGGAACATTCTTCTCACTGATCACCAATGTAAGGAGCATTCTTCTGACTGATCACCAATGTAAGGAGCATTCTTCTCACTGATCACCAATGTAAGGAACATTCTTCCCACTGATCACCAATGTAAGGAACATTCTTCCCACTGATCACCAATGTAAGGAACATTCTTCTGACTGATCACCAATGTAAGGAGCATTCTTCTCACTGATCACCAATGTAAGGAACATTCTTCTCACTGATCACCAATGTAAGGAACATTCTTCCCACTGATCACCAATGTAAGGAACATTCTTCTGACTGATCACCAATGTAAGGAGCATTCTTCTCACTGATCACCAATGTAAGGAGCATTCTTCTGACTGATCACCAATGTAAGGAGCATTCTTCTCACTGATCACCAATGTAAGGAACATTCTTCTCACTGATCACCAATGTAAGGAACATTCTTCCCACTGATCACCAATGTAAGGAGCATTCTTCTGACTGATCACCAATGTAAGGAGCATTCTTCTCACTGATCACCAATGTAAGGAACATTCTTCCCACTGATCACCAATGTAAGGAACATTCTTCCCACTGATCACCAATGTAAGGAACATTCTTCTCACTGATCACCAATGTAAGGAGCATTCTTCTCACTGATCACCAATGTAAAGAACATTCTTCTCACTGATCACCAATGTAAGGAGCATTCTTCTCACTGATCACCAATGTAAGGAGCATTCTTCTCACTGATCACCAATGTAAGGAGCATTCTTCTCACTGATCACCAATGTAAGGAACATTCTTCCCACTGATCACCAATGTAAGGAACATTCTTCTCACTGATCACCAATGTAAGGAGCATTCTTCTCACTGATCACCAATGTAAGGGACATTCTTCTCACTGATCACCAATGTAAGGAGCATTCTTCTCACTGATCACCAATGTAAGGAACATTCTTCCCACTGATCACCAATGTAAGGAACATTCTTCTCACTGATCACCAATGTAAGGAGCATTCTTCTCACTGATCACCAATGTAAGGGACATTCTTCTCACTGATCACCAATGTAAGGAGCTTTCTTCTCACTGATCACCAATGTAAGGAGCATTCTTCTCACAGACCACCAATGTAAGGAGCATTCTTCTCACTGATCACCAATGTAAGGAGCATTCTTCTCACAGACCACCAATGTAAGGAACATTCTTCTCACTGATCACCAATGTAAGGAGCATTCTTCTCACAGACCACCAATGTAAGGAACATTCTTCTCACTGATCACCAATGTAAGGAGCATTCTTCTCACTGGTCACCAATGTAAGGAGCATTCTTCTCACAGACCACCAATGTAAGGAACATTCTTCTCACTGATCACCAATGTAAGGAGCATTCTTCTTACAGACCACCAATGTAAGGAACATTCTTCTCACTGATCACCAATGTAAGGAACATTCTTCCCACTGATCACCAATGTAAGGAACATTCTTCCCACTGATCACCAATGTAAGGAACATTCTTCCCACTGATCACCAATGTAAGGAGCATTCTTCCCGCTGATCACCAATGTAAGGAGCATTCTTCCCGCTGATCACCAATGTAAGGAGCATTCTTCTCACTGACCACTAATGTAAGGGGCATTCTTCCTATTGACCACTATTGAATATGTTTATGTAAGGGTTCCCCGAGACCTGAAAGTTCTTTCAAAAGTTCCTCTGGGTTAAACAGATTGAGGAAGGTTGATCTACAGAGTACTGAATTTTTTGGCTTACGTATATTATTGTTAAAACTTTCTCTGACTGATGCAGAAGGTCATATAACGGTCTTGTGCTGCTGGGGACTTTTCTAACATTGCAGACAACAATAAAATTTTCCTAATTCATTCTGTATCTCATTCAAGCTTCATTTATTTAACAACACATTACAAAGTGATAATCCTGACATTTTTCAATTGCTTGAAAACAGCGATGGTAATGTGTGGCTGTGTGTGACAGGTCCTCATGAAGCACAGGGTGGTGCGTCACGGGAAAAGCCTGTGGTCGCCTCTTTGCTAACGGCGTATTTACACTGCTGGCCTGGGGCCTGGGGCAGTCTATCATCTCCACTGAACTGTTCCTGGGATGAGATGATGGAAGCAGGCCCGGGGGCAGAGATATTTATATACCAATAAACCCGACTACAATCTGTTCTTTGTTTAATGTAAACTAACCGGCAGGGAGAAGTGCGCTAATGCACAATGAGCCGATTACTGGAATGTACACTTCACTTTATGTACTGCGAAGTGTCATTAGACCACATACCGGCCTTTCCAGAGTTCTCTGCACACTGCTGTCCAGTGACGCGGTCATGTGACCCACTTACGCCTCCTGTGCAATGCTTTCCAAACTTGACCGGTGGAAGTTTGAAGTGTGAATCGACCTGCACATAGTTCTCTACACACCAGCTGAAATATCAGCTAAGGCTAGCAGTCGGAGTGCTTGTATTGCAGTGGACGGTGTCGGTAGGACAGTGGATGGTGTCAGTAAAGCAGTAATAGCGTCAGTAAAGCAGTGGATGTGTCAGTAGGGCAGACAGAGGTTGGTGTTAGTAGGACAGTTGATGGTGTCAGTCAGTAGAGCAGTGGACTTTGTCACTAGGATAGTGGATGGTGTCAGTAGAGCAGTGGATGGTGTCAGTAGGGCAGTGGACGGTGTCAGTAGAGCAGTGGATGGTGTCAGTAGGGCAGTAGATGGTGTCAGTAGGGCAGTGGACGATGTCAGTAGAGCAATGGATGGTGTCAGCAGGGCAGAAGTTGGTGTCAGTAGAGCAGTGAACAGTGTCATTTGGGAAGTGTAAGGTCTCAATAGGGCAGAGGATGGTCTCAGTAGGGCAGTGGATGGTGTCAGTATGGCAATGGATGGTGTCAGTAGAGGACGGTGTCAGTAGGTCAGTGGATGGTGTCAGTAGAGCAGTGGATGGGGTCAGTAGAGCAGTGGATGTATCAGTAGAGCAGAGGACGGTGTCAGTAGAGTAGTGGATGATTTCAGTAGGGCAGTAATAATGTCAGTAGATCAGTGGACGTGTCAGTAGGGCAGAGGTTGGTGTTAGTAGGACAGTTGATGGTGTCAGTCAGTAGAGCAGTGGACTTTGTAACTACGACAGAGGACGGTTTCAGTAGATCAGTGGATGGTTTCAGGAGGGCAGTGGACGGTGTCAGTATGGCAATGGATGGTGTCAGTAGAGCAGTGGATGTATCAGTAGAGCAGAGGACGGTGTCAGTAGAGTAGTGGATGATTTCAGTAGGGCAGTAATAATGTCAGTAGATCAGTGGACGTGTCAGTAGGGCAGAGGTTGGTGTTAGTAGGACAGTTGATGGTGTCAGTCAGTAGAGCAGTGGACTTTGTAACTACGACAGAGGACGGTTTCAGTAGATCAGTGGACGGTGTCAGTATGGCAATGGATGGTGTCAGTAGGGCAGTGGACGGTGTCAGTAGGGCAGTGGATGGTTTCAGGAGGGCAGTGGATGGTGTCAGTAGGACAGTGGATGGTGTCAGTAGGGCAGTGGACTGTGTCAGTAGAGCAGTGGACGGTGTCAGTAGGGCAGTGGATGGTGTCAATAGGACAGTGGATGGTGTCAGCAGAGCAGTGGATGGTGTCAGTAGAGCAGTGGACGATGTCAGTAGAGTAGTGGACGATGTCAGTAGAGTAGTGGACGGTGTCAGTAGGGCAGTGGACGGTGTCAGTAGGGCAGTGAATGGTGTCAGTAGGGCAGTGGATGGTGTCAATAGGACAGTTGATGGTGTCAGCAGAGCAGTGGTTGGTGTCAGCAGAGCAGTGGTTGGTGTCAGTAGAGCAGTGAATGGTGTCAGTAGAGCAATGGACGGTGTCAGTAGGGCAGTGGATGGTGTCAGTAGGGCAGTGGACGGTGTCAGTAGGGCAGTGGACGGTGTCAGTAGAGCAATGGACGGTGTCAGTAGGGCAGTGGATGGTGTCAGTAGGGCAGTGGACGGTGTCAGTAGGGCAGTGAATGGTGTCAATAGGACAGTGGATGGTATCAGCAGAGCAGTGGTTGGTGTCAGTAGAGCAGTGGATGTTGTCAGTAGAGCAGTGGATGGTGTCAGTTGAGCAGTGGACGGTGTCAGTAGGGCAGTGGATGGTGTCAGTAGGGCAGTGAATGGTGTCAGCAGAGCAGTGGTTGGTGTCAGTAGAGCAGTGGATGGTTTCAGTAGAGCAGTGGACGGTGTCAGTAGGGCAGTGGATGGTGTCAGTAGACACTCAGCCCACAGAGGGTCAACAGACACGTTTCACACTCCTGTGCTGTGATGTTTTCAGGAAGCTATGTAAAGCACTCTAGCAGCCCCTCCCACCAGCTGTGATCTGCCTGCATTGCATAGGGAAGCACAGAGACCTAGTGCTGACATCAGTGAGTCTAAAATAAGGTGTATAATGAAAACAGAAATGTCTTAGTTGAAAAATGTCATGAATAATTTGAAGACGGGAGGAGCCAGAGAAGGATAAATAGAGTATAAGCAGATTAAACTTTAGTTTTAAATCTTTAATAATCATTTCATTTTTTTACAGATCCTCATTTGAGTCGTATTAATGAAATGCCACTATAGGAGCTTCTATCAGTAGTACAGATGAACAGCTTGTTACTGGGCGCTCTTGGACCGCTGACCCGATGACACATCGGAACAATTAGGTCTATTGTAGATTAAACTTTGATGAAAGCGACAAGGTTAAAGCTTTTCATAGACCTTTCCTGTCACATGGAATTATCTCAAATCTTTGCTAATTCACTTCTCTGAGGGTCACTGATGCATCTACAGAGTGATGGGGTTTCCATTCAGCTAGAACTCATCTGATCCTTCCATAGGAAATATTCCTTTTTAATTTGTTAATTAAAATTTCCTCCGATTCCTATTTGCGATTTCCATTATACACTATCTATCTATCTATCTATCTATCTATCTATCTATCTATCTATCTATCTATCTATCTATCTATCTACAATCTATCTATCTATGGTGGCTGGTGCTCCATTTTTGGGGGGGGGGGGCAGCAAACAAACCACCCCAACACCCACCCACCCCCACTGCATCTCCTCCTCATCGGCCAATATGGTCGCTTCTCCTCTCGGCCAATTGGGTCTCAGGACCCACTTTCTGATTGGCCGGGAGGAAAATCAGGAAGATGATAGCGAATATTAATTAACTATTGTCACACAACTGGGTGGGCTCATGGCGCAGTGCTCTGCCCCCCAAAGCCCACCTTTTTTTGAATTTGTAGCACCCTCCTAGTTTGCTCAGTAGAGAAGGGGTTGATTATTTAGGGCTGCTGAGTGTTTCACAGGCTGCTGCTCTGTTGCTTTTCCCTGTCTTCTAGAGGATTCAGTGGGAGGAAGAGTAGAACAGGCAGCCTGAATATTTATGGAACTCCAGTCAATCCCTGGGAGAGGGTGGGGGTGGGGGGTGTGATGCAAAGAAGGTGGAGGGAGAGCCCTTAAAGTGGTAGTGAACTGCACTTTTTTAAAAGTCCTGCAAGATAATGGCATAACGTGCTAGTATGCATCGCATACTAGCACATTATGAAATATTTACCTTAGAATGAATCTGTCACCACTGACAGAGCTTCTCCATCTTCACCCAGTCTTCCTTCCGGGTTCAAGTGCTCCGGCCATCTGGTGGCCGAGCCATGATAACATCACTCCCGTGCATGGAAGTTACAGCCGCGGCACCGGGCTCTGAAAGGACAGCACGAGTATGCCGTCCCTTAAGAGTGCATGCAGTGTGACGGTGACGTCACCGGCTGCATGCAGTGTGAGTATCTTCTAAACAGTGCAAGTTTAGGGGATATTCAATGTATCTACAGGGTCAGGTCCTGCAGGAGGTGACCCCTTTGCAGGGGCTCTGCCCCTCGGGCAGCAGCAGTGCTGATCCTGACCTCCTTGGGGCCCTAAGCAAAATTCTACTAAGGGGCCCTCTACCTGACCCGTGATGCCGTGAGCTATGTAAACCATTTGCCATTGCCACCCAGTCACACCTGACCCTTCAGTGCTCCCAATACAATCCTCCCTCCTTTAAACAAAACAGTCAAAGATAAGTACAACAATATAGAACAGACATGTATATAATATACGTGTGTGTATATATATATATATATATATATATATATATATACTGTATATATATATATTTATATCGTTACATATCTGAGTGTGGATCCCCCACTTACATCAGGGTCCCCAGAGATCCCCCACTTACATCAGGGCCCCAGAGAGCCCCTCCTTACATCAGGATCCCCAGAGAGCCCCTCCTTATATCAGGATCCCCAGAGAGCCCCTCCTTACATCAGGGTCCCCAGAGAGCCTCCCCCTACATTAGGGTCCCCAGAGAGCCTCCTCTTACATTAGGGTCCCCAGAGAGCCCCCCTTACATCAGTGTCCTCAGAGAGCCCCTCCTTACATCAGGGTCCCCAGAGAGCCTCCCCCTACATTAGGGTCCCCAGAGAGCCTCCTCTTACATTAGGGTCCCCAGAGAGCCCCCCTTACATCAGTGTCCTCAGAGAGCCCCTCCTTACATCAGGGTCCCCAGAGAGCCTCCCTACTTACATCAGGGTCCCCAGAGAGTCTCCTCCTATATCAGGGTCCCCAGAGAGCCTCCCCTTACATCAGGGTCCCCAGAAAGCCCCTCCTTACATCAGGGTCCCCAGAGATCCCCCTTTACATCAGTGTCCCCAGAGAGTCTCCCCCTACATCAGGGTCCCCAGAAAGCCCCCCTAAATCACTGATCTGATCATTGTCGCCTCACCATGCCAATCATTGCCGTCTCACTGTGCCAATCAATGTAGCCTCACCGTGCCCATCATTGCAGCCTTACTTTGCCCATCATTGCCACTTTACCGTTCCAATCATTGCCGATTCACCATGCCAATAAATGTAGCATCACCGTGCCCATCATCGCCGCATCACCGTGCATCACTGCAGCCTTATTGTGCCCATATTTGCCACCTCACCATGCCCATCATTGCAGCCTTACTATGCCCATCATTGCCGCCTCACCATGCCAATCATTGTAGCCTTACTGTGCCCCTCATTGCCACCTCACTATGCCAATCAATGTAGCCTCACTGTGCCCATCATTGCCGTCACACTGTGCCAATCATTGCCGCCTTACCGTGCCAATCAATGTAGCCTTACTGTTCCCATCATTGCCGCCTTACCGTGCCAATCATTTCCGCCTCACTGCGCCAATCAATGTAGCCTTACTGTGCCCATCATTGCTGTCTTACCGTGCCAATCATTGCCGCCTCACCAGTTAGTGCCAGTGGATTACTCACAGGCACAGCGCGCATCTCACGCTGTGTCATGGAGCTCAGTGTGAAAGGTTCAGTCGCGCTGTGACAAAAATCCCTCCTAGACCAGCTTGTGTGATAGACAGAACACTGCATCCATCACATGAGCTGGTCTAAGAGGAGGGTGGGACCTTTGTCACAGCGTGATTTCACACTGAGCTCCGCCATAGCATAGCTCAAAGCGGCCCCAGGGCAGACAGCCTACCGGGAAATGTCCCAGTATCCCGGTAGGCCAGTCCGGCCCTGAGCAGAGCCGATCCGTCCTTGGGGGCCCCCCCACAGTGGCAGGGCCCTACGCAGCTTGCGTAGTGAGAGTATAGGGCGGATCGGCTCTGGGCAGCAGTGCTAGTCCCAGCTAGGCTTAAATGGGGGGGCCTATTTAAGTTTATTTCTATCACTGGGAGTGAGGTGGCAGAGAAATGCTGGACTGGTGGAGTAGGACACAGGCTCAGTGTGCATGTGGGCAGATCCCTACCATATGGTCGCGATCCTTCCTGAGCCTGGGCGGGCTCTGCTGAAAATGGGTCACGGGAGTGCAGAACGAACTCCGGTGATCCACAGGAGAAGTACAGCCAAAGGAGCTTTGGCTGTACTTCTCCTTTAAGGAGTGCACTACGCACAGAGTGCAGAGTGTAGGAGTGCACTAAGTACAGAGTGCAGAGTTCAGGAGTGTGCTATTTACAGAGTGCAGAGTTCAGAATTATGCTACGTACAGAGTTCATGATTACACTATGCACAGAGTCAAGGGTTCAGGAGTGTGCTACGTACAGAGTGCAGAGTTCAGAATTACGCTACCTACAGAGTTAAGGGGTGTGCTATGTACAGAGTGCAGGGCTCAGGAGTGGGTTATGTACAGAGTACAGAGTTCAGAAGTGCACTAAGTACAGAGTGCAGAGTTCAGGAGTGCGCTACGTACAGAGTGCAGAGTTCAGAATTATGCTACGTACAGAGATCAGGATTACACTATGTACAGAGTTAAGGGCTCAGGAGTGTGATACGTACAGAGTGCAGAGTTCAGAATTACACTACCTCCTTTAAGGAGTGCACTAAGCACAGAGTGCAGAGTGTAGGAGTGCACTAAGTACAGAGTGCAGAGTTCAGGAGTGTGCTATGTACAGAGTGCAGAGTTCAGAATTATGCTACGTACAGAGTTCATGATTACACTATGCTCAGAGTTAAGGGCTCAGGAGTGTGCTACGTACAGACTGCAGAGTTCAGAATTATGCTACCTACAGAGTTAAGGAGTGTGCTATGTACAGAGTGCAGGGCTCAGGAGTGGGTTATGTACAGAGTGCAGAGTTCAGGAGTGCGCTACATACAGAGCGCTGAGTTCAGCGGTGTACTGTGTATAGAGTGCAGGGTTTAGGGGTGTGCTATGCATAGTGCTTCCTCGCATCTTTACTCTCTCCGATCTAGCCTGGCTCTAGTACCTGCCTGTGTAGGCGGTTCTGCCCCATCTTGAGGGGGGATCGTTCTCCCTGGAGATCTGTCCCCATTGTGCCCAGCCGTGAGTGCGTGCAGGGATCTGCTACATCTGGGAGCCACCGAGAGCAAAGCTGTCCCTTGTAAACACAGCCACATGACAAGACCTGGTGGGCCAGATCCGGCCCGTGGGTAGGGTTGCCACTTTTTCTTCTAGTCAAATCTGAACATTTTGACAGTGCACAGCCAAATATTTTTTTTTCCTAGTATACACTGTAGGATAACAAACCTGGGACTCTCCTTTTCAAATCCCATCACTGTTCATTAAAAAATACTAGTTAGGAAGTTTCCACTTACATTAATCGGGCTTTCATCGTGAGGGCCTGGTTGGAAAAGCGGATCTTCGTCGCTGGACTCGCGGCTGTTTTCTTCGGAAAGTCTCCTGTGCATCGCTCGGTGAAAAATTGAGGTCATGGCTACGGCTGCCAAAAAAAAAAGAATAAAAAAAAAAAGATGAGAACTAAAAAAATAAAGTCTTGGGAAGTTCAGCAGGTAGCTGTTTGTTGTGCTGGATGCTCAGAGTAATAAAACACACTCAATCTAGGTCGATTCACACTCAGTATTACACCCACGATCTCTCACCTTGCCTTTCAGCTCTGTTTCAGCTGAATTCTGCCTTCTCGTTGTATCGGCTGTGTGATTCCACCTTTTTTTTTTGGCTTTATTCACAGTGGCTGCGTGCTGATGCTGTCATGTTCTGGCTGTTTCAAAGCTTTTAGCTGTATAGTACATTTCAACTTACAGAAAAAAAACAAAAAAAACTATTAAGGGTTTTGTTTACCGATCTCTGAAGGGGGTCAAAGCAGCCCTATACTACTGTATAGTAAACGCCAAAACATTTAGCTTAGTGTGTTACATTTAATTAATTTTATTGTAATTTTCCTTTATGAGTTTTCTTTTTTCTTATACACTATATTGTCAAAAGTATTGGGACACCTGCCCTTACAGGCACATGATCTTTAATGGCATCCCGGTCTTATGCCCCGTACACACGGTCGGATTTTCCGATGGAAAATGTCCGATCGGAGCGTGTTGTCGGAAATTCCGACCGTGTGTGGGCTCCATCGGACATTTTCCATCGGATTTTCCGACACACAAAGTTGGACAGCAGGAGATAAAATTTTCCGACAACAAAATCCGTTGTCGGAAATTCCGATCGTGTGTACACAAATCCGACGGACAAAGTGCCACGCATGCTCAGAATAAATAAAGAGATGAAAGCTATTGGCCACTGCCCCGTTTATAGTCCCGACGTACGTGTTTTACGTCACCGCGTTCAGAACGATCGGATTTTCCAACAACTTTGTGTGACCGTGTGTATGCAAGACAAGTTTGAGCCAACATCCGTCGGAAAAAATCCTAGGATTTTGTTGTCGGAATGTCCGAACAAAGTCCGACCGTGTGTACGGGGCATTAGTCCTTAGGGTTCAATATTGAGTTGGCCCACCCTTTGCAGCTATAACAGCTTCATCTCTTCTGGGAAAGCCGTCCACAAGGTTTAGGAGTGCGTCTATGGGAATTTTTAACCAGAAGCGCATTTGTGAGGTCAGGCCTGGCTCGCAGTCTCCCCTCTAATCCACCCCAAAGGTGTTCTATCGTTACTCCACCCCAAACTCGCTCATCCATGTCTTTATGGACCTTGCTTTGTGCACTGGTGGGCAGTCATGTTGGAACAGAAAGGGGCCATCCCCAAACTGTTCCCACAAAGTTGGGAGCATGAAATTGTCCAAAATGTCTTGGTATGCTGACGCCTTAAGAGTTCCCTTCACTGGAACTAAAGGGGCCAAGTCCAACCCCTGAAAAACAACCCCACACCATAATCTCCCCTCCACCAAATTATTTGGACCAGTGTACAAAGCAAGGTCCATAAAGACATGGAGGAGCGAGTTTGGGGTGGAGGAACCCTGTTCACATCTGGGTGATTTTCTGCTTCAAGCTTGTAGCTCTAAAACGCTCAACAAGCCAAATCCCATTTGTTTCAATGGCCCACATTCACAACAAGGCATTTTCCTCCACACAGCTTCCGCTCACTGGATATTTTCTCTTTTTCAGACCAGTCTCTGTAAACCCGAGAGATGGTTATGTGTGAAAATCCCAGTAGATCAACAGTTTTTGAAATACTCAGACCAACCCGTCTGGCAGCAACAACCATGCCACGTTCAATGTCACTTAAATCCACTTTCTTTCCTATTCTGGTACTCGGTTTGAACTTCAGCAAGTCATTTTCATCATCCCTAAATGCCTAAATGCATTGAGTTGCTGCCATGTGGTTAACATTTGTGTTACCAAGCAATTGAACAAGTGTACCTAATAAAGTAGCCGGTGAGTGTATATACTGTTATACACACGGTCGGACATTGATCGGACATTCCGACAACAAAATCCTAGGATTTTTTCCGACGGATGTTGGCTCAAACTTGTCTTGCATACACACGGTCACACAAAGTTGTCGGAAAATCCAATCGTTCTGAACGCGGTGACGTAAAACACGTACGTCGGGACTATAAACGGGGCAGTAGCCAATAGCTTTCATCTCTTTATTTATTCTGAGCATGCGTGGCACTTTGTGCTTCGGATTTGTGTACACACGATCGGAAATTCTGACAACGGATTTTGTTGTCGGAAAATTTTATATCCTGCTCTCAAACTTTGTGTGTCGGAAAATCTGATGGAAAATGTGTGATGGAGCCTACACACGGTGGGAATTTCCGACAACAAGGTCCTATCACACATTTTCCGTCGGAAAATCCGACCGCGTGTACGGGGCATTAGGTCCATATATATTTTGACACAAGAACAATTTTCATACTTTTGGCTCTGTATGCCACCAGAATAAAATTAAAACAAAACAATCCAAATGAATTTGAAGTGCAGACTTTTAGCTTTAATTCAAGTGGTTGAACATAAATATTAAGTACAAATTTTAGGAACCATTTGTATACACAGTCCCCACATTTTCAGGGGCTCAAATGTAATTGGACAAATTAATATAAAATTATAAATGAAATGTTCATTTTTAATATTTTGTGGAGAATCCTTTACTGGCAATGTCTGGAACCCATGGAAATGTCTGAAGTCTGGAACCCATGGACATTACCAAAGACTGGATTTCCTCCTTTCTGATGTTTTGCCGGGCTCTAACTGCAGCTGTCTTCAGTTGTTCTTTGTGGGTATTTCCGCCTTTAGTTTTGCCTTCAGCAAGTGAAATGCATGCTCAATTGGGTTGAGATCAGATGATTGACTTGGCCATTGCAGAATACTCCACTTCTTTTCCTTCAAAAGCACCTGGGTTGCATTTGCTGTGTGTTTTGGATCATTGTCCATCTGTACTGTGAAGCGCTGTGCAATCAACTTTGCTGCATTTGGCTGAATCTGGGCTGACAGTATATCTCTAAATACTGCAGAATTCATCCGGCTGCTTCTGTCTTCTGTCATATCATCAATTAACACCAATGACCCAGTGCCGCTGGAAGCCATGCATGCCCATGTCATCACACTGCAAGCTCCACCATGTGACCACAGATGAAATTGTGTGCTATGGATCATGAGCTGTTCCAAGCCTTCTCCACAGTTTTTTCTTCCCGTCATTCTGGTACAGAATAATCTTAGTTTCATCTGACCAAAGAATTGGTCTGGCTTTTTTAGTTGTTTTTTTGGCAAAGTCTAAGCTGGCTTTTGTCTTCTTCAGGCTTATGAATGGCTTGCACCTTGTAGTGAACCCTCTGTATTTGCTCTCATGATTGTAGACTTTTACAATGATATGCCCACCTCCTGGAGGTTGTCCTTCACTTGTCTGGATGTTATGAATGGGTTTTCTTTACCATAGAGAGGATCCTGCGATCATTCACCACTATTGTCTTCCGTGGACGTCCAGGCCTTTTTATGTTGCTGAGCTCACCAGTGCATTCTTCTTTCCTCAGAATGTACTAAACTGTTGATTTGGCCTTACGATTGCCTGTTTCACCTTCAGGGACCGCTCCTTTGAACGCATGATTCAATTGTCCAATTACTTTTGGTCCCTTGAAAAAGAGAGGATGGCTAATCTTAAGAGCTGTAATTCTTAAACGCTTCCTCCAATTTGGATGTACATACCCTCAAATTAAACCTGAGAGTGTGCACTTTCAGCCCATATCCATTATATAACTATAGCTTGAATATGTTTTGCTAAATACTTTAAAAAAACTAAAATTGTGCCTGGGTCAAAATATATATATAGACCTAACTGCATAATTATCTTTAATTCTGTAGATTACATTTAAAAGCTCAATCGACATAATCCTTGAACTTCTCGTGTCCTTTTCCCTTTTTGCTTTTCCCAGCAATAGCTAAATATTATGTTCTTAGCATTTTCCTGGGCGACGCGGCAAACATGAGCAATGAAACAGATTGGAACAAAACGTCTTTCTGCACAAGCTTATGGTAATGTGGCTTGTTGCAATTTTTGCTGCCGAGACAGGCCCCGGTCATGACTGAGCAGATACATCATTACCTTTTGTAAACAGACGGCTCCTCACGCCATCGAGCAGAATCAATACAAGATAAAAATCTCCCGCACTACAATGGAAACGGACAGGCGTCGTATGCCGCGTGGGGTTCTGCTTGGACGCAGTGACATGTCGCGGCGCTTATGAAACAATAACGGCATAGGGGAACGGAAACACTAACGCAAATGGGGAGATTACACAATAATATTTTCTTATCTGGAATAATCCCTTGTCAAACACTATGAATTATTCAGTAATCCTATAAAAACTCAAACGACTTCTGCAGAGAGCTCGTTTAGGCAAATTATTGCAATGTAGGAAGTGGCTTTGCTTTTACCGGGGTGGTGCTGGAAATGAGGAACACAGCAGAGCTGGGATGGATAAAGAAGCTCAGGAAGTTTCGAGCTGTTATGATAGCCATAAGTGAGGTATTAAAGCTGAACTGGGGGCACAGAGACTTTCATTTAAATATATTCCTTAATAGCCACAACGGATATAAATCCCCTTTCTGTGCCCCAAATGCTTTTGCAAATCCAGCTATTATCTTGTATAAGTAGCTGTGACATCATCACTGTACTATACATAGTCTGTGCAGAGAGCAGAGCTGTGGGAGGGGCCCAGCAGTTCCACCCACTACAGGCTGCCTGCAGAAAACGACAGGAGGGGGCGGAGTCAAGACCAGTCACCCCGCACAATTAGAGAGAGTAGAGCTGCGGGAGGAGCGCAGTAGGCTCCACCCACTACAGTCTGCCTGCAGAAAACGACAGGAGGGGCGGAGACAAGACCAGTCACCCTGCACAATTAGAGAGAGTAGAGCTGCAGGAGGGGCATAGTAGGCTCCACCCACTACAGTCTGCCTGCAGTGAACTACAGGAGGAGGTGGAGACAAGACCAGTCACCCTGCACAATTAGAGAGAGCAGAGCTGCGAGTGGGGCGCAGTAGGCTCCACCCACTACAGTCTGCCTGCAGTGAACTACAGGAGGGGGCGGAGACAAGACCAGCCACCCTGCACAAGTAGAGAGAGTTGAACTGCGGGAGGGGCGCAGCAGGCTTCACCCACCTGCAATTCATTAACACTTAAAGTTTCCCCTCACCCCACCCTAGCCTGTGACTGGACAGTGATATCAGAAGAATCAGACTGATGAGCTCATATCTCTGCCACTCTGTTCTCTTCTCCTGTCAGCGTGCTCCCTGCATTGCAGCACAACTAATTGGCTCCTTAACCATTCTCTAATGCTCTACTGACCATTGGACTGAAAAAGGCTAATACCAAGTCAAATGAAAGTACTTGTGTTGCTTGCATTAAAAAAAAGCACATTTAATGATGCATTAATGAATACAGAGCTATGTTCATTTGTGTCTTTTATATCAGCTTGGAGTTCAGCTTTAAAGCTCAACTACAGGAAGTTTTTTTTAATGTAACAGTGGTTAAATAATAGCAGTTATGTATGCAATATTGACCTTCAATCCAGAGATGTCCTTGCAGTACCTCTTCTTTGCCAGAAGATGTCCTCAGTCTTCTGGGTTGAATAACACCCAATGTCACTCAACCTGGAGGGCTGAGGAAAGACTCTGTGAGTGCAGGGCGTCATGGATCCACCCTCTAAACATGGCTCCCTGCACAATGTCATCATGACACCACCGATCTCTAAGTCATCCAGGAAGTCTCAGCCCCAAAAGACAACTGAAAAAGTAAGACAAAGTCAAAAAAGCTGGAAACATTCCCAGTGGAGGCCTCAAAGGGGGTCAGGAGAGGGGGGCTTGGGTTCAAGGAGCACAGAATTGGTCTTTAAGGCTAACTTCTAAACTAATAAAATTTCAAGGAAGGCAAGATCAATATTTTCAAAATCATGTTTGCCAAAATTGCCTGCTCCTAATAAAATCCTAACGTAGACCAGCCCTGGAGCAATGTGACTACAAATAGACACCCATTATAGAGACATTATTCCCTGATGAAAACGGGAATATTGGCACCACTCTCACTGGCTTTATGAGTTCTTTCTCTGATAAATTCCACTCCCCGCTGACTCCAAGTGTGATCTGAGTCATAAGGTGACATTTATTGATGTTCTCATAATTGTTTTCAGCTCTAGGAGTTTGGAGGACAGCAGCAAATGTCAATGTCCTGACATGGGAATGCAAAGTTGGACATCCTGTTATTGTTGGCTATGCAAAGATGTCTTCTACGGAATTGCTGAGAGCTGCTGTTGACTAAGAATAGGTGTCAAGTCAGATGTAGGGACTCAGAAGTAAGCATGGAAGAATCATATATTAAAAAAATCAAAAACACAATAAAAAGTTATATATGTGCAGCATAAATAGCTTTAGGCTGGGGTCACACTAGCTGCGGGCGCGGCTCGCAGTAGGGGTCTGGTGCATCCCTGTACACCATTTCAGGTGCAAATCAGGTCCGAATTTTTTCCTGAATTTGGACCTAAATCTGAGCCAAAGACACACAGGACCCTTTTCTAGTGTGGACTGCGGCAGCCCCGGAGGTGTGTGAACCGGCTCCATTGGGAGTCCGTCACACTCTCCTGTCATGCAAATTGGATGCAGGGAAAACCGCATCCAATTCGCATAGGGGTGAACACAGCCTCAAACCTGTGTCTGCTGTGTATTTTGTATCAATATTGCGAATCTGAAATAGGTTAGCTGGCCACCATGTTACTGCTAAAGTGTACACTTCCCATTGTGGTGTGGTGACATAATGGCAAAGGGTGTCAACAAAAACAATTGGTTGTGGACCTAGACTAGAGCAGCGAATCAAAATTCTTCCCTAGTGGAAGAGGCCTTGCGCAAAGTCATATGACAGTGGACTCCATTGAGTTCATCGTGAAAGGTCAAATGACAGCAGACTCCATTGAGTTAACTGTGTAAGCTCATAGGAAAGTGGAATCCATTAATTTAATTGTGTAAGGTCAATTAACAGTGGACTCTATTGAGTTATTCGTTGAAGATCATATGAAAGTGGACTCCATTGAGTTAATTGTGGAAGGTCATATGACAGTGGATTCCATTGAGTTAATTATGGAAGGTCATAGGAAAGTGGACTCCATTGAGTTAATTGTGGAAAGGTCAAATGACAGTAGACTGCATTGAGTTAATTGTGGAAGGTCAATTGACAGTTGACTCCATTGAGTTAATTGTGAAAGGTCATATGACAGTTGACTCCATTGAGTTAATTGTGGAAGGTCAAATGACAGTGGACTCCATTGAGTTAATTGTGGAAGGTCATATGACAGTGGACTCCATTGATTTAATTGTGGAAGGTCATGTGAC